>NC_059162.1:57085834-57710834 GCF_019923935.1 Bubalus bubalis
CTACAGATGTCCACAGGGCTTTCCCGCTGGCTCAGTAGCTAAGAATTCACCTGTAGTGCAGGAGACAGGAGACACAAGTTCAATCCTTGGGTTGGGAAGATCCCTTGGATGAGTGCGTGACAACTCACTCCAGTATTCTTGCCTGGATAATCCCATGGACAGAGGAGCCTGGCAGGCTGCAGTCCTAGGTTTGCAAAGAGTCAGACATGATTTAAGTGACTTAGCATGCATGAATGCACAGATGTCCACTAGATGTCAGCCTAAGCCGGAATATTAATTGCTAAGAGCATCAAGTATTGAGCATGATTCCAGTGTTCACCTGAGCTGTTAGATTCCCATATTTTTAATTTAATGATGGATAATATTTTGTGGATACTTTTGAATTTGATTTGTGGATGCTCCATGCTTGTATATTGAGTACTGAGGATATAATTCTCTTGTGCTATAGAGGGTTAAAGAGATTTTGGATTCTTTATCAAAGAACTCTACCATAATAAAATACTTATGAAATATAATAATAAGGTAATAACAACTCCTGATATTTTTTAGCACCAACTACATGCCAGTTCAGTTCAGTTCAATTGCTCAGTTGTGTCCGACTCTTTGTGACCCCATGAATTGTAGCACGCCAGGCCGCCCTGTCCATCACCAACTCCCGGAGTTTACCCAAACTCATGTCCATTGAGTTGGTGATGCCATCCAACTATCTCATCCTCTGTCGTCCCATTCTCCTCCTGCCCTCAATCTTTCCCAGCATCAGGGTCTTTCCAAATGAGTTAGCTCTTTGCATCAGGTGGCCAAAGTATTGGGGTTTCACTTCAATATCAGTCCTTCCAACAAACACCCAGGACTGATCTCCTTTAGGATGGACTGGTTGGATCTCATTGCAGTCCAAGGGACTCTCAAGAGTCTTCCCCAACACCACAGTTCAAAAGCATCAATTATTCTGCGCTTAGCTTTCTTTATAGTCCAACTCTCACATCCATACATGACTACTGGAAAAACCATAGCCTTGACTAGATGGACCTTTGTTGGCAATGTAATGTCTCTGCTTTTTAATATGCTGTCTAGATTGGTCATCTATCCTTCCAAGAAGTAAGTGTCTTTTAATTTCATGGCTGCAGTTACCATCTGCAGTGATTTTGGAGCCCAGAAAAATAAAGTCAGCCGCTGTTTCCACTGTTTCCCCATCTATTTGCCATGAAGTGATGGGGCCGGGTGCTATGATCTTAGTTTTCTGAATGTTGAGTTTTAAGCCAGCTTTTTCACTCTTCTCTTTCACTTTCATCAAGAGGCTCTTTAGTTCTTCTTTACTTTCTGCCATAAGGGTGGTGTCATCTACATATCTGAGGTTATTGATATTTCTCCCAGCAATCTTGATTTCAGCTTGTGCTTCCTCCAGCCCAGCGTTTCTCATGATGTACTCTGCATATAAGTTAAATAAATAGGGTGACAATATACAGCCTTGATGTACTCCTTTCCCTATTTGGAACCAGTCTGTTGTTCCAAGTCCAGTTCTAACTGTTGCTTCTTGACCTGCAAAAAGGTTTCTTAAGAGGCAGGTCAGGTGGTCTGGTTTTCCCATTTCTTTCAGAATTTTCCACATACCAGACACTGAGCTAAATGCGTAAATGTTTTATCTCATTAATCTCAACTAATAAATTAGTACAGTAACTAAAAGCATCTTAATTGATTACAAAATCTTACAGAATAAATAGTATTACTAACCCCTTTCAAAAAATGGAGTTTAAAGAGGTTGAGTAACTATTCTTAAGAACTCCAAAAGACATAGAATAGTATATCATAATTATTTGTAAAAATAAATATTTATAAAAAAACAAAGCCATTTTAACAATGGGGGACTTAAGCTTCCCTGGTGGCTCAGATGGTAAACGTCTGCCTGCAATGTGGGAGACCTGGGTTCAATCCCTGGGTCGGGAAGATCCCCTGGAGAAGGAAATGGCAACCCACTCCAGTACTCTTGCCTGGAAAATTCCATGGATGGAGGAGCCTGGTAGGCTACAGTCCATGAGGTTGCAAAGAGTCAGACATTAACTGAGCAACTTCACTTTGACTTAACATTTGTTGCCACTTGGAATTCAGGATTTTGTTTATATGACAACTAAATAAATGAATGTTCAAACTACCATACAATTGTGCTCATTTCAAATGCCAGCAAGGTAATGCTCACAATACTCCAAGCTAGGCTTCAACAGTATGTGAACCAAGAACTTTCTTTTCGCTGTCATGAGATAGGCCTGTCTCAGAAATACATCATATTTTGTTTGTCTAGTCTGCTACAGAGGGACAGTTAGATTGCTCCCACTTTTCACTCTTAAAAATTATGCTGTTGTGAATGTCTTTGTGTATTATAGAACACAAATATAAGTTTCTTTAAGAGATCTATCTATAAATGTCTGCATTTTTTTAATGAAAATTTGATGGATATTATTGGGTGGAAATAGTATCTTTTTATTTTTAAAATCTGCATTTCTTTGGTTGACTTTGAGATTGAGATTCTTTTCCTAAGGTGACTGGCCTTTTAATTTTTCTTCTCCATATATTGACAATTCATATCCTTTGCCCATTCTGGTGCAATTGTTGAATTATTGATTTTTTCATTCTTTTTTTCCCCCTTTTTAATTGAATCTGAAAATACCTGCCTGCCTCTTAATTTGTCATAAACTTTCAGTGCCTTTAAATTGTTTTTTCACTATCTTAATTTTTTGTAATTAAAATTCAAATAATTGAAATCTTAGCATTGAGTATTTTAATATATGATTGTGATATATTTCATTTATTCAGCTTTTTAATTATTATTACTAATTTGTTGTTGTTAAGTTTCTAATGTCATATCTGACTCTTTGCGACTACATGGAATGCTGCACGCCAGGCTCCCTTATCCTTCACCATCTCCCAGTGCTTGCTCAAACTCATGTCCATTGAGTTGGTGATGCCATCCAACCATCACATCCTCTGTCATCCCCTTCTCCTCCCACCTTCAATCTTTCCCAGTGTCAGGGTCTTTTCGAATGAGTTGGCTCTTTGCATCAGGTGGCCAAAGTATTGGAGCTTCAGCTTTAGTGTCAGTCCTTCCAATGAATATTCAGGATTAATTTCTTTTAGGATGGACTGGTTTGATCTTCTTGCTGTCCAAGGATCTCTCAAGAGTCTTCTCCAACACCTCTGTTCAAAAGCATCAGTTCTTCAATGCTCAGCCTTCTTTATGGTCCAACTCTCACATCCATACATGACTACTGGAAAAACCATAGCTTTGACTAGATGGGTCTTTGTTGGCAAAGTGTAGTTATTGAATTTTATACATTGAATGCTCATGTTCCTATAGTTTTGGTTGTATCTTCCTATGAAAATAATTATTATTTTCAAATAATGACACTTTTGTTACTTTAAAATACACTTACTCATTATCTTGTCTTTTTGTGTTGGTTAGGGCCTCCAGTATAATATGGACTGGGAGTGATGCTAGCAGATATCTTGTTGCATTCCTGACTTTAATCTGAATGCTTCTAATGTTTTCTATAAATTATGATGCTTGGTATAGAATTGCCTAGATACTCGCTAAAGTTTCTTTTACATCCCAGTCTCCAAATTTTTGTTTTTAAAAATTATGAATAAGTATTAATAGTTGAATATATCAAATATGTTTTCTGCATTTATTGAGATACTTAGTATTTTTCTCCTTTAATTTGTTAATATGATGAATTGCATTGCTAAGTGTTTATTTTTTGTTATTATTAGTTTAAATTTATTATTATAGCTTTTTATTATGACTAGTTTGTTCGTTTCATTTGAAACAGATATAAAATTTAATTAATGATTCTTCTCAGTTGATGATACTTCATCATTTATCCATGAGTCCCCTACTGTATCATTTTATATATTTTTATTTTCATTATCTACAACTCGGTTCCATTTCTCCTGCCCCTCTTTTTACTTAATATATTTGTTATATGTCTTGGTATAATAAAGTATTATTTTGTGTGTGTATTTATGTATTAATTTATATAAATGATATTGGTTTATATAATAGGTAGCTATTGCTTTGTTTCAACTTTTTTTCACTCAACACTGTAAAAGATCTATTTTGTTGCTGTATATATATACATATTCTGTATTGTTTTTAAGTGTAATATAGTATATTGGTAATATATAGTATAATATTTCAGATTTCCCAGTAAACCATTTGCCTTTAGTTATCCATTCCCTCAGAGATAAGCACCTAAAGTAACTTTCTCAACTTTCTGCAACTATAAAATAGCACTGTGATAAATATCTTAGGTTGCTTTTTGGTTTGTATGCTGGTTTCTTTAATGGTTATACAGGGTATGTGATTGTTGGAACATGAGATAATTTATGTATTGAATTTATTAAATTCCATCGGATTTTTTTCCCATAATACTGCTTCAGTTATACTCCTGCTAGTAGAAAATAAGAAATCTTGTTTCTCTAGTTTCTTACCTACAATTGCTGTTGTCTGATTTTTATTAATTTGATGAATGTTAAGGTGTATATCAGTGTTTCAACTGGCATTTCTCTGATTCTGGTGTGTTTCTCAGATTTATATACTTATTTGCCACTGGGCTTCCTTTTAAATGATTTGCCTACTTATATACATTGCCTGTTTTTCTGTTGAGGTTTCCTGTTTTTTTCTTATCATTTGCAGCTTATAAATATCATATATTAATTCCTTATCATGTTTTAAACATTGAAAATGTCTTTTTTGATCTGTCAGCTGTCAGTTTTGCCCATGACATCTTTTGTGAGCAGAAGTTCTCCGTTTTTATGTATATAATCCCATTGAAAAAAACAGTTTGGTGCTTTTAGGTCTTGCTTAAAATGTCTTTTTAACCCTATAAATTATTCAGACATTGCCTTTTATTTTCTTCTATTAGCTTTTAAAATTTGCCTTTTACATTTGAGACTTTATTCCAGATTTGATTCCCCTGTGCATATTGCATGCTCCATATGTATGGCATAAATCAGGGAATTTTTTCTTTATTCTTCTGAATGTATTGAGCTATTTTTCCTAACACTATCTGGAATGTACTCAGTTTTTTCTCTATTGATTTATGGCACTACCTTTATCAGATCTCAATTTCCAGTTCTGAACTTTCTATTTTGTTACATTATGTATTTTTTTAATTTAAAAATATTTATTTGTTTTTGGCCACTTTGGATCTTCAGTACTGCATGCAGGCATTCTCTAGTTGCAGTGAGCAGGGGCTACTCTAGCTGCGGGGTGTGGGCTTCTCACTGTGGCGGCTTTCCTTGTTGAATACCATGGGCTCTATGGCACGTGGGCTTCAGTAATTGTGGCACATGGGCTCTGGAGCACAGGTTCAGTAGTTGTGGAACATGGGCTTAGTTGCCCCGCAGCATGTGGAATTTTTCCAGATAAGGGATCGAACCTGTGTCCCCTGTGTGGACAGGGGAATTCTTAACCCCTAGACCACCAGGAAAGTCCCTGTTTATTTGTTTCTGTGCAATTTCAATGCTACATTTATTACTATAACTTTGTGAATTGTTTTAATATCCAGGATGGAAATTCTTCCATTTTACTTTTTCAAAATTAGATTAGTTTTTCATGAACTTTTATTTCGTCTAATTTGGATGATGTGCTTGTTAAATCTAGAATTTTTATTGAAATCTGATTTAGTTATGTATTGCCATAAAATGAACTACTCCATAACTTAGTGGATAAAACAACAATAAATGGTTTTAAATAAATAAATCTCTTAGCTCTGTGAATCAGAAATGCAAAAGCAGCTTAGTTAAATGATTCTGGCTTGAGGTCTGTCATAAGATTGCCACCAAGATGTCAACAGGGGCCACAGTCATCTAAACATTTGGGTCTGGGGAATTCCTCTCCAAGTAGGTTCACTCATGTAGCTGTCAAGTTGATGCTTACAAGTTGGCAGCATCAGCTTCTTGTCACATCAGTCTTGTGATAGAGCTTCTTGAGTATGGTTACGACATGGAGGCTGATGTATGCTAGAGCAAGTAATCCAGGAGATAGCAAGGGAGACAGCAAACACAGGGCTGGATGAAGCACAAGCTGGAATCAAGATTGTCAGGAGAAATAACAACCTCAGATATGCAAATGATACCCCTCTAATATCAGAAAGTGAAGAGGAAATAAAGAGCCTCTTGATGAGGGTAAAAGAGGACAGTAAAAAAATCTGGCTTGAAACTCAACATCCAAAAAACTAAGACCATGGCATCTGGTCCCATCACTTCATGGCAAATAGAAGGGGGAAAAATTGGAAACAGTGACAGACTTTATTTTCTTGGGCTCCAAAATCACTGTGGATGGTGACTACAGTCATGAAATTAAAAGATGCATACTCCTTGGAAGGAAAGCTATGATAAACCTAGACAGCGTATTAAAGAGCAGAGACATCACTTTGCTGACAAAGGTCAGTCTAGTCAAAGCTATGGTTTTTCCAGTAGTCATGTACAGTTGTGAGTTGGACCATAAAGAAGGCTGCTGCTGCTGCTAAGTCACTTCAGTCATGTCTGACTCTGTGCGACCCCATAGACGGCAGCCCACCAGGCTCCCCTGTCCCTGGGATTCTCCAGGCAAGAACACTGGAGTGGGTTGCCATTTCCTTCTCCAATGCATGAAAGTGAAAAGTGAAAGTGAAGTCGCTCAGTCGTGTCCGACTCTTAGCGACCTCATGGACTGCAGCCTACCAGGCTCCTCCATCCATGGGATTTTCCAGACAAGAGTACTGGAGTGGGGTGCCATTGCCTTCTCCGAAAGAAGGCTGAGCACTGAAGAATTGATGCATTTGAGTTATGATGCTGGAGAAGATGCTTGAGAGTCCCTTGGACTGCAAGGAGATCAAACCAGTCAATCCTAAAGGTAATCAACTCTGAATATTTATTGGAAGGACTGATGCTGAAACTGAAGCTCCAGTACTTTGGCCCCTGATGCGAGGAGGTGACTCATTGGAAAAGACCTAGATGCTGGGAAAGATGGAAGGCAAAAGGAGAAGGAGGTGGCAAAGGATGATATGGTTAGACAGCATCACTGAATCAATGGACATGAATTTGAGCAAACTCTGGGAGATAGCAGAGGACAGAGGAGCCTGGCATGCCGCAGTCCATGGGGTCGAAAAGAGTTAGAGAGGATTTAGCAATTGAACAACAGCATGCAAAATAGACCCACCCTTCTCACAAGACTGTCCTAACCTCATCCCATTACAGAATCAGCTTGAAGTCCAGAATCTCATCTAAATTAGGTCCAGAGGTCATGAGGCTCCTTGGGTATATTTCTTAAGTACAGTCTTTTGAGTACAGTTTCTTTTGATTTGAAGATTTGTGGACTTAAGAGAGGGAGACAAGAATCATTGAGGATCAGTCTTAAAAGATGCTGCTGTTGCTGCTGCTAAGTTGCTTCAGTCGTGTCTGACTGTGTGCGACCCCATAGATGGCAGCCCACCAGGCTCCTCCATCCCTGGGATTCTCCAGGCAAGAACACTCAGTGGGTTGCCATTTCCTTCTCCAGTGCATGAAAGTGAAAAGAGAAAGTGAAGTCGCTTAGTCGTGTCAAACTCTTCGCGACCCCATGGACTACTCCATGCAGCCTACCAGGCTCCTCCGTCCATGGGATTCTCCAGGCAAGAGTACTGGAGTGGGTTGCCATTTCCTGCTTCAGCTTAAAGATGACTACCACAAAATTTCACTTAACATTTATTGTAAGATAGGTGTGTTGGAGACTAATTCCTTCTGTTTTTGTTTGAAAAAGTATTTATTCACTTTTATTTTTTTGTTTGGAATGAAAGAGACTTTAAATTCTATAATGTGTTACAATTTTCAAAAGTTTTACATATATGATTTTATATAATGTCTTAATAACCCCTTTTCAGCCCTCTACTCCTATATTGCCTCACCCCCTTCCCTCTCCCACTAATAACCACTAATTTGTTCTCTACATCTGTGAATTTGCTTCTTTTTTGTTTTATTCACTAGTTTGTTATATTTTTAAGATTCCACATATGAATATCATACAGTATTTGTTTTTGTTTGTCTGACTTATTTCATGTTAACATAATGCCCTCCAAGCCCATCCATGCTGCTGCAAATGGCAACATTTCATTCTTTTTTATGGCTTTGTAGTAGTCCATGGAATGTGTGTATGTATGCATCACATCTTTCTTCGTTCACCTGTTGATGAACACTTAGGTTGCTTTCATACTTTGGCAAATGTAAATAACACTGATGTGAATATTGGGGTGCATGTATCTTTTTAAATAAGTGCTTTTGTTTTTTTTGGATATATACCCAGGAGTAGAATTGCTGTGTCATACGATGGCTCTATTTTTAGTTTTTTGGGAAACCTCCATGTTTTTTTCCACAGTGTCTGCTCCAATTTACATTCCCACCAACAGTGTGTGAGTGTTCTCCTTTCTCCACATCCTTGTCAGCGTTTATTTGTGGGGTTTTTTTGACCATAGCCATGCTGATGAGTTTGGGGTGATGTCTTATTGTGGTTTTGATTTGCATTTTTGTGATGATTAGCAATGTTGAACATCTTTCCATGTGTTTATTGGCTATCTGCATTTTCTCCTTGGAAAAATGTTTATTCAGTTCTTCTGCCTATTTTTTAATTGAATTGTTTGTTTTTTTGTGTTGACTTGTGTGAGCTCTTTAAATCTGTTGAATATTGGACAGCTACTTGTACAAGAAGAAAATTAGAACATCTCTAACATACATATACAAAACAATATCCTTTGTTTTTGAAAAATAATTTTGCTGGACAAGGAATTCTGGGTTGGTGGTTTCTCTTTCAACACTTTTAAACGTATCACTCTACTCTCTTATTGCTTGCAGGGCTTCCGAAGAGAATTCTTATCCTATTACTTTATAGGTAAGATGTTGTTTATTTCCAGCTTGTTTCAAGATTTTTTTGTCTTTATTTCCTTCAGTTTGAATATGATATGCCTGTTGTTGTTCAGTCGCTCAGTCATGTCTGACTCTTTGTGACCCCATGGACTGCAGCATGCCAGGCTTCCCTGTCCTTCACCATCTCCTGGAGCTCAAACTCATGTCCATTCAGTTGGTGATGCCATCCAACTATCTCATTGTCTCTTGCCGCCTTCTTCTCCTGCCTTCAATCTTTCCCAGCATCAGGGTCTTTTCTGATGAATCTAATGAGGCATAATGATATGCCTAGGTGTATATTTTTTGAAATTTGTCACTCTTGATGTTGACTGAGTTTCCTTAATCTGTGGTTGATATTTGTCATTAATTTTGGATTGTCAAAATTAATTAGAATTGTCAGCCATTATTCATTTCTTTTCTTCTTTTCTCTTTCTCTTGCTCCTCCCATTGAATGTATGTTGCACTTTTTATATTTGCCACATAGTTGTTGGATAGTCTATTCCATTTTTCCTCTTTGCTTTTTTCAATTTGGGTACTTTCTATTGACATATCTTCAAGCTTACTGATTCTTTCATTGGCCATGTCCAGTCTACTGATGAGTCCATCAAAGGCATTCTTTATTTCTGTTATGGGGTTTTTGATTTTAGCATTTAATTTTGATTCTTTTTTAGGGTTTACATGTCTCTGCTTACATCTTTCTTGTGTGTTGTATACTTTTTGTATTAGAGCCCTAGGATATTAATCATAGTTACTTTAAATTCTTGATCTGATGATTCTAAAGTTTCTGCTATATTTAAATCTGGGTCTAATGTTTTGTTTTATTTTTGTTGATTTCAGACTGTGTTTTTTGCCTTTATCATGCCTTGTAATTTTTGGTTGAAAGTCACAGATTATGTGTTGGGTGAAAGGAACTGAGGTAAATAGGCCTTTCATCTGAGGTTTTGTGCTATCTGACTAGTAGGGTGTGCTTACTAAGGGTGTAGCTTTAGGTGTCAGAGACAAAAATTTCCTCTAGTGTCTAGTTTTGTCTTCTTGAATGTTTTCAGCTTCCCTAGTAATTCTTTCTTTATTGGGTTTGAGATTTCCAGTTCTTTTATCTCTAACCTTCTGTTATTATACTGCAGCCTTATTAATGTCTTGGTAAGGTGTAGGGAAGGGAAAATACCTTATAGTCTTATAATTAGGTTTCATTCTTGTAGTGTGCTTGTTCTCTGAGCTGTGACCTTCACACATGTTTTATAGATTTTTTTCCTTTGGTAAGACAGAAACAACTAAATGGCTCTGGAGTTTGGTACTTCTCTTCCTCCATGTGGAAGGCTAGTTGGGGTTGGATTTGGGTATTTTCTTCTCCCCGTATGGTGGTATATGGGAGATTGGTGTTGAATATTTCTTGTCCTGAAAGTTGGTTGAAGTGAAGTGAAGTGAAGTTGCTCAGTCCTGTCCGACTCTTTGTGACCCCATGGACTGTAGCCTGCCAGGCTCCTCTGTCCATGGGATTTTTCCAGGCAATAGTCCTGGAGTGGATTGCCATTTCCTTCTCCAGGGGATCTTCCCAACCCAGGGATCGAACCTGGGTCTCCCGCATTGTAGATAGATGTTTTACTGTCTGAGCCATCAGGAAAGTTGGTTAGGCTCCTGTAAAACCTAAGCTGGATAGTTAGGTAACATTGTTTTCCTTGAGGACAGCTTTTTGTTAAGGAAAACAGAAATGCTCTGGGAAATTTCAAAATGATTCCTTTTCCTTCTCTCTCTGCGAAAAGTCTGAAGGAATTTTTCTCCAATTCTCAGTTTGAGAACATGGTGGGGCTCCTGGAGCAAAAATTCAGCAAAGTGTAGAGGTTCCTCAAAGGCCCCTTAGGGTTTTTAACTCTTAAACTTAGCCACACTGAGCCTCTGCCAGATCATCATTTATAGTTTGTATTTCTACTGGTACTGGCTTCAGTGAAGAAAAGAAAGTGAAGTCACTGAGTTGTGTCCAACTCTTTGTGACCCCATGGACTGTAGTCTGCCAGACTCCTCCATCCATGGGATTTCTCAGGCAAGAATACTGGAGTGTGTTGCCATTTCCTTCTCCAGGTGATCTTCCTGACCCAGGGATCGAACCTGGATCTCCCACATTGCAGGCAGACTCTTTACTGTCTGAGCCACCAGCGAAGTGGCAAAGTTCAACTCCTGGGTTTCTGTTTTAACTGTGATTCTCTGTGTTTGTCTGTCTTTCCCGTTTTAAAAATTTATTTATTTTTAATTGGAAGATAATTGCTTTACAATATTGTACTGGTTTCTGCTGTGTATCAACATGAATCAGTCATAGGTATACATGTATCCCTTCACTCTTGAATCTCCCTCCCACTTCCCACCCCATCCCACTCCTCTGGATTCTCACAGAGCACCAGATTTGAGCTCCCTGTGTTATACAGCAGATTTCCACTGGCTATCTAATTTTACACATGGTAATGTATATGTTTCAATGCTACTGTCTCAGTTTGTTCCACCCTCTTCTTCCCCCAGTGCCTCCACAAGTCTGTTCTCTATGTCTGCATCTGTATTGCTACCCTGCAGATAGTTTCATCAGTACCGTCTTTCTGGATTCCATATATATGCAATACTTCACTCTGTATCATAGGCTCTAGGTTCATTCACCTTATTAGAACTGAGTCAAATGCATTCCTTTTTATAGCTAAGTAATATTTCATTGTGTATACGTGTCTTTTCAATTAATGGAATAGCAGATAGTGATTAATTCTTTGATGGACCTAAGAGCAATTGTTGATTTTAGTTATTCAGCTTTTTTCTTGGGAGGATGGTAGTCAACTGCTGCTCTTGATTTTTATAATTGATCTTGTTTCTGATAACTTAACAGAATTCTCTTATTAGTTTTAATTATTTGTTAATTCTATTGAATTTTCTGTGTCACCTGAAAGTAATTACAGTTTTGTATCTTTATTCCCAATTGCATCTTCTATTTTTTTTTTTTTTTTAGCTGCATCATAGGAATCTTGCTTTCCTCCGTGACTGTTAAAGGTCTGTAAATAATTTCTCAGTACAGTGGCCAAGTAGATAGAATAAATTATTATTTGACCATTTAGATCTTCACAATCAATGAAAATTTTTTTCTAATTTATAGACTCTCCAGTGATGTGTTTTCCTTGGAATTTAGAGTTCTCCCTCTTTTGTGTCTAATTTCTCATCCATACTTGAAGATTTAACGTGCATGTGCTCAGTTGCTCATTTGTGTCTGACTCTTTGCAGCCCCATGCCCTGTATCCTCTGTCCATGGAATTTTCCAGTCAAGAATACTAGATCAGCTGCCATTTCCTGCTGCAGGGGATCTTCCTGACCTGAGGACCACACCTGCGTCTATTGTGTCTCCTGCATTGGTAGGTGGATTCTTTACCACTGTGCCACCTGGGAAGCCTGGAGATTTAATGGCCCCTTTAAAATTTTTTTTAATGATCAGGTTGGACATTACCATTCATAGAATCAAGTTAATAAAGTTTTCAAAGGTTTCAGTTTTAATGAAGAATGGTGGCTGAATGTATATTTTCATATGTGAAACGGATCTCCAGTCCAGGTTCAATGCATGAGACAGGGTGCTCAGGGCTGGTACACTGGGATGAGCCTGAGGGATGGGATGGGGAGGGAGGTGGGAGGGGGTTTCAGGATGGGGAACAAATATACACCTATGGCTGATTCATGTCAATGTATGGCAAAAACTACTACAATATTGTAAAGTAATTAGCCTCAAATTAAAATAAATTAATAAAAAAAAAGAATGGTAGTTGAATTATGCTTTTATATGTGTGTTGAAATAATATAGTTTTCCTTTTAAATCTATCAATGTGATAAATTACATTGATTTTCTAATAGTAAACCATCTTTGGATTCTTAGGATAAATTCAGCTTGGTCATAATATGTTATTTTTTTTACATATTAATGTGGATTTGGTTTGTCAGAGTAATTTTTTCCTGACTTTTCCAGTGTATCAAATAGCTTCCTCCTTTCAGATATTCAAAGTTTTTGAAATATTCTTATCTATAAACAAAGGATTTTCCTTTAATAAAACTGTTACTCTCTTTGTCTCTTTCTCCCTCAGGAAAAATATCTTACTAGTGCTATAGTAATGCTTTAATTTACATCTTATTAAATAGTTTATAAATTCCATTGACAGGATACAGTTAATTTCCTGAAATGCTGTGGGGAAATTAACAAGATGGTACCAGTCAGGCTTTCATTAATTTGTTTCACAAATATTTATTAAATGTATATTATGTGTCAAATACTATTCTAGATTCTGAGGATACAGCAGTCAAAACAAATCCCTGCCTTGATAGAGCATCTTGGTGATATCCTTAGGATTTAATTATGGTCTCAGAATATGAATGGGTCTTTAGTGATGTTCCACAATATATACAAAAGTAAATTATTCTTGTCTAATGATCGTTTCATGCCTAGGATCAAAGCTTTGATAGATGACTTTTAATCAATGATAAAAAACAAATTTGACCTCCTTACTGCTTTGGATCATAGCTCATTGAAAAATTATCTTATAGTCTTTTTTTTTATTATAGTTTTTGTTAATATGAAGTATTCATTCATAATAAAAATGAAACCTAAATAATTCTATCATAAAATTATTTCTATTGTGGATTCATAAATATTTTTCAAATGGCTTAGAAAAACTTTGGTTTTGTTAATATACCAAGTGAATTTATAGCACACTTTGAAAGTGTTTCTTAAAAAGCCAATAAGTAAGGTGTTCCCTAGTGGCCTAGAAGTTAGGATTTGGCACTCTCACTGGTGTTGCCTGGGTTCAGTTCCTATTTGGGGAAGTGAGATCCTGCAAGATGTATGGCATGGCCAAAAAAAGAAAAAAAGCCAGCAAGTAAAAATATGCATTTTATTTTATGGTTAGTTAATAAATGGATTTTTCTAAGATAGGAAATGGTATATTCATTTTGCTTTAAAGTGAAACTAATTAGAACTAATAAACTCAAGTATTTAGGAAATTTACAACTTTCATATGTTCACATATATTTCAAAGAGCTTTATAATAGACAATGTATAGTAAATTAAATCCTAAATAAATGTTTGCCAACTATGTATAACATTGAATCTCAGTTCTGATGCAATCCCTAGTTTAAACTATAGATAAAAATCATAGCTAATGCAAAAATTGCCAAACTGATTGCAGAAATCTTGGTACCCAGAGCAGGGACACTGTCTTCTGGCATAGGAATAAACTTGATTGCTTGTGCGATGTTAGAAACCTCTGAGGTGAGATTGGCTTCATTGATGGCTTGGACTGCAATATAGAAGTTGGTGCCATTTTCTATTCTAAAAAGTTCTGGTTTAAATTCAAAATTTTCTTCTGAGCCGGCCTCCTTAGGTTTTAGACTGGACGTATTCACTAAAGTAGCATTGTCAAAATCTTTTTGGGGATCCAGGAAACTCTTACTTATTCTTATAATGTAGCTGTTGGCTGGAAAACAAATAGGTATTTCGTGTACATTAGAATCACTACATGCGTTATTGCTACCACATTGTTTTACATTTAAGGGTCCATCAGAAGTGCACACTGGGTTTTTTGTTTGGTTATTCCATCTTCTTTATTTTAAGAACAAATATGTGAACAGTTTTTTATCTAGTTATCTAATCACAAAGAATTTAATTTAAAATTGTATAGTACTAAAAATGGATCTCAATTTTTTAAGAAATAGAAATATGAAGAACTGAGTCTACTTTTGATTTAGAACAAGGAACACAATAATGTTTGAGTAAAGACCTTATGTCTATGCTATTTTCCATTAAGCTGAGAGAGGGAGTTATAAGATGGGTGAGTAAGAGAGCAGATAAGTAGAGTAGAAACCAAGGATATGGACAAAGAGCAAAGGGAGGCAAAGAGTCTGGAATGTGTACTAATTAAACATGTTTAAGAGCCAGACAGACTTTGACTAGTACCTTAGTTTTACTACTTTCTAGCTGTAAGAAAGAAAAATTTATTTAATATTTCTTAGTTTTCTTAACTATAAAAAGAAAATCAATCATTCATTTCATCTAACATATATGGAGTGCTAGTGATGAAAATTATATGTGAGAATGCATGAAAAGTGTTTAGCACAATGTCTGGGACTTAATAAATGTTTGAAATATTAGTTATTATTACTGTTACTTTATCAAGAAAGGAAAGAAAGATAATACAAATATTTCATTTCAAAATGCTTTTAGAAATCCATCAGAGCCATAGATAAAGAAATATATTTTAACATTATGAAATGCCGTGAACAATAAACCATCGAATGTCTTCTTTTGAAGTGAAGACTTTATTTCATGAAGTGCTGAAGATGTTTTAAGTATGTGGTGAATAACTTAAATTTAGGGTTTTCTTTTTAATTCAGGACCTGTGCCTTAACGTCTGAGTCTTTTAATAAATACATCTTATCCATCTGATCTATTCTGCTACTCTTCACATCCTCTCTGCATTTAATTTTGGTGGGTCTATCCAACTATCCATCCATCCCTTACTTTAATTCAAATATTTCATTGTGAAATTTTGCTTTCTTGACTTTGAGCATATTGTTTGGTTCCTTTTCTCCCTGACATGAGTCCCTGGAATGTGCCTCCCTCTCCCCATCTATGCAATTTGTACTTATTCTTCAAGGCCCAACAGGAGGTCCAGTTTCTCCTTGAAGTCTTGATCATGTGTTTCATCACTTGTTGACCCTCTTCCATGAACTCTTACTGCATGGGAAGGAGCTTTCCAATTTTATGAAGGTTCAGTTTATCTTTTCAATGTGAATTACTTCTGGGCCCCCAAAGACACATGAAAAATGCTCAACATCACCAATCATTAGGAATGCTAATCAAACCTACCTTGCACCTGTCAGAATATGTATTAGTAAAAAAACAACAAAAAACAAATGTTGGCCAAAATGTAGAGAAAAGGGAACCCTTTTGCACTGTTGGTGGGAATGTAAATTGCTGCACCACTATGGAAAACAGTATAGAAGTTACTAAAAACATTAAAAGTAGAATGATCATATGATCCAGCAATTCTGCTTCTGGGTATTTTTTTCAAGAAAACAAAAACACTAATTCAAAAATATATATGCACTTCTATGTTCATTGCACCATTATTTGCAATAGCCAAGATATGGAGCAACCTAAGTTTCCATTGATAGGTGAATGGATATATATATATATATATTACTGGAGTGGGAAGCCTATGCCTTCTCCAGGGGATCTTCCCAACCCAGGAATTGAACTGGGGTCTCCTGCATTGCAGCTGAATTCTCTACCAGCTGAGCTACTACAGAAACCCTATATACACATACTTATACACAACGGAATATTAATCAGCCATAAAAAGAATGAGAGCTTGTATTACATGACAACATGGATGGACCTAGAGGGTATTATGCTAAGTGAATTAAGTCAGATAGAAAAGACAAATACCATGTGATTTCATTTATATGTGGAATCTAAAAAACAAAACAAAAGAACAAATATAACAAAATAGAAGTAGACTCATCAATACAGAGGACAAACAAGTATTTGCCAAATGGGAGGGGAGTGGCCGGAGTGAGTGAAATCTGTAAGGGAGATTAAGAGGTACAAACTTCCAGTTACAAAATAAATGAGTCATGGTGATGTAATGTACAGGATGGAGAATGTAGTCAATAATACTATGGTAACTTTGTATGGTGACAGATGGTAACTAGATTTAAAGTGGTGATCATTTTGTACTGTATAGATACATCAAATCACTATATTATGTATTCAGAACTAAAATAGTGTTGTAGATCAATTGTACTTTAATAAAAATATTACTTTTTGGCCAAAAATGTTTATTCAGTTGATGCCCAAAATGACAAAATTAGAGGATCATGAAATATTAGAATTATATCTACTTGTTTTAGTAATTCTAGGTCATCTAGTCTGATTTGCATATATGACAGATATGGAAATTGGGTCCCAGTAAATTTAAGTTTTTCGTTCAAAATTATATAGGCTATTCATTTATTTTTTGAGATACTGCTACTACCTCCTTTTGTAATGCCTAAGGGTAAAATTTGATAGAACTACAGTATCTTCCTATTAGTTACAAGAAAAGAGGGAGATCAGATCTCACGTATTGTAGGCGTTTGAGGTTAAACACACTGAAGTGCTTTCTTTTTCAATGTGTGTATGAAATACTTTCTTCCTTCTTTTAGTTCCTGTAAGCAAATGGCAACCCACTCCAGTGTCCTTGCCTGGAGAATCCCAGGGACAGAGGAGCCCGGTGGGCTGCCGTCTCTGGGGTCGCACAGAGTCGGACACGACTGAAGCGACTTAGCAGTAGCAGCAGCAGTAGCAGCAAGCAGCATAAGGCATTTATTATGAATCCAGTCTTAATCTAAAGGCTTAATCTTAACTGAATTCAAGTTAGAACTAAACATATAGTCATATAATTTCATTTATGGCTTTTCAGTGAAAGTATATATATATATTTTCACCATAGTTTTAAGGGTCATATTGTATTTCAGAAGCTATCATGGTAAGAGTCTCAGTACTGAAGTACAAAGAGCTCTTTGTAGGTATTTTATGTTTCCTTTGGCTTCAGAATGATTTTTTTCATTGTGTAATAATAACAAAAAGAAATATAACTACAAAGGAAATGAAAGATTAGGAAGCATCATTTCTTTTGAGAGCATATAGTGAGGGGTGTATTATAATCCAAGTGAAGGAGCATTGAAAGTCACTTTTAAGCACTGGCAAGCTCTGAGTTAATTGTGTCTGTTGATATGCATATTACTTTCATTTTACCACCTTAAAGGGAAAATAACAAGATTGACTTTACCCCATGAGAATCTTCTAGTCTAGCACAATTCTGGAATATGATAGTCATTCAATATTTAATTCAGTTAAATTTAAAGCAAAGCTAAAAGTGATTTAGGCTTTTTGGAATGAGGGCAGTTTATTATGAGGAACTTTGAATGAATGAGATATTTTGGCCTTGAAATTTAATTCAAACTCCATAGCCAAATCTCTGCTCGTGATCCTCTCTCTGGGAGATCTTCACTTAAATTTGTTAACTTTCATTCTTCAAGACTAGGTCAGGGATAGTCTTCCCTGAAAAATTCTTTAATATACCTTGTGATCTTAACCTTCAACTATTAATAGAAGTGGCCATCCAATGGTGTATCTCATTATATTCTATAAAATTATCTTTTATTTTCAGGAACTATCTTCTCTACCTAACTGTTGAGAGTAGGGTTTATTTCTTAAGAACCTAATAGTGTTTGAAAATTCAATAAAAGGTCAATGAATGAATGAAATTGTGCAAGTACAGAAATACATAGAAAAAATTTTCTCTGTTAGGAAATCAGTCTTCTCAAAGAATTTCTAAGATAGTTCATGTTGTGAGAGGCAGTTTGGTACAACAGAGTCTGATGAGAGTGAGTTAGACTTCTAATTTATTAAATACAGAAATAATTTGGGCCAATCCATTATCTCTTGGGGCTTAAGTTCTCACATATGAAAACAGGTGACCAATAGTAGACAATCTATACATGTTATTTACAAACAGGACAGTAGAAAATTTTGAGCAAATGAAAGCCTGTGGGATTTCTTTTAGTATATAATATTTTAAAATATAATATCACACTTACCTTTTCCTTTATCTAGGACATTGCCAGGGGCTGTCCATGAGAGTTGAATGTGATCTTCTTTAAATTTTGCTTCAAGGTCTATAATTTTATTGGGTGGGAGCACAGAAGGGTGATTACCAGAAGGAGGAGCTCCTGATACAGTAAATGACCCTCCAGAGGTTAGTCTGCTAAAGTCTTCTATTTCAGCTTTTGCCAGGTCATCTTTGACTTCAGGTCTGGGTGGGTTCAGTATAATTTTACCTACCAAAAAAGCAATTTTGTAACTTTTCATATTGCCATATCTATTCTTGTAATCTCATTTGTGGCTGTAGAGGAGTTAATATTGAGTGATAGTAGCAGCTATTGAAAAAGTAATAACTTTTAGGGGAAAAAAAGCTTGTTTTATTGGTGTTATTTTAAAATTGATGAGGAGACATTATGAAATATTAGTACTATTGTTTAACCCATCTGTCTTTATTCTTGACTCTAAATTCTTTGAGGACAAGGATGGCCCCTTATTTATCTCTGTAGCTCTGAAAGTGAAAGTGAAGTTGTGCAGTCGTGTCTGACTCTTAGCGACCCCATGGACTGCAGCCTACCAGGCTCCTCTGTCCATGGGATTTTCCAGGCAGGAGTACTGGAGTGGGGTGCCATTGCCTTCTCCAAAACTATACTTTAGATGACTTCAATGTTCTATGACCTAGCTGGGCCAAAAATCAAGTTATATAAGTGAAATTAAGATCTGAAGGTTTTCGTTATGTACTCGATTATCATTGATTAGTTCGATATAATGCCTTTGCTTACTGATATCCAAGAGCATGGGCATTTTATAAAATGAATTACAACATTTAGATTACTTTTGAATTTGGAAAAGCCTAATGTTGATGAAAAGTATAGAGTTCACCTTTAAGGCACAGGAAGCTATAAACAAAAGACTCTACGCTAGAGAATCCTGGGAACAAGACTTCTGTTTGTCTTGAACTAACATTTTTGGCTTAAATATGAAGGCATTTGATAAATTTCACAATTTTTAAAACTCATCAGAATCTCTGTAGCTCTAGTATATAGCAAAAGCTTGCCACAGTAAATTTTTTTTTTCAGTGTAATTGAAATGAACTGAGGGAGATGTAAACGAAACTAGGTCCCTCATCATAAATATGGTTTTGAAACATAAAGTTGATTATATAACTCTATACTTAGGTTTTCCATGCTAAGTTGCTTCAGTCATGTCCAACTCTTTGCAACCTCATGGACTGTAGCCAGCCAGGCTTCTTTGTTCAGGGCGATTCTTCAGGCAAGAATACTGGAGTGGGTTGCCATTTCCTCCTCTGGGAGATCTTCCCAACCCAGGGATTGAACTCATGCCTCACATCTCCTGCATTGGCAGGTGGGTTCTTTACCACTAGTGCTGCCTCCATGGTACCTTTTAATTTGAATGCTTGTCACATATAATTTACCTAGATAAATGACATATTTCTATTTTAATGCCACTTACCATTTTCAATATAGCCTGGTATATACAGGGCTTTGTTCTGTGGTTGTCTTAAACTTAGCCTAGCCGTGTTGTTTCTTGCCTCGGCATGTACTTTTAAACTGTATCTACCATTTCCACGGTAATCTGTAAAATATCTTGAATAGATGCCATCATTCTTGACAGTATCAGCACCTTGATATTGAAGTATAATATTAGATATACCACAAAGTAAAAATGACAACATCAACTGTATATGAGCCCTAGTGATGGAAGCTATTTTGGGGGATAGTAGAGCACAATTTTTTAAATACATGAATCCAAGAATCAGGCCACTTGGGTTCAAAGTCTTGATTGGCCACTTGCCAACCTTTGACTTTGGAAAAGTCTAATTCATGGTAAACATTCAATTAATATTAGTTATTATTTTTTCATAAGAGAATCCTATCAAAATAAGGAAAATGTAACTAAACTGGAGAAAGCAAATGTAAAACACTGATACTAATGAAAACAGAGAAAAATTGTACTCTGTTATATGGGAAAAGTAAAATTATTCATAAAATTTAAAGAAGATAAATATGCTTATGTTCACGCCTAGACAAGATAACTAAGTGAAAGGTTAAAAAATTTTAAAAGCATTACAATTAAATTTAATTCACTTAAAGTACGTTTCTTTGGATATATAGGAACTCCTGACTTCTAAGACATGTGACTGTAGTAGGATTTTAAGTTCAGTGGAAGTTGATGCATATTCTTATTACCTGCACCATTGTCCCAGAGCTCCAATGTTACTTGATGTCCATCTTCAGTTTCTATAATGGCAGTTACATTGATTCCCAGTACAGGCAAAAACCCTTGACTGACTTGTGCATAAACAATCACTGGGCTAGGGTAATGTGCTGTATGTTGACTCATGTGAGCTGTTGCAGTTACTGGGGGTGTAGTAGGACTTCTTGCCCGAGTGGTCACTGTCACTGTTAGTATTTGAGGACTGGCATGATTATTTAGAAGGCTGTAAGTCCAAGTACCTGTCTGAAAAATTAAAAAAAAAAAACACATCTATTTTAGAGCTTTTGTAATATCTTCCCTCTCCTATATGAGATGTTGTCTTCATTTTTTCCTTAAAATTGGTTGATAAAGTATGGAGAAAATAAAAAATATTCTTACCTCTGCAATACCAGGTATTCGAAGACGAGCAGAATGAATATTTAGCTTATCTTCTTTGAAATCTGAGGTTTTATATTTCTTTCCTTTTGGATCCTGGAGAAGAATTTCTGGCTTTTTTATTGTCCACGTGACAACAAAGAAAGTGTCATTTCCAATTGTACTATCCACAGGCACTGTACCATTTACCCATTTCTTTTCTGTAATTGCCAAGGCTTTGCTTTCCAACTGTTAATGTAAATATAAACAACAAACACATGAGACTGATTTGTTATTACAGTTAATAAGATTTCAAAGTTTAGTCAGTTCAGAGAAATTCTAAATATACTTTTAAGATTTCAATTAAAATAACCGAGACTTATGTTGAATGTTTATATTGATTAAAAATAGAAGAATCAAAAGAAAAAGTGGCTGTAAGTATCACAAAAAGCAAATTCAGTAGGATGTTTTTCTTCTGGAACCTGAAATGTTTTCAGACAGATGAATTATTTATTAGAGAAAGAAGTTACTATTTAGGGTAATAAAAATTTGTTACAAGTGTGAAAAGGCAAAGAATTTTTTTAAGATACTGACCTGAATAGTCTGCAGAGTGATACTGCCACTTCTAGATGAAATTCTACTGAACGCATTAGTAAGGCCATTTATGTCTTTATTGGCATAAAACCGATGTCCTCCTAAAATGGAATTTTATTTCTTTTATAATACTAATTTTATTTTATTTGAAAAATTTTTACTGAAATATATTTGATTAACAAAATGTTAGTTTCAGGTATGTTGCAAAGTGACTCAGTTATACAAATACATTTATTCATTCTTTTTTTAGATTCTTTTTCCATATAGGACATTACAGAATATTGAGTAGAGTTCTCTATGCTATACAGTAGGTCTTTATTATCTATTTTATATACAGTGTTTATATGTCAATCCTAATTAGAAAGTGAAGAGGAACTAAAAAGCCTCTTGATGAAAGTGAAAGAGGAGAGTGAAAAAGTTGGCTTAAAGCTCAACATTCAGAAAATGAAGATCATGGCATCTGGCCCCATCACTTCATGGGAAATAGATGGGAAACAGTGGAAACAGTGTCAGACTTTATTTTTTGGGACTCCCAAATCACTGCAGATGGTGACTGCAGCCATGAAATTAAAAGGCGCTTACTCCTTGGAAGAAAAGTTATGACCAACCTAGATAGCATATTCAAAAGCAGAGACATTACTTTGCCAACAAAGGTCCGTCTAGTCAAGGCTATGGTTTTTCCTGTGGTCATGTATGGATGTGAGAGTTGGACTGTGAAGAAAGCTGAGCGCCGAAGAATTGATGCTTTTGAACTGTGGTGTTGGAGAAGACTCTTGAGAGTCCCTTGGACTGCAAGGAGATCCAACCAGTCCATTCTGAAGGAGAACAGCCCTGGGATTTCTTTGGAAGGAATGATGCTAAAGCTGAAACTCCAGTCCTTTGGCCACCTCATGTGAAGAGTTGACTCATGGGAAAAGACTCTGATGCTGTGAGGGATTGGGGGCAGGAGGAAAAGGGGACAACAGAGGATGAGATGGCTGGATGGCATCACCAACTCGAATGAGTCTGCGTGAACTCTGGGAGTTGGTGATGGACAGGGAGGCCTGGTGATTCATGGGGTTGAAAAGAGTCGGACACGACTGAGCAACTGAACTGAACCGAACTGAATCTCCCAATTTCTCTCTCCCCAGCTCCTTTTGCCCTTGGTAACTATAAATTTGTTTTCCACATCTGTGACTCTGTTTCTGTTTTGTAAATAAGTTAATTTTTACCATTTTTTTTAAAGATTCCACATATAAGTGATATCATAGATTTGTCTTTCTCTGTCTGACTTCACTCAGTTTGACAATCTCTAGGTCCATCCATGTTGCTGCAAATGGCAGTATTTAGTTCTCTTTTATGGCTGAGTCATATTCCATATGATTCTAATTTTAAGTGGGAAAATCGTATTTGGTATTATACTCTTATCAGTATACTATAAAATACATTTAAAATTTTCTTTTTAAACCTACAAAAGATGAATTTTCCAGACCTTTGGAACTTTTAGTGTATCAGTATCCTAGATGTAATCCTGCAATAACTAAACCTTGCTCAAAATATCTTAGAATAAAGAAAAAAACTGGCCAAATAATATTATTTTAAAATCAATCATTAGATTTAAGTGTTTGCCACATTAGTAAAGCTTATCTAAATCACCAAATAATGATATGAAAATTAAAGACAATTTTAAACTAGCTGCTTATTTTGTGGTTATATTAAGACATACCAAAACAATTAGTGAATGACAGTGTAGAATAAAGTAAAATTGATTAAAGAAAGTGAAAGTAAAGTGAAAGTGAAGTTGCTCAGTCGTGTCCCACTCTGCGACCCTGTGGACTGTAGCCCACCAGGCTCCTCCGTCCATGGGATTCTCCAGGCAAGAATACTGAAGTGGGTTGCTATTTCCTTCTCCAGGGGATCTTCCTGACCCAGGGATCGAACCCAGGTCTCCTGAATTTCAGGCAGACGCTTTAACCTCTTTGCCACCATGGAAGCCCTAAAATTGATTAAATGCAGATACTAAATGACACAAGAGTTAATGAAGAGAGAGATAACTTCGGTGTCAGGAGCTGGAAAAGAGTGTATTGCAGAGAACAAGATTTGGTATTCAGTTCTCTATGCTGTGCTGTGCTTAGTTGCTGGTTGTGTCCGACTCTCTAGTTGTGTCCAATTCTTTGAGACCCACGGACTGTAGCCTACCAGGCTGTCTGTCCTTGGGGATTCTCCAGGCAAGAATACTAGAGTGGGTTGCCAGCTCCTCCTCCCTGGATCTTCCCAGCCCAGGGATTGAATCTGGGTCTCCCTCATTGTAAGTGGATTCTTAACCATCTGAACCACCAGGGAAGCCCAAGAATAGTGGAGTAGGTAGCCTATCCCTTCTCCAAGGGATCTTCCTGACGCAGGAATCAAACCCAAGTCTCCTGCATTGCAGGTGGATTGTGGATTCTTTACCAGCTGAGCTACCAGGCAAGCCCAGTCTTACTATATTGCCTTGGGTAAATAATTTGTATTCTCTAGATTTTACATTTACTCCTCAATAAAATAGTGCTAGCTGAATCTCTACTGTAATATTGAGCAGGTAAGATACTGAATAAGAATTTTGGAACTGCAGTTGAGTAAGTCCAGTAACCATGAGAGCAAAGATTCATCTTGGTGGTAAAAAGTGATGAGAAATGAGTGAAGACAACACATATGGACTAATGTTAGAAGAAGCTAGTATAGGTAGAAACAGAGAGAAGTGAAATGGGGTGAGGAAAGATATTAATTTGAAGGATGAAGAGAAGGAAAGGACAGAGATGAATTTTTTAGGACAAGAAAAATTTGAGCAGTTTATAGTTTAAGGGGAAAGAGTCCCTGGAATGAAAGAAACTGAAAAGGTATTTTCTATTCAAACTCTATTCCAAAGGTTTACCTGTCATATCTGAGAGTGTCTCCAGTTCTTTGGCAGCAGAAGGTCCCAGGGCAATGGTGTGAATGATCACACCACTTTGTTTTACCTCCTCAATGCATAAGTGTATTTCATTATCTTCCCCATCAGTTAGTAGTATGATTTCAGAACCAGAAGTGCTCTGTTGACTCTGAATAATTGCCTAATGTTGAAAAATCAGACTATTGTTAATAATTAGAGAATATCTTATCTAAATACATATAAACTAAGAATAAACCTTTTCTTTAATTTTGGAAAAGTCTTTAGGCCTATACATCAGAGTAGGCCAAAGGAAACTTCCTATTGTCATTCTAGGTTGAGCTAGCTTGGAAATAAGTGTAATGTACAATGGTCTTGTAGGTTTCCAAAGGCAGAATGTTAACAGTGCTTTCACATATACTCAAGCTATCCAAGACAGAAAGAATATAACACTTAGAACACTAACACACAATAAATATTCAGTGAATGCTAACTATTATTATTATCTCAGGAGATACATGGGGTGGAGCCTGATGACCCAGGCAGTTTTGGTAATTTGCAGACTAGACAACATTTGTAAAGGCATGACTGAAGGCAGGTGTACAAAGTTAAATGATGTGACTTGTGTCTTTTTATGCATTTTAGTTGATAATTAAAGAATCTTAGGATTTCCTGGAAAAAACATTGACCTGTCACGAAGAAGGAAGTTCATGAATTTATCAAATACTGTAATTTTGGGAGGGTGGTATTTTCCTGATTTTTTACCAAGAGTAGTGGCTAACACAATTTACTCAGAGACATTGAGAGTAAATTCTAGCTCTTCCCTTTGATGAATTGAATAGGTAGTGTTTAGTCTCTCTATAGTATATGTATATATAAAATGTATGTATGCTGCTGCTGCTGCTGCTGCTAAGTCGCTTCAGTCGTGTCCGACTCTGTGTGACCCCAGAGACGGCAGCCCACCAGGCTCCCCCGTCCCTGGGATTCTCCAGGCAAGAACACTGGAGTGGGTTGCCATTTCCTTCTCCAATGCATGCAAGTGAAAAATGAAAGTGAAGTCGCTCAGTCATGTTCAACTCTTCGTGACCCCATGGACTGCAGCCCACCAGGCTCCTCCATCCATGGGATTCTCCAGGCAAGAGTACTGGAGTAGGGTGCCATTGCCTTCTCCGAAATATGAATATAATTAATATTTATAATAAAGTTCTGTAATGAGTTCAGTGTAATGATTACTTTTTTGAACTTTGGAGTAAGAAAGACCAGGTTTTGATCATGGTTTTGCCAATTACTGATTATATGACCTTGCGAAAGATATTTAATTACTCTGTACCTCAGTTTCTTTATGTGCAAAATAGGCATAATAATAGTGCCTGATTAAAAATTAATGGTAGCAATAAAGTAAGATTATGAATGAAAAGCATTTAACATAGGGACTAATGTAGTATATGCTCAATAAATTTCAGATATTATTGTTATGATTCTGTAAGTAAAAGCTTATATGATTTCATTATATAAGTAATTAAGAGGTTTTTATTTGTTTGAATGTAATTTGATATAATCTCTTCAGCAATAGTCTGTGGTCAAAATGTCATATGACACATATCAAAACATTAAGAAAAACTTATGAACCAATATGTGCAAACATTATAACACATTCCCAAGATATAGTGCAGTCATATTTTAGAATTGAATAAACATATATAAGAATTATAATTTTTAATAGCAATCCTTCCTTGAGTACTTGCTTATCATTTTTATTGAATTATAGTTGATTTACAATGTTATATTAGTTTCATATATACAACATAGTAATTTACTATTCTATGAATTATACTGTAAAGTCATTACAAAATAATGGCTATATTTCTCTGTGCTGTACAATATATCCTGCTGTGTATTTATTTTATATATAGTAATTTATATTTCTTAATACCATACTCTTATCTTGCACCTTCCCTTTTCTCTCCCCATTGGTTACCACTAGATTGTTCTCTATATCTGTGAGCCTGTTTTGCTATATACATGATGTTTGTATAATTTTTTTGGTCCTACATATAATTGATAATAGAGTTTTTGTCTTTCTCTGCTTGACTTATTTTATTAAGCATCATACCCTCTAGGTCCATCCACATTGTTACAAATGGCAGAATCTCATTATTTTTTTTTTATTGCTGAGTAATAGTCCACTGTATATGTGTATATATACATACATACACACTAAATCTTATTTATTCATTCATCTCTTGATAGACACTTGGTTTGCTGCTATATCTAGGCTATTGTAAATGATGCTGCTATGAACATTAGGGGAACACTTATTTATCTGACATATTTCTTGCAATTAAATAAGTACTGTTGCTTTTTTTCCTTCAAAGAAAAAGGAGTGCAAGAAGGCAAAGTAGTTGTCTGAAGAGGCTTTACAAAGAGCTGAGGAAAGAAGAGAAGTGAAAAGCAAAGGAGAAAGGAAAAATACACTCAACTGAATGCAGAGTTCCAGAGAATAGCAAGGAGAGCTAAGAAGGCCTTCTTAAATTAACAATGTAAAGAAATAGAGGAAAACAATAGACTGGAAAAGACTAGAGATCTTTTCAAGAAAATGGAGATATCAAGGGAACATTTCATGCAAGGATGGGTATAGTAAAGAACAGAGTGCTAAGGACCTAACCAAAGCATAAGAGATTAGGAAGAGGTGGCGAGAATACACAGAGGAACTATACAAAAAAGATATTAATGGCACTAATTACCTGATAGTATGGTAACTCACCTAGAGATGGACATCCTGGAGTGTGAAGTCAAGTGGGCTTAGGAAGCATTACTATGAACAAAGCTAGTGGAGGTGATAGAGGTACAACTGAACTATTTCAAATCCTAAAAGATGATGCTGTTAAAATGTTGCACTCAATACTTCAGCAAATTTGGAAAACTCAGCTGTAGCCACAGTACTGGAAAAGGTCAGTTTTCATTCCAATCCCAAAGAAAGGCAATGCCAAAGTATGTTTAAACTACTGAATAATTGTGCTCATTTCACATACTGGTAAAGTTATGCCAAAATCCTTCAAGTTGGCTTCAGTAGTATGTGAACCGAAAACTTTCAGATGTATAAACTGAATTTAGAAAAGGCAGAGGAATCAGAAGTCAAATTGCCAACATCCATGGATCATGAAAAAAAACAAAGGAATTAAAAAAAAATCTGCTTCATTGACTATGCTAAAGCCTTTGATTGACTGTGTGGATCACAACAACTGTGGAAAATTCTGAAAGAGATGGGAATACTAGACCACCTTACCTGCCTCCTGAGAAACCTGTATGCAGGTCAAGAAGCAACAGTTAGAACCATACATGGAACAACTGACTGGTTTCAAATTGGGAAAAGAGTGTGACAAGGCTGCTTATTTAACTTATATACAGAGTACATTATGCTAAATGCTGGGTTGAATTAATCACAAGCTAGAATCAAGATTGCTGGGAGAAATATCAACAACCTCTGATAAGCACATGATACCACTCAAATGGCAGAAAATGAAGAGGAACTAAAGACCCTCTTGATGTGAGTGGAAGAAGAGAGTGAAAAAACTGGCTCAAAACTCAGCATTCAAAAAACTAAGGTCGTGACATCTGGTCACATCACTTCATGGCAAATAGAAGGGAAAAAAGTGGAAACAGTGACAGATTTTATTTTCTTGGGTTCCAAAACCACTGCAGACAGCGACTGCAGCCTTGAAATTAAAAAAATGTTTGCTCCTTAGCAAAAGAGACACAGATGTAAAGAACAAACTTTTGGACTATGTGGGAGAAGACAAGGGTGGGATGATTTGAGAGAATAGCATTGAAACATGTATATTGCCATATGTAAAACAGATGACCAGTGCAAGTTTGATGCATGAAGCAGTGTACTCAAAGCCTCTGGGGCAACCCAGAGGGATGGGATGGGGAGGGAGGTGGGAGGAGTGTTCAGGATGGGGGGAACATGTGCACCTGTGGCTGATTCATGTCGATGTAGGCAGAAACCACCACAATATTGTAAAATAATTATCCTCCAATTTAAATAAATAAATTAATTAATAAAAAGATGCTTACTTCTTGAAAGGAAAGCTATGAAAAACCTAGACAACATATTTAAAAGCAAAGACATCACTTTGCTGACAAAAATCAGTCTAGTCAAAGTTATGGTTTTTCCAGTAGTCATGTACAGTTATGAGAGCTGGACCATAAAGAAGGCTGAATGCTGAAGAATTGATATTTCTGAATTGTGGTGCTGGAAAAGACTCCTGAGTGTCCCTTGGACTGCAAGGAGATCAAATTAGTCAATTCTAAAGGGAATCAACCCTGACTATTCATTGGAAGGACTGATGCTGAAGCTGAAGCTCCAGTACTTTGGCCATCTGGTGTGAAGAGCCAACTCATTGGAAAACACTTTGATGCTGGGAAAAATTGAAGGCAAAAGGAGAAGTGGGTGGCAGAGGATGAGATGGTTAGATAGCACCACTGACTCATGGACATGAATTTGAGCAAACTTTGGGAGATAATAGAGGACAGAGAAGCCTGGTGTGCTGCAGTCCATGTGGTCACAAAGAGTTGGATACAACTTAGTGACTGAACAAGAACAACAAGTATTACTTCTCATATTCCATTAATTGAGGAAACTGAGATTTTTTTGAGTTGAGTAACTCACCCAAAGTCATTTAGCTAGGGAATAATAGAATCACAGTCCCAGGTTTGTCTGGATCTGGAACTTGTGTATTTCTTAAACCTATATGCTTTACAGAAAATAAACATCATGAGGAAATCTAGGAGTTTGCGTTAACTAGTGGCCCAGATGAGAGTAATAATCTCTACTTTTTAGCTGAGGCAGTGAGAGGATCAGGGAAGGGAAACAGTTTTCTGTTTTTTTGACTGAAGGAATATAAATAGGCTTAAACAGAGGCTATCTTAGGTTGGAAGAGATTCAGATGAGTACTGGAGGCAGTTTAATATAATGCTCAAAAAGTTGCTCACAGCTTTTGATTTCACAATTTTTATTTCAATAAACTTCTACCTATGTGTTTTGAGTTTCATACTATACTTGAGCAACTACCTCTATTTTTGTGATTTTAAATGTCAATTTAATTGGATGAACTGGGGTTTTATTTATCCATAATATAAAAATATTAGTTATCTCCCTCTTCTAAAATCCCTTTAACAGCATTATTTTATCCTCATAGAAATTTGGACTATGGAGTGATTATGAGGACTTTTTCAATAAAATCATGATGATTATGTTTACACAGAATTTTTCTTCCCTTTAACCACTCCTCAGTGCAATGCAGTACCTCAGGAGTATGAACAATAGGCAATAGAATGTCTTTAAAAATTATTTAAATGAGAGTTCAAGATGGCAGAGTAGAAGGATGTGTGCTCATCTCCTCCTGTGAGAAAACCAAAATCTCAACTAGTTGTTGAACAGCCATCGACAGGAAGATGTTGGAACCCACCAAAAAAAAATACCCAACATCCCCCCTTGGCATAAGCCCTCTTGGAGATCACCATTAACCCTAGAGCCTGTAGACCCCAAGGCTGGGTTGCCTCAGGCCAAACAACTAACAGAGAGGGAGCACAACTCTACCCATCAGCAGATAATTGGGTTGAAATTTATTGAGCAAGGCCGTGCCCACCAGTGTAAGACCCAGTTTTTCCCACTGCCAGTCCCTCCCATCAGGAAGCTTACACAAGCCTCTTAGCCTCCTCCATCAGAATGCAAGACAGAAGAAGCAATAAGAACCACAATCCCACAGCTAGAACAAAAGTCACATTACAGAAAGTTAGTCAGGATGACAAAGCAAAAGGTTATATCCCAGATGAGGGGACAAGATAAAACCCCAGAAAAATACTAAATGTTGTGGAGATAGGCAACCTCCCAGAAAAATAATTCAGAATAATGATAGTGAAGATGATCCAGGATCTTGGGAACAATGGTGAAGATGCAAAAAATGTTTACCAAAGACCTATAAGAACTAAAGAACAAACAGAGATGAATAATCCACTAGAAGGAGTCAGTAGCAGAATAACTGAGGCAGAAGAACGGATAAATGACCTGGAGGACAGAATGGTGGAAATCACTCCCATAGAACAGAATATATAAAAAAGAATGAAAAAAAAAAGAAGATAGCCTAAGAGACCCCTGGGATAGCATTAAACACACCAACATTCACATTTTGAGGGTCCCAGAAGTAGAAGAGAGAGAGGAAGGACCTGAGAAAATATTTGAAGAGATAATAACTGAAACTTCCCTAACATGAGAATGGAAATAGTCAACCAAGTCCAGAAAGCACAGAGAGTCCCAGGCAGGATAAACCCAAGGAGGAACACACTGAAACACATAGTAATCAAATTGACAAAAATTAAAGACAAGGTAGAATATTTAAAACAACAAGGAAAAATGACCAATAACATACAAGAGAACTCCCATCAGGTTATCAGCTGATTTCTCAACAGTAACTTTACAAACCAGAAGGGAATGACATGATATATTTAAAGTGATGAAACGGAAGAATCTACATCCAAGAATATTCTACATAACAAGGCTGTCATTCAGATTTGATGGAGAAAACAAAAGCTTTCCAGATAAGCAAAAGTTGAGAATATTCAGTGCCACCAAACCAGGTTTACAACAAATGCTAAAGGAACTTGTAGGCAGGAAAGAAGACAAGGAAAAGACCTACAAAAAATAAACCCAAAACAATTAAGAAAATGGTAATAGGGCCATATGAAAGTGAAAGTGAAAGTCGCCCAGTCGTGTCCGACTCTTTGCAACCCCATGGACTATACAGTCCATGGAATTCTCTAGGCCAGAATACTGGAGTGGGTAGCCTTTCCCTTCTCCAGGGAATCTTCCCAACCCAGGGATCCAACCCAGGTCTCCTGCACCGCAGGCAGACTCTTTACCAGCTGAGCCACAAGGGAAGCCCGTACATATCCATAATTACCTTAAATGTAAATGGATTAAATGCATCAACTAAAAGATGTAGACTGGCTGGGCAGATAAAAACATGTGCATGTAGGTACTTCCACTTAGCACATCACTCTGCTTGACCCCCCCCAAACTGTATGTAATTACTTTATATTGTTAGATTAATCATGTCCCGATTATGGCCTGCAATTGTAATTATCTTTTATTTTTTGTCTGGCTATTGATTGTGAAAAGAGATAAACGTCTTTTACTATTGAAAAAAATTATTTAAATGAGAGACCTCTATGCTCACGACCCTTGTAAGATAGCTGGACAATATTAAAAGTAATAATAAATGCAAATGATACTTTTAAAAGCATTTTTATTTTACCTGAAATCCTGCTTTGAGCCCCTTACAAATTGCAGTTCCACCATTAGCTTCTTGAGGCAGATTTGCAGTGATATTTTTGTAAACATTATCATCAGTTATTTTTGTTAGATTATTTTGGATTTCAGCAACACTGTCAAATGTAACCATCCCAACCAAGGATCCCTTTTCAATAATTTGAATCAAGAATAATTCTGCTGCTTGATTCATTCGAAAGAGACGATCTTCCTGTAAGAAAAGAAAGTGAAAGTGAAAGTGAAGTCGCTCAGTTGTGTCCGACTCTTTGCGACCCCGTGGACTGTAGCCTACCAGGCTCTTCCTTCCATGGGATTCTCCAGGCAAGAGTACTGGAGTGGGTTGCCATTTCCTTCTCCAGGGTATCTTCCCGACCCAGGGATCAAACCTGGGTCTCCCGCATTGCAGGCAGGTGCTTTAACCTCTGAGCCACCAGGGAAGCCCCTATTTGTTTTAATATCCCTGACAAATTCTTATAATTTAAACTAAAGGGATTAAATAATTCCAGTGATCACTGAATCAATTATTGTGGCATGTCTGAACAATCCCCGAGTTTCCTCCAATCTTGACAGACTGGTGAAAAGAAAGCTTATGGCCAGAGAGCATGGTAATAATTTATTACTGTATTTTAGCATTTAACTTCATTATATTAAAAAGAAATATTAAAGAAAAACTTAAAAAGTCAGTCATGTCATACTTGGGAAAGCCCTGAAAATGTATACCGTCTTCTTTAACAATAAGGAAATAATTTAAAATGCACACAAAAGTGTTTGTTGCAGTGTAATTTTTGATAAGTTGAAAATCATCAAAATGTCCATTAATGAGGAGTTATTTGACTAAATTGTAGTTTGTGCATATTATACAATCATTAAAATATGTCTCATGGAATCATTTTTTCCCCTGGGGAGTGTTTAAGGTATAGTAAGTAAAAAATCATATTATGAAATATTATGCAAGATAATCACATTTTTGAGAAGGAAATACAAGTGCATAAACAGAAACAAAGAATTATGCTCAGTGGTGGAATCATGAGTGATTTTCATTTTTTCTTTTTGTTCAGTTATATTATTTCTTGTTTGTTAGAACTAAAAGTTAAAAGAATAAATGTCATCCATAATCCAATAACCTTAATATAAAAATTACTTTTATTTTAGTATATTATCTTCTAGTGCTTGTCCATACAAAATCATTGATTAAAATTTATTAGAATAATAAATTTTGGTTAGCTTAGTAAAACTAACCCTAAGATTAAATTATACATCTATTAGCTTAAATATCTTAATTTAAAAGAGCTAAAAAATACAAATCTTACTGAAGACATGCTTCCAGATTTATCAAGTACCAAACAAACTACTCGCTGTTTGGACTTGAGCAATGAAAATGTAGGTTGAGTTGGTGGATTCACTTCTGTCATGGGAGATGTATTCTGAAAGTCAGTAGAGTTCATGATTACATCCCATGTGCTTTTGCCATTGCACATTTTGTTTTGTAGGTTTGGAGCTTCCATATTGTGTGTTTTTTCTGTACAAAATTCAGTCACCTGGAAAAAAATCAATTGAAAGACAATTATACAGTAACTGATGCCTTACCTCCCTTTCCAAATATACAGCTGGCTGTGTTATACATCCTTAACAGATTTTATCTCCTGCTAATTAACAATTATTTCATAATCTAACATTCTCACATCTGTTTTGCATACTTTAGTGGAGAAAAAGCAAAGTAAAATCATATGCACTGGAAAATTATTTGGTAATTTTTTTAGTTATGGGTGTCTGACTCTTTGTGACCCCATGGACTATAGCCTGCCAGAATCCTCTGTCCATGGAATTCTCCAAGCAAGAATACTGGAGTGGGTAGCCATTCCCTTCTCCAGGGAATCTTTCTGACTCAGAGATCGAACCCAGGTCTTCTGCATTGCAGGCAGATTCTTCACCATCTGAGTTACCAGGGAAGCCCTTGGGGGATGATGGTGGCTGACATCATCTTAACTGCTTAAGTTAACTTCTTACTTTCCCTTCTAGACTCTTGGGGAATTCAAGCTTTAAAATAAGTTTAATGGAAAAACGGGTAGGATTTGTAGTAATTTCTAGCTGACCCCTAAGAGTAGGCTAAAGAAAATAGCCTTCTTTAATTGCCTAAGTATTTGCTATCTCTTTATAATTTATTGGAAAACTTGAAAACAAATATGTAACAATGTTACATTGTTACATTGTTACTCTGAATGTTATTGGCTCTGTGAACTCAGAAATAAATAAAATAATACTCCTGAAAAAGTAATGACAATGTGGGAAGAAAGAAAAGAAATGTGATGCCTCCTTAGGAAGCATCACTACGAACAAAGCTAGTGGAGGTGATAGAATTGCAGTTGAGCTGTTTCAAATCCTAAAAGATGATGCTGTGAAAAGTGCTGCATGCAATATGCCAGAAAATTTGGAAAACTCAACAGTGGCCACAGGACTGGAAAAAGTCAGTTTTCATTCCAATCCCAAAGAAAGGCAATGCCAAAGAATGCTCAAACTACCACACAATTGCACTCGTCTCCCACGCTAGTAAAGTAATGCTCAAAATTCTCCAAGCCAGGCTTCAGCAGTACGTGAACCATGAACTTCCAGATGTTCAAGCTGGTTTTAGAAAAGGCAGAGGAACCAGAGATCAAATTGCCAACATCTGCTGGATCATGGAAAAAGCAAGAGAGTTCCAGAAAAACATCTATTTCTGCTTTCTTGACTATGTCAAAGCCTTTGACTGTGTGGATCACAATAAACTGTGGAAAATTCTGAAAGAGATGGGAATACCAGGCCACCTGACCTGCCTCCTGAGAAATCTGTATGCAGATCAAGAAGCAACAGGTAGAACTGGACATGGAACAACAGACTGGTTCCAAATCGGGAAAGGAGTACGTCAAGGCTGTATATTGTCACCCTGCTTAATTATATGCATAGTACATCATGAGAAACGCTGGGCTGGATGAGACACAAGCTAGAATCAAGATTGCTAGGAGAAATATCAATAACCTCAGATACGCAGATGACACCGCCCTTATGGCAGAAAGTGAAGAAGAACTAAAGAGCCTCTTGATGAAAATGAAAGAGGAGAGTGAAAAAGCTGGCTTAAAACTCAACATTGAAAAAACTAAGATCATGGCATCTGTTCCCATCACTTCATGGCAAATAGATGGGAAAACAGTGGAAAGAATGGCTGACTTTTTTGGGGGGGCTCCCAAATCGCTACAGATGGTGATTGCAGCCATGAAATTAAAAGACACTAACTCCTTGGACCAACCTACCAGTCAATATCACAGTCAAATCTTGAAAATTAGCAATGGGTTGAGGAAAAAGCAATTATGTTGATGTCTTTGTCTTCTGTTCTTCCTTATTCTAATTACCAAGACTTAACTTTTGTGAACATTAATTTTCACGAATTCTTTTCAACTCTACTAAAGAGATGAATAATGATGGCACAGAATGAGTCTTTATGTACTTTATTATTATAAGTAATAAAGAAGGAAGACTATGCTTTGTTTAATTGACTAAGGAGTTATTTCCACTTAACCTATTAAAAAGTATCTCTACCCTTTAAAAAAAAAAAATAAAAGACACTAACTCCTTGGACCAACCTAGACAGCATATTAAAAAGCAGAGACATTACTTTGCTGACAAAGGTCTGTCTAGTCAAAGCTATGGTTTTTCCAGTAGTTATGTATATATGTGATAGTTGGACTATCAGAAAGCTGAGCACTGAAGAATTGATGCTTTTGAACTGTGGTGTTGGAGAAGGCTCTTGAGAGTCTCTTGGACTGCAAGGAGATCCAACCTATCCATCCTAAAGGAAATCAGTCCTGAATATTCATTGGAATGCTGAAGCAGAAACTTCAATACTTTGGCCACCTAATGTAAAGAACTGACTCATTTGAAAAGACCCTGTTGCTGGGAAAGATTGAAGGCAGGAGGAGAAGGGGATGACAGAGGATGAGATGGTTGGATGGCATCACAGACTCGATGGACATGAGTTTGAGTAAGCTCCGGGAGTTGGTGATGGACAGGGAAGCCTGATATGCTGCAGTGCATTGGGTCGCAAAGAGTCGGACGCGACTGAGCCACTGAACTGAACTGAACTGGTGAGTCATGTCCAGTAATTCTGCCAAATGATGTTCCATTACTATGCTGCTGCTGCTGCTAAGTCGCTTCAGTTGTGTCCGACTCTGCGCGACCCCAGAGACGGCAGCCCACCAGGCTCCCCCGTCCCTGGGATTCTCCAGGCAAGAACACTGGAGTGGGTTGCCATTTCCTTCTCCAATGCATGCAAGTGAAAAGTGAAAGTGAAGTCACTCAGTCGTGTCCGACTCTTAGCGACCCCATGGACTGCAGCCTTCCAGGCTCCTCCATCCATGGGATTTTCCAGGCAAGAGTACTGGAGTGGGGTGCCATTGCCTTCTCCGTCCATTACTATAGAACCTATTAAAATCCTCCAAGTTTTGAAAATTTAGCAAGTTGGAGAAACACTGGATAAACTAGTATAGCATTAGGAGAGAATTTGTCTTACAGTAAAGTCTCAGCTTTGTAAGTGTCATTTTGTTTTTTTTAAACGCCCTCCTTATATAAATCTCTGGCTATAAATTCAGGTTTAGAACTAAATTATTAAACCTGCATAACTTTTATTCAAGTTGTAAGAGTTTCTTTTCCTTCTCTTATGTTTCTGACCAATATTTCTTAGAAGGGGATATATTGGATGGAAGAAAAGTATAGTTTTCAGTCAAAGCAGTGATTTATAACCATCTTGATGTTATGAAATGCATATGAAACATGATTCCTTTTACTACTGTCACTGCCTTTATTTGTGACCTTCAGGTCTCTTGTCTGCCTGTTTTCATGTCCTTCCAATTGGTCTGCCTACCTCCACTATCTCACTCCCTTTTATTTTTCACAGACAGTAGAATTGTCCTGAAGGAATTAGCTGGTTACATTACAAGCCTGAGATTGATAAAATAAAAATCTGAACACCTTAGGTTTGTAGCTTCCAATTTTGTGTTTCAGTATCATTCCATGTTTCTTCCTTACCGTGTATATTTTGCTTATAGGACACTGAACTTTCTCCTGTTCTTTAGAGTATGCCAGAAACTTTTATAAGGTTCTCACTAATCCAAATGGAAAAAGAGAACAGGAAATTTGTGCAAATTATAGGAAGGTGCCCCTTTCTCAAGTTCTTTTTATTTCTATCCAGTAGTCATGTATGGATGTGAGAGTTGGACCATAAAGAAGGCTGCTGCTGCTGCCGCTGCTAAGTCGCTTCAGTCGTGTCTGACTCTGTGCGACTCCATAGACTGCAGCCCACCAGGCTCTGCCGTCCCTGGGATTCTCCAGGCAAGAACACTGGAGTGGGTTGCCATTTCCTTCTCCAATGCATGCAAGTGAAAAGTGAAAGTGAAGTCGTTCAGTCGTGTCCGACCCTCAGCGACCCCATGGACTGCAGCCTTCCAGGCTCCTCCGTCCATGGGATTTTCCAGGCAAGAATACTGGAGTGGGGTGCCATTATATACAGTATATTAAAAAGTAGAGCCATTACTTTGCCAAAAAAGGTCCATCTAGTCAAGGCTATGGTTTTTCCAGTAGTCATGTATGAATGTGAGAGTTGGACTATAAAGAAGGCTGAGTGCCAAAGAACTGATGCTTTTGAACTGTGGTGTTGGAGAACACTTGAGAGTCACTTGAACAGCAAGGAGATTAAAATGGTCAATCCTAAAGGAAACCAGCCCTGAATATTCATTGGAAGGACTGATGCTGATGCTGATGCTGAAGCTCCAGTACTTTGGCCACCTGTTACGAAGGACTGACTCACTGAAAAAGACCCTGATGCTGGGAAAGATTGAAGGCAGCAGGTGAAGGTGGCAACAGCAGATGAGATGGTTGGATGGCATCACTGAGTCAATGAACATGAGTTTGAGCAAAATCTGGGAGGTGGTGAAGGACAGGGAAGCCTGGCGTGCTGCAGTTCATGGGGTTGCAAAGAGTTGGGCACGTCTTAGTGACTGAACAACAACAATAACTTGAAAATTGTTCTAATAAATATTAAAATTTCAGTGACCATGCTGCAGATAATTTGGCAGTGCTCAACTTGTGCAGTCATGTGTGGCATCTGTGTATTTTTCCATCTTTGTTTTTGTAAACCTGTTTCTTTGCCTAGAATACACTTTCTCTTCCTGCTTTAGCAAGTTCATACTAATTTTTTTTCCAAATCCCAACTCAAAGCTCATTTCTTTTAGAATCCGTTTTCTGACCTCTAGTTGGAGACATTTTCTGTACTCCCACAATACTTGGTTTCTATTTCTTCCGACTTTGTATTCTTATTTATTTTTCTTATATCTACCAGCCTCACTAAATTGAGTTCCTCAAAAACAATTCTTTTTAATTATTTGTATATTTTTTCTGCTCCTAATACAGTGCTGGACATGAAATGGGAATAATGAAGTTTAAAGGAAGAAAATCATGGACTTGAATATTCATTATTTCAGAGTGTATTTCTCCTGGGTCTGAGCTTATGCCTTGGGTATAGTCATACAATGTATTTAGTCTATGTGATAATAATTAGAAGGTATGTATTTAGTCTATGTGATAATAATTATAAGGTTAGTGTTATGCACAAGATATTATAAATTAAAGTACAGTATTTATCTCTGAGCCATATCTTATATAAGTTGCCCTCCATATTTCAGCTACATGATTTTCCTTCTTCATTATTATTTATTTTATGATAGACCGCATCAGTTATTTCTTAATAGGCAGATGCTTTCGGAATTTATAATTTGGTACAGACAGTATATGTTCCAATTATCTTCTTGTGTCACATGATCTAATATCTATTTGGATGTTGAATTCTTTGGCTACCTTTGTGGATCTACTTGCAGCAGGTTAAAGTGAGGTTTCTAGACTCATGCTTCAGATATTCCCAGGAGGGAGCTTTATTAGGCTGGAAAACAATTTTTACTTAAAAATCTCACTGGATTCATTTAGGAGTTTTAGAAGAATTTATCAGGTCTATATTTTTACTCAAGTCTTTCATTATTAATTCCCTAGACTTCAAAGCAATTTTAAAGCTTATTGGAAATAATAGGCTTTTACAAACCTCTACCCATAAAGTCTATGTTACTAGTAATTTGGTATATGAAAATTTGCTTCTTTTAATTGTTAGTTTACTATCTACAGATAGTATTCTTTATTTTGATTTGATGTTTTTGAAAACTTTCATATGTTTCATATTTAAAAGTCTATTTTTAATGTTTGGAAACTTTCATTGAGTTAACTATAATATGCTTACATTAATTAAGCTGAATTTATCCAGGGAAAGAGATAATTTCCTATTATCCAAATATTTTATAATTTTAAAAAATTAAAAAATTTAAGTTTACTTTGTACTCACCTTGTGCTAAGCACTGTTGTCATACTTTATTTATATTAGCTCTTATAAAACTAACAACAGTAATACTGTAAAGTATTTTTAAATTCCCATTTAAAAAACTAGAGAATTAAATTTCAGATTAAGCAGTTGTTTGTTGTTCTGTAGAGACAGAGCCATTTATGTTTTCACAATATCATTTTGCCAAGCATAGTGTGCTTTAGTGTGAAGGTAATGGAAAGCAGAGACTGTCAGTACTTTCTGAAGCTACAGAATGATTTGCTTTGGAAACGTAGTATGAATAACACTTAGAGGAAATAATTAAGGTTGTAGTTCTAGACAATACAGAAGTCAAATGAGGGAAGGGATGCTATAAGAAATTCTGTGATACCAATGAGGAGGGTACAGTTTTACCTCTGAAGAAAAAAAGACAGGTTAGTAATAAAGTATGGGATAATTTCCAGATATATTCTGACAGGACTGGTGACACAAGACTGGATAAAATGACTGTTAGTTAACTGTCTTAGTAATTTTCCATACTTCTATTGGTATATATAATTTCACAGTAGAAAATTCAGCTTCCCTAATTAATTTTTTCCAAAGGCTTCCTTTGTAAGACTAGAAAAAGAAGGTACTTACAGAATGGAGACTTTGCATAAACATGATGGACTCCCTTGCAGTCTGGGATTTTTCTGGAAGGAATGTACATTTTGCCTCATACAGCCCTGTCTGTGAGTCACGTCTGCATGGCCTTGTTATACAGCTGCCTCCCTGGCATTTGACAATCACATTAGTACCAGTAATATGAGTTGAACATCTATGGTGAAAGAATTAGATTACATTTATATATGAAGACCAGAGAAATTATAAATAGATATTAACATCCTAAAATCATTCCCTCAGTGATAATTGCTATGGACCATGTACCAAATTCCATTTTGACAAAAGTAGGCACAGTGTCCTACCCCTATTCACCATCAGCTTCAACAAGAACAATAATGTTAATTCATATGTATTAATATTCACTGTTCATTAAAGTGATCAACGTATCTATTAGCTCCTTGTGACTTTGAGCTAAAGATGATAATTCCTCACAGGGATGTTGTGAACATTAATTGAGGTAAAAGATACAGAGGAGTTGCTTCCCATTGGGGAGGGGAGAGTCAACATTATGCTTAAAACCCTCTTTCCTACTCATGGTACACATATACATATATACTTGCACATGTGTGTGTGTGTGTGTGTGTGTGTATAAAGAGCCTCTTGATGAAATTGAAAGAGGAGAGTGAAAAAAGTTGGCTTAAAGCTCAACATTCAGAAAACTAAGATCATGGCATCTGGTCCCATCACTCCATGGCAAGTAGATGGGTAAACAATGGAAACAGTAAGAGACTTTATTTCTTTGGCGTCCAAAATCACTGCAGATGGTGACTGCAGCCACGAAATTAAAAGACACTTACTCCTTGGAAGAAAAGCTATGACCAACCTAGAGAACATATTCAAAAGCAGAGGTATTTCTTTACTGACAAAGGTCCATCTAATCAAAGCTATGGTTTTTCCAGTAGTCATGTATGGATGTGAGAGTTGGACTATAAAGAAAGCTGAGCTCTGAAGAGTTGATGCTTTTGAACTGTGGTGTTGGAGAAGACTCTTGAGAATCCCTTGGACTTGAAGGAGATCAAACCAGTTAATCCTAAAGGAAATCAATCCTGAATATTCATTGGAAGGACTGATGCTGAAGCTGAAACTCCTATACTTTGGCCACCTTATGCAAAGAACTGATTCATTTGAAAAGACCCTGATGCTGGGAAAGATTGAAGGCGGGAGGAGACGGGAACAACAGAGGATGAGATGGTTGGATGGCATCACCGACTTGATGGACATGAGTTTGAGTAAGCTCTGGGAGTTGGTGATTGACAGGGAATTCTGGCGTGATGCAGTCCATGGGGTTGCGAAGAGTTGGACACAACCGATCTGAACTGATATTGCTGTATATGTTGTGCTGTGCTTAGTCTTCAGTTGTGTCTGACTCTTTGCAACCCTGTGGCCTGTAGCCCACCAGGCTCTTCTGTCCATGAGTTTCTCCAGGCAAGACTACTGGAGTGGGTTGCCATGCCCTCCTCCAAGGGTTCTTCCCAACCCAGGGATTGAACTCGGTCTCCCGCATTGCAGGCAGATTCTTTACTATCTGAGCCACCAGGTAAGCCCAGGAATACTGGAGTGGGTAGCCTATCCCTTTTCCAGAGGGTCTTTCTGATCCAGGAATCGAACCGGAGTCTTATGCATTACAGGCAGATTCTTTACCAGCTGAGCTACCAGAGAAGCCCATATTGCTAAATAGATATATACATATATACATAGATGTATATATCATACATAAAAAACCATGTGTGGTTTTTGTGTTTACATTTTACATTTTATTGAGCTAGACTGAATTAAGAAATAAAAATAAACCTTGTATAGAAATGCTTGTGTGTTCAAACCTTTTGGTCTTTATAAGTAAGAGAATTGTCAAATCCCTGGCAGAGAATGAGGTGGAGTAGGGTATGGGTAAAAGATTCTAAAGAGTTCTTGTTTATCTGCAGGATTTATCCCATTCTGTGTTAATATTAAACTTCATTCCATTAATCCATTTAAATTAATTTATTTGTATTTCAAGGATTAAAAGAAATGATTAGTCATATTCTCCCAGAAGGTTAGCTCTAGAGTAAGCCTGAAAATTAAACTTACACTGCCTCCAACAAAGTGCCTGGCTCACAATGGGAACTCAGTGTTATTTTCAATACTTGTTTTTACTATATATCTTTGTGACTGATAAGGAACCTGATTTATTTTTCATTAACTTTTAAAAAGTAGTTGTTTGATAGATTCTTTGTTTAGTTTTTACTTTATGCCATGTACAAGGCTAGGAGATTAAAAAAATCAGTCCTCAAGGATCTTAAAGTCTAGTGGAGAAAATAAAATGATACAGAAAATTATTGCCCATTGTGAGAGAAGCACCCTCAAAGATTAAATGGCAACCCACTCCAGTATTCTTGCCTAGAAAATTCCATGGACAGAGGAGCCTGGTGGACTGCAGTCCATGGGGTCACAAAGAGACACGAATGAGTGCCTGAGCGCACACAGACACACACGCACACACACATACACACACACAGGTGAGAGCAGCCCGTGCATGTTGCTTTGGAAACAGTCTCAAGGATATCACAAATGGAGGGAGAGGAAAGACACTTGAGGGGAAGCATTTAAACTGAGACTGGAAGGACTAACAAGCATTATCTGAATACGGGAGGTGGTGCTGGGAGGGGTTGTTGCATGAGAAGAGGAGAGAGTGTTTCCTGGGTTGAAACCCTAGTCTGTGAAAGATTCTAGCAGCTTAGTAGACGTAAAGCGAACAATACAAAGGCATTTTTCTACCACACCTCTTTTCTCTAATATGTTTTTTTATTCCAAAGCAGTTTTCATTACACTAATTTCTGTTGTTCTTTAATACTCATTAACTATGCCATGTATTTGATAGTTTTAATTTAAATATCTCATCTATTCATAAATAAGTGCTAATTCTACCTATTCTTTAAAAAACCAAAATTTTCACTTATTTTTATGAAAAGTACTTCTTTTCTTTAAGCTCAAGATTAAATGAAAAGTAAAATATACTTAACATGAGACTCTAACAGTTTAAATGATTTCAGTGAAACAGATTCACCTTAAAAAGCTTTGAACCACATGGAATAAAAGATTGGGTAGGAACTTGAGCTCTAATTCTCAGATATCTTAAGGTTTAGATTACAACCTTTTTCTTTCTCTTTCCTCTGCTGCTGCTGCTGCTAAGTTGCTTCAGTCATGTCCGACTCTGTGCGACCCCATAGATGGCAGCCCACCAGGCCCCGCCGTCCCTAGGATTCTCCAGGCAAGAACACTGGAGTGGGTTGCCATTTCCTTCTCCAATGCATGAAAGTGAAAAGTGAAAGTGAAGTCGCTCAGTCGTGTCTGACTCTTAGCGACCCCATGGACTGCAGCTTACCAGGCTCCTCTGTCCATGGGTTTTTCCAGGCAAGAGTACTGGAGTGGGTTGCCATTGCCTTCTCCAACTCTTTCCTCTGACAACAACATATTTTTAATACAACCCCATGAATATTGAAATTATTCCCAAATTTTGATTGATTGTGCTTCCAAAATGTAATACTCAGAAATTGTTAGATACATAATGGGACAGGTTGAATATTGCAATTGACTGTGTGAGCACTTGACCACAGAGATAGTCTTTGTTTGCCTAGTATAGAAAATTAAAAATTCATAAGTGAAAACATTTGAAAACAGATTTATTCAATAGAATGATACCTTGTTGCTTCAATAGTGTTCCTTCTGGAGATATAGAATGGCTGGTCCCCGTTATACTCATCAAATATTCCCCATCGGAGATGGGCCCACTCATGGACAAATGCTCTGCCTATGAGAGAATATTGCCGCTTTAAAATTTATGTTTACAACAGAAGTATCCCTGCTTTTTGAAAATTCATTATACACCACTTCATTTTTATGAAAGACCCACCTTAGTACCTGTTTTCACTAACAGAAAGAAATTTGAAGAGGATTTTGCTTTCATGAAAAAAGGCAAAAAGCAAAGGTAGCACTAGGCATTTGTTTTGCAGCCAACTGTTTTACAGACAGCACACACCCAGAGCAGGAAAAGTGGCAGCACCAAGCTCCTTCCCTAGCAACTGTGCTTGGCATCAAGCCTCATAGATTTGAAATGTGTCTGTGAGCGTCTGTGATTCATCTCAACATATTTTGTGTATCTGTTAGCAAGATGTGTCCTAAGGTAATGCTTCTTGTACATCATTCTGACTTATGATAGGAACACTTCTTTTGAATAATGAGGGAAACTTGTATGTAAATACAGTTTCCTTATATTTTAAGTCTCCCTTCTCCACATCATCAATCTAACTGAGTCAAGGAAATCTAGAAATTGACAACTTTCATTAGACCAAAGAAGTTAAATCAGTTAATATCAGTAAATGGCTAACTTTATTATTAAACACACATACAAAAAGAAATGTAGTTAGGTTGAACATAACTAGTAACTTTCTGAACAAAAATATTAATTAATACTTATTTTTTCCTTTAAAAGATTAAAAAATACCATCAATCACAGTGTTATATTTGTTTCCAGTGGAAATAAAAACAGAAGTATGAAATAAATATCCTTACCTCGGGACCCATAGATAGGCAAATTATTAGTCAGCAAGAAGTTTGGAGTAAAATGTATATATTGTCCTTTTTCTCCACATCTTCCATATTGAAGTGTATAGGGATCATCTCCATGTTTTAGGTAAGGATTAGCAACTATGACTTCTGCCTAAAAGGCAGAATAAACAAACCAAAACAGATCTCATGAGCAATAGAAACAAGGAAATTTTCATCTAAATTTAGAACATTAATATTACTAAATTAAATACTAAAGTAGTCATTAATAATTACTCAAAATTATGAGCATTAATTTCTAAAAATCACATCAAGAAGAAACAATTTAGGAGCTAGATAAAATACCCTACCTGGTCATATGATTCTTGTTTTGGCATTAAGTACTCAGATTTTGACTTCCACGTCATTGGAATTAAAATGCTTACATTCCTGAAATAAACTCTTCGTTTGGTGGCATGAAACAGGTAAGTAGAAGCTTCAGTTACCATTTCCTGACAAAATTAAAAGTACCTTGTAGTAGCAGTTTCACAATGAAATGAATGTGAAAGTGTACAAACAAGCAAGAAGAAGCTGATCTAAGCCCATCTCCCCAAATATTTTGGAAAAGACTAACTGAAAAGTAGGTTACATTTTACCATATCTATCTAGTCTGTAAACTCTCATTTTTATATACCTAGAAATCAGTTCTTTAAGTTTTACCTGTCCAGGTCTGCATTCAACATGAGTTGGAGCAGGGAGTGAGGGTGCTAGGTGAGATATAAAGGTGATTAAGACTGGGAGTCTGTTAGCAAGTTGCTTCTTGAATTGGACAGAGGTGCTTAAAACTGGGTTGGGAGTTAAAAGTTTGGTTGATTTTATGCTGTTGTTAATTGAAAAAACCATTTACTAGATTTATTTTGAGTTATCTTCTCATATGGAATGTGTTCATAAAAAGCAAAGTTTTACTAGGCAATAATTTTCTAAGACTACGTAAGTCATTGGCTTCAAGTTCTAGTTTTGCTACTTAATGTATGACGTACAAATCACTTAACTCCTCTCAATTTATACAACAAGGATAATTAATAATCTGTATTGTGTGGGCTTTCCAGGTACTGCTGGTGATAACCTGTGTGCCAATGCAGGAGACATAAGGGACGTGGGTTTGATCCCTGGGTTGGGAAGATCCCCTGGAGCAGGTCCTGGCAACCCACTCCAGTGTTCTTGCCTGGAGAATACCGTGGACAGAAGAGCCTGGTGGGCTACAGTCTATGGGGTCACAAAAAGTCAGACACGAATGAAATGAGTGAGCATGCATGCATGCATTGTTGACCACCTTATAGGGATATTGAGATACAAATAAAATAGTATATATTAAGAGTACTATATATAGAATATTGTACTGATTAGGCCAAAGAAAATTAGGAAATAAGTCAACCTTAAAAATATAATATTTTCTTTGTGATCAGATACCTAAGAATTTCAAAATTTTCAGAGCTAAACAAATATGAAAACTGAAAAAATTGAAAAAAGGTATAAGATAATGAACCTCAAGGGCTTTAAATAAGGTTAGTTTTTTAAACATTATAAAAGTAACTTCATAAAGTTTCAAAATTATTCTCTAGTAGCTTGAAGATCTTTCTTTTAGCTTAATGAGTTAAAAATATTAGTAGTTTGGCCTTTTAATAATTCATTAAGGGAGTGACTAAAGCTATTAATATATGATACATAATACTTAAACTAAGCAGATATTAACCTTGACAGTTTAGATATATGCTAAATAAATGATGAATATTATCAAAGGAATTTTGGAAAATTATAACTCTATGTGAATGTGCATATCTGCCTAGGCAACATGAGTTGAAATACTTAACAAAATAAAAATAAGTGGATAATAAGCTTTTCTCTTACCTTTATGTTTTGAATGAGTTTTTCATCTTCTGGTACACTAGGGTTAATTGCAATGACAATGCCATCATATCCATTGTTAATCAAATTTACCATTGAACTTTTCATTCCAGGCAGGAGGTGCAAAGTTAGGAACAGAATGACAGTCAGATGAGGCACCATTTTTGCGCATGTTACAATAAACCTATTGGAAATGTAAGGAGAGTATTTATGTATCTGTATAATTCAGAGATTTGACTATAGCCTCAAATTTGCATAAAAGTATTACAAAAAATCTTGATGAACTTCCTTATTCTAAAGAATTCTTCAACTGTTAAGTAGTAACAGGGATTATACTGGACATTAATTGCACTTTCTAAGACAACTAAGGTGTTAAATACTCAATGAACTGAGGAATTCTTTTACATTATGTAGTTAGTCATCATCTTCATCATGGTGATCATTCATTGTCTTCATTGTCATCATCATCAAATAGTTTTAGATATTTTACAGTCCTGTGATCTGTGGTCTGTGAAAAGCTGAGGAACTGAAATGCAAAGCACCAGGAAATAACAGATGAATAAGTCATGTTTAAAAAACAAAGCAAAGATGAATAAAGGAACTAGAGGAGGAGTGGCAGTGAATTATCAAAATCCTAATTCACTGCCACTCCTACTTCTAATTCTTTTATTTATTTTTGTTTTGGTTTCTAAACAAGACTTTTTCATCTGTTATTTCCTGTTGCTTTGCGTTTCAGTTCCTCATGCTTTCATAGAGCACTTTTCTGCAAACAGAACCCAGGACTGTAAAATATCTCTTTTATGATGATGGGAGTCATATAACACAGTGGTTGCAGACAGCTATGTGTCAAGAAGGAAGTGGGTTTTCCCCCCTACTTTCTGTGATGACTACTTGGATATTTCAGTTTTCAAATAGCACTGAATGCTTTAAATCCTTGTATAACTTGGACAGTTAACATGCTTCAATTATATTTCTTTTTTGGATTGAACACAAATCTTCCAATATTCTGTTAGCTTGAAATAGTTGTATACATAGCATTGTGAGCTGGCTTTAGAGTCAGATGAATCTAAACCTGACCCTTGCCTTGGTCATTTAACAGTCATGTGATTCTTTTTAAAAATTGAGGTAAAGGAACTTCCCTGGTGGTCCAGTGGTTAAGATCCACCTTCAATGCAGGGACACAAGTTAGATCCCTTGTCAGGTAACTAAGATTCTACATGCCACAGAACAGCTAAGCCTGCATGCTGCAACTACTGAAGCTCGTGTGCTCTGGAGCCTGTGCCACAGCTGGAGAGTCTGTGCAGCAACAAAAGATCCTGCATGCCACAACTGAGACCTGATGCAGCCAATTAAATAAGCAGATTAAAAAATTGAGATTTAGTTGGTGTGAAGTATTTGGGCTTCCCTTGTGGTTCAGCTAGTAAAGAATCTGCCCACAATGCAGGAGACCTGGATTCGATCCCTGGGTTGGAAAGATCCCCTGGAGAAGGGAAAGGCTACCCACTCCAGTATTTGGGCCTGGAGAATTCCATGGACTGTATAGTCCATGGGGTCGCAAAGAGTCGGACACAACTAAGCGACTTTCACTTACTTGCTCACTTACTGGTGTAAAATATAAGTTTCAGGTGCACAACAAAATGATTCACAGTTTTAAAAGATTATATTATACTTATAAAATATTGGCTATATTCCCTGTGTTGTGCAATATACCCTTGTAGCTTATTTTATACATTTTGTAGTTTGTAACTCTTAGTCCCCTACCATTATCTTGCCTGACCCTGCTTCCTTCTTTCCACCAGTGACCGCTAGTTCTGTATATCTGTGAGTCTGTTTCTTTTTTGTTGTATTTGCTAGTTTGTTGTATTCTTTATGTTTTACTTATAAATGAAACCATACAGCATTTGTCTTTCTCTGTCTGGCTTATTTCACTTAGCATAATGCCCTGTTGGTCTGTCCATGCTGTCACAAATGGCAAGATTTCATTTTTTCTTTTATGGCTGAGTAATAGTCCATTATATGTATACCACATCTTTATCTATTCATCTGTTCATGGGCCCTTAAATTGCTCCTGTATCTTGGCTATTGTAAATAATGCAATAATGAACATAGGGAGGCATACATCTTTTCTATTTCATGATTTTCCTTTCTTTGAATAAACACCTAGGACTGGAATTGTTAGATCATGTAGTAGTTCTATTTTTTTAATTTTTTTTTAACTTTTGAGGAATCTCTGTACTGTTTCCCATAGTGGCCAATCAGTGTTCTTCCTGCTTTTTAAAGAGTACAGAAATGAGTAAAACACAGGCACTGCCTTTAAAGAACTTGCAAATTTGAGATTTGAACTCAGGTCATCCACTTTCAGAATCTATGTTTTTAAAGTGTATGTAACATACATAACTTCTCAAAGGATGAATCAGTGAGTATCAGCCTAGAAAATTACTTTGAAAGCAGTTTCTTTTTGTTTCTATTGCAGACTAGTACTTGAAGTATAAGAGTAAAAAGAATGGGGACTGCTATGATTATTTGCTATAAATCAATTGAACTTTTATCTTTTTTTCAATTTTAGGTTGAATAATGGAATTTTCAAAAGACTTTTGACATGAAAACTTAGAATTAAGTACAAGTCTTTCAGAATTTATTCACTTTTTGATTATTTTAAGGACAAAAAACCTTTCAATAAGCAATTCTTAAACTGTATTTGAAATTGAAATGGTCAACAGAGGTAAAAAATCATATTGTCATAAAAATTCCAAAAACTTAATCTCTAAGTTTCTTTTGATGATGTTTATTAAAACTTATTTCTTTATTCTTTTCCTGTTGCCTCTTCTCCTGAAAGATATTTGTCTGGATGCCTCAGAAGTGTTGAGATAATAGCAAATTATTTTTTATATATACTGCCTTTCAAAGAGTTACATAAAATGAATTAAAAGCAAATGCTAGATATGAACAAGGAAATGTTAAGAGTTCTCCTATGGGTGTGTTGCACCGATTCAGAGGTGTTATGAACCGCACCCACTCATGCTACTGTCCGATCATTCTTAGATGTCACAGTTAATTCCTGTAGAGATTATACTGGATTTTACCAACTGTTACATAAACTTTAAACTGATGAATACAGTGAATTGTTAGCTTAGTCTCCTTGTAGATGCTGCCTTAAAATTTTATTGGCCCTTCCTTTTTCTTTGCTTGTTTTATACCATCACTTCTGGAATGTTATTTTATTTGCTACCAACATTCATGCTCTGCATTCATGACTATTCTCTTCATTATTTTATTTTACAAATCTGTTCATTCATTCATTTATTCAACAAACTTAATGGACACTTCCCATGTATCAGGCACTCTGCTAGTGTATTAAGCTATAATCATTATCTTCTTCAAGGTGCCTCCAATCCACTTGGCATCCTGGACACTAGTAATTATCTTGATTGATTTTCTCTTGTTCTTCCTACATTGTTGAGCATTATTTCAATTTAGAGACTCTGATCATTATGCAATTTATTACTGTGATTTTTGAACTTAACACTATCTCAGCAAGTGTTAACTACTATACTACATTGCTGTGGAATACTTTGTAAGTTTCTTCAATGTCCACTTACCCTTTCCCTTGCCGATAGAATTTCAATTTTGTCCAGGTGTTTTCAACTTTCATGTCACTTGAATGAAGGCCATCCCTATCTCTAGCAAGGATAATTCTAGGTTGATCGGAGCCCATGGTCTTCAAAGTGTGGTTGCAGACCTCTAAAGGTCTCCAAGACTCTTTCAGAAGATCTAAAAGGCCAAAAACTATTTTGATAATTATACTAAGAAGTTACAGTATTTGTGTTTTTTAAATTTAAATTTGTTAACATTTGATGATGATGCAAAAGTTGCAGAGGATAATACTGCTAAGACCTTAGCACAAATAAGGAAAACCACTTGGACAAAAGGTATAAGCTGAACTAGTCACATTTGTCATAAGTGCCATGTTTTACTTGAAAGAATTATTGATAGACTATGGTTATTTAGACATAGATATTTGGCAAATATTTTCTCAAAAATGTCATGTAAGAGAAGACAACTAACTATTTGTTGACAATGATAAAATTTGAGCTTTTAAAAATTAGAATTTGGAAATATTTTAAACTTGATAAAGACTTTTCTCATAAGGTTGGTAGTAGGTGGTATCAATTGATGTGAGTTTTTGCTATTGTATAATGAAATATGTCAACATTTAGAAGATTTGCATAACTCAATGAATCAGTATTTCCAAATCATCAATGCATGATATTAAAAAATTACACAAGTGTAAATATCCATTAAAAATATAATATACATAAAGAGCTATTTAACAGAATATCAATTTACTTGATTTGTGATGTTTTCTAAATCAGTGGATGTTTGAAAACTATTTCTAAAATTTCAATAAAATCAGTATCACTTAATTTAAATACCGATTAACAAATATTTGATTTTATTAGTGTCTTTTCATTAAAATACTCAAGAAACCCTGTTAATAAACAGTAAACTGTTTCTTAGAAGCTATAATTGGCTTGCATTTTAATCATTCATCCCTTAATACCCAGGAAAGAATTTTTTGTTGATGTTATGTTTGCTAAACAAACTTATGGGTAATGTGAGAAATAGTTTAAAAAACTTGAAAGAAGAGGTAAACCAAGGGAGGGATACAGTATTAGATTAACTCTTCTTAGTTATCTATCTATTTGCTACATCTCTGAAATAACTCATTTTGGTAGTTTGATATATGTTCGCATACACACGTAGATATATACACTAAAACATTATGGCATAATGGTTTAGGAAGACAATTTATAGTAGAGCAAAATAAAGATTTTGAAAATTAAACATTTTGTAATTTATTATGATTAAACTTCTATTGGAGAAAGAAATTTAGTAAAGTAGCAACTTGGGAGTGTTTTTTGAAGTAGTCTGTAGTCACACACTAGTAAAGTAATGCTCAAAATTCTCCAAGCCAGGCTTCAGCAATATGTGAACCATGAACTTTCAGATGTTCAAGCTGGTTTTAGAAAAGGCAGAGGAACCGGAGATCAAATTGCCAACATCTGCTGGATCATGGAAAAAGCAAGAGAGTTCCAGAAAAACATCTATTTCTGCTTTATTGACTATGCCAAAGCCTTTGACTGTGTGGATCACAATAAACTGTGGAAAATTCTGAAAGAGATGGGAATACCAGACCACCTGACTTGCCTCTTGAGAAACCTGTATGCAGGTCAGGAAGCAACAGTTAGAACTGGACTTGGAGCAACAGACTGGTTCCAAATCGGGAAAGGAGTATGTCAAGACTGTATATTGTCACCCTGCTTATTTAACTTCTATGCAGAGTACATTATGAGAAACGCTGGGCTGGAAGAAGCACAAGCTGGAATCAAGATTGCCAGGAGAAATATCAATAACCTCAGATATGCAGATGACACCACCCTTATGGCAGAAAGTGAAGAGGAACTAAAAAGCCTCCTGATGAGAGTGAAAGAGGAGAGTGAAAAAGTTGGCTTAAAGCTCAACATTCAGAAAACGAAGATCATAGCATCCGGTCCCATCACTTCATGGGAAATAGATGGGGAAACAGTGGAAACAGTGTCAGACTTTATTTTGGGGGGCTCCAAAATCACTGCAGATGGTGACTGCAGCCATGAAATTAAAAGACTCTTACTCCTTGGAAGGAAAGTTATGACCAACCTGGAGAGCATACTCAAAAGCAGAGACCTTACTTTGCCAACAAAGGTCCGTCTAGTCAAGGCTATGGTTTTTCCTGTGGTCATGTATGGATGTGAGAGTTGGACTGTGAAGAAGGCTGAGTGCCAAAGAATTGATGCTTTTGAACTGTGGTGTTTGAGAAGACTCTTGAGAGTCCCCTGGACTGCAAGGAGATCCAACCAGTCCATTCTGAAGGAGATCAGCCCTGGGATTTCTTTGGAAGGAATGATGCTGAAGCTGAAACTCCAGTACTTTGGCCACCTCATGCGAAGAGCTGACTCATTGGAAAAGACTCTGATGCTGGGAGGGATTGGGGGCAGGAGGAGAAGGGGATGACAGAGGACGAGATGGCTGGATGGCATCACTGACTCGATGGACATGAGTCTGAGTGAACTCCGGGAGTTGGTGATGGACAGGGAGGCCTGGCATGCTGTTATTCATGGGGTCGCAAAGAGTCGGACACGACTGACCGACTGAACTGAACTGAACTGATAGGCAGCCAGGAGACCAGAGTTTGAGGGTTATATATGCTACTAATTTACTTTGTACAAACTATGTCAACTTGTATAACCTCTAGCTCCTCATTTATAACATAAATTTATATCTATCTTTAAGAATTCCCATGTAAATTAAATGGGATTGTAAGTACTATTTGTATATACAAAAGAAAGTGAAAGTGAAAATTGCTCGGTTGTGTCCGACTCTTTGTGACCCCATGGGCTATACAGTTCATGGAATTCTCCAGGCCCGAATATTGGAGTGGGTAGCCTTTCCCTTCTCCAGGGGATCTTCCCAACCTAGGGATTGAACCCCGGTCTCCTGCATTGCAGGCAGATTCTTTACCAGCTGAGCCAAAAGGGAAGCCTGTATATACAAAATACTATTCAAATAGAAAGTGTTATTATTTAGAATATTAAATAGGATGTTCAGTACCACAAGTTTATCCTGTACAATAAAGCTAATAAGTCAGGTGTGGACCTTGGTCTATGAAGAAAACTCACTACTGGGAAGTCATATGACTTATTTTTGAAATGTTACTGATACATTCATGCTGGAAGTAACACATTTTCTGTTATCTACTCCAGTAATGCACATGCTAAACAGATCTTTTACCTAACGTTAAGGTCCAAAGTCTCCAACCATAAAACAAAATGTTCTTTGTGTAATACTAATTGTTCTATATAGAGATAAAATCTGCAGGAGAAGTCTTTCTTGTGGTGGGCTTTAACTAGCTGAGCTAACTGGCTGGGCTCATGATCATGAGGTAGTTCTCTTGCCATTTTTTCTCCTCTGATAGTTTGGAAGTTATATGCTGTATTTCTATTTGTTTACTGTTTCCCCTAAAAATTTTAATATGCATATTTGTCTTAACAAAGTTCAAAGTTAATCAAATTATCTTTTATTTTCAGATTAAACAAGGACCTTAGTAAACTTGAATTCCAATCCTTCTTTCTCATTTATATTATCCTTCTCATATATCTTAATTCCACATATTTATTTATTTAGTTTAAATTTATTTATTTAGGCTGTCTTTATTGCTGTGCAGGGACTTTCTCTAACTCGGGGAGCGTGGACTACTCTCTAGTTGCCTTCCTCAGACTTCTCATTGTGGTGGCTTCTCTTGTTGTGGAGCACAAGATCTAGGGCATGTGAGCTTTGGTAGTTGCTGCTCATGGGCTCTAGAGCTCAGGCTCAGTGTCTGTGGCACACAGGCTTAGTTGTATTGCTTTGAGTATGAAAATTTAAATTATCTCTTCTAATCCATGAGTATGGAATATTTTTCCATTTATTTGTGTCTTCTTCAATGTCATCAATGTCTTACAGTTTTCAGTCTACTGTTGTTTTATAGTAAGTCTTGAACTCAGACAATGTGAGTCCCTGACTTTGTTCTTCCTTTTCAGAAAAAAATTTTTTTGTTATTCTAGTTTCTTTCAATTTCCAAGTTTTAGAATTTTCTTCTCACTTTCTACCAAAAAACCTAGTGAGATCTTGTTAAACTTATAGATAAGTTTTGAGAAAATTATCATCTTAACAATATTGAGTCTTCTGGTACATAAATATGATTTATTGCTCAATTTTATTTAGGTCATCTAACTTCTCTCAGTATATTTTGTAGTTTGCAGTGTACAAGTTTTTTTTTTTTTTTTTTTTTTTTTTACAATTATTGTCATATTATCTCTATAAAGTGCATGTGCTTAGTCACTCGGTCATGTCCAACACTTTGTGACCCTTGGACTATAGCCGGTGAGGTTCCTCTGTCCATTGGATTCTCCAGTCAAGAAAACTGGAGTGGGTTGCCATTTTCTTCCTCCAGGGTATTGTTATAAATGGCACTTAAAACTTTTTCAGATGTTGTGCTAGTGTATAGAAGTAAACAAGGAGAGACAAGAAGGCCTTCTTCAATGAACAATGCAGAGGAAACCAACAGAAAGGGAAACACGAGATCTCTTCAAGAAAATTAGAGTTATCAAAGGAATATTTCAGGCAAAGGTGTGCACAGTAAAGGACAGAAGTGGTAAAGACCTAATAGAAGCAGAAGAGATCAAGAAGAGATGGAAAGAATACACAAAAGAACTGTACAAAAGAGATCTTAATGACCCAGATTACCATGATGGTGTGATCACTCACTTAGAGCCAGACATTCTGGAGTGTGAAGTCAAGTGGGCCTTAGGAAGCACTGCTGCCAATAAAGCTAGTGGAGAGGATGGAATTCCAGCAGAGCTATTTAAAATCCTAAAAGATGATGCTATTAAAGTGCTGCATTCAATATGTCAGCAAATATGGAAAACCCAGCAGTGGCCACAGGACTGGAAAAGGTCAATCTTCATCCCAGTTCAGGAAGGGCAGTACTAAAAAATGTTCAAACTACCAGACAATTGCACTCATCTCCCATGCTAGTAAGATTATACTCAAAATTCTCCAAGCTAGGCTTCAGCAGTAAATGAACCAAGAGCTTCCAGATGTTCAAGTTGTTTTTAGAAAGTGCAGAGGAACCAGAGATCAAATCGCCAGCATTCACTGGATCATAGAGAAAGCAAAGGCATTCCAGAAAAACATCTACTTCTGGTTCATTGACTATGCTAAAGCCTTTCAGTGTGTGGATAACAACAAACTGTGGAAAACTCTTAAAAAGATGGGAACACCAGACCATCTTACCTGTCTCCTGAGAAACCTGTGTGTGGGTCAAACAGCATCAGTTAGAACCTTATGTGGAACAACTGACTCGTTCAAAATTGAGAAAGGTGTATGACAAGGCTATTTATAGTCACCCTGTTTATTTAACTTATATGCAGAGCACATCATGTGAAATGCCAGGCTGGATGAATTACAAGTTAGAATCAAGATCTGGGAGAAATATCAACAACCTCAGAATGCAGATGATACCACACTAATGGCAGAAAGCCAACGGGAACTGAAGAGCCTCTTGATGAGGCTGAAAGAAGAGAGTGAAAAAGCTGGCTTAAAACTCAGTATTAACAAAACTAAGATCATGACATCTGGTCCCATTCATTTCAGTTCAGTTCAGTTGCTCAGTCGTGTCCGACTCTTTGCGACCCCAAAATCGCAGCACGCCAGGTCTCCCTGCCCATCACCAACTCCTGGAGTTCACTCAGACTCATGTCCATCGAGTCAGTGATGCCATCCAGCCATCTCGTCCTCTGTCATCCCCTTCTCCTCCTGCCCCCAATCCCTCCCAGCATCAGAGTCTTTTCCAATGAGTCAGCTCTTCGCATGAGGTGGCCAAAGTACTGGAGTTTCAGCTTTAGCATCATTCCTTCCAAAGAAATCCCAGGGCTGATCTCCTTCAGAATGGACTGCTGATCTCCTTGCAGTCCAAGGCACTCTCAAGAGTCTTCACCAACACCACAGTTCAAAAGCATCAATTCTTTGGCACTCAGCCTTCTTCACAGTCCAACTCTCACATCCATACATGACCACAGGAAAAACCATAGCCTTGACTAGACGGACCTTTGTTGGCAAAGTAAGGTCTCTGCTTTTGAGTATGCTCTCCAGGTTGGTCATAACTTTCCTTCCAAGGAGTAAGAGTCTTTTAATTTCATGGCTGCAGTCACCATCTGCAGTGATTTTGGAGCCCCCCAAAATAAAGTCTGACACTGTTTCCACTGTTTCCCCATCTATTTCCCATGAAGTGATGGGACTAGATGCCATGATCTTCGTTTTCTGAATGTTGAGCTTTAAGCCAACTTTTTCACTCTCCTCTTTCACTCTCATCAGGAGGCTTTTTAGTTCCTCTTCACTTTCTGCCATAAGGGTGGTGTCATCTGCATATCTGAGGTTATTGATATTTCTCCTGGCAATCTTGATTCCAGCTTGTGCTTCTTCCAGCCCAGCATTTCTCATGATGTACTCTGCATAGAAGTTAAATAAACAGGGTGACAATATACAGCCTTGATGTACTCCTTTTCCTATTTGGAACGAGTCCATTGTTCCATATCCAGTTCTAACTGTTGCTTCCTGACCTGCATACAGATTTCTCAAGAGGCAGGTCAGGTGGTCTGGTGTTCTCGTCTCTTTCAGAATTTTCCACAGTTTATCGTGATCCACACAGTCAAAGGCTTTGGCATAGTCAATAAAGCAGAAATAGATGTTTTTCTGGAACTCTCTTGCTTTTTCCATGATCCAGCGGATGTTGGCAATTTGATCTCTGGTTCCTCTGCCTTTTCTAAAACCAGCTTGAACATCTGGAAGTTCACAGTTCACGTATTGCTAAAGCCTGGTTTGGAGAATTTTGAGCATTACTTTACTAGCATGTGAGATGAGTGCAATTGTGTGGTAGTTTGAGCATTCTTTGGCATTGCCTTTCTTTGGGATTGGAATGAAAACTGACCTTTTCCAGTCCTGTGGCCACTGCTGAGTTTTCCAAATTTGCTGGCATATTGAGTGCAGCACTTTCACAGCATCATCTTCCAGGATTTGAAATAGATCAACTGGAATTCCATCATCTCCACTAGCTTTGTTTGTAGTGATGCTTTCTAAGGCCCACTTGACTTCACGTTCCAGGATGTCTGGCTCTAGGTGAGTGATCACAGCATAGTGATTATCTTGTTCGTGAAGATCTTTTCTGTACAGTTCTTCTGTGTATTCTTGCCACCTCTTCTTAATATCTTCTGCTTCTGTTAGGTCCATACCATTTCTGTCCTTTATCGAGCCCCTCTTTGCATGAAATGTTGCCTTGGTATCTCTAATTTTCTTGAAGATATCTCTAGTCTTTCCCATTGTGTTGTTTTCTTCTATTTCTTTGAATTGGTCACTGAGGAAGGCTTTCTTATCTCTTCTTGCTGTTCTTTGGAACTCTGAATTCAGGTGCTTATATCTTTCCTTTTCTCCTTTGCTTTCACTTCTCTTCTTTTCACAGTTATTTGTAAGGCCTCCCCAGACAGCCATTTTGCTTTTTTGCATTTCTTTTCCATGGGGATGATCTTGATCCCTGTCTCCTGTAGTATCACAAACCTCGTCCATAGTTCATCAGGCACTCTATCTATCAGATCCAGCCCCTTAAATCTATTTCTCACTTCCACTGTATAATCATAAGGGATTTGATTTAGGTCATACCTGAATGGTCTAGTGGTTAAATCTGAATTTGGTAATAAGGAGTTCATGATCTGAGCCACAGTCAGCTCCTGGTCTTGTTTTTGTTGACTCTGTAGAGGTTCTCCATCCTAGCGCACTTAGCAGGGGCAGCTGCTACGGGTGCTCTTAGCACGGCCGAGAGGAGCTACCCCACGTCCTAGGTCAGGGGCAGAAGCTGGGAGGACCCCATGCCTGAGGGGTGGCGGCCAAGAGGAGTTACCCCGTGTCTGAGGCCAGGAGTGGCGGCCGGGAGGAGCTACCCCACGTCCAAGGAGCGGTGGCTGCATGGGCACAGGAGGGCCTAGAGGAGCTATTCCACGTTCAAGGTCAGGAGGGGCGGTGGTGAGGAGCTACCCCTCGTCCAAGGTAAGGAGCAGCGGCTGTGCTTTGCTGGAGCTTCCGTGAAGAGATATCCCACATCCAAGGTAAGAGAAACCCAAGTAAGACACTAGGTGTTATAACAGGGCATCAGAGGGCAGACACACTGAAACCATACTCACAGAAAACTAGTCAATCTAATCACACTAGGACCACAGCCTTGTCTAACTCAATGAAACTAAGCCATGCCTGTGGGGGCACCCAAGATGGGCGAGTCATGGTGGAGAGGTCTGACAGAATGTGGTCCACTGGAGAAGGGAATGGCAAACCACTTCAGTATTCTTGCCTTGAGAACCTCATGAACAGTATGAAAAGGCAACATGATAGGATACTGAAAGAGGAACTCCCCAGGTCCATAGGTGCCCAATATGCTACTGGAGATCAGTGGAGAAATAATTCCAGAAAGAATGAAGGGATGGAGCCAAAGCAAAAAGAATACCCAGTTGTGGATGTGACTGGTGATAGAAGCAAGGTCCAATACTGTAAAGAGCAGTTCCTACTGCATAGGAACCTGGAATGTCAGGTCCATGAATCAAGGCAAATTGGAAGTGGTCAAACAAGAGATGGCAAGAGTGAACGTCTACATTCTAGGACTCAGCGAACTAAAATGGACCGGAATGGGTGAATTTAACTCAGATGACCATTATATCTACTACTGCAGGCAGGAATCCCTCAGAAGAAATGGAGTCGCCATCATGGTCAACAAAAGAGTCCGAAATGCAGTACTTGGATGCAGTCTCAAAAGCAACAGAATGATCTCTGTTTGTTTCCAAGGCAAACCATTAAATATCACAGTAATCCAAGTCTATGCCCCAACCAGTAATGCTGGTCCCATTACTTCATGGCAAATAGAAGGGGAAAAGGTGAAAGTAGTGACAGATTTCTTCTTCTTAGGCTCTAAAATCACTACAGATGGTGATTGCAGCCATGGAATTAGAAGATGATTGCTTTTGGCAGAAAAACTATGACAAACCTAGACAGTGTATTAAAAAGCAAAGACATCATTTGCCAACAAACGGCCATATAGTCAAGGCTATGGTCTTTACAGTAGTCATGTATGAATATTAGAGTTGGACCATAAAGAAGGCAGAATGCTGAAGAATTGATGCTTTTGAACTGTGGTGCTGGAGAAGACTCTTGAGAGTCTCCTGGACAGCAAGAAGATCAAGCCAGTCAATCCTAAAAGAAAGCAGTCTTGAATACTCATGGGAAGGACTGATGCTGAAACTGAAGCTCCAATACTTTGACCACCGATACAAAGAGCCAACTTGTTGGAAAAGACCCTGATGCTGGGAAAGACTGAAGGCAAAAGGAGAAGGGAGTGGCAGAGGATGAGATGGCTAGATAGCATCACTGACTTAATGGACAGGAATTTGGGCAAACTCTGGGAGGGACAGGGAACCCTGGTGTGCCAGTCCATGGTATCTCAAAGAGTTGGATACAACTTGGCAACTGAAAACACACAGAAGTAATGGATTTTTAAAAATAAATTGCTATTGTATAAAGCAACCTTGATAAAATCACATATTAGTTTTATAGCTTTTGCAGAAGAGATTGGATTTTCTGCATAGATGATCATATCATTTGCAAACAAGGAGAGTTTTACTTATTTTCTAATCTTGATGACTTTTATTTGTTTTCTCATGTTATTACATTGCTAGAATCTCCAGAGGAATATTGATTACAAGAGGGAAGGTTGACTTGAATTGCCAAATCAACATTAGTATAAGTGTAAACCCATAGTGTTTCTATAAACCTTCTAGATGATTTTAATATTTAACTATGGACTTATATTCGGAGAAGGCAATGGCAACCCACTCCAATACTCTTGCCTGGAAAATCCCATGGACGGAGGAGCCTGGTAGGTTGCAGTCCATGGGGTCGCTAAGAGTCGGACACGACTGAGTGACTTCACTTTCACTTTTCACTTTCACGCATTGGAGAAGGAAATGGCAACCCACTCCAGTATTCTTGCCTGGAGAATCTCAGGGACAGGGTCGCACAGAGTCAGATACGACTGAAGCGACTTAGCAGCAGCATGGAGTTACATTGCTATGCTATGCTATGCTAAGTCACTTCAGTCGTGTCCAACTCCGTGTGACCCCATAACAGACACCAAAATTTCATTGTTGTTGAGATCTTCAACTCATCTGCTTTCACTGTCTCCTCATTTACTTGAATTCAGTTCCTTGAACATGCCAAGTTTATTACCATATTAGAAATAGGAATAAGGTTAGGTGTAGGGGACCCCAGGATGAGCAGGAATCAAGCTTTGTTTCTTGCTTTTGTTTCTCTTATCATGTTAGTATCCATCTTTCAGACTGACTTTCTCTACAAGCCAGGAATTTTGGCTGCTGACAGTTCAGACTCATATCTTTCCAACATCACCCCATGAGAAAAAAGAGCTTCTTGTTCCGTACCTCAGGTTAAACAAGCAAGACAAGGGGCTCTGGTTATATTGGTTCAGGCTATGTGCTCACCCTCTGAACCAATCTGCGTGGCCAGGGTGTCAGGTCTTTGTGACTGGCATATCCAGTGTTAGGTGTACACCATGGCAAGGGAGGAATGGCTCTAAGTGACATATTTAGGCTACATATTAGAGTAGTGAATGAGGTGAGGGGAGCCATGGTGTTCCATAAGGAAAACTGAGCAATAACAACATGGCCAAGTGTTAAATCACTGGGAGGTCAGGCATATCCTTGGTTGGTGTCTTATACAGTTCTCAAGAGGTTCTTTTGTAATGTTTTAATATTCTTGTTTTGAGGATAGGAACTAGAATAAGTGCAAAAGAAGGATACTGCTCAACACTCAGTCATGTCCATCCATGCCAGGTTTATCTTGTCAGCTTAATGCACCTTCCTTGGTTTAGTGTACTTACACTGCTGAACCTCTGCTCATGTTCTCTCCTTCAGCATCTTTAATAGGTTTTCCCTGCTTCTTGGAGGGCTAAGAACTTTGCTCCCACACAATGAATATTTGAAACGTTAGATTCCTGAGGATATGCACACAATAAGCACTCAATAAATATTTGTCATATTGAATTGAACCTGAAGAAATTAATTTACTGATGGCAAGTAGATAATGTAGGAAGGGAAAAGGCACTCCAAGGTAAGCCATAGTAGAACTTTGCACAGGCAGTAAGCTTGAACACAGTGATCTAAAAATCATTTCAAGTAAATAGCTGCTTTACACCTGCCTGAATCTGCAAGAGATTTTCTATGACAGTAACAAGGTGAAGAGTTTATTAGCACTTCCTCTTCACTGTGTCACATTCTGTTGTCAGCAATGCTGATGCTACCCTCTACTTGAACTATAGTAAACAACCATTTACCACTCACATTTTAGGAATGTGAATGTTGTGATAACAAAACAGTCACTGACAGATATTAATCACTTGCTGAGTCAAGAAGGATAAAAACTACAGAGAAACAATAGAACCCAAATGACAGTTGAGACTGAGGGATGATCAGGACCTCATTGACATACCTGTGATCATGCTGTAGACAGGCTTCCCTAAATAATTTCTCAAAGCAAATGAAAGCAAGCACATATAACCTTTGTATTCCCAGTGCCTAGCACTGAGTTGGTAGACTTAAAAGCTGGTTGTGAGTTTCCCTGGTGGCTCAGATGGTAAAGAAACTGTTGCAGTGTGGGAGACCTGGATTCTGTCCCTGGATTGGGAAGATCCCCTGGAGAAGGGAATAGCTACTCACTCCAGTATTCTTTCCTGGGGAATTTCATAGACAGAGGAGCCTGGTGGGCCACAGTCCATGGGATTGCAGAGTCAGACACGATTCAGAGACTAACATATTTTTGGTTATGAAGGCTTTCTTACCATCTAATTGTAATTAAATGACTAATTTGTCTTTCCTCCAGCACAAGATTATAAATTCTGTGAAGGCATGGATCACATTTGTCTTGTTTACCTTCATTGCTCAGGATCCACTGCACATAAGTAGATGCTTAGCAAATATGTTGATTTGAAAATGAAATGATAGGAAATCAGGAGCTAATGGAAGAATGACTGAGCTTATGCCATATGCCAGGCATTTTGATAGGTGCTTATACATTGCAATATGTACTTCATTTTTATTTCCCATGACTACTCTGTGAGATATAAATTAATATAATTTTATAGTTAAGAAAACTGGGAAGGACAGCTTATAGGGTTGATTAGCTATTATTTGTAGGTTCTATGCTAGGGAATTTACATATATTATCTGTATTTAGATCTTCAAAATACCCTGGAGTGTTTTTCTCCATACCTTACAAATTTACATGAAAAGAAAAAAACTGGCATGTGATTAGTAAAAATGATGCTAATGTCAGGTACATATCTTCTGATTACAAATTGAATACATATAATTAAATCTTCACTGAATGAATTATGGATCATTAGTTCTTATTAATTAATTTATTGATTCATGGATGTTTAAATAGTCCCTAAAACTCCTACAAAAAGCAGCTTTGCCAGTAGCACTTATAGTAAACAAAAATAACTTCAAGATCATTTTTTTTTTGAAAAATCAAAATTTGTATTTGAAAATCTCTTCTAAAATTGACCTCAGTTTCCACTTATAGCTTGTATCACATATAAGTTATCTCTGACATAATTTTTAAATAATAATCCAAGAAAATTCTTCATAAGAACTTTAAGTAATATACTCAAGTATTTTAAAAGGTTCATTTTTATATGTGTCTTGCTGAAACTCATTTTACTTCCTTTTTAAATGAAAAATACAAGAATAGTTGATTTTTAAAATCTTATTCCTTATTTTACTAAATTGAATCTTGCCTCTGTATTCAGTGTTTTTCTGTAAATAAAGCTAGGCTTTAAAAGACTAATTTTAATAGCATTGCAGGCAGACTCTTTACTCTTTGAGCCACCAGTCTCAAGAATCAATGTCAGATTCAGAGCAGAATTTTAAAATATTGATCAGTTCGATTCAGTTCAGTTCAGTCACTCAGTTATGTCCGACTCTTTGTGACCCCTTGGACTGCAGCATGCCAGGCCTCCCTGTCCATCACCAACTCCCAGAGTTTACTAAGACTCATGTCCATCTAGTCGGTGATGCCATCCAACCATCTCATTCTCTGTCATCCCCTTCTCCTCCTGCCTTCAATCTTTCCCAGCATCAGTGTCTTTTCAAATGAGTCAGTCTTTCGCATTCGGTGGCCAAAGTATTGGAGTTTCAGCTTCAGCATCAGTCCTTCCAATGAATATTCATGGATGATTTCCTTTAGGATAGACTGGTTGGATCTCCTTACAGCCCAAGGGACTCTCAAGAGTCTTCTCCAACACCACAGTTCAAAAGCATCAATTCTTCGGTGCTCAGCTTTCTTTATAGTCCAACTCTCACATCCATACATGACTACTGGAAAAACCATAGCTTTGACTAGACAGAACTTGTTGGCCAACTAATGTCTGTGCTTTTTAATATGCTGTCTAGGTAGGTCATAACTTCTCTTCCAAGGAGTAAGCGTCTTTTAATTTCATGGCTGCAGTCAGCATCTGCAATGATTTTGGAGCCCCCCCAAAATAAATTCTGTCACTGTTTCCACTGTTTCCCCATCTATTTGCCATTAAGTGATGGCATCAGATGCCATGATCTTAGTTTTCTGAATGTTCAGTTTGAAGCTAACTTTTTCACTCTCCTCTTTCACTTTCATCAAGAGGCTCTTTAGTTCTTCACTTTCTGCCGTAAGGGTGGTATCATCTGCATTTCTGAGGTTATTGATATTTCTCCCAGCAATCTTGATTCCAGCTTGTGCTTCTTCCAGCACAGCATTTCTCATGATGTACTCTGCATAGAAGTTAAATAAGCAGGGTGACAATATACAGCCTTGACGTACTCCTTTTCCTATTTGGAACCAGTCTGTTGTTCCATGTCCAATTCTACCTGTTGCTTCTTGATCTGCATACAGATTTCTCAAGAGGCAAGTCAGGTGGTCTGGTATTCCCATCTCTTTCAGAATTTTCCACAGTTTATTGTGATCCACACAGTCAAAGGCTTTGGCATAGTCAATAAAACAGAAATAGATGTTTTTCTGGAACTCTCTTGCTTTTTCCATGATCCAGCAGATGTTGGCAATTTGATCTCTGGTTCCTCTGCCTTTTCTAAAACCAGCTTGAACATCTGGAAGTTCATGGTTCACGTACTGTTAAAGTCTGGATTGGAGAATTTTGAGCATTCCTTTACTACTGTGTGAGATGAGTACAATTGTGCGGTAGTTTGAGCATTCTTCAGCATTGCCTTTCTTTGGGATCAGAATGAAAACTGACCTTTTCCAGTGCTCTGGCCACTGCTGAGTTTTCAAAATTTGCTGGCATATTGAGTGCAGCACTTTCACAGCATCATCTTTGAGGACTGTAATAGCCCAACTGGAAATCCATCACCTCCACTAGCTTTGTTCATAGTGATGCTTCCTAAGGTCAACTTGACTTCACATTCCAGGATGTCTGGTTCTAGGTGAGTGATCATACCATTGTGATTATCTGGGTCATGAAGGTCTTTTTGTGTATTTCTTCTGTGTGTTCTTGCCACCTTGTCTTAATATCTTCTGCTTCTGTTAGGTCCGTAACATTTCTGTCTTTTATTGTGCCCATGTTTGCATGAAATATTCCCTTGGTATCTCTAATTGTCTTGAAGAGATCTCTAGTCTTTCCCATTCTATTGTTTTCCTCTATTTCTTTGCACTGATCACTGAGGAAGGCTTTCATATTTCCTTGCTATTCTTTGGAACTTTTCACTCAGATGGGTATATCTTTCCTTTTCTCCTGTGCTTTTCACTTTTCTTTTTTCACAGCTATTTGTAAGGCATCCTGAGATAGCCATTTTGCTTTTTTACATTTCATATTTTGGGGATGGTCTTGATTCCTGTCTCCTGTGCAATGTCACAAACCTCTGTCTATAGTTCTTCAGGCACTCTAACTATCAGAGCTAGTCCCTTAAATCTATTTCTCACTGCCACTGTATAATTGTAAGGGATTTGATTTAGGTCATACCTGAATGCTCTAGTGGTTTTCCCTACTTTCTTCAATTTAAGTCTGAATTTGGCAATAAGGAGTTCATGATCTGAGCCATAGTCAGCTCCCAGTCTTGTTTTTGCTGACTGTATAGAGCTTCTCCATCTTTGGCTGCAAAGAATATAATCAATCTGATTTCAATATTGACCATCTGGTGATTTCCATGTGTAGAGTTATCTCTTGTGTTGTTGGAAGACGTATTTGTTATGACCAGTTTGATCTCTTGGCAAAACTCTATTAGCGTTTGCCCTGCTGCATTCTGTACTCTGTGGCCAAATTTGCCTGTTACTCCAGGTGTTTCTTGACTTCCTACTTTTGCATTCTATTCCCCTATAATGAAAAGGACATCTTTTTTGGGTATTAGTTCTAGAAGCTCTTGTAGGTCTTCATAGAATCATTCAACTTCAGCTTCTTCAGCATTACTGGTTGGGGAATAGACTTGGATTACTGTGATATTGAATGGTTTGCTTTGGAAATGAACAGAGATCATTCTGTCCTTTTTGAGACTGCATCCAAGTACTGCATTTCGGACTCTTTTGTTGACAGTTAGGGTATTCCGTTTCTTCTAAGAGATTCTTGCCCACAGTTAAAGCTGTAATGGTCATCTGAGTTAAATTCACCCATTCCAGTCCATTTTAGTTCATTGATTCCTAAAATGTTGACGTTCACTCTTGCCATCTCCTGTTTGACCACTTCCAATTGGCTTGATTCATGGACCTAACATTCCAGATTCCTATGCAGTATTGCTCTTTACAGCATTAGACTTTGCTTCTATCATCAGTCACATCCACAACTGAGTGTTGCCTTTGCTTTGGCTCTGTCTTCATTCTTTCTGGAGTTATTTCTCCACTGATCTCCAGTAGCATACTGGGCACCTACCGACCTGGGGACTTCATCTTTCAGTGTCCTATCTTTTTGTCTTTTCATACTGTTCATGGGGTTCTCAAGGCAAGAATACTGAAGTGGTTTGCCATTCCCTTCTCCAGTGAACCACATTTTGTCAGAATTCTCCACCATGACCCATCCGTCTTGGGTGGCCCTACGAGGCATGACTCATAGTTTCACTGAGTTAGACAAGGCTGTGGCCCATGTGATCAGATTGGTTAGTTTTCTGTGGTTGTGGTTTTCAGTTTGTGTGCCCTCTGATGGAGAAGGATAAGAGGCTTATGGAAGCTTCCTCATATGAGAGACTGACTGAGGGGGAAACTGGGTCTTGTTCTGATGGGCGGGGCCATGCTCAGTAAATCTTTAATCCAATTTTCTGTTGATAGGCGGAGCTGTGTTCCCTCTCTGCCATTTACCTGGGCCAAACTATGGTGGATGTAATGAAGATAATGGCAATGTCCTTCAAAGATCCCATGCATGTATTGGTACACTCAGTGCCTACCATCCTGCAGCAGGCCACCACCAACCCACACCTCCACTGGTGAGTCCTGGACACTCCTGGGCAAGTCTGGGTCAGTCTTTTGTGGGGTCACTGCCCCTTTATCCTGATGTGTACCTAGAGCTGACGGTCTAGGGGAAGTATGAGCTTGAGTCGTTCATGTAACTGCAGAATGTGGAAATGGGTGGGTGATTGAGGGAAGATGGAGATGCAGCTTGGGGATACAGAAAGGTTAGATGGAGCTCAGTACATACAATGGGGAGTGTGAGGTGTAAGGACTATGACTGGAGTGGCCAACTAGAGGTGGAACATGAAATACATTATTAATCATATCATGGGGCTTAAACTTCACACAGTAGAAAGGAAAGTCATTAGAAGGTTTTAAAGAGAGTGAAAGGATCAGGTTTGTACTTTAGAAAGACTCTGGCAGCAGGGCGAAGAATGATTGAAATAGGGCCACAATTGCTTGCACATATGTTGTGTGAATTAGAAAAACAACTGGTGAACTAGAAAAATGTATTCCCACTGGGCAGAGGAACGATCAGATATTGCCGCCCCTCCCCCACCTTAATCTTGGGAGCTGAGTTTGGACTGTATCTTACCCTTAGTCTCCATGCCCCTGACAAGACTGGGTGCTTTCAGGCAGGGCACAACCTGCACAGTAGTTCACAGTGGCTCTGTTTGCAAAAGGTTATGTAGGAGTCCAGGTGAGGGACGCTGGAGGCATGAACTAAGGACAAAGAAAGGTGGAGGACTTTTTGAGGTATTCAGAACTGACAAGGTTTGGTGACTGGTTGTAAGAGGGTAAAGAGTGGGAATGGAAAAGTTTCTGTATGTGTATGTGTGTTCAAATATTCAGTACTTCATCCTTCCCTCTCTCCTGTTTTATTCTCTCTTCCCAGGATGCGGTCCTGTTCTCCAAAGAGCTCATTGTATAGTTGAGGTGTGTTAGGGAGGCTTATGATGTCAGATGTAAGAGGGAAATGCATTTGGAAGCTAGATTCATTATAAGGAGTGGGGAGTTGTATGCAAAAGAGAATCCTCTCTTCTGCCTGAGAGTGGTAGAGACAGTCAGGGATGGCAGTAGAGGTGGGGTTTTAAAAGAGAAACATGTTCAGGGCAGAAGAGGGAGCCTGAAGGTGGTATAATTAGAAATGAGGACACCACTATTTGAAGATAAGACAAATATCTGACAACCAAGAAGAGACACCAGACACCAGATCTGCTGGAGTTTTCATCTTCATTTCCTGGCCTCCAGAACAGTGAGAAGTAAATTTATTTTGTTTAAGACACCCAGTCACAAAGAGGGGTAGGAAGGGAGGCCCAAAAGGTAAGGGATAATTATGAGTGATTCACATTGTTGCTTGGCAGAAACCAGCACAAAATTGTAAAGCATGTGCATGCATGCTAAGCTTCAGTCATGTCTGACTCTGTGCTACCCTATGGGCTGTAGCCCACCAGGCTCCTCTGTCCATGGGATTCTCCAGGCAAGAATACTGGCATGGGTTGCCATTCCCTCCTACAGGGGATCTTTCTGACCCAGGGATCAAACCTGTGTCTCTTACATCTCCTGCATTGGCAGACAGGTTCTTTACCACTAGTCCCACCTGGGAAGCCCTTGTAAAGCAATTATCCTCTAATTAAAAAGAAAAATAAATAGAAATGGAGAAGGACAAAAGGGGTATGGTATTTCTGATAAAGATACAGAGGTATAAAACAGCATGGACTTTTGGGAAGACTGAAAGTCTTTGATTAAAAGTGTGAGATCACTGGGATGGTACAGATAGAGAAGTGGAGGCAAGGGCCACATAGTGGAAGGCCTGGCACTCATTTATCAAATATTTTGTCCCTTTTGTCCTCTATGCCTAGAAAAATTTATGTGATGTCATAGTCTCTGCTTTTGTGGCATGAGACTTTATTTTTAAAACAATTTAAGAGCTATTTTCATTTTGTGTGTTACTTTGGGGCCAGTGTTGTAGACATATTGGGGAGGGTAGGATGAAGACAGAGGCGTGTTAGGGAGCATCTGTATCCAGGAGATAACTGTGGATGCTGAACTGAGGCTGCATTACTGAAAGTGAGGTGGGGAGAGACAAAGGTTAAGGGGGTGTTTATGATAAGACTTGTTGATTGATTGGATGCAAAAAGTGGGGGAATTGGAGGGTCAAGCAATTTCCTCCTGGTTTCTGATTTAGGTGACTGGGTGGTGAAATATTTTTCTTTCTCTGAGATCAGACATTTAGAAGGTGAAGAGAGATGGGAATAGCAGACCACCTGATCTGCCTCTTGAGAAATCTGTATGGAGGTCAGGAAGCAAAAGTTAGAACTGAACAGGGAGAAACAGACTGGTTCCAAATAGGGAAAGGAGTACGTCAAGGCTATATATTGTCACCCTGCTTATTTAACTAATATGCAGTATACAATGGAGAAAAGACAGTCTCTTTAACAAGTGGTGCTGGGAAAACTGGTCAACCGCTTGTAAAAGAATGAAACTAAAACACTTTCTAACACCATACACAAAAATAAACTCAAAATGGATTAAAGATCTAAATGTAAGACCGGAAACCATAAAACTCCTAGAGGAAAACATAGGCAAAACACTCTCCGACATAAATCACAGCAGGATCCTCTACGACCCACCTTCCAGAGTAATGGAAATAAAAGCAAAAATAAATGGGACCTAATTAAAATTAAAAGCTTTTGCACAACGAAGAAAACTATAAGCAAGGTGAAAAGACAGCCTTCAGAATGGGAGAAAATAATGGCAAATGAAGCAACTGACAAAGAATTAATCTCAAAAATATACACGCAACTCCTGCAGCTCAATTCCAGAAAAATAAACGACCCAATCAAAAAATGGACCAAAGAACTAAATAGACATTTCTCCAAAGAAGACATACAGATGGCTAACAAACACATGAAAAGATGCTCAATATAACTCATTACCAGAGAAATGCAAATCAAAACCACAATGAGGTACCATCTCATGCCGGTCAGAATGGATGCTATCCAAAAATCTACAAACAATAAATGCTGGAGAAGGTGTGGAGAAAAGGGAACCCTTTCCTACTGTTGGTGGGAATGCAAACCAGTACAGCCACTATGGAGAACAGTGTGGAGATTCCTTTAAAAAAATGGAAATAGAACTGCCATATGACCCAGCAATCCCACTGCTGGGGCATACACACCGAGGAAATCAGAACTGAAAGAGACAACGTGTATTCCAATGTTCACCGCAGCACTGTTTATAATACCCAGGACACGGAAGCAACCTAGATGTCCATCAGCAGATGAATGGATAAGAAAGCTGTGATACATATACACAATGGAATATTACTCAGCCATGAAAAAGAATGCATTTGAATCTGTTCTAATGAGGTGGATGAAACTGGAACCTATTATACAGAGTGAAGTAAGTAAGAAAGAAAAACACCAATACAGTATACTAACAAATATATATGGAATTTAGAAAGATGGTAACAATAACCCTATATGCGGGACAGTGAAAGAGGCATAGGTGTATAGAATGGTCTTTTGGACTTTGTGGGAGAAGGCAAGGGTGGGATGATCTGAGAGAATAGCATTAAAACATGTATATTACCATATGTGAAACAGATCGCCAGTCCAGGTTTGATGCATGATACAGGGTGCTCAGGACTGGTGCACTGGGATGACCCAGAGGGATGGGATAGGGAGGGAGGTGGGAGGGGGGTTCAGGATGGGAAACACACGTACACCCATGGCTGATTCATGTCAATGTACGGCAAAACCCACTACAATATTATAAAGTAACTAGCCTCCGATTAAAATAAATAAATTTTTAAAAGCTGAAAAAAATTAAAGTAATTGTTGCTTATTATTATATAGTTATTTCTATTTTATTATTAATTATTGTTTTATTATTTATTTATTGTTCATCTAAGACAGGGTTCTCACAATTCCACATAAGGACATTCTTTGCTCTCCCACAATTGTCACCATTGCCTACCTTCCATGTTTCAATTGGCTTTGAAGGCAACATGGAGAAGATTGAGCTACATTTCCCAGAAACCACAAGACTTTGGTTCAAGTTGGTCAAATAAATACATGTTAAAATTTGGAAGGCATAAGTAAAACAACAGCCATAACTGTCTGAAGGGAGAGGTGACTGGAGACAGTAAGAAAGAAAACAGATGGAAATGGGCTGGCACCCTTACTCTTCCCTACTCCATGCCCAACTCTTCTTCCTGAATGCTGGCTTTGCTTACCTATCATGATTCCCGACCCACAACAAGACACTTAGTGAAGAACTCATACAGGTGGTAGCTGTACAGTGGCCACAGGCTGCCACAGACTTTGACACCATGCCCTCACAGCCCCACTTTATTAATAGTTCCTGGCCTTGCTTAGCTTCTAACATTCAACATCAAAATCTAACTCCAGTGCTTCAGGAAACACTGTTAGTAACTTTTCTTAACTCTCCCACTCTTTCTTCAGTTCTTTACTTCCCCAATTAACTCTTATAATACTTCCCTACTGTATAATATTCATAGTAGTTCTGTTTTCTTGATGGAACTCTAATATCTTTATTGGTTGTTTTGGCTATTAATGTGTACCAAACTATCCCCAAACTTAGTGGTTTGAAACAACCAATTTATTATTTTCATGATTTTGTGGGTTGACTGGACTAACTTAGGTAGCTCTTCTGGTCTTACTTGAAGTCTGGTAATTATGAATGGAATCATCTAGAGGGTTGACTTGGAATCAGAAATAGTTAGGTTGTTTCTTTCTGCCTATAGTCTTGGAACCTCTCAATCAGCATAGCTGGATTTTATACATGGGCTCCCAAGAACACAAAAATGGAAGCTTTCATAATTCCTGCTACATCCTACTAATTAAAGCAAGTCATTGGACCAGCCTAGACCCAATTTGTGAAGGGACTACACAAAGGCATAAATAAGAGGTCTTATGAATCTTTGAAAACAGTTTCCAAACTCCAAAGCTAGTTTTGGAAACTAGCTACTATACTTTTTTGTTTGACCTCACTTTCATGTTAATTCAAGATGTGCTTTGTGCTTTTCTGAATCTAATTTTAGGCTTCTGTTATGGTGAGTGTTCATCAGACACTATGGTTTTGGTCCCACCATCTGCATGTGCTCTGTTAGGTGACTGAGCTGCAACTCCTGTCATCACTAGTAACATGAATTAGGAGCACAGAAAGGTAGTTCCCTTGTGACTGGTTTGGAAGGATTGTGAATATATACCACCCCTCAGTTTTATATCTTTGGACAGATTCCTGAAGGTAGATAAAGTATACTTTGTGGCACTACTGACTGCCCACCTCCAGGGGAAGTGGTCAGTTGTGTTTGTTTGTTTGTTTTCATTCAGAAACCCTGAAGTCATTTGAGACTCTGAGGTTGGTTCTAAGGCTGCCCAGTTTCACATAGGGCTGTCTCTTTTCCTGTACTTGGGAAAACCTATATTTATTTTCTGTAGTTAGGTTCCTTCCCAGAGACAATAGTCCTAAGGTTCCCTTTCCAAACTTCGTATTTTTTGTGATTAACTACATCAAGTATTAGATCATGAATGTTGCTGTATGGCTGTAATGGAAAGCCTGTACAGAGATTCCATATTACATGTGTTATTACTAGTTTAACCTGGATTGTACCTAGAGCTGGCTTAGTGGACATAAGTCCTTTGCACTTGTACAGAGCCCCAAGCTTAGAAGGCCCTGCCCTTTGTTTAGTGCTTTGTTGTTGCTATCTTGAATTTCATAATTGTTTTTCAACTGAGGCCCTCTCATTCTCATTTTACTCTGGGCCCTACAAGTTACATTGGTGATATTAACTACACCACTGGTTGCCAACAGAGAACTTCAGGCTTTGATCATCTTCTTTGTAATAGTTCAAGTATTCTACACTTACCCCTCTCCGACCTCCTCCACATTTACCTGTTTATTCAAAACTACTAGCACTGGTTGACTTGGTGCCAGCTCACTGGAGGAACAGAGTGCCAACAGATTTTCTGCCTCAACAGCTCAGGCAGGCCCCCAAATGCCTATATGCAGAGCTCATGTTCCACTGAGTGTCATGAGTGTAAATCAGAACATCTCACTGAGGACTTCCCACTTTCCTCTAATTTTAGATTTCTGCACTTCTCATTTGAACCACAGCACCCTTCTTGTCAATCCTGCCACTCAGACCAAAGGAATTATGCCAGGTCAAAGTCTGGTCTGTGTTTGAAGATTGTTAAGGATGACCCCCAAGCTCATCTTATTTGGCTTGCATTTTGGTTTGCTCCAAATCAATGAATTGTAACGCCATGGACTGTAGCCTACCAGGTTCCTCTGTTCGTGAGGTTTCCCAGGCAAGAATATTGGAGTGTGTTACCATTTCCTTCTTCAGGGGAGTCTTCTCAGCCCAGGAATTGAATCCTCATCTCTTGCATTGGCAGGCGATTCTTAACTGCTGAGCCATCTGGGAAGCCCAGATCAGTGATAAGGAGGCAAATGATGGATGGTCATCTTCGTATCTCTCCAGTCCTCAGGGAGCTGAATTTTGGTGGTAAAATTCCCTTTGCAACATGAGAAGAAAGAAACAACAAGCCTATAAACTTGGACTGATAAGTCTACCTACTCTCTTGAAGCCAAATTCTTTTAACATCATGGTAGACCATAGTTTTATGTTGTTTTGTTAGTTTTTTCTTCATTGTTAGGACCTTTGTAGGCATGGCCATTGCCTGCTACTTAAATCTGCTTTCTTCAAGCTACACTCTCTCTTTAATTGATTTAATCATTGCTATGGTTTTAATCCATCTATATGCTGACAACCATAAAATATGTATCTCTCAGTTCAGTTCAGTTCAGTCACTCAGTTGTGTCCAACTCTTGGTGACCCCATGAATCGCAGCACGCCAGGCCTCCCTGTCCATCACCAACTCCCGGAGTTCACCCAGACTCACGTCCATCGAGTCAGTGATGCCATCCAGCCATCTCATCCTCTGTCGTCCCCTTCTCCTCCTGCCCCCAATCCCTCCCAGCATCAGAGTCTTTTCCCATGAGTCAGCTCTTCGCATGAGGTGGCCAAAGTACTGGAGTTTCAGCTTTAGCATCATTCCTTCCAAAGAAATCCCAGGGCTGATCTCCTTCAGAATGGACTGGTTGGATCTCCTTGTATCTTTATTTAACAACAAATGTTTGGATTCCAGGCCTTTGGATTCAACTGCCAGTGTGATACTGTTATTTTACATTTATTCACAGTCTGCTGTTGCTGCTGCTAAGTCGCTTCAGTCGTGTCTGACTCTGTGCGACCCCATAGGCCTCAGCCTACCAGGCTCCCCTCAGCTCTATTCCTTTTATTAAAATCCTCTTTTCCCAAATCTTCCTCATCTCAGTAAATGACACTTCTGTTTGCCCATAGTTTCAGTTAGAAACTTGGGATTCATCTTCACATTCACTCCTCTTTATCTCCCCCATACAGTCCATGACCATATCTTCTCTAGTCCACTTAATTTTATTTTCAGTATATTCATTTTCCCCTATCGTTCTTCTTTAAGCCCAAATCATTTCAAACCCAGGACAATTGCTATAGCTTTCTCATAGGACATTTCCTCTCATGTATTATAGATTCCCTTTATCACAGAAACCAGAGAACTGTTTTGAAATGTAAATTAGAGTACACTTATAGATCATCAACAACTTCTACACTTGGAAACTCAGACTTTCTTCCATAAGCCTCAGGCCCTTCAGAATCCAGTGGAGAGTGTATCTTGAGCATCATTTTTGAGATTAATCAAATGTGGGTTTTGAAATCCAACTCTGTCTCAGGCTCTATGACTCTAAATGATGGAAAAAATATTTTATAAACATTTATTTTTCTTTCTTTATCTGAAAACAAGGGCATTGTATAGCAGCTTCACCAATTCTTTTCTATAATAAAAGAAAAGCATACAAGGATATATATATTTTTAAGGTAAAAGGAATAGATATTTGTTTATATTGGGATGAAATAGGAAAAAGTCATGATATGATAGGTGGTGACTGTATTGTATGCTAGAACATTCAATTTCCATAAGGTGCAATAAACATTACATTATTTTGTAGATATTTACAGGATACCATGTTACCAATACTTAATAGGACCAAGATCAAATTACTTTTCCCCCAAATATTGCTCTTTTCATTCTGATACTTGTACTTTTACTATTCACATAGACAACTTTAACATGTTGATAAAGTTTGATTTATTCCAGAAAACTTTTGTATGAAGTAACATTCAACCAGACAGCAAGAAGAAAAAAGAGTTTTATTTATCACTATGTATGATAAATGAAACAATGAGTAAATAAAATTATACTTTTAATATTGACTTACAGTATTTCAAATATCTCTGAGTGTTTACTTGTTGATGCTTTTGAACTGTGGTGTTGGAGAAGACTCTAGAGAGTCCCTTGGACTGCAGGGAGATCCAACCAGTCCATCCTAAAGGAAATCAGTTCTGAATATTCATTGGAAGGACTGATGCTGAAGCTGAAACTCCAATACTTTGGCCACCTGATGTGAAGAACCGACTCATTGGAAAAGACCCTGATGCTGGGAAAGATTGAAGGCGGGAGAAGGGGATGACAGAGGATGAGATGGTTGGATGGCATCACTGACACGATGGACATGAGTTTGAGTAGGCTCTGGGATTGGTGATGGACAGGGAAGTCTGGCGTGCTGCAGTCCATGGGGTTGCAAAAGTTGGACATGACTGAGTGAGCTGAACTGAGATTCTTAAAATTATTTTCATGAGCTATGTAATGATCCACAATAGAATTTATGATTCATATTATCCTTCAATTTATTAAAATCCAGTCCTTGATCTAATTGCATACTTTTCTTCTTTAAAATACCAATAATAGCACTTAAAAAAACACTTAACAATTACAACGGATCCAACCACTGATAACATCAAAGTAGAAATGTTAACTCTGGGATTTGAGTGACTTTCACCAGGGCTGGGATATGCTTGAGGAATAAACAAACCTACTTGTGCAATGTTGGATACTTTTGATTTCAGATTACTTTTATCCACACTTTGAATGACAATGAATACGTGAGTTGCATTTTGTCCTAAAATATGTCCTGGTTTGAATATAAAACTCCTTGGAGTTGGCCTCCATGTGCTTATTGGCCATCTGCATTTTCTCTCTGAAAAAATGTCTATTCAGTTCTTCTGCCCAGTTTTTAATTGAGCTGTTTGTTTTTTGATGTTGAGCTGTATGAGTTCTCTATATATTTTGGATATTAACTGCTTATCAGTCATGTCATCTTCACATATTTTCATCCATTCAGTATTTTTTTTTTCTTGGATCCATGGTTTCCTTTGCTGTGTGAAAGCTTTTGAGTTTAATTAGGTCCCATTTGTCTTTTTTTACTTTTTTTTGTTTGTTTGTTTGTTTGTTTTAGGAGACAGATCCAAAAAATATTACTTCTATTCATGTCTAAGAGTGTTTTGCCTTATTTTATAGGCAGAACAGTTTTATAGTATCCAGTTTTACATTTAGGTCTTTAATCCAGTTTGAGTTTAGTTTTGGACAGCTACTTATAAAAGAATAAAATTAGAACATTCTCTAACATACATATACAAAAATAATCTCCTTTGCTTTTGAAAGATAATTTTGCTGAATAGATAATTCTTCGTTGGTGGTTTCTCTTCAGCACTTTAAATATATCACTCTTACCCTCATCCTGCTTACAGGGTTTCTGAAGAGAATTCTTATCTTGTTCCTTTATAGGTGTTTATTTTCAACTTCTTTCAAGATTTTTGTCTTTATTTTTTATAGTTTGAATATGCTATGCCTGCTGCTGCTGCTGCTGCTAAGTTGCTTCAGTCATGTCTGACTCTGTGTGACCGCATAGAAGGCAGCCCACCAGGCTCCCCTGTCCCTGGGATTCTCCAGGCAAGAACACTGGAGTGGGTTGCCATTTCCTTCTCCAATGCATGAAAGTGAAAAGTGAAAGTGAAGTTGCTCAGTTGTGTCCGACTGTTAGCAACCCCATGGACTGCAGCCTACCAGGCTCCTCCGTCCATGGGATTATCCAGGCAAAAGTACTGGAGTGGGGTGCCATTGCCTTCTCCATGCTATGCTTAGGTGTAGATTTTTTGGAATTTATTGTACTTGGTGCTCTCTGAGCTTCCTTGATCTGTGGTTGATATTTGTCATTAATTTTGGAAAACTTTCAGCCATTATTCATCATTTCTTTTTTTCCTTTCTCTTTCTCCTGATACTCCCCCTGAATGTATGTTGCATTTTTATAATTGTCATAGTTCTTAGAAATTCTATTCCATTTTTTCTCTTCTTTTTTCTTTTTAGTTTGGGAACTTCCTAGTGACATATCTTCAAGCTTGTGTGTTAATTGTTCAGTACTATCCAACTCTTTGCAGTCTCTTGGACTGTAGCCCACCACGCTCCTCTGTCCATGAGATTCTCTAGGCAAGAATACTGGAGTAGGTTGCCATTTCCTTCTATAGGGGATCATCCCAATGTAGGTCTCCCGTATTGCAGGCAGATTCTTTACCATCTGAACCACCAGGGAATACCAAAACAAAATGACCATGATGCATTGGACAGGAATCAAACCCGAATTTCCCACGTGGAAGGCGAGAAGTCTACCCCTAAACCACCATAGCACCTATCTTCAAGCTTACTGATTCTTTTATTGGCCATGTTCAGTCTACTGGTGAGTCCATCAAACGCATTTTTCATTTCTCTTACAGTATTTTTGATTTTTTAGCATTTAATTTTGATTATTAGGGTTTACATGCCTCTATTTTCATTACTTGTTCTTCCATGTTGTCTACTTTCTATATTAGAGTCCTAGGACATTAATAATAGTTATTTTAAATTCTTTTTTTTTTTGAACTTAAAATCTCAAGTACATTTTATTTTATTTTATTTTTTTTACAGATTTTGTCTACAGCATGTTTAATTTTACATTTTCTTAACCATCAGAAGCAGTTTTTACATCCAATTAATTAAATATATCAATGTTGTTGTTTTAGTTGCTAAGTTGCAACTTTTTGCAACCCCATGAAGTGTAGCCCACCAGGGTCCTCTGTCCATGGAATTCTCCAGGCAAGAATACTGGAGTGGGTTGTCACTCCAGGATCTGATGATTCCAAAATTTCTGCTATATCTTAAGTCTGGCCTTGAAGTTTTTTGTTTGTTTGTTTTGGTGCTTTCAGACTGTTTTTTGCCTTTATCATGCCTTGTAAATTTTGGCTGAAAACCACACATTATGTGTTCAGTGAAAGGAACTGAGGTAAATAGGCCTTCATCTGAAATTTTATGCTATCTGGCTAGTAGTTAGGGTATGCTTACAAAACCTGTAACTTTAGTTGTCTGAAACAAAATTTACTGTAGTGTCCATTTTTGTCTCCTTGGATGTTTTGGACTTCCCTAGAGACTCTTAATTGATTCCGAGGCTTCTGTTTTTTTTATCTGTAATCTTCTGTTATTATGAAAGAAAAAGTGAAAGTGTTTAGTCATTCAGTTGTGTCAGACTCCTTGCATCCCATGTATTGTAGCCTGCCAGGCTCCTCCAGGCAAGAATACTGCAGTGGGTAGCCACTCTCCAGGGGATCTTCCCTGACCCAGGGACCAAACGTGGATCTCCCACATTGCATGCAGATTCTTTACTACCTGAGCCACTAGGGAAGCCCATTCTATTATACTGCAGCCTTATTAATGTGATAGTAAGGTGTGGGGGAAAGGGAAGCATTTTATAGTCCTGTAGTTAGGTCTCATTCTTTTAATGTGCTTGTCCTCTGAGCTGTGACCTTCACACCTGTTTTATAGATTTTTTTTTCCTTTGATAAGACAGAAACAACTAAATGGCCGTGGAGTTGGGTATTTCTCTTCCTGAAAGTTCGTTATGCTCTTGTAAAACCTAATCTGAATAGTTAGGTAACGTTGTTTCCCTCAAGGACAGCTTTCTAAGGAAGAGAGAATGCTCTGGGCATATTTCAAAATGATTACTTTTCCTTCTCTCCCTGCTAAAAATCTGAAGGAATTTTTCTTCAGTTCTCACTCTGAAAACATGGTGGGGCTCCTAGAGCAAAAGCTCAGGAAAGTGTGGAGGTTCTTCTAAGGTCCCTTGGAGCTTTTAACTCTTAAATTTGGCTGCACTGGGCCTCGGCCAGTTCACTGTTTATAGTTTGTGTTGCTACCGGTACTGGCTTCTGTGGCAAGGTTCAAGTCCTGGGCTTCTGTTCTAACTGTGAGTCTCTGTATTTGTCTGTCTTTCCAGTTAATGGAACAGCATATAGTGATATGGGCTTAATTCTTTGGTGGATCTAAGAATAATTGTTGCTTTTTAGTTATTCAGCTTGTTTCTTGCGAGGATGGTAATGTGACCTCTAGCTCTTTACGTGTCAGACTGGTGCTCCTGATTTTTTATAAACTGATCTTATGTCTGGTAACTTTACAGAATTCTCTTATTAATTTTAATTATTTCTTAATTCTGTTGGCTTTTCTGTGTCACCTGAAAGTAATTACAGTTTTGTACCTTTCTTCCCAATTATTGTATCCTTTTTTTTTTTTTTTTAAGCTGCATAGGAATCTTACTTTCCTCAGTGACTGTTAAAGCTCTGTAAGTCATTTCTCAGTACAGCAGCCACGTAGATAGACTAAATTAAGACCATTTAAGGCCTTCATAATCAGCAGTAATTTTTTTTTTTTTATAATTTATAGACTTTTAAGTGATTTGTTTTCCTCAGGATTTAGAATTCTCCCCTGTTGTGTCTAATTTTTCATCCCTACTTGAAGATTTAATGCACTCTTAAAAAAATTTTTTTTAATGATTGGGTTGGACAGTAAGATTCATAGTATCAGGTTAATAACATTTTCAAGTGTTTCATTTTTAATTGAAGAATGCTGGTTGAATTATATTTTTATATGTGTATTGAAATAATATAGTTTTTCTTTTTAAGCTATTAATGTGATAAATTACATTGGTTTCTAATATTAAACCATCTTTGGATTCCAGGGATAAATTCAACTTGGTCAGAGTACGTTATTATATTTTACATATTCCTCTGGTTTTGGTATGTTACTATATTATGATTTTTTCCTGACTTTTCCAAATGTATCATATAGCTTCTTCCTTTCAGACATTCAAAGAGTTTTTGAAATATTCCTGTCTGTAAACAAAGGATTTTCCTCTAATATTACTGATGCTCTCTCTGTCTCTTTCTCCTTCAGAAAAAAAATCACACTAGTGCTATATTAAAGCTTAATTTACATTTTATTAAGTAGTTTTTAGATTCTATTGACACGGTAGTTTCCTGAAATGCTGTGTGTTGATTGAGATCCCTATTATTAAGTGGTTAGCTTTCATTGTATCAAATTCTTACAATATCATGTGTGCATAATAGCTTATGGATTTTTTAATGTAATTTGTCAAATGTGAATACCTTTGATGTTATGGAAATGTTTATTAGTTTCACAAATATTTATTACATATTTATAATCTATCAACTACTATTCTAGATGCTGAGGATGTAGCAGTCAAAACAAATCCCTGCCTTGATGGAGCATCTTGCTGCTATCCTTTGGATATAAGAATGGTCTCAGAATATAAATGGGTCTTTAGTGACGTTCCACAATTCATACACAAGAAAATTATTCTTGTTGTCTAATAGTCATTCTATGCCTAGAGTCAAGGCTTTGATAGATGACTTTTAATCAATGATAAAAAACAAATTTGACCTCTTTATTGCTTGGACCATATTTCATTGAAAAATTATTTTATAGTCTTTTTTGATTACAGTTTGTATTAATATGAAGTATTCATTTATAATAAGCATGAAATGTAAATAATTCTACCATAAAATTATTTCTGTTGTGGGTTCACAAATATTTTTCAAATGGCTTAAATAAACTTTGATTTTGTTAATATACTGAATGAATTTGTAGCACACTTTGAAAATGCTTCTTAAAAAGTTTCTTCAATAACTAGGGAGTTCCCTAGTGGCCTAATAGTTAGGATTTGGCACTTTCACTGGCATGGCCTGGCTTCAGTTCCTGTTGGGGAACTAAGATCCTGCAAGCCATATGCCATGGCCAAGAAAAAAAAAAAAGCCAGAAAGTAGAAATAAGCATTTTATTTTATGATGAGTTAATAAATGGATTTTTAAAATATAAGGAATGGTATATTCACTTTGCCTTAATAATTAGAACTAATAAGCTGAAGTACTTAGGAAATTTATGACTTTCATACATCCATGTGTACATTTCAAAGAGTTATATAATACACAATGAGTATAGCAAATGTCCCTTTATGGATCATTGCCTTGTTGGGGTGAAGGGGCTTGTATAACTCAATGAAGCTATGAGCCATGCTGTGCAGAGCCACCCAAGATGGATGGGTCATAGTGAAGAATTCTGACAACATGTGGTGCACTAAAGGAGGGGATGGCAAACCACTTGAGTATTCTTGCTGTAAGAACCCCATGAGCAGTATGAAAAGGATATAACACTGAAGAGGAGCCCCCTAGGTTGGAGTGAGTGGGTGAAAGTTGCTCAGTCATGTCCGACTTTCTGCGACCCCATGGACTGTCCATGGAATTCTCCAGGCCAGAATACTGGAGTGGGTTGCCTTTCCCTTCTCCAGGGGATCTTCCCAACCCAGGGATCAAACCCAGGTCTCCTGCATTGCACTCGGATTCTTAGCCTGCTGAGCCACAAGGGAAGCCCAAGAATACTGGAGTGAGTAGCCTATTCCTTCTTCAGCGGATCTTCCTGACCCAGGAATCGAACTGGGCTCTTCTGCATTGCAGGCGGATTCTTTGCCAACTGAGCTATCAGGGTTGGAAGAGCATATGCTACTGGGGAAGAACACAGTACAATTATGAATAGCTGCAGAAAGAATGAAGTCGCTGAGTCAAGCAGAAACAATATTCAGCTGTGGAGGTGTCTGGTAGTGAAAGAAAAGTCTGATGCTGTGACGAACAGTATTGCATAGGAACCTGGAATATTAGGTCCATGAATCAAGGTAAGTTGGATGTAGTCAAACAGGAGATGGCAAGAGTGAGCATTGACATATTAGGAATCAGTGAACTAAAATGGATGGAAATGGGCGAATTTATTACTATGGGAAAGAATCTCTTAGAAGAAATGGAGTAGACCTCATAGTCAACAAAAAAGTCTGAAATGCAGTACTTGGATGCAATCTGAAAAATAATAGAATGATTTCAGTTCATTTCCAGGGCAGACCATTCAATGTCATAGTAATCCAAGTCTGTGCCCCAGCCACTGATGCAGGAGAAGCTGAAGTTGGTTGGTTCTGTGAAGACCTACAACACTTTCTAGAACTAACACCAAAAAGATGTCCTTTTCATCATCAGGAATTGTAATGCAAAAGTAGGAAGTCAAGAAATGCCTGGAGGAATAGGCAAGTTTGTCCTTTAGTACAAAATGAAGCTGGGCAAAGGCTAATAGAATTTTGTCAAGAGAACACACCGGGCATAGCAACACATAGCAACACATAGCATGCACACCCTCTTCCTACAACACAAGAGATGACTCTATACATGGATATCACTAGATGGTCCATACCAAAATCAGATTGATTATATTCTTTGCAGCTGAAGATGGAGAAGCTCTATAAAGTCAGCAAAAACAAGACCACGAGCTGTCTGTGGCTCAGATCATGAGCTCCTTATTGGAAAATTCAGGCTTAAATTGAAGAAAGTAGGGAAAACCACTATGCCATTCATGTATGACCTAAATCAAATCCCTTATACAGTGGAGGTGATGAATAGATTCAAGGGATTAGATCTGATAGACAGAGTACCTGAAAAATTATGGAGGGAGGTTCATTGTAACATTGCATAGGAGGCAGTGACCAAAATCATCCCCAAGAAAAAGATAAAGGAAGAAGGCAAAGTGGTTGTCTGAGGAGGCCTTGAAAATAGCTGAGGAAAGAACAGAAGCAAAAGGCAAAGGAGAAAGGGAAAGATATACCCAGCTGAATGCAGAGTTCAAGAGACTAGCAAGGAGAGTTAAGAAGCCCTTCTTCAGTGAACAATGCAAAGAAATAGAGAAAAACTATAGAATGAGAAAGACTAGAGATCTCTTCAAGAAAGTTGGAGAATACCAAGGGAACATTTCATGTAAGGATGGGCACGATAAAGGACAGAAACAGTAAGGACTTAACAGAGGCAGAAGTGATTAAGAAGAGGTGACAAGAATACACAGAAGAACCATACAAAAAAGATCTGAATGACCTGGATGACCATGATAGTGTGGTTGCTTACCTAGAGCCAGACATCTTGGAGTGTGAAGTCAAGTGGTCCTTAGCAAGCATTACTATGAACTAAGCTAGTAGTTATGGAGGTGATGCAATTCCAGCTGAGCTATTTAAAATCCTAAGAGATGATGCTGTTAAAGTGCTGCACTCAGTATTCCAGCAAATTTGGAAAACTCATCAGTGGTCACAGGACTGAAGAAGATCAGTTTTCATTCCAACTCCAAAGAAGAGCAATGCCAAAGAACATTCAAACTACTGTACAATTGTGCTCATTTTATATGCTAGTAAGATTATGCTCAAAATCCTTCAAGCTAGGCTTCAGCAGGGTGTGAACTGTGAACTTCCAGATGTTAAAGCTAGATTTAGAAAAGGCAGAGGAACAAGCGATCAGATTGCCAACATTGCTGGATCATAGAGAAAGCAAGGGAATTCCAGAAAAGTATCTGTTTTTGCTTCATTGACTATGCTAAAGGCTTTGACTGTGTGTATCACAACAAACTGTGGCATATTCTTAAAGAGATGGGAATTCCAGAGCATATTACCTGTGTCCTGAGAAACTTGTATATTGGTCAAGAAGCAACAGTTAGAACTGAACATGGAACAACTGACTGTTTCAAAATTGGAAAAGAAGTACAACAAGGCTGTATACTGTCACTCTGCTTATTTAACTTCTTTGCAGACTACATCATGTTAAATGCCAGGCTGTATGACACAAGTTGGAATCAAGATTTTGGGGAGAAATATGAAACTCCAGTACTTTGGCCACCTCATGCGAAGAGTTGACTCATTGGAAAAGACTCTGATGTTGGGAGGGATTGGGGGCAGGAGGAGAAGGGGACGACAGAGGATGAGATGGCTGGATGGCATCACTGACTCGATGGACGTGAGTTTGGGTGAACTCTGGGAGTTGGTGATGGACAGGGAGGCCTGGCGTGCTGCAATTCATGGGGTCGCAAAGAGTCAGACACGAATGAGTGACTGAACTGAACTGAACTGATCAACAACCTCAGATATGTAGATGATACCACTCTGATGGCAGAAAATGAAGAGGAACTCAAGAACCCCTTGATGCAGGTGAAGGAGGAAAATGAGCTTGAAACTGGCTTGAAACTCAACATTCAAAAAACTAAGATCATGGCATCTGGTTCCATCACTTTGTGACAAATAGATGGGGGGAAAGTGGAAACAGTGGCAGATTTTCTTTCTTGGACTCCAAAATCACTGACTATTGTGATTGCAGTCATGAAATTAACAGACCCTTTCTCCTTGGAAGGAAAGCTATGACAAACCTAGACAGTATATTAAAAAGCAGAGACATCACTTTGCCAACAAAGATCCATTTACTCAAAGCTATGGTTTTTCCAGTAGTCATGCATAGATGCGAGCCTTGGACTATAAAGAAGGCTGAGTACCAAAGAACTGGTTCTTTCAAACTGTGGTGCTGGAGAAGACTCCAGAGTGTCCCTTGAACTGCAAGATCAACCAGTCAATCCTAAAGAAAATCAACCCTGGATATTCATTTGAAGAACTGTTTCTGAAAACTCCAATATTTTGGCCACCTGATGCTAAGAGCTGACTCATTGGAAAAGATCCTAATGCTGGGAAAGATTGAAGGTAAACAGAGAAGAGGACAGCAGAGGATGAGATAGTTAGATAGCATTACTGACTCAAATGAACATGAATTTGAGCAAGCTCTGGGAGTTGGTGATGTACAGGGAAACCTAGCATGCTGCAGTCCTGGGGTCGCAAAGAGCTGGACACAATTTAGCAACTGAACAACAAGAAAACAGCAAATTAAATCCTAAATAAATGTGTACCAACTATGTATAACATTGGTTATCAGTGCTGACACACTTCCTAGTTTAAAATATAGAGAAAATCATTGGTAATCCCAAAATTGCCAGAGTGATTTCAGAAATCTTGGTACCCAGATCATGGACACTGTCTTCTGGTAGAGGAATAAATTTGATTGCTTGTACAATGTGAGAAACCTCTGAGATGAGATTGGCTTCATTAATGGCTTGGACTGAAATATAGAATTTGGTGCCATTTTCTACTCTAAAATGTTCTGGCTTAAATTCAAAATTTTCTTTTGAGCCGGCCTCCTTAGGTATTAGATTAGAAGTATTCACTAAAGTCGCATTGTCAAAATCTTCTTGGCGATCCATGAAACTCTTACTTATTCTTATAACGTAGCTGTTGGCTGGAAAATAAATAGATATTTCATGTATGTTAGGATCACTAGGATGCCTTATTGCTATCACATCAGTTTATATTTAGGGGTCCATCAGGAATGCACACTGGTTTTTTTGTTTGGTTATTCCATCTTCTTTAAGAACACATATATGAACAGTTTTTTTTTTATCTAGTTATCTAATCACAAAGAATTTAATTCAGAATTGTATATTACTAAAAATGGAATATAGATTTAAAAATAGAAATATGAAGAACTGAGTCTACTTTTGATTTAGAGCAAGGAACACAGTAATGTTTGAGTATAGTAATGACATTCAGTAACATTCAATACCCTTTGTCTATATTATTTTTCAATAAGCTGAGAAAGGGAGTACTAGGACGTATGAGTAGGAAAGCAGATAAATAGAGTGGGAGCCAGGGATAAAGACAAAGAGCAAAGGAAGGCAGAGAATTTAGAATGTGTACTAAAAATTAAACATGTTTAGGAGCTAGGCAGACTTAAATTTGTACCTTAGTTCTACTTTCTAGCTGTAACAAAGAAAAATTTAATTAATCTTTCTTACCTTAGTTTTCTTATCTGTAAAAAAGAGAATCAGTCATTCAATTCAACAAATATTTATGGAATTTTATATATGAACATTATATAATATAATGTATAATAATACATGAAAAGTGTTTAGCACAATGTCTGGAACTTAATAAATGTTTGAAATATTAGCTATTATTATTGTTATTGTATCAAGAAAGGAAAGAAAGATGCTGACAAATGTTTCATTCAAAATGCTTTAGAAATCTACAAGAGCCATAGATAAAGAAATATATTTTAACATGAAATGCGATGAACAATAAGACATAAGATATCTTTTTTTGCAGTGACTTTATTTTTTCATGAAATATTGAATATTTTCTAAGTATGTGGTGAGTAGCTTAAATTTATTGTTTTCTTTTAAATTCAGGCCCTATGCCTCACATTTGGGTCTTCTAATAAATAGTCCTATCAATCTGATCTAGTCCACTACTCTTCATACCCTCTCTGCATTTAATTTCTGTGGATCTATCCATCTAACTATCCATCCATCCATTCATAAGATGAATACCATATGATTTCACTTATATGTGGCATCTAAAAAACAAAACAAATGAACAAATATAACAAACTAGAAATAGACTCATAGATACAGAGAAGAAACAAGCCTTGGCTAAATGGGAGGTGAGTAGGGGGAATGAGTGAAATAGGTGAGGGAGATTAAAAGGTACAAACTTCCAGTTACAAAATAAATGAATCATGGGGATGAAATGTATGAATTAAATGTGAATTAATGTGAATTAAGTGAATTAAGTAATATTTAAATATTTAATTTAAATATTTCATTGTGATATTTTGCTTTCTTGACTTTGATCATATTATTTGATTCCTTTTCTCCTTGACATGAATCCCTGGAATGTGCCTCCCTCTCCCTATCTATGCAAATTGTACTTATTCTTCAAGGCCCACCCAATAGGAGGTCCAGTTTCTTAATGAAGTCTTGGTCATGTATTTCATCCCTTGGTAACTCTCTTCCCTGAACTCTATTGCATGAAATTTAGTTTTCCAGTTTTATAGAGGTTCAGTTTATCTTTCCAGTTTGAATGTACTATTCTTTAGGACAAAAATATGTTTTATACTCCTTTTGTATGAACTAGAGTACCTGGTACTGTGTTTGGCATGTATTTGACCTCCTTAATTACTTCTAGGCCCCAACGGACATGAAAAGGTGCCCAGTCTTAGCAATCATCAGGGAAATGCAGATTAAAACTACCTCACACCTGTCAGAACATACATTATCAAAAAGACAACAAATAACAAGTGTGGTGAGAAGGTGGAGAAAAAGGGAACCTTCTCATCCTGTTGGTGGGAATGTAAATTGGTGCAGCCACTATGGAAAACAGTATGGATGTTATTAAAATCAAGAATAGAGCAACCATACAATTCAGCAATTCTGCTTCTGAATGTTTTTCTGAAGAAAACAAAAACACTAATTCAGAAAGATATATGCACTTCTATGTTCATTGCAGCATTATTCACAGTAGCCAAGATATAGAACAACCTAAGTATCCACTGATAGGTGAATGGATAAAGAAGATGTGGTGTGTGTACAAACAAACCTGTAATGGAATATTACTCACTCATAAAAAGAATGAAATCTTGTGTTTTGTGACGTGAATGGACCTAGAGGGTATTATGCTAAGTGAATTAAGTCAGACAGCTAAGATGAATACCATATGATTTCACTTATATGTAGCATCTAAAAAACAAAACAAATGAACAAATATAACAAACTAGAAATAGACTCATAGATACAGAGAACAAACAAGCATTGGCTAAATGGGAGGTGAGTAGGGGGAATGAGTGAAATAGGTGAGGGAGATTAAAAGGTACAAACTTCCAGTTACAAAATAAATGAATCATGAGGATGAAATGTATGGAATGGAGAGTATAGTCAATAATACTATAGTAACTTTGTATGGTAACAGATGGTAACTAGACTTAAAGTGGTGATCATTTTGTATTGTATAGATATATCAAATCACTATATTATATACCACGAACTAACTTAGTGTCATAGGTCAATTATACTTTAATAAAAATACTACTTTTTGGCCAAAAATAGTTATTCAGTTGATGCCCAAAATGACAAAATTAGTGGATCATAAAATATTAAAATTATATCTACATGTTTTAGTATTTCCAAGTCATCTAGTCTGATTTGCATATATGACTGGTATGGAAATTGGGTCCCAGTAAACTTAAGTTTATCACAGATCCCTGGTGGCTCAGATGGTAAAGCATCTACCTACAGTGTGGGAGACCCAGGTTCGATCCCTGGTCAGGAAGATCCTCTGGAGAAGGAAATGGAAACCCACTCCAATACTCTTGCCTGGAAAATCCCATGGATGGAGGAGCCTGGTAGGCTACAGTCCATGGGGTCACAAAGAGTCGGACACAACTGAGAGACTTCACTTTCACTTTCAAGCTTAAGTTTTTCTTTTAAAATTATATAGATAATTATTTATTTTTTGGTACTGCTAATACTTCCTTTTGTAATGACTAGGGGTAAAATCTGGTAGAACTACATCTTCCTATTTGTTACCAGGAGAGAGGGAGATCAGATCCCACCTGTTTTAGGTATTTGAGTTTAAACACAGTGAAGTTCTTTCTTTCCCAATGTATGTATGAAATATTTTATTCCATCTTTTAGTTTCTATAATCAGTATAAGGAACATTTATTGTGAATCCAGTCTTGATCTAAAGACTTGGTCTTAACTGAATTCAATTTTAGAATTAAACATTTAGTCAGATAATTTCATTTATGGATTTCTAAGTGGCAGTATTTTTTCTTTTCACCATATTTTTAATGGTCAAGTGTATTTCAGAAGCTGTCATGATAAGAGTCTCAGTATTGAAGTACAAGAGCTCTTCATAGGTATTTTATGTTTCCTTTGACTTTAGAATGATTTTTTTCATTGTATAATAATGACAAAGAGAAATATAGCTACATAGGAAATGAAAGATTAAGAAGCATTGTTTCTTTTGAGAGGGCCTATAGTAAGGGATGTATTATAACACAAGGGAAAGAGCATTTAAAGTGGCTTTTCAGCACTAACAACCTCTGAGATATTGTCTGTTGATATGCATATTGCTTTCATTTTACCACCTTAAAGGGAAAATAACAAGATTGGCTTTATCCTATGAGAATCTGCTAGTCTAGCACAACATTGGAATATGGTAGACATTCAATAAACACTAATTTAATTCGGTTAAATTTAAAGCAAAGCTAAAAGTGATTTAAACTTTTAAGAATGTGGGCAATTTATTATGAGGAAGTTACAGTAGTTATGTATGGATGTGAGAGCTGGATTATAAAGAAAGCTGAGCACCGAAAAATTGATGCTTTTGAACTGTGGTGTTGAAGAAGACTCTTGAGAGTCCCTTGGACTGTAAGGAGATCAAACCAGTCAATCCTAAAGGAAATCAGTCCTGAATATTCATTGGAAGGACTGATGCTGAAGTTGAAACTCCAATATTTTGGCCACCTTATGTGAAGAACTGACTCATTGGAAAAGATCCTGATGCTGGGAAAGATTGAAGGTGGGAGGAGAAGGGGACGACAGAGGATGAGATGGTTGGATGGCATCACCGACTCGATGGACATGAATAAGCTTTGAATAAGCTCCGGGAGTTGGTGATGGACAGGGAGGCCTGGTGTGCTGCAGTCCATGGGGGTCACAAAGAGTCAGACATGACTGAGTGATCGAACTGAACTTGAATGAATAAGATAATTTGGCATTGAACTTTAATTCAAACTTCATAGCTAAATCTCTGCATATTATCCTCTCTCTGGGACGTCTTCACTCAACTTTCCTAACTTCTCTCATTCTTTAAGACCTAGGTCAGTAATAGTCTTCCCTGAAAAGCCCTTTAAGATATACCTTTTGATCTTAACTCTCAACTAGAACTGGCTATCCAATGGCGTATCTTATCATATTCTGTAAAATTATCTGTTTATTTGCAGAAAGTGTCTTTTCCACCTAACTGTTGACAATAGGGATTATTTCTTACGAACCTAACAACATTTGAAAATTTAAAAAAAGGTCAATGAATGAATGAAATTGTTCAAGTACAGATATACTTAGAAAAAATTTTACCTGTTAGGGAGAAAGGAATGCAACAGAAAGCTGTTAAGTCAGTCTTCTTAAAGTAATTTCTAAGATGGTTCATATTTTGACAGGCAGTTTGGCACACCATGATCTGATGAGAGTGAGTTTAACTACTAATTTATTAAAATAGAAGTAATTTGGGGCAGTTCATTATCTCTTCAGGCTTATGTTTTCACATACATAAATAGGTGACCCATAGTAGACCATCTATGCATGTTATTTATAAATAGGACATTAGAAAATAGCAAATGAAAGCCAATGTATGTAATATTTTAAAATGTAACATCAAACTTACCTTTTCCTTTATCTAGGACATTGCCAGGGGCTGTCCATGAAAGTTGAATGTAATCTTCTTTGAACTTAGCCTCAAGATCTGTAATTTTACTGGGTGGGAGCACAAAAGAGTGATTACCGGGAGGAGGAGCTCCTGATACAATAAATGACCCTCCAGAGGTTAGTCTGCTAAAATCTTCTATTTTAGCTTTTGCCAGGTCATCTTTGACTTCAGGTCTGGGTGGGTTCAGTATAATTTTACCTACCAAAAAAAGCAATTTTGTAACTTTTCGTATTGTGATGTCTTTTCTGATAATCTCATTTGCAGCTGTAGATAGTTAATGTTGATTGATAGCAGCCATTGAAAAAGTAACAGCTTTTAGTGAAAAAAAGAGCTTGTTCTATTGGTGTCATTTTAAAATTGATGAGGAGACAGTTGCCAGTCCAGGTTCAATGCACGATACTGGATGCTTGGGGCTGGTGCACTGGGACGACCCAGAGGGATGGAATGGGGAGGGAGGAGGGAGGGGGGTTCGGGATGGGGAACACATGTATACCTGTGGCGGATTCATTTTGATATTTGGCAAAACTAATACAGTTATGTAAAGTCTAAAAATAAAATAAAATTAAAAAAAAAAAAAGAAAAAGTAACAGCTTTTAGTGAAAAAAAGAGCTTGTTCTATTGGTGTCATTTTAAAATTGATGAGGAGACATTATGAAGTGTTAGTCCTATCATTTAACTTATCTGTCTTCTTGATTCTAAATTCTCCAAGGACAATGATGGTGCCTTATTTATTTTTGTAGCTCAAACATCTAGCAAAGTGCTTGCCACAGTAAATTTTTTTCAATATAAATGAAGTGAACTCAGGGAGATGTAAAGAAAGCATATTGTAAAGTATAGTCCTATGCTAGTTCCCTTATCATAAATATGATTTTGAAACAGAGAGGTGATTATATAACTATATAGTTAGGTTTTCCACAGTACCTTTTATTTTGAATGCTTGCCACATTAATTTACCTAAATAAATGACACATTTGTTTTAATGCCACTTACCGTTTTCAACGTAGCCTGGAACATACGGAACTTTGTTCTGTGGTTGTCTTAAATTTAGCCTGGCCGTATTGTTTCTTGCCTGTGCATGTACTTTTAAACTGTATCTACCATTTCCATAGTAATCTGTAAAGTATCTTGAGTAGATGCCATCATTCTTGACAGTATCAGCACCTTGATATTGAAATGTTATATTAGACATACAACAAAGTAAAATATGACAATATCAGCTGTGCATGAGCACTAGTGATGGAAGCTCTTTTGTGAGATAGTATAGCACAATTTTCTAAAATATATGAACCCTAGAATCAGACTACTTGAATTTGAAGCTTGGGTTGACAAATTGCCACATCTTGACTTTGAAAAGGTCTAATTCATAGTAAGCATTCAGTTAATATTAGATATTATTATTTCATAAGATAATCTTAACAAAAAAGGAAAATATAACTAAACTGGAAAAAGATATGCAAAACACTGACACTAACGAAAATAAAAAATTATTGTGCTCTTGGAAAAAATAAAAATCTTTTTTTTCATTTTACATGGAAAAAATAAAATTACTTATAAAATTCAAAGAAGATAAATGTACTCATGTCTATACCTAGACAAGATAACTAAGTAAAAAGTTAGAAAGCTTTAAAAACATTAAAATTAAATTTAATTCACCTAAAATATGTGTCATTAGCATATATAGGAAATAAATGACTTCTGAGGCATGTGACTATAGTAGGATTTTAAGTTCAGTGGAAGTAGATGCAGATTGTTATTACCTGCACCATTGTCCCAGAGCTCCAATGTTACTTGACGTCCATCTTCGGTTTCTATAATGGCTATTACACTGATTCCCAGTACAGGCAAAAACCCTTGACTGACTTGTGCATAAACAATCATTGGGCTAGGGTAATGTGCTGTATGTTGACTCATGTGAGCTGTTGCAGTTACTGGGGGTGTAGTAGGACTTCTTGCCCGAGTGGTCACTGTCACTGTTAGCATTTGAGGACCGGCATGATTATTTAGAAGGCTGTAAGTCCAAGTACCTGTCTAAAAATTAAAAAAAAAAAAAAAAACTATTTGAGAGCTTTTGTAATATTTTCCTACTCCCATATAAGATGTTATTTTCATTTTTTTCCTTAAAATTGGTTGATAAAACATGGAGAAAATAAAAAATATTCTTACCTCTGCAATACCAGGTATTTGCAGACGAGCAGACCGAATATTTAACTTATCTTCTTTGAAATCCGAGGTTTTATATTTCTTTCCTTTTGGATCTTGGAGAACAATTTCTGGTTTTTGTATTGTCCATGTGACAACAAAGAAAGTGTCATTTCCAATTGTACTGTCTATAGGCACTGTGCCATTTACTCTTTTCCTTCCTGTAATTTTTAAGGCTTTGCTTTCCAACTGTTACGTAAATATAAACAAATCACATGAAACTGATTTGTTATTCCAGTTATAACATTTCAAAGTTTAGTCAGTTCAGAGTAATTCTAAATATACTTTTAAGATTTTAATTAAAATAACTAAGAATTATTTTGAAGAATTTTGCAAATAAAATGCATTTATATTGATAAAAATAGAAGAATCAAAGAAAAAGTGTCTGTAAATATTACATAAAGCAAATTCAATAAGGATGTTTTCTGGACACCCAAAATGTTTTCAGGCAGATAAGTTATTTATTAGAGAAAGAAATTACTATTTAGGATAATAAATATTTGTTACAAGTGTGAAAAGGCAAAGAATTTTTTAAAGATACCAACCTGAATAGCCTGCTGAGTGATGCTTCCACTTCTAGATGAAATTCTACTGAAAGCATTAGTAAGGCCAGTTATGTCTTTATTGGCATAAAAACGATATCCTCCTAAAATGGAATTTTGTTTACTTTTATAATCTAATTTTATTTAAAAAAAATTTATTGGAGTATAGTTAATTCACAATGTGTTAGTTCAGGTATACAGCAAAATAAATCAGTTATACAAATGCATATATCCATTCTTTTTTAGATTCTTTTTCCATATAGATCATTACAGAATATTGAGAAGATTTGGGAGAATGGCATTGAAATATGTAAAATATCATGTATGAAACGAGTTGCCAGTCCAGGTTCGATGCACGATACTGGATGCTTGGGGCTAGTGCACTGGGATGACCCAGAGGGATGGTATGGGGAGGGAGGAGGGAGGAGGGCTCAGGATGGGGAACACATGTATACTTGTGGTGGATTCATTTTGATATTTGGCCAAACTAATACAATTTTGTAAAGTTTAAAAATAAAATTAAATTAAAAAAAAAGAACTTACTGAACACAAGAAATTGATTAAGTAATAAGTGAAATTTTAAAAAACTCAATGAGTGAAATAAGTGAATAGGTGGAATTAAAACAGGTGTCTCTGACTCAAAAGCTGCACTAATAAAGGAATTCTGAATCATTAAAAAAAAAAAAAGAATATTGAGTAGAGAGTTCCCTGTGCTATACAGTAGGTACATACACAGACACACAAACACACACACACACACATATAGTAGTGTTCATATATCAATCCCGATCTCCCAGTTTATCCCTCCCCTACTCCTTTTGCCCCTGGTAACCATAACCATGTTTGTTTTCTACATATGGTACTCTATTTTCATTTTGTAAATAAGTTCATTTGTACTAGTTTTTTAGATTCCACATATAAATGATATCATATGATATTTGTCTTTCTCTAATTTACTTCACTCAGTTTGACAATCTCTGGGTCCATCCATGTTGCTGCAAATGACAATATGTTGTTCTTTTGTATGACTGCATAATATTCCATATTGAAGGCAGGAGGAGAAGGGGATGACAGAGGATGAGATGGTTGGATGGCATCACTAACTCAATGGACATGAGTTTGAGTAAGCTCTGGGAGTTGGTGATGGACAGAGAAGCCTGGTGTGCTGCAGTCCATGGGGTCGCAAAGAGTCAGACATGACTGAGTGACTGAACTGACTGAATGTTCCATATGATACTAATTTTAAGTGGGAAAATCGTTTGCTATTATGCTCTTATCAATAAAATACTATAATACTTATCAATAAATGTCCTATAAAATACATTTTAAAATTTCTTTTTAAACTTACAAAAGATGAATTTCCCAGACCTTAGGAACTTTTATTATATCAGTATCCTAGATGTAATGCTACAATAAGTAAACCTTGCTGAAAATATATTAGAAAAAAATAAAAACTGGCCAAAAAAATGTTTTTAATCATTAGATTTAAGTGCTTGCCACATTAGTAAAGCTGATGTAATCTCTAAATAATTTTATGAAAATTAAAGATTTTTTTTAAACCAGCTGCTTATTCTCTGGTTATATCTAAGATACACCAAAACAATTAGAGAATGACAGTTTAGAATAAAGTAAAATTGATTAAAAGCAGATAATAAATGATACAGGAGTTAATGAAAAAGGAGATAATTTAGCTCTCAGAAGCTGGAAAAGAATGGATTACAGAGAGCAAGATTTGGTATTCAGGTCTCTGACTATATCCTTGGGCAAATAATTTGTGTTCTCTAGGTCTTACATTTCTTCCTCAATGAAATAGTGCTATCTGAATCTCTACTATAAGATTAAGCAGGTAAGATACTGAATATTCCAAGAATTTTGGAACTGCACTTGAGTAAGTCCTTAGTGACCATGGAGAAAGAAGGTTCATCTTGATGGTACTGGTAAAAGTTATGAGAAATGAATGAAGACAGAAAATGTTGACTAATGTTAAAAGAAGCTAGTATAGGTAGAAATAGAAAATGGGAGTGGGGAGAAGAAAGACATTAATTTGAAGGATGAGGACAAGGAAAGGACAAATATTGATTTTTTAGGACAGGAAAATTTTGAGCAGTTTGTAGTTTAAGGGGAAAGAGCCCCTGGAATGAGAGAAACTGAAAATGTATGTATTCAAATTCTATTTCAAAGGTTTACCTGTCATATTTGACAATGTCTCCAGTTCTTTGGCAGCAGAAGGTCCCAGAGCAATGGTGTGGATGATTGCACCACTTCGTTTTACATCCTCAAAGCATAAATTTATTTCATTATCTTCCCCATCAGTTAATAGTATGATTTCAGAACCAGAAGTCCTCTGGTCACTGTGAATAATTGCCTGATAGTGAAAACCCAGATTATTAATTAGATTATATCTAAATAAACTAAGAATAAACTTGTTCTTTGGTCTTGGAGAAGTCATTATGCATCCGAGTAGGCAAAAGGAAACTTTGTTTGTATTGTCATTCCAGGTTGAGTTGGTTTGAAAATGAGTGTAATGTACAATGGTCATGTAGGTTTCCAAAGGCAGAATGTTAACAGTACTTTCACATATATGCAAACTACCCAAGAAAGAAAGAATAAAACACTTAGAACGCTATCTAACTCACAGCAAATACTCAGTGAATGTTAGCTATTATTATTATCTCAGGAGGTACTTGGGACAGAGGCGGATGACCCAGACAGTTTTGAAAGTTTGCAGACTAGACGTTTGTAAAGCTGTGACTGAAGGCCAGTGTGCAAAGTTAAATGATGTGACTTGTGCTTTTTAGTGCATAAAAGCGAGTTGATAATTGAAGAATCTCAGGGTTTCCTGGAAGAAAAATTGATGTGTCATGAAGGGTTCATGAATTTATCAAGTATTATAATTTGGAGGAGTATTTTCCCGATTTTTTTACTAAGAGTAGTGACTAAGACAATTTACTCAGACAAATTGAGAATAAATTCTAGCTCTGCCATTTGCCAAGTAGAATAGCTAGTGTTTAGTCTTTTGGAGAAGGCGATGGCACCCCACTCCAGTACTCTTGCCTGGAAAATCCCATGGACGGAGGAGCCTGGTGGGCTGCAGTCCATGGGGTCACTAGGAGTCAGACACGACTGAGCGACTTCACTTTCACTTTTCACTTTCATGCATTGGAGAAGGAAATGGCAACCCACTCCAGTGTTCTTGCCTGGAGAATCCCAGGGACGGCGGAGCCTGGTGGGCTGCCGTCTCTGGAGTCGCACAGAGTCGGACACGACTGAAGCGACTTAGCAGCAGCAGCAGCAGTCTTTCATTTATGTATATAAATATAATTTATATTTATAGTAGGGTTCTATAAATAGCTTGGATTCTTTACCAACTGAACTATCAGGGAAGCCCAATAAATAGCTCAGTGTAATGATTACTTTTTTGAACTTCAGAGTAAGAAAGATCAGGTTTTGAACCATGGATTTGCCAATTACTGACTATATGATCTTGAGAAAGATATTTAATTACTCTGAAAATCAGTTTTTGTGTGCAAAATGGGCATGGTAATAGTGCCTGACTAAATAGTAATGATAACAATAAAGTAAAATTATGAATGTAAAGCATTTAACATAGGCACTAATGTAATATGTACTTAATAAATTTCAGACATTTTATTATGATTCTGTAAGTAAAAACATGATTTCATTATATAAATAATTAAGAGGTTTTTACTTGTTTGAATGTATTGATGATATGATATAATCTCTTCAGCTATAGAGTCTGGTCAAAATGTTGTAAGAAATATATCAAAGCATATTAATAAAAACATATATGAATCAATGTGTGCAAACAGTATAACACATTCCCAAAATATAGCACTCTCATATTTTAGAATTGAATAAACATATATAAGAATTATGATTTTTAATAGCAATCCTTTCTTGAGTACTTGTTTAATATTTTTATTGAATTATAGTTGATTTACAATGTTATATTAGTTTCAGGTGTACAACATACAAATTTTCTATTTTGTGAATTATATTCTAAAGTCATTACAAAATAATGACTATGTTTCCCTGTGCTGTACAATGTATCCTTGTTGCTTATTTATTTTATACGTAGTAGTTTATATTTCTTAATACAATATCCTTATATTGCAGCCTCCTCTCTCTTCTCCCCACTGATCACTAGATTCTTCTCTATATCTGTGAGTCTGTTTTGTTATATACAGTTGTTTGTGTTATTTTTTAGATTCAGCATATAATTTATAACACAGTTTTTGTCTTTTTCTGTCTGACTTATTTACTAAGTGTAATACCCTGTAGGTCCATCCACATTGTTGAAAATGACAGAATCTCCTTTTTTTGCTGAGTAATATTCCATAGTATATATGTATATATACATACCTACACACTGTGCTGTGCTGTGGTTAGTCACACAGTCGTATCCAACTCTTTGCAACCCCATGGATGTAGCCCGCCAGGCTCCTCTGTCCATGGGGATTCTCCAGGCAAGAATATTGGAGTGGGTTGCAATGCCCTTCTCCAGGGGATCTTCCCAACCCAAGGATTGAACCCAGGTCTCCTGCATTGCAGGTGGATTCTTTACTGTCTGAGCCACCAGGGAAGCCCTACGTGCATTACATCTTCTTTATTCATTCATCTCTTGATGAACACTTGATTTGCTTCTATATCTTGGCTGTTTTAAATGATGCCGCTATGAACATTAGGGGAGCGATTATAGTCTGACATAGTTCTCATAATTAAATGAAATAAGTACTATTATTTCTTTTTCCCCCAAAGAAAAAGAAATGCAGGAAGGCAGAGTGGTTGTCTGAGGATCATGACCTCAGGTGTCATCACTTCATGAAAAATAGAAGGGGAAAAAGTGGAAACAGTGACAGATTTTCTTTCTTGGGCTCCAAAATCACTGCAGACATTGACTGCAGTCATGAAATTAAAAGATGGTTGCTCCTTGGAAGGAAAGCTATGACAAGCCTAGACAATGTGTTGAAAAGCATAAACATCACTTTGCTGACAAAGCTATGGTTTTTCCAGTAGTCATGTACGAATGTGAGAGTTAAACCATAAAGAAGGTTGAATGCCAAAGAATTGATACTTTCGAGTGGTGCAGGAGAAGACTCTTGAGAGTCTCTTGCACAGCAAGGAGATCAAACCAGTCAATCCTAAAGGAAATCAACCCTGGATATTCTTTGGAAGGACTGATGCAGAAGCTGAAACTCCAATACCTTAGCCACCTGATGCCAAGAGCTGATTCATTGGAAAAGACCCTGATGCTAGGGAAAATTGAGGGCAGGAGGAGAAAAGGGTGGTAGAGGATGAAATGGTTAGATAACATCACTGACTCAATGGATATGAGTTTGAGCAAACTCCGGGAGATAGTGAGGACAGAGGAGCCTGGCGTTCTGTAGTCCATGGGATTGCAAAGAGTTGGACACGACTTAGCAACTGAACAACAACAACTATTACTTTCCATATTTCATTAATTGAAGAAACAGATTTTCTGAGTTGAATAACTCATCCAAGGTCCTTTTACTAGTGAATAACAGAACCACAATCTCAGGTTTGTCTGGGTCTGAAAGTTATGTGTTTTCTAAAACTGATATGCTTTACAGCAACTATACATCACAAGGAAAGCCAGGAGATGACATTAACTAGTGGCCCAGATACGAGTAACAATCTCCACTTTTTAGTGGAGGCAATGAGAGAATCAATGAAGGGAAGGAAATAGTTTTCGTTTTTGTGACTGAAAGAATACAAATAAGCTAAAACAGGGCTGTCTTATGTTGGAAGAAATTCAGATGAGTACTGGATGCCGTTGAATATAGTGCTCAAAAGTTGCTTGCAACTTTTGATTTCACAATTTTTATTTCAATAAACTTCTACCCACATATCTTGAGTTTGGTACTATGCTTGAGGAACTACCTCTTTTTTTGTGATTTTTAAATGTCAATTTAATTTGATGAACTGAGGTTTTCTTTATCCATAATATAAAAATATTACTAATCTCCCTCTTCTACAATCTCCTTAACAGCATTATTTTTTTCCTCATAGTGATTCAGGCTATGTAATGCTAAAGAAAAGAGGAGTTTCTCAGTAAAATCATGATGATTATGTGCTCACAGAATTTTTCTTCCCTTTAATCACTTCTCAGTGGAACTCAGTTTTTCAGGAGTACGGACAATAGAAATTCTTCTAAAATTATTTAAATAAGAGACCTCTAAGCTCATCAGAGAAGGCAATGGCACCCTACTCCAGTACTCTTGCCTGGAAAATCCCGTAGACGGAGGAGCCTGGAAGGCTGCAGTCCATGGGGTCGCTGAGGGTCGGACACGACTGAACGACTTCACTTTCACGCATTGGAGAAGGAAAGGGCAACCCACCCCAGTGTTCTTGCCTGGAGAATCCCAGGGATGGGGGAGCCTGGTGAGCTGCCGTCTATAGGGTCGCACAGAGTCGGACATGACTGAAGTGACTTAGTAGCAGCTAAGCTCATGACACTTGTTCCAAGAAAGCTGGACAAAATTAAAAGGAACAATAAATGTGAATGATATTTAGAAAAGCATTTTTATTTTACCTGGAATCCTGCTTTGAGCCCTCTACAAATTGAAGTTCCACCATAAGCTTTTTGAGGCAGATTTGCAGTGATCTTTTGGTAAACATTATCATCAGTTATTCTTGTTAGATGATTTTGGATTTCAGCAACACTGTCAAATGTAACCATCCCAACTAAAGATCCCTTTTCAATAACTTGAATCAAGTATAGTTCTGCTGCTTGATTCATTCGAAAGAGACGGTCTTCCTGTAAGAAAAAAGATGTCTGAACAATTCCTGAGTTTCCTCCAATCCTAACAGATTGGTGAAAGACAAAGTTTATGGGTCAGAGATCATGATAATAATTGATTACTCTATTTTAGAGTTTAGCTTCATTATATTAAAAAGAATATTAATGAAAAATTAAAAATTAGTCATGCCTTACTTGGGAAAGTCTTTAAAAATTTATACCTTCTTTTTTAACAATAAGGAAATCATTTTAAGATGCACACAAAAATGTTTTTTGCAATATAATTTTTGATAAGAAGTTTAAAATCACAAAAATATCCAGTAATGGGGAGTTGACTAAATTATATTATGTGCATATGATACAGTCATTAAAAATTGTGTCATGTAATCATTTTTTTCCTTGGGGAGTATTTAAGATATAGTAAGTAAAAAAATCATATTATAAAAATTATGTAAGATATCACATTTTTGAGGAGGAAAGACAAATACATGAACAGAAAAAAAATAGGAATGACATGCTCAGTGGTGGAATTATGGGTGATTTTTGTCTTTTCTCTTTGTTCAGTTGTGTTACTTCCTGTTTGTTAGAACTAAAAGTTAAAGAATAGACATCATCCATGATACAATAACTTTAACATTTATTTTATTTTAGTATATTATCCTCTAGTGCTTGTCCACATAAAATCATCGTACTAAAATTTGTTAGAATAATAAAAATATTTTTTACTTAGCTTAGTAGAGCTGAACCTAAGATTAAATTGTATTTGTATTAGCTTAAATATCTTAATTAGGAGAGCTAACAAATAAACGTCTTACTGCAGACATGCTTCCAGATTTATCAAGTACCAAACAGACTACCCGCTGTTTGGACTTGAGCAATGAAAATGTAGGATGAGTCGGTGGATTCATTTCTGTCATAGGAGATGTATTCTGAAAGTCAACAGAGTTCATGATTACATCCCATGTACTTTTGCCATTGCACATTTTGTTTTGTAGGTTTGGAGCTTCTGTATTGTGTGTTTTTTCTGTACAAAATTCGGTCACCTGGAAAAAATCAATTGAAAGGCAATAATAGGTGACTGATGAAGCATTACCTTCCTTTCCAAACATATACTTGGCTGTCTTATATGTCCTCCACAGATTTTATCTCTTGACAAGTAAAAATTATTTCATAATCTAACATTCTCACATCCATTTTGTATATTGAGTGGAAAGAAAGCAAAGTGAAATTGTCAGTATGCACTGGAAAGTCATTTGGTGATTCTTTTAGGTATAGGTTGATCATAACACTGGGGGACGATGATGGCTGACACAACTGCCTAAGTTGTGGGAGTAATGAAATTTCAAGGAAGAATATAATGGACTTGAATATTCATTATTTCAGAGCATATTTCTCCTGGGTCTGAGCTTATGCCCTGGGTATAGATGCTACGCAGTATATTTAGTTTATGTTACAATAATTAGAAGGGAATATTATTACATACAAGATATATAGTTAAGGTACAGTATTTATCTCTGAGCCGTATCTTATATAGTTAGTTGTGCTACATATTTCAATTACATCGTTTTCTTTCTTCATTGTTATTTATTTTCCAGGTAGGCAGCATGAGTTATCTCCTCATAGGCAAATGCTTTGGAATTTATAGTTTGGTGCAGACAGTACATTTTCCAATTATCCCCTTGTGTTATGTGATCTGATATCTATTTGGATGCTCAATTCTTTGGCTACCTTTGTGGATCCAGATGCACAGATTACAATGAAAGATCTAGAATCACACTTCAAATACTCCCAGAAGGGAACTTTATTAGGCTGGAAAACAATTTATACTTAAATATCTCATTGGATTTCTTTAGGAGTTTTAGAAGAAAATATAAAGTCTACATTTTTACTCAAGTCTTTCATTATTAATGCCCTAGATTTCCCAATTTTAAATCTTATTGGAAATAATAGGCCTTTACAAACCTCTACCCTTAGAAGTCTATGTTATTAGTAATTTTATTTATGAAAACTTGCACCTTTTAAACCTAGAGGTAGTATGCTTTATTTTGATTAGTTTTTTTTAACTTCATAGGTTTTGTATTTAAAAGTCTTTTTTATGTGTTTGGAAACTTTCATTAGGTAACTATAATATGCTTACATTAATTAAGTTGAATTTACCCAGAGAAAGAGACAATTCCCTATTATCCAAATATTTTATACATTTAAAAAATGAAAAATTTTAAGTTTATTTTGTACTCACCTTATGCTAAGTACTGTGATCATACTTTATTTATATTAATTCTTATAAAACTAACCACAGTAACACTGAAAAGTGAGTATTATAATTTCTGTTTAAAAAGCTAGAGAATTAAAATCTTAGATTTAGCAATTTGCTCTTAGTGATACAGCTTTAAAATGACAGACTGGAGTTTTATATCGGCTCTGTCTAACTCAAAGGCACTTGTTCTTCTCTTCTGAGCTTCATACATTTAACCAGATATTTCAAGTCAAACATTAGCTTTAGAACTTGAATTATTGTGTTGTTATTTTTTAATTGGTCAGATTTGTGATTGTGAACCATTCCGCTTTTATTGTTCTGTAGAGACAGAGCCATTTATGTTTTCAGAATATCACTTTGCAAAACTTAGTGTACTTTAGCGTGGAGGTAATGGAAAACAGAGACTGTCAGTACTTTCCAAAGGTACAGAATGAATTACTTTGGAAAAGTAGTATGAATTGAATAACACTTAGAAGAAAAAATTAAAAGTAAAGTTGCAGTTCTAGACATAAATCCACAGAAGTCAATTGAGGAAAGCAATGTTATATGAAATTCTGTGATGCTAATAAGAAGGATACAGTTCTACCTCTGAAGGAAAAATAAAACAAAAGAAAACAGAATAGTGAGAAAGGGTGGAATAATTTCCAGATACACACTGACAGGGCTGGATACACAGGACTGAATAAAATAGCTGTTAATTAACTGTCTTAGTAACTTTCCTTATTTCTATTGGTATGGAAAATTCAGCTTCCCTAATTAATTTTCCCCAAAGGCTTCCTTTGTGAGACTAGAAAAAGAAGGTACTTACAGAATGGAGACTTGGCATAAACATAATGGATTCCTTTGCAGTCTGGGATTTTTCTGGAAGGAATGTACATTTTGCTTCATACAGCCCTGTCTGTGGGTCACGTCTGCATAGCCTTGTTATACAGCTGCCTCCCGGGCATTTCTTGAAAACCACATTAATACCAGTAATATGAGTTGAACATCTATGGTGAAAGTATTAGATTACATTTATCCATGAAGGCCAGAGAAATTATGAATAAATATTAATATCCTAAAATCATTCCCTCAGTGATATTTTGCTATAGACCATGTACCAGCATTCCATTTTAACAAAAGTAGGCACAGCGTCCTACCCATTTACTATCAGTTTCAACAAGAACAATGATGTTAGTTTGTATTTATTAATAGTTGTTGCTTGTGACCTTGAGCTAAAAATGATAATTCCTTACAGGCACGTGGAAGTTGAATTAAGAGACACAGAGGAGTTGCTCCCTAATGGGTAGGGAAGATTCAGCATTATTCTTAACACTCTCTTAAATTTCTTATGTATGCTACATATATACTTTTATAGATACACATGTATATTGCTATATAAGTGTTTACATATACACATATATAAATACAAGTATTATGTATATTTGTATATGAGAGAAGCCCATGCACATTGCTTTGGGAACAGTCTCAAGGATATATAACCCCAAGTGGATGGAAAGGAAAGACACTTATGGAAGAAGCATTTAAACTGAGCCTTAAAGGATGAGCAAGCGTTGTCTGAATAAGGGTGGTGGTGCTGGGAGGAGTTGCATGGGAAGAGGTGAGATTAATTAGTGTCCTGGGTTGAAAGCCTAGGCTGTTGAAAGATTCTAGGTGGCTTAGTACACATAAAGCAAACAACACAAAGGCATTTTTCTACCACACCTCTTTTTTCTAATTTTTATCCTAAAGACTTATTTCCTATTACACTGATTTCAGTTGTTCTTTCGTACGCATTAACTACTCCATGTGCCTGATAGTTTTAATTTAAATATCTTGTCTATTCATAAATAGGACCTATCTAAATCTGCCCAGTTTTTTCCTTATAAAATCAGTTTTCTTACTTATGAAAAGTACTTCTTTTCTTTAAGCTCAAGATTAAATGAAAATGAAATATATTTAACAGGAGGTTGTAACAGTTTAGTTAATTTCAATGAAACAGATTCACATTGAAAAGCTATGAATCAAATGGAATGAAAGATTGGGTAGAAAGTTGAACTCTAATTCTCAGATTTTAAGGTTTAGGTTACAACTTTTTTCTTTCTTTTTCTTCTGATAATTTGTTGTTGTTTAGTTGCTAAGTCAGGTTCAACTCTTCGTGACCTCATGGACTGCAGCACACTAGACTTACCTGTCCTTCCCCATATCCCAGAGATTGCTCAAATTCATGTCCATTGAGTTGGTGATACCACCCAACTATCTCATCCTCTGTCACCCCCTTCTCCTCCTGCCCTCAATCTTCGCCAGTATCTGGGTCTTTTCCAGTGAATTGGCTCTTCACATTAGATGGCAGAAGTATTGGAGCTTCAGCTTCAGCATTAGTCCTTCAGGACTAATTTCCTTTAGGATTGACTGATTGGATCTTCTTGCTGTCCAAGGGATTCTTAAAAGTTTTCTCCAGCACCACAATTCGAAAGCATCAATTCTTCAGTGTCTTTTTTATGGTCCAACTTTCACATCCATTCATGACTATTGGAAAAATGATAGCTTAGACTATACAAACCTTTGTTGGCAAAGTGATGTCTCTGCTTTTTAATATGCTACCTAGGTTTGTCATAGCTTTTCTTCCAAGGAGCCAACATCTTTTAATTTCATGGCTGTAGTCACTGTCCACAAAGATTTTGGAGCCCAAGAAAGTAAAAATTGCCACTGTTTTCACTTTTTCCCCACCTATTTGCCATGAAGTGATGAAACCAGATACCATGATCTTATTTTTTTGAATGTTAAGTTTTAAGCCAGCTTTTTCACTTTCCTCTTTCACTCTTATCAAGAGATTCTTTAGTTCCTCTTTGTTTTCTGCCATTACAGTTGTATCATCTATGTATCTGAGGTTGCTGATACTTCTGAAAATCTTGATTTCAGCTTGTGATATATCCAGCCTGACATTTTGCATGATGTACTCTGCATAGAAGTTAAATAAGCAGGGTGACAATATTCAACCTTGACTTACTCCTTTCCCACCTTTGAACCAGTCAGTTGTTCCATGTCAGGTTCTAATTGTTGCTTCTTAATCAACATATAGGTTGCTCAGGAGCCAGGTAAGGTGCTCTGGTGTTCTCATCTCTTTAAGAATATGCCACAGTTTGTTGTGATCCACACAGTCAAAGCCTTTAGCATAGTCGATGAAACAGAAGGTGATGTTTTTTCTGGAATTCCCTTACTTTCTCTAGGATCTACCAAATGTTGGCAATTTGATCTCTGTTTGCTCTGCCTTTTCTAAATCCAGCTTGTACATCTGGAAGTTCTTGTTTCACATCCTGCTGAAGCCTAGCTTGAAGGATTTTGAACATAACCTTACTAGCATGCAAAATGAGTGCAATTGTACAGTAGTTTGAACATTCTTTGGCACTGCCCTTCTTTGGGAATGGAATGAAAACTGACCTTTCCCAGTCCTGTGGCCACTGCTGAGTTTTCCAAATTTGCTGGCATATTGAGTGTAGCGCTTTGACTGCATCATCCTTTAGGATTTGAAATAGCTCAGCTGGAATTCCATCACCTCCTCTGGCTTTGTTTGTAGTGATACTTTCTAAGGCCCACTTGACTTCACAATCCGGAATGTCTGTTTCATGGTGAGTGGCCACACCATTGTTGTTATCCCAATCATTAAGATTTTTTTTTTGTATAGTTGTTCTCTGTATTCTTGCCACTTCTTAATCTCGTCTGCCTCTGTTAGGTCAATTACCATTTCTGTTGTTTATCGTGCCCATCCTTGCATGAAATATTCCCTTGATATCTCCAGTTTTCTTGCAGAGATCTCTAGTCTTTCCCACTCTATTGTTTTCCTCTACTTCTTTGCATTGTTCATTGAAGAAGGCTTTCTTAGCTCTCCTTGCTATTTCCTGGAACTCTGCATTCAGTTGAGTATATCTTTCCCTTTCTCCCTTGATTTTCACTTCTCTTCTTTCCTCAGCTATTTAGTACAACCCCATGGATAATGAAATTATTCCCAAATTTTGGTTGATCTTTATTCCAAAGTGTAATACACAGAAGTTGTTCAACATATTTATAGTGCAACAGGTTGGATTTTGCCATTAATTGGGCAAGCACTCAGCCATTGAGATGACCTTTGTTGGCCTAGTATAGAAAATTAAAAAGTCATAAATGAAAAAATTTGAAAACAGATTTGTTCAGTAGGATGATACCTTGTTGCTTCAATAGTGTTCTTTCTGGAAATATAGAATGGCTGGTCCACATTATACTCATCAAATATTCCCCAGCGGAGATGGGCCCACTCATGGACAAATACTCTGCCTATGAGAGAATATTGCCACTTATAAATTTGCATTTACATTATAGATATCCCTGCTTTTTGAAAGTTCATTTAAACCACTACACTTTTATGAAGAATCCATCTTAGTACCTGTTTTCACTAATGGAAAGAAATTCAAAGAAGAATTTTGCTTTTATGAAAAAAAGGTCAAAAGCTGAAATAGTATTCAGCACTTGTTTTGCAGCCAGCAGTTTTACAACAGCACACAAACAGAGCAGGAAGAGCGGCATCATCAAGCTTCTCTGTGCTTAGCATCTCGGTATCAAACCCTATAGATCTGAACTCTGTCTGTGATCATCTGTGCTATATCTTGACATATTTTGTGCATCTGTTAGCAAGATGTGTCCTCAGGTAATTGCTTCTTGCTGTATACCATTTTGACTTATGAATGGTTGCGTAGGAACACTTCTTTGGGATAGTGGGGAATCCTGTATTTAAATCCAGTCTCCTTATATTTTAAGTCTCCCTTTCCCACATAATCAATCTAATTCAGTCAAGGAAATCTAGAAATTGACAACTTTCATTAGCCCAAAGAAGTTAAACTGGGTTGGTATCAATAAATGGCTTTTTAAAATTAATTTTATTATTAAACACACATAGAAAAAGAAATATAATTAGTTGAACATAACCAATAAATTTCCAAACAAAGGTATTTTTTCCTTTAAAAATTTTAAGAATACATTAATCACAATGTTACATTTGTTTCCAGTGGAAATAAAAATAGAAGTATAAAATAGACAACCCTACCTCGGGACCCATAGATGTGGAAATTATTAGTCAACAAGAAGTTTGGAGTAAAATGTATATATTTTCCTTTTTCTCCACACCTTCCATATTGAAGTGTATAGGGATCATCTCCATATTTTAGATAAGGATTAGCAACTATGACATCTGCCTAAAAAGCAGAACAAACAAACCAAAACAGACCCCAAGAACAATAGAAACAAGAAATTTTTCATCTAAAATAAGACCAGCAAAATTGCTAATTTAAATAGTAGTCATTAGTAATTACTAAAAAATTATGAGTATTAATTTTTAAAAATCACAGACAGAAAGAAATAGTTTAGGAGCTAAATAAAATTCCCTACCTGGTCGTATGATTCTTGTTTTGGTATGAAGTACTCAGATTTTGATTTCCAGGTTATTGGAATTAAAATGCTCACATTCCTGAAATAAACTCTTCGTTTGGTGGCATGAAACAGGTAAGTAGAAGCTTCAGTTACCATTTCCTGACAAAATTAAATTGTAGTAACAATTTAATTGTAATTACCTTGTAGTAACAATTTCACAATGAACTTGAGAGTATACATACAAACAATAAGCACCCTTCCCCAAATATTTTGTCAAAGACTAACTGAAAAATAGATTATTCTTTACTGTATCTCTGTAGTCTATAGACTCTCATTTTTGTATACTTAGAAATTAATTCTTTAGTTTTTATTTATCCATATCTGCATTCAGCATGATGGGTTGGAGCTGAGAGTGAGGGTGTTAGGTGAGATATAAAGGTGATTAAGACTCAGAGTCTGTTAGCAAGTTGCTTATTGAACTGAACAGAGATGCTTAAAATTGGGCTGGAAGTTTGAAGTTTGGTAGATTTTAGATTGCTGTTAATTGAAAAAACTATTTTGCTAGATTCATTTTGAGTTATCTTCTCATATGGAACGTGCTCATAAAATGCAAAGTTTTATCAAGCAGTAATTTTCTAAAAATATATAGGTTATTGGCTTCAAATTCTGTTTTTGCTACTTATTATATGACTATAAAAATCACTTAACTTCTCTCAGTTTATACAAGGGTAATTAGTAATCTAAGAATTTCAAAATTTTCAGAATTGAACAAATATAAAGAATGAAAAAAATTGAAAAAATGTATAAGATAATGAGCTCTAGAGAGGGTTTAAATGTAGGTTAGTTATTTAAACCTTATAAAAAGTAAACTTCATAAAGATAAAACTTGAAAATCATTCTCCAGTAGCTTGAAGGTCTTTATTTTAGCTTACTGTATTGAAAAAACATTAGTAGTTTGACTTTTATAATTCATTAGAGACTAACTAATGCTACTAATATATGATACATAATATTTACACTAAGCAGATATTAATCTTGACAGTTTAGATACATGCCATATAAATGATGAGTATTGTCAAAGCAGTTTTGGAAAGTTATAAATCTGTGTGAATGTTTATGATTAAGCAACATGAGTTGAAAATACTTAATGAAATAAAAATAAATGAATAAATTTTTATCTCACCTTTATGTTTTCAATGAGTTTTTCATCTTCTGGCACACTGGGGTTAATTGCAATGACAATGCCTTCATACCCATTGTTAATCAAATTTACCATTGAAGTTTTCATTCCAGGCAAGAGATGCAAAGTTAGGAACAGAATAACATTCAGACTGAGCACCATTTTTGTGCATGTTACAATAAACCTATTGGAAATGTAAGGAAAGTGTTTATGTATCTGTTAACTCAGAGATATGACTCTAGCAGCCCCAGCAGCAGTTTGTACTCTGTTTTGCCGAAAGATTTATGGTCTGCTGAAACACTCATTTTTAGGCCCAAAGGACTGACCAGTAAAATAACCACTCTACATTTTAAGCAAGAAATAAAGAAGGTTATTATGTTAGTAGTAAGTTACAGTATGAGGACAAGTAACATAGAGATATATATGTGTGTATATATACCCTTGTAGCTTATTTATTTTATACATAGTCATTTGTATCTCTGTTCTGCCAAAAGATTTATGATCTGCTGAAACACTTTCAGTTTCAGGTTCAGAGGATTGACCAGTAAAATAACCACTCTACTCTTAAATAAGCAGGAAATAAGGAAGGTTATTATGTTAGTAATGTTATAATATGAGGACAAGTAATATAGAGATAATTATATATACATATGTACATCGCCAGGGGGCTTCCCTGGTGGCTCAGATGGTAAAGAAAATGCCTGCAATGCAGGAGACCTGGGTTCGATCCCTGGGTTGGGTAGTTTCCTAGAGAAGGGAATGGCAACTCACTCCAGTATTCTTGCCTAGAGAATTTTATGGAACCTGGCAGGCTCCAGTCCATGGGATCGCAAAGACTCAGACATGAGCAAGCGACTAACACACACATATACATTGCCACAAGAAATAAATGTGTGTGTGTGTATATATATACACATATATCACCAAATTAGAAAAGCTTCTACATTTAGATCCAGTTTGGAGTGCCAGTTGGAAGATCCACAAGTAGTATAACAAGAAACAAATATATACATCACCAAACTGGGGACATACCTACATCCAGATTCAGGCAATGCTGGAAAACCCTGGAATAGCACTCTGGAGTCCTCAATTGAGAAGTCCCAGGCATGTGTCCACCCACACGTAAGACTTCAAGGTGCCGTCCAAAGGAGTCCTGCTTTTATTGCCAAACTGCAAGCTGATAATCATCATGTAAATATACAGTTCTGACTAATAAGCTAAATGCTGGTATCGCTAGTCATGTCTCAGAATGTTCACTGATCCCTGGGAGCTGGCCAGATTCTCAAGGCTCAGGAAACTTAGTAACTCATTCCATTCCTTGTGACTTATTCCCATCCTTATTTGTTAGTTCCCCAAAACTACTTTCACCATTTATGCTGATTAGCAGCTTGTTGTGTAACTCCTTTTGAGGTCTCGGTTCAGTCAAGGCCTATCATTTCCTCTGAAGTCTGAACAAGACTACTTCTATTACTTTCCCCAACATTCAGCCTCAGCATTGTTTAGACTGAAGAGCATAAGAATAAAGGAAGGTCTCTCTAGCAGTTTTTGTAATGCATTAAGATAAATAACATTTCCATATGGTTAATAAGAACAATACAATCAAGATTATCAACAGTGAGTTAAACAGTGCAGAAAACAATTTGGCTCAGTGGGAGACTGAGAAAAGAAAATGTCCCACTGAGAATGAGAAGTATGCTTTTGGACATTAATACCTACATCCATTAATTTGTTAGCTGCAGTAATAGTAACAATAAAATGTTCTAATAAAGTACAGTGATGCTTATTTATAAATTCTTTTCATAAATCTGTAATTCTTTTGCTTCTTCTAGGATTTTATGTAGGAGTTCTAATGGTAAGCTAATATTGGGGACAGGTAAAGTAGGAATTAACATTTGAGTCCACAACAATTGTTCTTTTACAGGAGAGCAATAGTATGTGGTTCCTTTCTTATATAAATGATCTATATGTGCTAAACATCCTGAAAATGGAACTTCTAGCTGATAGTCAGAGGTTGTGTTTAAATCATTGATTATAACACAAATAAATTGGAAAGTGACTTCAAGAAGTATTTTATAAGATTGAGGAAAAATAGTCCATTTGATCAAGTTGTCTAATAAGCAGGATTCCCAGATACAAGAAGCCTGGCCACAGAGTAGTCCCTTGGCAGCTCTCTCACAGTCTGTTAATCAGTGGGTGTGGTTATTGAAATCCAAACAGTTTTCTGTGAAATGGGGTAATCAAAATTCTTTTCCAAAGGCAATGGTATAGCATAATGCAATATAGTCCAATTGCACCAAGCTTTCTCACGTCTAGCTTTTCCTTTATTAATATATAATGATTTTTTGGTATTCGTTCTTTAAATATTTTTCTCTAAGCATATACTTTGGTAGACATTAGTATTTCTTGGGCTTTATCCTTTTGAACAAGGTAATACAATGTTTGATTAGAGCACATAGTCCATTTAAACTTTTAAATTATATGTACAGTTTGATCTAATCTATTAATGAAGCATTGAACAATTGTAAGAAACTTTTATCATAATCTTTTTTTTTTTCTTGCTAATCTGTACAAGGATTTTATTCACTTTTCCAGCCACCCATACTTAGGGGAAGACTCAGAAGAACTCAGTGACACAAAATATACCTTTTTATTTATTTATTTATTTAGTTTTTAGTTTTGTTCTTCCCTTCTTTTTTTTTTTAATTTTATTTTTAAACTTTACAATATTGTATTGGTTTTGCCAAACATTGAAATGAATCCGCCACAGGTATACACGTGTTCCCCATCCTGAACCCTCCTCCCCCCTCCCTCCCCATACCATCCCCCTGGGCCGTCCCAGTGCACCAGCCCCAAGGATCCAGCATCGTGCATCGAACCTGGACTGGCGACATACGTATATATGACATTATACGTATTTCAATGCCATTCTCCCAAATCATCCCACCCTCTCCCTCTCCCACAGAGTCCAAAAGACTGTTCCATACATCAGTGTCTCCCCTGCTATCCTGTACACAGGGTCATCATCACCATCCCTCTAAATTCCATATATATGTGTTAGTATACTGTATTGGTGTTTTTCTTTCTGGCTTATTTCACTCTGTATAATGGGCTCCAGTTTAATCCACCTCATTAGAACTGATTCAAATGTATTATTTTTAATGGCTGAGTAATACTCCATTGTGTATATGTACCACAGCTTTCTTATCCATTCATCTGCTGATGGACATCTAGGTTGCTTCCATGTCCTGGCTATTATAAACAGTGCTGCGATGAACATTGGGGTACACGTGTCTCTTTCCCTTCTGGTTTCCTCAGTGTGTATGCCCAGCAGTGGGATTGCTGGATCATAAGGCAGTTCTATTTCCAGTTTTTTAAGGAATCTCCACACTGTTCTCCATAGTGGCTGTACTAGTTTGCATTCCCACCAACAGTGTAAGAGGTTTCCCTTTTCTCCACACCCTCTCCAGCATTTATTGCTTGTAGACTTTTGGATTGCAGCCATTCTGACTGGCATGAAATGGTACCTCATAGTGGTTTTGATTTGCATTTCTCTGATAATGAGTGAGGTTGAGCATCTTTTCATGTGTATGTTAGCCATCTGTATGTCTTTGGAGAAATGTCTATTTAGTTCTTTGGCCCATTTTTTGATTGGGTCATTTATTTTTCTGGAATTGAGCTGTAGAAGTTGCTTATATATTTTTGAGATTAGTTGTTTGTCAGTTGCTTCATTTGCTATTATTTTCTCCCATTCTGAAGGCTGTCTTTTCACCTTGCTTATAGTTTCCTTTGTTATGCAGAAGCTTTTAAGTTTAATTAGGTCCCATTTGTTTAATTTTGCTTTTATTTCCAATATTCTGGGAGGTGGGTCATAGGGGATCCTGCTGTGATGTATGTCAGAGAGTGTTTTGCCTATGTTCTCCTCTAGGAGTTTTATAGTTTCTGGTCTTACGTTTAGCTCTTTAATCCATTTTGAGTTTATTTTTGTGTATGGTGTTAGAAAGTGTTCTAGTTTCATTCTTTTACAAGTGGTTGACCAGTTTTCCCAGCACCACTTGTTAAAGAGATTGTCTTTAATCCATTGTATATTCTTGCCTCCTTTGTCAAAGATAAGGTGTCCATATGTGCGTGGATTTATCTGTGGGCTTTCTATTTTGTTCCATTGATCTATATTTCTGTCTTTGTGCCAGTACCATACTGTCTTGATGACTGTGGCTTTGTAGTAGAGCTTGAAGTCAGGCAGGTTGATTCCTCCAGTTCCATTCTTCTTTCTCAAGATAGCTTTGGCTATTCGAGGTTTTTTGTATTTCCATACAAATTGTGAAATTATTTGTTCTAGCTCTGTGAAGAATACCGTTGGTAGCTTGATAGGGATTGCATTGAATCTATAGATTGCTTTGGATAGTATACTCATTTTCACTACATTGATTCTTCCAATCCATGAACATGGTATATTTCTCCATGTATTAGTGTCCTCTTTGATTTCTTTCACCAGTGTTTTATAGTTTTCTATATATAGGTCTTTAGTTTCTTTAGGTAGATATATTCCTAAGTATTTTATTCTTTCCGTTGCAATGGTGAATGGAATTGTTTCCTTAATTTCTCTGTTTTCTCATTATTAGTGTATAGGAATGCAAGGGATTTCTGTGTGTTGATTTTATATCCTGCAACTTTACTATAATCATTGATTAATTCTAGTAATTTTCTGGTGGAGTCTTTAGGGTTTTCTATGTAGAGGATCATGTCATCTGCAAACAGTGCGAGTTTTACTTCTTCTTTTCCAATCTGGATTCCTTTCATTTCTTTTACTGCTCTGATTGCTGTGGCCAGAACTTCCAAAACTATGTTGAATAGTAATGGTGAAAGTGGGCACCCTTGTCTTGTTCCTGACTTTAGAGGAAATGCTTTCAATTTTTCACCATTGAGGATAATGTTTGCTGTGGGTTTGTCATATATAGCTTTGATTATGTTGAGGTATGTTCCTTCTATTCCTGCTTTCTGGAGAGTTTTGATCATAAATGGATGTTGAATTTTGTCAAAGGCTTTCTCTGCATCTATTGAGATAATCATATGGTTTTTATTTTTCAATTTGTTAATGTGGTGTATTACATTGATTGATTTGCGGATATTGAAGAATCCTTGCATTCCTGGGATAAAGCCCACTTGGTCATGGTGTATGATCTTTTTAATGTGTTGTTTTCTGATTGCTAAAATTTTGTTAAGGATTTTTACATCTATGTTCATCAGTGATATTGGCCTGTAGTTTTCTTTGTTTGTGGCATCTTTGTCAGGTTTTGGTATTAGGGTGATGGTGGCCTCATAGAATGAGTTTGGAAGTTTACCTTCCTCTGCAATTTTCTGGAAGAGTTTGAGTAGGATAGGTGTCAGCTCTTCTCTAAATTTTTGGTAGAATTCAGCTGTGAAGCCGTCTGGACCTGGGCTTTTGTTTGCTGGAAGATTTTTGATTACAGTTTCAATTTCCGTGCTTGTGATGGGTCTGTAAAGATTTTCTACTTCCTGATCCAGTTTTGGAAAGTTGTACTTTTCTAAGAATTTGTCCATTTCTTCCACGTTGTCCATTTTATTGGCATATAATTTTGATAGTAGTCTCTTACGATCCTTTGTATTTCTGTGTTGTCTGTTGTGATCACTCCACTTTCATTTCTAATTTTATTGATTTGATTTTTCTCCCTTTGTTTCTTGATGAGTCTGGCTAATGGTTTGTCAATTTTATTTATCCTTTCAAAGAACCAGCTTTTGGCTTTGTTGATTTTTGCTATGGTCTCTTTTGTTTCTTTTGCATTTATTTCTGCCCTAATTTTTAAGATTTCTTTCCTTCTACTAACCCTGGGGTTCTTCATTTCTTCCTTTTCTAGTTGCTTTAGGTGTAGAGTTAGGTTATTTATTTGGCTTTTTTTCTTGTTTCTTGAGGTATGCCTGTATTGCTATGAACTTTCCCCTTAGGACTGCTTTTACCGTGTCCCACAGGTTTTGGGTTGTTGTGTTTTCATTTTCATTCGTTTCTATGCAAATTTTGATTTCTTTTTTTATTTCTTCTGTGATTTGTTGGTTATTCAGCAGTGTGTTGTTCAGCCTCCACATGTTGGAATTTTTAATAGTTTTTCTCCTGTAATTGAGATCTAATCTTACTGCATTTGGTCAGAAAAGATGCTTGGAATGATTTCAATTCTTTTGAATTTACCAAAGCTAGATTTATGGCCCAGTATGTGATCTATCCTGGAGAAGCTTCCATGTGCACTTGAGAAAAAGGTGAAATTCATTGTTTTGGGATGAAATGACCTATGGATATCAATTAGCTCTAACTGGTCTATTGTATCATTTAAAGTTTGTGTTTCCTTGTTAATTTTCTGTTTAGTTGATCTATCCATAGGTGTGAGTGGGGTATTAAAGTCTCCCACTATTATTGTGTTATTGTTAATTTCTCCTTTCATACTTGTTAGCATTTCTCTTACATATTGCAGTGCTCCCGTGTTGGGTACATATATATTTATAATTGTTATATCTTCTTCTTGGATTGATCCTTTGATCATTATGTAGTGACCGTCTTTGTCTCTTTTCACAGCCTTTGTTTTAAAGTCTATTTTATCTGATATGAGTATTGCTACTCCTGCTTTCTTTTGGTCCCTATTTTCATGGAAAATCTTTTTCCAGCCCTTCTCTTTCAGTCTGTATGTGTCCGCTGTTTTGAGGTAGGTCTCTTGTAGACAACATATGTAGGGGTCTTATTTTTGTATCCATTCAGCCAGTCTTTGTCTTTTGGTTGGGGCATTCAACCCATTTACGTTTAACATAATTACTGATAAGTATGATCCCTTGCCATTACTTTATTGTTTGGGGTTCGAATTTATACACCGTTTTTGTGTTTCCTGTCTAGAGAATATCCTTTAGTATTTGTTGGAGAGCTGGTTTGGTGGTGCTGAATTCTCTCAGCTTTTGCTTGTCTGTAAAGCTTTTGATTTCTCCTTCATATTTGAATGAGATCCTTGCTGGGTACAGTAATCTGGGCTGTAGGTTATTTTCTTTCATCACTTTAAGTGTGTCTTGCCATTCCCTCCTGGCTTGAAGAGTTTCTATTGAAAGATCAGCTGTTATCCTTATGGGAATCCCCTTGCGTGTTATTTGTTGTTTTTCCCTTGCTGCTTTTAATATTTGTTCTTTGTGTTTGATCTTTGTTAATTTGATTAATATGTGTCTTGGGGTGTTTCCCCTTGGGTTTATCCTGTTTGGGACTCTTGGGGTTTCTTGGACTTGAGTGATTATTTCCTTCCCCATTTTAGGGAAGTTTTCAACTATTATCTCCTCAAGTATTTTCTCATGGTCTTTCTTTTTGTCTTCTTCTTCTGGGACCCCTATGATTCGAATGTTGTAGCGTTTAATATTGTCCTGGAGGTCTCTGAGATTGTCCTCATTTCTTTTAATTCGTTTTTCTTTTTTCCTCTCTGATTCATTTATTTCTACCATTCTATCTTCTAATTCACTAATCCTATCTTCTGCTTCTGTTATTCTACTATTTGTTGCCTCCAGAGTGTTTTTTATTTCATTTATTGCATTATTCATTATATATTGACTCTTTTTTATTTCTTCTAAGTCCTTGTTAAACCTTTCTTGCATCTTCTCAGTCCTTGTCTCCAGGCTACTTATCTGTGATTCCATTTTGATTTCAAGATTGTGGATCAATTTCACTATCATTATTCGGAATTCTTTATCAGGTAGATTCCCTATCTCTTCCTCTTTTGTTTGGTTTGGTGGGCATTTATCCTGTTCCTTTATCTGCTGGGTATTCCTCTGTCTCTTCATCTTGTTTAAATTGCTGAGTTTGGGGTGTCCTTTCTGTATTCTGGCAGTTTGTGGAGTTCTCTTTATTGTGGCATTTCCTCACTGTGTGTGTGTTTGTACAGGTGGCTTGTCAAGGTTTCATGGTTAGGGAAGCTTGTGTCGGTGTTCTGGTGGGTGGAGCTGGATTTCTTCTCTCTGGAGTGCAATCAAGTGTCCAGTAATGAGTTATGAGATGTCTATGGTTGTGGGGTGACTTTGGGCAGCCTGTATCTTGAAGCTCAGGGCTGTGTTCCTGTGTTACTGGAGAATTTGCTTGGTATGTCTTGCCCTGGAACTTGTTGGCCCTTGTGTGGTGCTTGGTTTCAGTGTAGGTATGGAGGCATTTGATGAGCTCCTGTCAATTAATGATCCCTGGAGTCAGGAGTTCCCTGGAGTCAGGGTTTGGACTTAAGCCTCCTGCTTCCAGTTATTGGTCTTATTTTTACAGTAGTTTCAAAACTTCTCCTTCTATACAGCACCATTGATAAAACATCTACGTTAAAGATGAAAAATTTCTCCACTGTGAGGGTCACCCAGAGAGGTTCACAGCGTTACATGGAGAAGAGAAGAGGGAGGAGGGAGTTAGAGGTGACCCAAATGAGATGAGGTGGAATCAATAGAGGAGAGAGTGGGCTAGCCAGTAGTCACTTCCTTATGTGCACTCCACAACTGGACCGCCCAGAGATGCTCATGGAGTTATACAGAGAATAGAAGAAGGAGGAAGGAGACAGAGGTGGCCAGGAGGATAAAAGGGAGAAATGAAAAGGAGGGAGACAGATCCAGCCAGTAATCAGTTCCCTAAGTGTTCTCCACCGTCTGGAACACACAGAAATTCACAGAGTTGGGTAGAGTAGAGAGGGGTTAGGGAGGAGACACAGGCGACTCGGTGGAGAAAAAGGAGAGCCCAAAGGGAGAGAGAGTAGTCAAGCCAGTAATCTCGCTCCCTAGTGAAAAATGGATACTGAAGATTGGGTTCTTAATGGTACAAAATTGGTAACAAATACATAAAAGCAAAAATTAAAAATCTAGAGTAGAGTTTGGAATTTCAAAAATACAATGTTAAAGAAAAGAAGAAGGAAAAGAAAGAGAGAAAAACAAACAAACAAAAACAAACAAAGTCGCAAAAATTATAAAGAAAATATAGGTACAAAATTGATAACAAATACCAAAAAGCAAAAGTTAAACATCTAGAGTAGAGTTTGGAATTTCAGATATACAATGTTATATAAAAGAAGAAGAGAAAGAAAGAGAGGAAAAAAAAAGTCACAAAAATTATAAAAAAAAATATAGGTACAAAATTGATAACAAATACCAAAAAGCAAAAATTAAAAATCTAGAGTAGAGATTGGAATTTCAAAAATACAATGTTAAAGAAAAGAAGAAGAAAAAAAACAAGGTCACAAAAATTATAAAAAATATATATATGAAGTTTGCTTTAAAAAAAATAGGGTCTTTTTTTTTTTTTGCAAAGTAATAGTAGGTTATAAAAGTGAAAATTAAAGGAATAATAGAGGACTTAAAATTTTTTTAAAAATTAAAAAAAAAGAAAGAAAGAATGATCATAAAAATAGTAAAAATATATCTAGGACTTTCTCTGGTTTTGTTGTGAGTATTGTGGGGTCAGTTCATTTTCAGCTAGTTCCTTGATCCGACTTATATTTCTGAAGATCTATAGGCCCCTTCCTATGTAGTCGGTACTAACCACAGGGTTTAATCTATTGCCTGTAGCTTCCAAGGCGGTTCCCTCTGTTATAGCTTCTTCTGTTTGCTGGTCTCTTCAGTGTCTGTTTTCCGCCCTGACACAAAGGGGACGGTGGCGGACACTTTTTTTTTTTTAGGCTCACTTGTTCAGTCGCGCTGTGGGGACAGGGGGACGCTGCAAACAAATAACACTGGCGTGCGGTCGCAGTGCCTCAGCCACACTGGGTCTGCCCCTGCTCACAGTGTGTGTAGCCTCCCTGCCCACACTGCTCAGGCTCTAGGTTGCTCCGTCAGGAACCATCCGTGACCGGCCATGGGCTGCTTGCACCTCCCGGGTCCAAGCCGCTTTGGTTCAGGCACTTGGGTAGTCCTCAGAGGCGCAGACTTGGTTGGGCCTGCGTTTTGTGCCCTTCCCAGGTCCTAGCAGCTCAGGTGATGAGGTGTTTGGCGAGCGTGATTGCTGCGACTTATCGCCTCCCCGCGGCTCAGTTATCTAGGTGTACAACCGGCGCACCTTCTCAGGCGGATGTTGACTGTCCCTATCCCCAAGAAGTTTTAGTTAGCAAAAAAGCCTGCTTACAGTTTTATAGATAATGTCTCTCTGGGGCTGCGAGTGCCCCCTTCCAGCTCTGGCTGCCTGTCACCGGAGGGGGATAGTCTGCAGCCGGCTATCTCTGTTCAGTCCTTTGTTCCTTGCACGGGCCTGGCAGTGTCTTAGGTTAGGGCTGGCTTTTCGCGTGGTAGATATCCCACAGTCTGGTTTGCTAGCCCAAATTATTTTGCTCAGATAGCGCTCGGGGTTTTCAGGCCAGATCCTTACTGTAAGTGATGCAGCCCACACCGCGCCTCCCTGCCCAGCCCCCGCTTGCTAGTGGCTTGTGCAGGCATCTGCGTTGCTTCTCCGCTGGAGGAGTTACCGTAGGGCTCGTAATCTGCAGGTTTTAACTGATTATTTATTTTTCCTCCCTGTTATGTTGCCCTCTGTGCTTCCAAGGCTCGGCACAGATTCGGCAGTGAGACGGTTTCCCGGTGTTTGGAAACTTCTCTCTTTTTAAGACTCCCTTCCTGGGACAGAACTCCGTCCCACCCTCTTTTGTCTCTTTTTTGGTCTTTTATATTTTTTCCTACTTCCTTTCGAAGACTTGGGTTGCTTTTCTGGGTGCCTGATGTCCTCTGCCGGCATTCAGAAGTTGTTTTGTGGAATTTACTCCGCGTTTAAATGTTCTTTTGACGAATTTGTGGGGGAGAAAGTGTTCTCACCGTCCTACTCCTCTGCCATCTTAGCTCCCTATCATAATCTTAACTGAGCTATGGTTTGAAAGTAGTAGGTATCCATTTAGCATTAATAGTTAAAGCTTGGGCTATATCTTTATCAGTGTGTTATAATCTAGATGCTAAAGTCTCTACATTCATAGAATTCACTAAGCCTATCACAGTGCCACTAGTCCCTAATAGAATATCATACCATGCTCATTTTATTTGCATTTAGATTGAATAGGAAAGGTTATATTAAAATGTAGTATTAATTTCTGGTAATGATGGCCTACCTGGGTACATGATTGAGAAATCTTAACAAATGAATGAAATAAAACATCAGACGAGAATTTAAGACAGTAACAAGATCCATCAAGGTGCCTCTTCCATTACTCTGTGAGTTATTAAACCATATTAACAAGAAAACTTGTGTTAAAGGTACCTTTTGTATAATATTTCCATTGTATAGATGTAGAATAGTAGTATTTTTACAGGAATTTATAATACTTTATTGGGAAGATTCACTGGAGGAGAGCATGGCAACCCACTCTGTATTCTTGCCTGGAAAATCCCATGGACAGAGGAGCCTGGAGGGCTACAGTCCATACGGTCGCAGAATCAGACACGACTGAAGCGAGTTAACACACACACAGGTTTGTCATAGCTTTCCTTCCAAGTGGAAAGCATCTTTTAATTTCATGGCTTCTGATATTGTCCACAATGATTTTGGAGCCCAAGAAAATAAAATATGCCACTGTTTTCACTTTTTCCCCATCTATTTCCCATGAAGTTATGGGACTGGATGCCATGATCTTAGTTTTTTGAATAATGAGTTTTAGGTGAGCTTTTTCATTCTCCTATTTCACATTTATCAAGAGGCTCTTTAGTTCCTTTTCATTTTCTTCCATTAGGGTGGTATCATCTGTATATCTGAGGTTGTTGATATTTCTCCCCCAAATTTTTATTCCAGCTTGTGCTTCATACAGCCTGGCATTTCACATGATGAACTCTGTATATAAATTAAATAAGCAGGTTGACAACATAAAGCCTTGACGAACTCCTTTCCCAGTTTTGAACCAGTCCTTTATTACATGTCCGGTTCTAACTGTTGCTTCTTGACCTACATACAGGTTTCTCAGGAGGCAGGTAAGTTGGTCTGGTATTCCCATCTCTTTAAGAATTTCCACAGTTTGTTGTAATTCACAGAATCATTAAGCATAGTCAGTGAAGCAGAAGTAGATGTTTTTCTGGAATTCCCTTGCTTTCTCTGACCCAACGGCTGTTGGCAATTTGGTCTCTAAATTGGCAATTTGGCAATTGGTTGGCAGTTTGGCCCTTTCTAAATCCACAAAGCTCCAATATTTTGGCCACCTGATGTGAAGAACTGACTCACTGGAAACGACCCTGATGCTGGGAAAGATTGAAGGCAGGAGGAGAAGGTGACGATAGAGGACGAGATGGTTGGATGGCATCACTGACTCAATGGACATGAGTTTGAGTAAAGTCCTGGAGTTGGTGATAGACAGGGAGGCCTGGAGTGCTGCAGTCCATGGGATCGCAAAGAGTCAGACACGACTGAGTGACTGAACTGAACTGACTGTATATCTGGAAGTTCTCAGTTAAGAGCCTTGAGGGCTTAATAAAATTGTAAGAGGAGAAGAAGTCGTAGAACATACAGAAGCTTGAGCCCACAGGTTATTAGTGTCCACCCCTGACCAAACAGGTTTTGTACAAAAAGTCAGGTAGAACAGGACAGTCTTCGTTTGCAGAGCAGGTGAAGTTATCTTTGTATAACAAGTTGAATTTCTCCATCTAAAGTTTCCATTTTTGTGTCCCTTTGATCATAGCATAGATACTGGAGTTGAGGCTTGGTTTGTGATCCAAATTACAGTTAGACTTTCAAAAACAATCTATTCACAAGAATAACAATGATTTAATGGAATATATTTACATCTTTCTTGTCCAGGGATCATTTCTTACATGGTGCTATCCTTCCCCTGTGCAGTTATGCCAGCAGGTATGGGAGGACTGTTAGGTTACTTCACCCAGACTGTAGCTAAAATTGAGGTACATTCATTTGTGGATCCAACTCCTCCACCTCCTTGAACAGTTAACAAAGTGAGAGGTTCTCCTTTTTTTTTTTTTTTTTATTTTCAATACAGTAGGGGAGAATAAAAATGGACTCTATCATGTTTATTAATAAACAAATCATTACTTTCATGCTGTAAAATTATTTTAATATCTTCCTGATAATCAAGGTCACTTACTCCCCCTTAAACACAAATACCTTTAAAGGCTAGACTAGATCATTCTTTAATTAGTCCAAAGTGTTCAGGAGATAGCTTTATGCCAATACCAGTTGATATAGCACAAATTATTCTTTTTGTAAGTCTTTGTTCACTTATAGAGTACAAATCAAGTCCTGTGGCCTCAGGAGTGGCTCAAATAGCAATTACTTAAACTTGATGAGGGCTCTTATAAAAACTAGAGAACTAACTTGAATACTGTCCTCAACATCTTGAATAACAGACCCATCAGTTCAGTTGAGTCCCTCAGTTGTGTCCAACTCTTTGCGACCTCATGAATCACAGCATGCCAGGCCTCCCTGTCCATCACCAATTCCCAGAGTTCACCCAAACTCATGTGCATCGAGTCGGTGATGCCATCCAGCCATCTCATTCTCTGTTGTCCCCTTCTCCTCCTGCCACCAATCCTTGACTAGACGGACCTTTGTTGGCAAAGTAATGTCTCTGCTTTTGAGTATACTCTCTAGGTTGGTCATAACTTTCCTTCCAAGGAGTAAGCGTCTTTTAATTTTATGGCTGCAATCACCATCTGCAGTGATTTTGGAGCCCCCCAAAATAAAGTCTGACACTGTTTCCACTGTTTCCCCATCTATTTCCCATGAAGTGATGGGACCAGATGCCTATAGGGGAATCTGAAACTCCCCTGATGAGAATGACTATACCAAATATACAATTCATTGAACAACATTCATCCAGAAGCAACTGAATATTAAGCTTTTAGCAAGAAGTGATTTTTCCATTACCTGGAGCATTAGCACTGAGTTGCACAAATCTTCTAAATACTGACACATTTTATCTCCAAGTGATAATCATCAGCTTAAGTACAAATATGCAACTTTGGCTGTTATGTTAAATGCTGCCATCTCTAGTTGAAAGTCTCAGCATGTTCACTCATTCCTGGGAAGGGGCCATATTCCCAAGTCTGAAGAAGCTTCGTGACTTACTGCTTTTCTTATCTGTTGGTTCCCAAGACGTACTTTCACAATTTCTGCTGGTTAGCAGCTTAATATGTAACTCCTTTCAGGAACTCTGTTCAGCCAAAGGCCTATTTTTGCCTTTGAAGCCTGTAATGATTTCCCCAATAGTCTCTTAATCGCGTACCCTATCTTGTCTGACCCTTCTTCCCTGTTCCTGCTGGTAATTATTAGTCATATGTATCTGTGAATCTGTTTCTTTTCTGTTATATTCACTAGTTTGTTGTATTCTTTCTATTTCATATGTAAATGAAACCACGCAGCATTTGTCTTTCTCGGACTTATTTCACTTAGCATAATACCCTCTAGGTCTATCCATGTTGTCACAAATGGCACGATTTCATTCTCTTTTATGACTAAGTAATAGTCCATTACATATTTATACCACATCTTCTTTATACATTCATTTATTAATGAGCGCTTAGGTTGCTTCCATATCTTGGCTATTGTAAATAATGCTAAACATAGGGGTGAATATAGTGGTACATATATCTTTTCTATTTCATGTTTTTCTTTTCTTTGGATAAACATCCAGGAGTGGAATTGCTCGATCATGTAGTAGTTCTGTTTTTTTAATTTTTGATGAATGTCCATTCTGTTTTCCATAATGGCTGCTCAGTGTTTTGCTCTTTAAGAGTACAGAAATGAGTAAAACATAGGCTTTGCCTTTAAAGAACTTGCAGATTTAGGATCTGAACTCAGGTCATCCAGTTATGGAATTCGCAAGTGGATCAGTGGTAAAGAATCTGCCTGCCAGTGCAGGAGGTGCAAGAGACACAGGTTTGATCCCTAGGTTGGTAAGATTCTCTGGAGGAGGAAATGACAACCCACTTCAGTATTCTTGCCAGGAAAATCCTATGGATGGAGGAGCCTGGTGGGCTACAGTTGGGTTTGCAAAGAGCTAGATATGACTTGAGTGGCTGAACAGGCATGTATCCAGTTTCAGAAAGTATGTTTTTAAAGTATATGTAAGATATACTAGTGTTCAAAAAGGTGAATCACAGAGTATCACCTAGAAAATTAGATTGAAAGCAGTTTCTTTTTGTTTATATTACAGACTAGTACTTGATAGTACAAGATCCAAGTGAATGTGGATTGTTATGACCAGTCATTATAAATAAATAGAATTTTTATCTTCTTTGAAGTTTAGATTGAATAATGGAATTTCCAAAAGATTGTTTTGTCATAAATACTTCAGGTTAAGTACAAGTCTTTCAGAATTTAATTATTCATTTTTAAAAATTATTTTGAGGACAGAAAACCTTTCCGATAAACAATTCTTAAGTTGAAATTGTAATGGTTAAAAGAGGTGAAAAAAATCATATTGTCATCAAATTCCAAAAACTTTATCTCTAATAAAGTTTCTTTTAATGATCTTTATTAAAATTTACTTCTTAATTCTTTTCCTATTGTCTCTTCTCCTGAAAGATATTTTTCTGGATGCCTCACAGAAGTGTTGCAAAATAGCAAATTATTTTTTTTTATATACTACCTTTCAAAGAGTTACATAAAATGAGTTAAAAGCAAATGCTATTCTTTGTAACGTGAGATATAAAGAAGGAAATGTTAACAGAGTTCACTGAGAGGGTAACAGGCAGGAAGGCCAGGGGTCTCCAAATGGAGGAAATAGGCTGCAAGTGTCATACATTTTTTATCTCTCTTAAGCAGCAAGAGGAAACAAACTAGCAATATTTTTTTCCCCTTCTCTATACAAATTTACAGAAAAACGTCTATTTCTGCTATATTGACTATGCCAAAGCCTTTGACTATGTGGATTGCAATAAACTGTGGAAAATTTTGAAAGAGATGGGAATACCAGACTGCCTGACCTGCCTCTTGAGAAACCTGTATGCAGGTCAGGAAGCTACAGTTAGAACTGGACATGGAACAACAGACTGGTTCCAAATAGGAAAAGGAGTACATCAAGGCTGTATATTGTCACCTTGCTTATTTAACTTATATGCAGAGTACATCATGAGAAATGCTGGGCTGGAGGAAGCACAAGCTGGAATCAAGATTGCTGGGAGAAGTATCAGTAACCTCAGATATGCAGATGACACCACCCTTATGGCAGAAAGTGAAGAGGAACTAAAAAGCCTCTTGATGAAAGTGAAAGAGGAGAGTGAAAAAGTTGGCTTAAAGCTCAACATTCAGAAAACGAAGATCATGGCATCTGGTCCCATCACTTCATGGGAAATAGATGGGGAAACAGTGGAAACAGTGTCAGACTTTATTTTTTTAGGCTCCAAAATCACTGCAGATGGTGATTGCAGCCATGAAATTAAAAGACACTTACTCCTTTGAAGGAAAGTTATGACCAACCTAGATAGCATATTCAAAAGCAGAGACATTACTTTGCCAACAAAGGTCCGTCTAGTCAAGTTTATGGTTTTTCCAGTGGTCATATGTGCATATGAGAGTTGGACTGTGAAGAAAGCTGAGAGCCAAAGAATTGATGCTTTTGAACTGTGGTGTTGGAGAAGACTCTTGAGAGTCCCTTGGACTGCAAGGAGATCCAACCAGTCCATCCTAAAGGAGACCAGTCCTGTATTCATTGGAAGGACTGATGCTGAGGCTGAAATTCCAATACTTTGGCCACCTCATGCGAAGAGTTGACTCATTGGAAAAGATCCTGATGCTGTGAGGGATTGGGGGCAGGAGGAGAAGGAGACAACAGAGAATGAGATGGCTGGATGGCATCACCGACTTGATGCACATGAGTTTGGGTGAACTCCGGGAGTTGGTGATGGACAGGGAGGCCTGGCATGCTGCGATTCATGGTGTTGCAAACAGTCAGACACGACTGAGCGACTGAACTGAACTGATACAAATTTAAAAGGAGGTTTCTCTTAAAATACTGTGTTGCCATAATGACACCTGGTTCCACCTGAAGCTAACTATTGTCAAATCTTGAGTTAACCAATGCATTCTTATGGAAATGTTTGTCTTAAGCTATGTTAATATACTATGCATTTACCCCAGACTGTAATGGCTCAGAACCTAATTGACAAACCATTATGTTATACTCAGATATTGTTCCCCTAATCTATGTAAACGAAACTATGTGTATGGTCATCTGCCCTTCTACAAGATTCAAGTCAATCATTTTATGGCCCAGGATGACTCATCTGGTGCCAAGATTATCCCAAAATACATCTTATGGATGAGCGGCCTGGTGCCATTCTGAGTTTTAAGACATTCTTTTCTTTCATTAACAGACTGCTGCTACTGCTAAGTCACTTCAGTCGTGTTCGACTCTGTGCGACCCCATAGACAGCAGCCCACCAGGCTCCCCCGTCCCTGGGATTCTCCAGGCAAGAACATGGAGTGGGTTGCCATTTCCTTCTCCAATGCATGCAAGTGAAAAGTGAAAGTGAAGTTGCTCAGTCGTGTCCAACTCTTAGCGACCCCATGGACTGCAGCCCACCAGGCTCCTCCGTCCATGGGATTTTCCAGGCAAGAGTACTGGAGTGGGGTGCTATTGCCTTCTCTGAACAGACTGCTAGTGACTAGTGACTATATAACATCCAGCTGAAGACTAGCAGGGGGGTACTCTTTCTGCCCGCTTCTGATGCCTATGTTAGAAGCTTTCTCAATCTCCTTTATACTTTAATAAAACTTTATTACACAAAAGCTCTGAGTGATCAAGTCTTGTCTCTGGCCTGGTATTGAATTCTTCTCCTCCGGATGCCAAGAATCCCAGCTTTTTGTGGTTCAGCAACAACCTTTCATCACCTGTGGGTACAGTACACTGGTTCAGAGATTTATGAACCATCACAACCTCACACACCCAGTTATGCTACAGTCCAACCATTCTTAGATGTCATAGTTAACAGAATTTCAGTTTTGTTCAGATGTTTTCAATTTTCACGTGACTGGAATAAAGGTCACACCTATCTCAAACTCAGGGGTGAATCCAGGTTGATCTAAGCCCATAGTCTTCAAGTGTGGTTGGCAGACCCCTGAAGCTCTCCAAGACTTTCAGAGGATCCAAACGGTCAAAACTATTTTGATGATGATACTAAGAAGTTATAGTATTTGTATTTTATAAACTTGTTAACACTTGATAATGCAAAAAATGTAGAGGATTAAACTGCTGGAAGCTTAGCAGAAATATAAATAGAGACACCAAACTGTACTTATAATCATTGAATTATTCACTGCTGAATACTTGCAGTATAAAATAATGCCTCTTTCACTTAAGATTGGAATTGATGAAGCAGTAAAAGTTAGTTATATTAAATTCCTAACCTTGAACACACTTTTTAATATTCTTTGTGATGATATAGCACTTCTGCTGCATGGCAAAGTATGGTGTTTGTACTCTAGGAAAACTACTTGGACAAAATGTGCAAGGTTTTCATAAACACCACTTCTTACTTGAGAAACTGTGGTTATACAGACACAGATATTTGGCAAATACTTTCTCAAAATGTCATGCAGAAGAATACAACCAACAATATCTGTTGACAATGATAAAATTTGAGCTTTTAAAAATTAGAATTTGGGAAACTTACATCTGTTATTGCAAATAGCTTAAAGACTTTTCTCATAATGTTGGTAGTGGGTGGTATTAATTGATGTGAGTTTTTGATATTATATAATGAAATGTGTGAACATTTATAAGATTTGCCTAACTCACTGCATCAGTATTTTCCAAGTCATCAGAGCATGATATTAAAAGATCATGCAAATGTAAAAGATCCATTCAAAATATAAGATATACAAAGTGATGATAAGAGTATCAATTTACTTGATTTGTGATATTTTCTAAATCAGTGCATGTTTGAAAACACTTATTTATAAAATTTCAGTAAAATCAGTATCACATAAAATTTAAATACAACTAATAAATATGTGCTTTTAATAGTATCTTTTCATTAAAGTACTCAAGAAGCCCTATTAATAAACAGTAAAATGTTTCTAAGAAGACATAATTGGCTTACATTTTAGCCATTCTTGCCTTAACAACCAAGAAAGATTTTTTTATTGATGTTATATTTGTTAAGCTTATGGATAACATGTGAAGAATAGTTTAAAAAATTTGAACAAAGAGGAGAACCAAGAAAGGGATACAGTATTAGATCACCTAATTATAGTTGTCTATCAGTAATAAATATTTGCTACTTCCTTGAAATTAACTCATTTAAGTAGTTTGATACATATATACATAAACACATAGACATATACACTAAAATATTGGCATAATGGGTTGAGAAGACAATTTATAGCAAAAAAAATCATTTTGAAATTTAAATATTTTGTAATACATTATGATTAAACTTCTTTTGGAGAAAGAAATTTAGTAAAGTGGCACTTGGAAATATTTTTAAAGTATTCCATAGGCATCAAGGGTATTTGCTATGACCAGTGTATTCTCTTGGCAAAACTCTTAGCTTTTGCCCAGCTTCATTTTGTACTCCAAGGCCAAACTTATCTGTTATTCCAGGTATCTCTTGACTTCCCACTTTTGCATTCCAATCCCCTGTGGTGAAGAGGACATCTTGTTTTGGTGTTAGTTCTAGGAGGTCTTGTAGTTCTTTATAGACCTACAAGGTTCTTTGGCATAGTGGTTCGGGCATAGACTTCGATTACTGTGGTGTTGAATGGTTTGCCTTGGAAATGAACTGAGATCATTCTGTCATTTTTGAGATTACCCAACTGAATGTAGAGTTCTAGAAAATAGCAAGGAGAAATAAAAAGGCCTACTTATTTCTTATTGCAATGTGAACAATGCAAAGAAATAGAGGAAAACAACAGAATGGGAAAGACTAGAGATCTCCTCAAGAAAATTAGAGATACCAAGGGAACATTTCATGCAAAGATGGGCAACAAAAAGGACAGGAATGGCAAGGACCTAACAGAGGCAGAAGAGATTAAGAGGTGGCAAAATATGCAGAAGAACTATACAAAAAAGATCTTAATGACTGGTTTATCCATGATGGTACAATTACTCACCATCCTGGTTACTAGACATCCTGGAGTGTGATGTCAAGTGGGCCTTAGGAAGCATTACTATGAACAAAGCTAGTGGAGGTGATGGAATTCCAGCTGAGCCTTTTCAAATCCTAAAAGATGATGCTGTTAAAGTGCTTCACTCAATATGTCAGCAAATTTGGAAAACTCAGCAGTGGCCACAGGACTGGAAAAGATTAGTTTTCATTCTAATCCCAAAGAAGGGCAATACCAAAGAATGTTCGAACTACCAGACAATTGCACTCATTTCACATACTAGCAAGGTAATGGTTAAAATCCTTCAAGCTAGGCTTCAGCAGAATGTGAACCAAAAACTTCCAGAGATACAACCTGGGTTTATAAAAGGCAGAGAAACCAGAGATCAAATAGCCAACATCCACTGGATCATAGAGAAAGCAAAGGAATTCCAGAAAAACATTTACTGCTACATCTTTGGGTACGCTAAAGCCTTTGACTGGATCACAACAAATTGTTGAAAATTGTTAAAGAGATGGGAATACCAGACCAGCTTACTTGTCTCCTGAGAAATCTGTAATGTATGCAGGTCAAGAAGCAACAGTTAGAACCAGACATGAACAACAGACTAGTTCAAAATTGAGAAAAGAGTACGTCAAGGCTGTATATTGTCACCCTGCTTATTTAACTTCTATGCAGAGTGTATCATGAGAAATGCCAGGCTGGATGCATCACAAGCTGGAATCAAGATTTCCGTAAGAAATATCAACAACCTCAGATGTGGAGATGATACCACTCTAATGGCAGAAAATGAAGAGGAACTAAAGAGCCTCTTGATGATGGTAAAAGAGAGTGAAAAAGCTGGCTTAAAATTCAGCATTAAAAAAACAAAGATCATGGCATTCGGTTCCATCACTTTGTGGCAAATAGATGGGGAAAAAGTGGAAATAATGGCAGATTTTGTTTTCTTGGGCTCTGAAATCACTGTGAATGGTGACTGCAGAAATGAAATTAAAAGATGCTTCCTCCTTGGAAGCATCCCTGGGCTTCCTTGGTGGCTCAAAGGTTAAAGCGTCTGCCTCCAATGCGGGAGACTGGGGTTCGATCCCTGGGTTGGGAAGATCCCCTGGAGAAAGAAATGGTAACCGACTCTAGTATTCTTGCCTGGAGAATCCCATGGAAGGAGAAGCCAGGTAGGCTACAGTCGCATGGGGTCGCAAAGAGTTGGACACGACTGAGCGACTTCACTTCACTTCACTTCACTTCCTCCTTGGAAGAAAAGCTATGACAAAGCTAGAAAGCATATTAAAAAGCAGAGGAATCACTTTGCCGACAAAGGTCCATATAGTGAAAACTGTAGTTTTTCCAGTAGTCATGTAGGATGTGAGAGTTGGGTCATAAAGAAGGCTGACCGCTGAAGAATTGATGCTTTTGAACTGTGGTGCTGGAGAAGACTCTTGAGAGTCCTTTAGACTGCAAGGAGATCAAACCAGTCAATCCTAAAGAAATCAATCCTGACTATGCATTGGATGGACTGATGCAGAAGCTGAAGCTTCAATACTTTGGCTACCTGATGCAAAGAGCCAACTCATTGGAAAAGACCCTGGTGCTGGGAAAGACTGAGGGCAGGAGGAGAAGGGGGTGACAGAGGATGAGATGGTTGGATGGCATCATTGACTCAATGGACATGAGTTTTAACAAACTCCAGGAGACAGTGAAGGAAAGGGAAGCCTGGCAAGCTGCAGTCCCTGAGGTCGTAGAGTCTGACATGACTTGGCTACTGAACAACAACAACAAATAGGCATCTGGGAGACCAGTGTTTGAGGTTTATATATGCTACTAATTTACTTTCTACACACTATGTCAATTTGTATAAGCCTCTAGTTCCTCATTTATAACATAAATTTAGATCTACCTCTAAGATGTTTCATGGAAATTGAATGCAAATGTGAGTACTGTTTGTATATACAAAATTCTATTAAAATAGAAAGCATTGTTATATAGGCTAATAAATGGGGTGCCCATTTATTATAATAATAAATAGTACCACAGGTCGATTCCATACAATAAAGCTAAGAACTCAAGTGTGGATCTTGGTCTATGAAGAGAACTCCCTGTTTGGAAGTCATACGATTTGAGTAGGTTTTAAAATATTACTTGTACATTCATGCTGGAAGTAACACATTATTTTCTGGTATCAGCTCTAGTAATACACATGCTAAACAGATATTTTATCTGAGTTTAAGGTCCATAGTCTCTAACCATAAAGCAAAATATTCTCTGTGTGATATGAATTGTTCTGTATACAAAGAAAATTTGCCGGAACAGTTTTTCTTGTGGTCGGCTTTAACTTGCTAAGCTAACAGACTGGGCTCATGACCATCAGGCAGTTCTCTTGCCATTTATTCTCTTCCAATAGTTTGAAAGTTATATGGTCTATTTCTGTTTGTTTACTGTGGTGTTCATTGTGGTGGACTCTATCGCTGCAGAGCAGAGGTTCTAGGGTGTGTGGGTTCAGTAGTTGTTGTACATAGGGCTTAGTTGCGCGTGGCATGTGGAACCTTTGGTTCAGGGATTGAATCCACGTCCCCTGCATTGGCATGCAGATTCTTAACCAGTGGACCACCACCAGGGAAGTCCTTGCATGTCTAAATAAGAGTTAATTTTTGTTGTGTAAGTAATCTTTGTTTGTATTTGCTTGTATTTTGGCTGACTTTGTTCTTAATTCCTTTTTATTTCTCAGATCTTCTATCTAGGGCCACTTTCCTTACTCTTCAGTATATCCTTTATCATTTTTTTCTCAGTTTTTTGTTTTCCTGAAATATCTTTACTTCTTCTTCATTCCTAAAACTATTGCCCCTGTGTATAGTATTCTAGTTTGATAATTATTTTCTCTTAGCATAATGAAAAATTTAACTATTATCTGCCTCCCATTTTTGTGGTTAAGAAGTTACCAGTTAGTCTAATTGTTATTTTAGGAAGCATTCTGTTTTTTGTCTCTACTTAATATTATGCCCTTTCACTGTGACGTAATTTGGAGTATACTTCATTTTCTCTATCTTGTTTGGAACATTTAAAAAAATTATTTATTTTTAATTGAAGGATAATTGCTGTACATAATTTTGTTGTTTTCTGTCACATCAACAAGAATCAGCCATAGGTGCATCCATGTCCCCTCCCTCCCGAAACTCCCTCCCATCTCCCTCTGCGTTCCTCCCTTTAAGATTGTTACAGAGCCCATGTTTGAGTTCCCTGAGTCATATAGCAAAAGCCCATGGCTATCTGTTTTACATACGGTATTGTAAGTTTCCATGTTACTCTTTCCATACATCTCATCCTCTCCCTTCTCCCCTCCCACTGTGTCCATAAGTCTGTTCTCTATGTCTGTTTTTCCATTGCTGCCTTGCAAATAAATTCATCAGTACCATCTTTCTAGATTCCATATGTATGTGTTAGTATACAATTTATATTTCTCTTTCTGGATTACTTCACTCTGTATAACAGGCTCTAGGTTTATCTACCTTATTAGAACTAACTGAAATGCATTCCTTTTTATGGCTGAGTAATACTCCATTGTATACATGTACCACAGATTCTTTATTAATTCATCTGTCGATGGACATCTGGGTTGCTTCCATGTTCTAGCTATTGTAAATAGTGCTTCAGTGAAGACTGATGTACATGTGTCTTTTTCAGTTATGGCTTCCTCAGGGTATATGCCTAGTAGTGGGATTGGTGGGTCATATAGTAGTTTTGGGGCTTCCCTGATGGCTCAGAGGTTAAAGCATCTGTCTGCAATGTGGGAGTTCAATCCCTGGGTCGGGAAGATCCCCTGGAGAAGGAAATGGCAACCCACTCCAGTATTCTTGCCTGGAGAATCCCATGGAGAGAGGATCCTGGTGGGCTATAGTCCACGGGGTCACAAAGAGTCGGACACGACTGAGCAACTTCACATAGTAGTATTACCCCTAGTTTTTAAAGAAATCTCCATACTGTCTTCCATAGTGTCTGCATCAATTTACATTCCCACCAGAAATGCAAGAGGGTTCCCTTTCCTCTGCACCCTCTCCAGCATTTATTGTTTGCAGACTTTTTGATGATGGCCATTCTGACTGGTGAGGTGGTATCTCATTGTACTTTTTTTTAAATTTTATTTTAGTTTTGATCTGCATTTCTCTAATAATGAACGAATTTGAGCATCTTTTCATTTTTTAGTCATCTATATGTCTTCCACTGTATAATCATAAGGGATTTGATATAGGTCATACCTGAATGGTCTAGTGGTTTTCCCTACTGTCTTCAATTTAAGTCTGAATTTTGCAATAAGGAATTCATGATCTGAGCCATAGTCAGCTCCCAGTCTTGTTGTTGCTGACTATATAGAGCTTTACCATCTTCGACTGCAAAGAATATAGTCAATATGATTTTGGTGTTGACCATCTGGTAATGTCCATGTGTAGTCATCTCTTGTGTTGTTGGAAGAAGGTGTTTGCTATGACCAGTGTGTTCTCTTGGTGAAACTCTGTTAGCCTTTGCCCTGCTTCATTTTGTACTCCAAGGCCAAACTTGCCTGTTACTCCAGGTATCTCTTGCCTTCCTATTTTTGCATTCCAGTCCCCTATAATGAAACGGACGTCTTTTTTCTGGTAATCATTATGGAAGATCCTGTAGGTCATCATAGAACTGTTCAACTTTAGCTTCTTCAGCATTAATGGTTGGGGCATAGACTTGGATTGCTGTGATATTGAATGGTTTGCCTTGGAAATGAACAAAATCATTCTTTCATTTTGGGGATTGCTCCCAAGTACTGCATTTCACACTCTTTTATTGATTATTAGGGCTACTCCTTTTCTTGTAAGGGATTCTTGCCACAGTAGTAGATACAATGGTCATCTGAATTAATTTCACCCATTCCAGTCCATTTTAGTTCACTGATTCCTAAAATGCCAATATTCACTCTTGCCATCTCCTTTTTGACCACTTCCAATTTACCTTGATTCATGGACCTAACTTTCCAGGTTCCTAGTCCATTCTAAAGGAGATCAGCCCTGGGATTTCTTTGGAAGGACTGATGCTAAAGCTGAAACTCCAGTACTTTGGCCACCTCATGCAAAGAGTTGACTCATGGGAAAAGACTCTGATGCTGGGAGGGATTGGGGGCAGGAGGAGAAGGGGACGACAGAGGATGAGATGGCTGGATAGCATCACTGACTCAATGGACGTGAGTCTGAGTGAACTCCGGGAGTTGGTGATGGACAGGGAGGCCTGGTGTGCTGCAATTCATGGGGTCACAAAGAGTTGGACACGACTGAGTGACTGAACTGAACTGAACTGAACTGATGCAATATTGTTTTTTACAGCATTGGATTGCTCCCACCTACTGTTAGATCTACAACTGGGAGTTGTTTCCACTTTGGCTCTGTCTCTTCATTCTTTCTGGAGGTATTTCTCCACTCTTCTCCAGTAGCATATTAGGCATCTACCAACCTGGGGAGGTCATCTCTCAGTGTCATATCTCTTTGCCCTTTTGTACTGTTAATGGGGTTTTCAAGGCAAGAATACTGAAATGGTTTCCATTTCCTTCTCCAGGGAACCACATTTGTCAGAACTCTCCACTATGACCTGTCTGTCTTGGGTGGCCTTACATGGCATGGCTCATAATTTCTTTGAGTTAGAGAAGGCTGTGGTCCATGTGATCAGTTTGGTTTCTTTTCTGTGATTGTGGTTTTCATTCTGTCTGCCCTCTGATGGATAAGGATAAGACACTTATGGAAGCTTCCTGATGAAAGAGACTTACTGTGAGGGAAACTGGATCTTATTCTGATGAGTGGGGCCATGATCAGTAAATCCTTAATCCAATTTTTCTGTTGATGAGGAGGGCTGTGTTTACCTCCTTTTTGTTTGACCTGAAGCCAAACTACTGTAGGGGTAATGATGGTAATGGTGACCTCCTTTAAAAGGATTTGTGCCCGCACTGTTGTATTCAGTTCCCCTGACCCCTCAGCAGGCCACTGTCAACCCATGCCTCTGCTGGGGACTCCTGGACACTCACAGACAAGTCTGGCTCAGTCTGTTGTGGGGACACTGTTCCTTTCTCCTGGTTCCTGGTGCACAGAAGATTTGGTTTTTGCCCCCCAAAAGTCTGATGCCTTTCATCAGTGTCTTATAATGTTACGTATACAGATCTTTTGTCTCCTTAGGCAGGTTTATTCCTAGATGTTTTATTTTTTTGTTGTTGTTGCAATTCTGAATGGGATTGATTCCTTAATTTTTCTATCTGATTTTTCATTGTTAATATAGAGGAATGCAAGTGATTTCTGTGTATTAACCTTGTCTTGAGAATTTGCTAAATTCACTGATCAGGTCTAGTGATTTTCTGATAATTCTTTTGGGTTTTCTGTGTATAGTACATCATCTGCAAATAGAGTTTTACTTCTTCTTTCCATCAGAGTTCCTTTTATTTCTTTTTCTTCTCTACTTGCCATGACTAGGACTTCCAAAACTATGCTGAACAATAGTGGTGAGAGTGAATACCCTTTTCTTGTTCCTGATCTTAGAGGGATTGCTTTCAGTTTTTCACCATTGAGAATAAAGTTTGCTGTGGGCTTATTATATATTGCCTTTACTATGTTGAAGTAGGTTCCTTCTATGTCCATTTTTGGAAGAATTTGTATCATAAATGGGTGTTGAATTTGATCAAAGGCTTTTTCTTTATCTATTGAGATGATCATATAGTTTTAATCTTTCAGTTTGTTAATATGGTGTCTCACACTGATTGATTTGTGTATATTGAAGAATCCTCACATGTCTGGAATAAACTCAACTTGATCACGGTGTATGCGTTTTTTTAATGTGTTGTTGAATTCTATTTGCTAGAATTTTGTTAAGGATTTTTGTATTGATGTTCATCAGAGATATTGGCCTGTGATTTTATTTTTTTTGTGTTGTCTTTGCGTGGTTTTGGTATCAGGGTGATTGTGGCCTGGTTGAATGAGCTTGGAAGTGTTCCATCCTCTGCAATTTTTGGAAGAGTTTCAGATAAATAGGCATTCGCTCTTCCCTAAATGTTTGATAGAATTCCCCATCTGGCCCTGGGCTTTTGTTTTTTGGGAGATTTTTTTTTTAATTTAATTTTATTTTATTTTTAAACTTTACATAATTGTATTAGTTTTGCCAAATATCAAAATGAATCCACCACAGGATGGGGAACACATGTATACCTGTGGTGGGAGATTTTTGATCACAGTTTCGATTTCAGTGTTTGTAATTGACTTGTTCATAATTTCTGTTTCTTCCTGGTTCAATCTTGTGAGGTTGAAGTTTTCTAAGAATCTGTCCATTTCCTCTATGTTGTCCATTTTATTAGCATATAGTTGCTCATAATATTATTTTATGATCCTTTGTATTTCTGTGTTGTCTATTGTAACCTCTACTTTTTCATTTCTAATTTTGTTGATTTGATTTTTCTCCCTTTTTTTCTTGTTGAGGCTGGCTAACGGTTTGTCAATTTTGTTTATCTTCTCAAAGAACCATCTTTTAGTTATATTAATCTTTGCTATTGTTTCCTTCATTTCTTTTTCACTGATTTCTGCTCTGATCTTTATGATTTATTTCCTTCTGCTAACTTTGGGTTTTGTTGTTGTTGTTGTTGTTCTTTTCTCAGCTGCTTTAGATGTAGAGTTCATCTGTCTATTTGATGCTTTTCTTGTTTCTTGAGGTAGGATTGTATTGCTATAAACTTCCTTCTTAGAATTGCTTTTGCTGAATCCCATAGGTTTTGGGTCACCATGTTTTTGTTGTCATTTGTTTCTAGAAATCTTCTGATTTCCCTTTTTATTTCTTCAGTAACCTCTTCCTTATTTAGTAATGTAATGTTTAATCTCCATGAGTTTTTGTTTGTTACAGTTTTTTCCCCTGTAATTGATATCTAGTCTCATAGTGTTGTAGTCAGAGAAGATACTTGATATGATTTCAGTTTTTTAGTTTACTGAGGCTTGATTTGTGGCCCAAGATGTGGTGTATCCTGGAGAATGTTACATGTGCACTTGAGAAGAAAATGTATTCTACTGCATTTGTATGGAAAGTCCAGAAGATATCTATTAGGTCCATTTGGTCTAATGTTTCATTTAAGGTTTGTGTTTTCTTATTGATTGTCTATTTTGATGATCTGTCCATTGGTGTAAATGGGGTGTTAAAGTCCCCTATGATTATTGCATTTCTGTTGATTCCCCGTCTTATGTCTGTTACTGTTTGCCTTATGTATTAATGTGCTCCTATGTTGGGTGCATAAATATTTACAATTGTTATGTCTTCTTTTTGGATTTATCCCTTGATCATTATATAGTGTCCTTCTTTGTCTCTTATAATATTCTTTATTTTAAAGTCTTATTTTGTTTTGGTTTCCAACACCACAGTTCAAAAGCATCAATTCTTTAGCACTCAACTTTTTTTATGGTCCAACTCTCACATCCACACATGACAACTGGAAAAACTATAGCTTTGACTATACGGAGCTGTGTTGGCAAAGTGATGTCTCTGTGTTTTAATACAGTGTCTAGGTTTGTCATAGCTATTTTTCCAAGGATCAAGAGTCTTTTAATTTCATGGCTGCAGTCAGTGTCTGCAGTGATTTTGGAGCCCAAGAAAATAAAGTCTTTCACTGTTTCCACTGTTCCCCCCATCTATTTGCCATGAAGTGATGGGTCCAGATGCCATGATCTTGGTTTTTTGAATGTTGTGTTTTAAGGCAGCTTTTTCACTCTCCTCTTTCACCTTCATCAAGAGCCTCTTTAGTTTGTCTTGGCTTTCTGCCATAAGGGTTGTGTCATCTGTATATCTGAGGTTATTGATATTTCTCAGTGTCACTAGAGGCAAGCTTCTTCATGACCACTGTAGCTAGCATCCTTTCTTAAGGATTGTTTCCTGACGTTGTCAAGTCTTGGAGTGAGCAGAGAGTATATAGTTTGAAACCAAGCTTTGACCTCTTCTGTTTTTTTTTTTTTTTTAACCCCATTTATGAAAAGTAGGCTGTGCTTTGAGAGATGTTTTAGGGATTCCACTTATTTGTTGAAATTCTACTCTTTCATTCATTTCTTTAGCATATTTAAATTTTTTTCTCTAAATTTATGGTTCATATTTTTCTTATTTTATATAAACACTTGTGTTTTCTTTTTTTTTTTTTTTTGTATTTGTATTTATTTATTTATTTGGTTGTGCTGGATCTTCAGTGCTGTATATGGGCTTTCTCTACTTGCAGCAAGTGGGGACTACTTTTAATTGCAGTGCATGGACTTACAGCTGTGGCTTCTCTTGTTGTGGAGCATAAGCTCTAGAGCATACAAACTTCAGTGGCTGTGGCACTTGGACAGTTGCTCTGCAGGATGTGGGATCTTCCCAGATCAGAGACTGAACCCATGTCCCCTGCATTCACAAGCAGATTCTATCCATACCACCAGGGAAGTCCATGGTTCATATTTTTCTGATTCTTTGCACAGTGCACCATTTTTTCTTATTATATCCTTGACATTGTGCTTGAAAGTACTCTAGAGATTGGGTTAATATTGCTTTCTCCCAAAAAAGGCATGCCCTTTATTTTTTAAGGAGTCCACCTGAGTCAGGAATGGGTTGTAGTTTGGGGTAATTAGAATTCACATGTAGTTTCAAATATCTTGAGAATCAGATCTATTCTATGTGTATTACAGGAGTTTCCCTCTAAAAAGGATTTTTGGGTCTAAGCATCATGAGACTTTCTGCTATTAAGTGTAGCCACCAGCCTCTTGTTCTGTTGCAGTCTCCACAGAAGTCCCATGGAACAGAATTGGTAGAGGAATGGAAGAATTACCTCTGTATTTGGGACTCATACAGATTACAGTCTATCACACCAGCATGTGTGGCTCTCAAAGGCACTACTAGCTTCTTACTGCAGCAGAATCCCTCTGCCTGACATAGACCCTATCCTGTGCCAATGCTCCTATGAATAATTTTCCCTCTGAAATTTAATTCCTTTAGACATTTTTGGATCTATAACTCTCTGAATTCTAACATATGTATATTGGTCTGCCTGTCTGGCTGTCTGTCTCTCTCTCTCTTTGTTGCATATCTAAATATATTATTTGTGTTCAAAGAAGAAAGATTGGATTCAGGGAAGAGTTGAAGATATCAGGAAGATATGACTGAAGGGGGCAAAGATTAAGATTGCAGAGTAGAATGATTGTGTATCTCACCTCCCCCCCCAAACACATCAAAAATAAATCTGCATTAACAATTATCATAAAGTACCAGATGAAAGCTGGTACAACAAAAAGCTTCAAGGAAGATCCCCAATGTAACCAGGTAGAATGAAAAGAAAAAAAAAAGAATCAGGATGGACCTGCTCCCCTGGGAGGGAGCTTTGAAAGAGGAAAGGTTCCTTCATTCTGGGAACTGCCTGGAAGGTTCCTGGACAGATAGGGAGCTGGAGTGGCCTGAAGTTTGCTTGAGACAAGTGCACGGGTGCTGGCTTGCTGACAAACAGGGTAGAGAGAGACCAGCACTGATGGCTGCTATGACACTGTGAAGCTATGGAGCTCGCCATCCTGTAAATAATAGGCATTGCAGAAGGGGAAGAAAGAGGACAGGGAATAAAAAAGGTATTTGAAGAAATTATGGCTGAACATTTCTCAAACCTAAAGAAAGAAACATATCCAGGTATAGGAAGCACAGAGGATCCCAAATAAGATGAACCCAAACACATCACTACATCTTATAATTAAAATGGCAGAACTTAAAGATAGCAAGACGATTCTAAAGGCAAAAAGAGGAGTCAGTTATAAGTGAACTGCTGTAGGGACATTAGCTGATTTTTCTGCAGAAAATTTACAGGCCAGAAGGGAATGATATGCTCAATGTCCTGAAAGGGAAAAACCTGCAACCTAGGAATCTATATCCATCAAGATTATTATTTAGAATAGACAAGAAGAAATAGAAGAAGAAACTAAGAATTTCTCAAACAAGCAAAAACTAAAAAAATACAGTAAAACCATTCAAGTCCATTCAGGTATGAATAGACTAGAGTGATAAGAAAGCAAAAAAATAAATGGGATAATTTGAGCAAGAATCAACAAAAATGATGAAGGAAGCTATGATATTGTTAGACTTTGGTATAAAAAACATTAGAAAATTGTGTTTATATAGTAAAGAATTTGTTTATATGCCATGTAAGCCCCTATAAGATTCCAGTGGGACTAACCTCACTCAAGAGCACTTCACAATTTTTACATTTAGTAAAAAGTTTAACAACTTTTTTACATTTAGTAAAGAGTTCAGTTTTATATCCATATTTGATTACTCTTGTCAGATATGCAGAGAATACTGAAAACATTTTTAAAAGAAGTAACTAGGCCTAGAACCTAGCAGTTGCCTGTTAATTACTGTTAACTGGCAGATTTATGTAACTTTCTTAGTCTTAAGGTTAATGAACTTTGATTTAGAACTAGATGACTTGGCAAACTTCCTATACAGATATAACAATATTTGGACTGTTAAGTGTAAATAAAGGTCTGAATGAGAGTAAATTTACTATATTTAATTACAGTAAACAACCTCTCACTCAACCATTTTTTAAATTTGAAGATACGTAGTTCAGTCGCTCAGTTGTGTCTGACTCTATGCGACCCCATGGATTGCAGAACACCAGGCCTCCCTGTCCATCACCAACTCCTGGAGTTTACCCAGACTCATTGTCCATTGAGTCGGTGATGCCATCCAACCATATCATCCTCTGTCATCACCTTCTCCTCCTGCCTTCATCTTCCCCAGCATCAGGGCCTTTTCACATGAGTCGGCTCTTTGCATCAGGTGGCCAAAGTATTGGAGCTTCAGCTTCAACATCAGTCCTTCCAATGAACACCCAGGACTGATCTCCTTGAGGATGGACTGGTTGGATCTCCTTGCAGTCCAAGGGACTCTCAAGAGTCTTCTCCAACACCACAGTTCAAAAGCATCAATTCTTAGGTGCTCAGCTTTCTTTATAGTCCAACTCTCACATCCATACATGACTACTGGAAAAAACCATAGTCTTGACTAGATGGACCTGTGTTGGAAAAGGAATGTCTTTGCTTTTTAATATGCTATCTAGGTTGGTCATAATTTTCCTTACAAGGAGTAAGTGTCTTTAATTTCATGGCTGAATTCACCATCTGCAGTGATTTTGGAGCACAAAAAATTAAAATCTGCAACTGTTTCCACTGTTTTGCCATCTATTTCCCATGAAGTGTTGGGACCAGATGCCATGATCTTTGTTTTCTGAACGTTGAGCTTTAGGCCAACTTTTTCACTCTCCTGTTTCACTTTCATCAAGAGGCTCTTTAGTTCTTCTTCACTTTCTGCCATAAGGGTGGTGTCATCTGCATATCTGAGGTTATTGATATTTCTCCTGGCAATCTTGATTCCAGCTTGCGCTTCTTTCACCCCAGTGTTTCTCATGATGTACTCTGCATAGAAGTTAAATAAGCAGGGTGACAATATACAGCCTTGTTGTACTCCTTTTCCTATTTGGAACCAGTCTGTTATTCCATGTCCAGTTCTACCTGTTGCTTCTTGATCTGCATACAGATTTCTCAAGAGGTAGGTCAGGTGGTCTGGTATTCCCATCTCTTTCAGAATTTTCCACAGTTTAATGTGATCCATACAGTTAAACACTTTGGCATAGTCAATAAAGCAGAAATAGATGTTTTTCTGGAACTCTCTTGCTTTTTCAATGATCCAGCAGATGTTGGCAATTTGATCTCTGGTTCCTCTGCCTTTAAAACAGCTTGAACATCTGGAAGTTCACGGTTCATGTATTACTGAAGCCTGGCTTTGAGAATTTTGAGCATTACTTTACTGGCATGCAAGATGAGTGCAATTCTGTGGTAGTTTGAGCATTCTTTGGCATTGACTTTCTTTGGGATTAGAATAAAAACTGACCTTTTCCAGTCCTGTGGCCACTGCTGAGTTTTCCAAGTTTGCTGGCATATTGAGTGCAGCACTTTCACAGCATCATCTTTCAAGATTTGAAATAGCTCAACTGGAATTCCATCACCTCCACTAGCTTTGTTCACAGTGATGCTTCCTAAGGCCCACTTTGCTTCACATTCCAAGATGTCTGGCTCTAGATGAGTGATCACACCATCATGATTATCTGAATCATTAAGATCTTTTTTGTACAATTCTTCTCTGTATTCTTGCCACTTCTTCTTAATATCTTCTGCTTCTGTTAGGTCCATCCCATTTCTGTCCTTTGTTGAGCCCATCTTTGCATGAAATATTCCCTTGGTATCTCTAATTTTCTTGAAGAGATCTCTAGTCTTTCCCACTTTGTTGTTTTCCTCTATTTCTTTGCAGTGATCACTGAGGAAGGCTTTCTTATCTTTCCTAGCTATTCTTTGGAACTCTGCATTCAGATGCTTATAGCTTTCCTTTTCTCCTTTACTTTTTGCTTCTCTTCTTTTCACAGCTATTTGTAAGGCCTCCTCAGACAGCCATTTTTCTTTTTTTCCATTTCTTTTTCTTGGGGATGGTCTTGATCCCTGTCTCCTGTACAATGTCACGAACCTCAGTCCATAGTTCTTCAGGCACTCTGTCTATCAGATTTAGTCCCTTAAATCTAATTCTCACTTCCACTGTATAATCATCAGGGATTTGATTTAGGTCATACCTGAATGGTCTAGTGGTTTTCCCTACTTTCTTCAATTTAAGTCTAAATTTGGCAATAAGGAGTTCATGATCTGAGCCACAGTCAGCTCCCAGTCCTGTGTTTGCTCACTGTATAGAGCTTCTCCATCTTTGGCTGCAAAGAATATAATCAATCTGATTTCAGTGTTGACCATCTGGTGATGTCCATGTGTAGAGTCTTCTTTTGTGCTGCTGGAAGAGGGTGTTTTCTATGACCAGTTTGATCTCTTGGCAAAACTCTGTTAGCCTTTGCCTTGCTTCATTATGTACTCCAAGGCCAAATCTGCCTGTTACTCCAGGTGTTTCTTGACTTCCTACGTTTGCATTCCATTCCCCTATAATGAAAAGGACATCTTTTTGGGGTGTTAGTTCTAGAAGGTCTTGTAGGTCTTCATAGAACCGTTCAACTTCAGCTTCTTCAGCATTACTGGTTGTGGCATAGACTTGGATTACTGTGATACTGAATGGTTTGCCTTGGAAACGAACAGAGATCATTCGGTCATTTTCCAGATTGCATCCAAGTACTGCATTTTGGACTCTTGCTGACTATGATGGCTACTCCATTTCTTCTAAGGGATTCTTGCCCACAATAGTAGATATAATGGTCATTTGGGTTAAACTCACCCATTCCAGTCCATTTTAGTTCGCTGATTCCTAAAATATCTATGTTCACTCTTGTCATCTCCTGTTTGACCACTTCCAATTTGCCTTAATTCATGGACCTAACATTCCCGGTTCATATGCAGTATTTCTCTTACAGCATCAGACCTTACTTCTATAACTAGTCACATCCACAACTACGTGTTGTTTTTGCTCTGGCTCCATCTCTTCATTCTCTCAGGAGTTATTTCTCCACTGGTCTCCAGTAGCATATTGTGCACCTACCGACTTGGGGAGTTCATCTTTCGGAGTTCTTTTTGCCTCTTCATAGTGTTCATGGGTTCTCAAGGCAAGAGTATTGAACTGGTTTGCCATTCCCTTCTCCAGCAGATATATAGAGAGTAGAACAAATTTTACATAATAGTTTGTTGGCATGACTTATAACTTTTAAATATTTAAATATGTGGTATTTGTTCCATATTGTATCATTTGTACATAGATATGAGGGATGTGCCCCTTGGCTTTGTTTCCCTCTGTGTTTTCTCCACTTTCTGCTATAGTCTTTATGGTTGCCTCCTGTTCCCTAGTGTGCCCAGCTCTTTTTGTATACTGGCATCTTTGTCCTCATTGTTTCCTCTTCCTGGAATGCCTTTTCTCTTTCACTGTCCGGTAAAATCTCTCACATGCTTCAAATCTCAATTTAAATGTTTCTTTTCTGGGGAGCTAACCTGATCAGGTGACCTTTCCCTCTTCTGTGATCCTACAGATACTTACAATTGGAGTTTTCAAAAGTAGTGAATTTTGAAAACAAGTTCTGATGGTATTAATCCTAGTTACCTTATGATAAAGTCCAAAATCCTTAGTGAGACTTGCAAGGCCCCCACCTCATTAAAACCCACATACTTAATTCCTCAGCTGCATTTCCTATTCTGATCAGACTAGTCGACCTGAGGCTCTCTTGCCTGACTCTTTGCACATGTTGTTCTCTTTGCCTTGAACATTAGTGTTTACTCTCTTGGTGAATCTCTACTCACAGCTTAAGTTTTAGCTGAAATTTTACTCTCTTAGACTTTCCATGACGCTTAGATTAGGTTAGTTCTCCCTGATTTAAGTACCCAAAGCACTCTATGCACTAAAATAGTGTATCTGATACTATCTTTTCCATTATACTTCTTGAGTATGTTTGCCTTGTTGACATCTATATTTCTTTTAATCAAACATATGTCAAGTACCTCAAAGACATTTGCTAAATAGTTTTTTTTTTGGTAGAATGAATGGAAAGATAAATTCAAACCTTCATTTTAAGAGAAATCTTCTCACTCACCTCACTCTTTCTGTGCCTGTATAATGCCATACATGGAGTGGGCACTCAGTGATATCATTATATTTCATTTTCATAAACATATTTTCTTTATTTATGACTTATTTGCAATGGAATACTCAGAATTTTTCAGGTAAAGTTGTTCCAGTTTTATCCCTTTAAGTACTTGAATATTTTCTGTAAATACTTTATAGGATATTTAGAAAATTTTTCAGATGGCCTGGTCAGCTGTCCTCAAACATATTTGCCATTTCCTCCTACTCTGCCTGTTCTAGAAGTTTGGAGACTTCTTCCCATCTAGGGTTCTATCTAGCTCTTTATTTCCCTAGGGTGATCTCATTCAGTCTTATCAGCTGATGGCTCTCAGACTTGATGTGTCTGTACTGGAAATTCCAGATGCATGTAACTTAGTATCTTCTTGTCATCTTTATTGGGATGGCTAATAAGTATCTCAAACCTGATATATCCTAAATGGAGTTTAAGTATTTTTTATTTCTTGACAATAACAAATTTTTATTCTCTTATAAAGAAGTAGAATGATCTTTCATCACTGTAAGTTACTTTTGCTATAAAAAGTAACAGCAAAACAAATGTTATTCCCATCGCAATGAATCAATGACAGCTTCCTACTAAGGCTTACATCTCTAAAAGCCAGCCAAGCAGCAACAGCTTAACTTCAATGACCATACTCGGGGTTCTAGTCAATTGATCCCTAAATGTTTCCATTTGTGATATTCCACTATTTCCTGAACTCCCTCCTGGAAACCCTGAATAATAGTGGTTTGTTTTCTTCAGAGGCTTCAACAGGAAACAAAGTTCCTTTTTGTTTAATACAGAAAAGAGTCCAATTTTGCTTTCAATTACTTAATGGAGGCCTCTTCATTTTATTCCCTTCAATCATGATGCTTCCCCAATTTTCTTCATACCATTATGGCATCATCATCTTCCACATGTAGCACATCCTACATATCAGTAACTTTTGACAACTGTACCTTCAAAATTTTTTCTGAATCTATCCTGTAGAGCATAATGATTAAGTGTGTGAATTGAAGCCACACTACCAGCTTTTTTATTAATACTAACTACACAAGTCAAGAACTGTACAAAAAAGATCTTCATGGACCAGATAATCACGATGGTGTGATCACTCACGTAGAGCCAGACATCCTGAAATGTGAAGTCAAGTGGACCCTAGAAAGCATCACTACAAACAAAGCTAGTGGAGGTGATGGAATTTGAGTTGAGCTATTTCAAATCCTGAAAGATGATGCTGTGAAAGATGATATGCCAGCAAATTTGGAAAACTCAGCAGTGGCCACAGGACTGGAAAAGGTCAGTTTTCATTCCAATCCCAAAGAAAGGCAATGCCAAAGAATGCTCAGACTACCACATAATTGCACTCATCTTACATGCTAGTAAACTAATGCTCAAAATTCTCCAAACCAGGCTTCAGCAATACATGAACTGTGAACTTCCAGATGTTCAAGCTGGTTTTAGAAAAGGCAGAGGAACCAGAGATCAAATTGCCAATATCCGCTGGATCATGGAAAAAGCAAGAGAGGTCCAGAAAAACATCTATTTCTGCATTATTGACTATGCCAAAGCCTTTGACTGTATGGATCACAATAAACTGTGGAAAATTCTGAAAGAGTTGGGAATACCAGACCACCTGACTTGCCTCTTGAGAAACGTGTATGCAGGTCAGGAAGCAACAGTTACAACTGGACATGGAATAACAGACTGGTTCCAAATAGGAAAAGGAGTATGTCAAGGCTGTGTATTGTCACCCTGCTTATTTAATTTATAATCAGAGTACATCATGAGAAACACTGGGGTGAAAGAAGCACAAGCTGGAATCAAGATTGCCGGGAGAAATATCAATAACCAGATACGCAGATGACACCACCCTTATGGCAGAAAGTGAAGAGGAACTAAAAAGCCTCTCGATGAAAGTGAAAGAGGAGAGTGAAAAAGTTGGCCTACAGCTCAACGTTCAGAAAACGAAGATCATGGCATCTGGTCCCATCCCTTCATGGGAAATAGATGGGGAAACAGTGGAAACAGTGTCAGACTTTATTTTTCTGGGCTCCAAAATCACTGCAGATGGTAATTGCAGCCATGAAATTAAAAGACACTTACTCCTTGGAAGGAAAGTTATGACCAACCTAGATAGCATATTCAAAAGCAGAGACATTCCTTTGCCAACAAAGGTCCGTCTAGTCATGGCTATGGTTTTTCCAGTAGTCATGTATGGATGTGAGAGTTGGACTGTGAAGAAAGCTGAGCGCCGAAGAACTGATGCTTTTGAACTTGTGGTGTTGGAGAAGACTCTTGAGAGTCCCTTGGACTGCAAGGAGGTCCAACCAGTCCATTCTAAAGGAGACCAGTCCTGGGTGTTCATTGGAAGGACTGATGCTGAGGCTGAAACTCCAATACTTTGGCCACCTCATGCGAAGAGTTGACTCATTGGAAAAGACTGTGATGCTGGAAGGGATTGGGGGCAGGAGGAGAAGGGGACGACAGAGGATGAGATGACTGGATGGCATCACTGACTCAATGCACATGAGTTTGCATGAACTCCAGGCGTTGGTGATGGACAGGGATGCCTGGCGTGCTGTGATTCATGGGGTCGCAAAGAGTCGGACACAACTGAGTGACTGAACTGACTGACACAAGTCACTTAAGCTTTTTGTGCTTTAACATAATAACAGTACTTATTAATGCTTCATATAAGAAGTGGGAGCACGAACTAAACCAGTGCACACAAAGTACAGAGAACAGTGCCTGGCCCATAATAAATATCACATACAGATTAACTTTTATCATTGTGGTTACCACACTCATCCAAGCTACTCTTATCTCTGCAATAACCTTGTAATTAGCATACCTGTTTCCACCCTTGTCTGGCCCAAATCCAGTTTCCACATGGTTACAAGAATAATCTATTTATAAAATCAACTTTATTAAAGTATAATTTACATACAAAAATGTTTCCATTTTTAGCATACACTTCTTTAAATTTTGAAAACTTTTACACCCATGAAACATAATCACAGTCAAGGTATAGAACATTTCCATTCTGTCAAATAGTTCCCTAGTTTCCCCTTTTAGTCAGCCCTTCTCTCCCACTCCAGCCCCCAGCAACCACTAATCTAATTTCTGTCAGTGTTTTAGTTTATAGTAACTATGATTTCATATAATGTAATTGCATACTTTGGTTTTTGTTTCTTGAGTTTTTTGGTGTCTGGTTCCTTTCAGTAAGTGTGTTTTTGAAATTCATCCATATTGTGGCATGTTGTTCATTACTGTTTATTATTGAATTTCACTGTATTAAGACACTGCAATTTGCTTATCCATTTACCAGTTTAAGAACATTTATTTTTTTCCTCCTACATTTTGATTATCATGAATAAAACAGCAGTAAACATTTGTGTAAACTCTGAGTGGATAATAAAAAATTGTTTAAAATTTTTGACTTTTATTAATAACAACATTTTAAAGAAGTCTCTTAGTGCACATGTGCACATATTATTTTGGAATATATAATTCTCAGTGGATTTCTCAGTCACTGGGTTTATATATGTTCAGCTAGACTAGATAATGTTCAAAGGTTTTCTGAAGTTTGTCTCCCAAATTTGATAAAAACATAAATCTGTATATCCAGGAAGATCAGTAAACCTTAAAAAAATAAATTCAGAGATCTATGGTGAGATCCTTACAAGAGATTTTCCAGTAAGATTAATAGCTGATTTCTTATCAGAAACCATTTAGGCCAGAAGGCAGTGGGATGGTTTAGTGAAAATGCTGAAAGAAGAAAATCTGCCAATTTAAGAATTCTATATAGGAAGACACTATCCTGAGGATAGAAACAACCCAAATGTCCATTAAGTTATGAATAGATAAACAAAATATGATATATCCAGGAAGGGAATATTATGCAGCCCTAAAAAGGAATGAAGTACTGTTACATCAGTTCAGTTCAGTTCAGTCGCTCAGTAGTGTCCAACTCTTTGCAACCCCATGAATCACAGCACGCCAGACCTCCCTGTCCATCACCAACTCCTGGAGTTCACTCAAACTCATGTCCATCGAGTCGGTGATGCCATCCAGCCATCTTATCCTCTGTTGTCCTCTTCTCCTCCTGCCTCCAATCTCTCCCAGCATCAGAGTCTTTTCCAATGAGTCAACTCTTCGCATGAGGTGGCCAAAGTACTGGAGTTTCAGCCTCAGCATCAGTCCTTCCAAAGAACACCCAGGGCTGATCTCCTTTAGAATGGACTGGTTGGATCTCCTTTGCAGTCCAAGGGACTCTCAAGAGTCTTCTCCAACACCACAAGTTCAAAAGCATCAGTTCTTCAGCGCTCAGCTTTCTTCACAGTCCAACTCTCACATCCATACATGACTACTGGAAAAACCATAGCCATGACTAGACGGACCTTTGTTGGCAAAGGAATGTCTCTGCTTTGAATATGCTATCTAGGTTGGTCATAACTTTCCTTCCAAGGAGTAAGTGTCTTTTAATTTCATGGCTGCAATTACCATCTGCAGTGATTTTGGAGCCCAGAAAAATAAAGTCTGACACTGTTTCCACTGTTTCCCCATCTATTTCCCATGAAGGGATGGGACCGGATGCCATGATCTTCGTTTTCTGAATGTTGAGCTTTAAGCCAACTTTTTCACTCTCCTCTTTCACTTTCATCAAGAGGCTTTTTAGTTCCTCTTCACTTTCTGCCATAAGGGTGGTGTCATCTGCATATCTGGTTATTGATATTTCTTCCGGCAATCTTGATTCCAGCTTAGGCTTCTTCCAGTCCAGCGTTTCTCATGATGTACTCTGCATAGAAGTTAAATAAGCAGGGTGACAATATACAGCCTTGACGTACTCCTTTTCCTATTTGGAACCAGTCTGTTGTTCCATGTCCAGTTCTAACTGTTGCTTCCTGACCTGAATACAGGTTTCTCAAGAGGCAGGTCCGGTGGTCTGGTATTCCCATCTCTTTCAGAATTTTGTACAGTTTATTGTGATCCACACAGTCAAATGCTTTGGCATAGTCAATAAAGCAGAAATAGATGTTTTTCTGGACCTCTCTTGCTTTTTCAATGATCCAGCGGATTTTGGCAATTTGATCTATGGTTCCTCTGACTTTTCCAAAACCAGCTTGAACATCTGGAAGTTCATGGTTCACGTATTGCTGAAGCCTGGCTTGGAGAATTTTGAGCATTACTTTACTAGTGTGTGAGATGAGTGCAATTGTGCGGTAGTCTGAGCATTCTTTGGCATTGCCTTTCTTTGGGATTGGAATGAAAACTGATCTTTTCCAGTCCTGTGGCCACTGCTGAGTTTTCCAAGTTTGCTGGCATATTGAGTGCAGCACTTTCACAGCATCATCTTTCAGGATTTGGAATAGCTCAACTGGAATTCCATCACCTCCACTAGCTTTGTTCATAGTGATGCTTTCTAAGGCCCACTTGACTTCACATTCCAGGATGTCTGGCTCTAGGTGAGTGATCACACCATCGTGATTATCTGGGTCATGAAGATATTTTTTTGTACAGTTCTTCTATGTATTCTTGCCACCTCTTCTTAATATCTTCTGCTTCTGTTAGGTCCATACCATTTCTGTCCTTTATTGAGCCCATCTTTGCATGAAATGTTCCCTTGATATCTCTCATTTTCTTGCAGAGATCTCTAGTCTTTCCCATTCTGTTGTTTTCCTCTATTTCTTTGCATTGATCACTGAGGAAGACTTTCTTATCTCTTCTTTCTATTCTTTGAAACTCTGCATTCAAATAGGTGTATCTTTCCTTTTCTCCTTGACTTTTCACTTCTCTTCTTTTCACAGCTATTTGTAAGCCCTCCCCAGACAGCCAATTTGCTTTTTTGCTATTCTTTTCCATGGGCATGGTCCTGATCCCTGTCTCCTGTACAATGTCACGAACCTCCGTCCATAGTTCATCAGGCACTCTATCTATCAGATCTAGTCCCTTAAATCTATTTCTCTACTGTTACATGCTATAACATAAATGAACATTGAAACCATGATGCCAATCTAGACACAAAGGCCTTATATTTTATGATTCCATTGATATTAAATGTTTAGCGTAAGTTAACTCATGGTGACAGAAAGTAGCCTAGTCATTGCCAGGAGCCTGGGGGAGGTGAGAAGAAATAGGAAGTGACTGCTTAATGGGAATGGGATTTGTTTCTGGGATGATGAAATATTCTGGTGTTAGATAATGATGAAGATTGCACAGCACTGTGAATGTATTAAAAGACACTGAATTGGATTAGTTACATTTCTACATTATTATAAAAAGTAATTGTAATGACTATGTCTTCAGTGGTAGATTTTTTTTTTAAGATGGGCACTTGGAGTTAACTCTGGCAACAAAGTTTTTCTAATCTCAATATTACCACATGGCTGCCAACTCAGTGTATAGTTAAGGGTTTACACTTTAAAATATTTGAACTGGTAAATTTATACCATGTATTTATAGTGTTCAATTATAAATTAAATAAAATAAATGTTCTTGAGTCCAAATGACATGAATAAAAATGGGGAGAAAGGAGAAATGATAAATCTTAAAGCATTGCTCTAGGAAAATTGTATAGATGATCTTATTTGCAAAGCAGAAATAGAGACACAGGTATAGAGAACAAGTGTATGGATACTAAAGGGGAATGATAGGGTGGGAGAAATTGGGAGACTGGGATTGACCTGTATGCATTTTGATACTATGTATAAAATAGATAACAAAAGAGAACCTGATGCTTATCACAGTGAATTCTAATAGATGCTCTGTGGTGACCTAAATGGAAAGAAAATCTAAAAAAGAGAGGATGTATGTATATGTATAGCTGACTCATTTTCCCCACAGTAGAAATCAACACAAAATTGTAAAGCAACTATAGTCCAATAAAAATAATTAAAAAAAAAAGACAAAAAATCTTAAAGCATTGCTGTTAATAAATATGGAAGGAATGAAGAAATAGAAATCATCATTAGAACATCATGGAAATATTATTGCAGGCAAAGCCTGTCTTTTCATATGCTTATTTACCACCTGTATAACTTCTTTGGTGAATATCTGTTCAGATCCTATTGCTCACTTTTTTGAGTTGTTTATATTTTTCATGCTGAGTTACACATCTGTTATTGGACATGTGGTTTAAAGCATTTCCCCCAGGTGTCTTTTCATTTTTAGCAGTGTCTTTTGCAGAGTAAAAGTTTTTCATTTTTTATAAAGTCAATTATCAATTTTTTTTAGATCATCATACTTTTGATTTCTATCTAATAACTCATCTCCAAAGCATATAGATTTTCTAATTGCTTTTCCTCTAGAAATTTTATAGTTTTATTTTTTATATTTAGATCTATGATTAATTTTTGAGAATTTTTGTATAAATCCTTAGATATGTGTTACAAATATTATTTCTTTTTTTGCCCATGAACGTCCAACCTTTTCAGCATTATTTGTTGAATTGCTATTTTCTCATTTAAATTTCTTTTGCTTTTTTTTTTTTTGGGGGGGTGCGGGGGTCAAAAATCAACTGTATATATTTGTGTAGGTCTATTTCTGGACTCTATTCTGTTACACTGATCTGTGTGTCTGCCCTTTTGCCAATACCACACTCCTTTGATTACTGTAGTTTTATTGATTGATTGCTTAACTATGGATCAGTTTCTTTTCTCTCCTCTAGTTTTATTGAGATGTCATTGGCAAATAGAGTTATAAGATATTCATTTGTTTATTAAAAAGTAAATATATATGATATATAAATTTAAATTGTATACATTTAATATATATATGTTACTTACATGCATCTATATATTGTAACCTGATTGCCATTGTAGCAATAATTAGCACTTCTACCATGTTATATAATTCTTTCTATTTAGTGGTTGAAATAATTAAATTCTAGCCTCTTAGCAAGTTTGACGATTATAGTCTCCTAGCACTGTTGTCAGAGAAGATACTTGATATGATTTCAATTTTCTTAAATTTACTGAGAAATTTGTGGTCCAAGATGTGGTCTATCCTGGAGAATGTTCCTGCACTTGAGAAAAAAGTGTATTCTTCTTCATTTAGATGGAAAGCCCTGAAGATGTCTATTAGGTCCATTTGGTCTAATGTTTCATTTAAGGTTTGTGTTTCCTTACTAATTCTCTGTTTTGATGACCTGTCCATTGGTGTAAGTGAGGTGTTAAAGTCCCCTACTACTATTGCGTTACTGTCAATTTCCCCTCTGACGCCTATTTAGAGTTTGCCTTATGTATTGAGGTGCTCCTATGTTGGGTGCATAAATATTTACAATTGTTATGTCTTCTTCTTGGATTGATCCCTTGATCATTATGTAGTGTCCTTCTTTGTCTCTTATAATAGTTCTTATTTTAAAGTCTATTTTGTCTGAAATAAGGATTGCCATTCCGGCTTTCTTTTGGTTTCCATTGGCATGGAATATCTCTTTCCATCTTTTTACTTTCAGTCTGTATGTGTCTCTAGGTCTGAAGTGGGTCTCTTGTAGGCAACATATATATGGGTCTTGTTTTGTATCCATTCAGTCAGTCTGTATCTTTTGGTTGGTGCACTTAATTTGCTTACATTTAAAGTAATTATTGATATATGTGTTCTTATTGGCATTTTCTTAGTTTGCTTTGGGTTTGTTTTTGTAGGTCTTTCTTTTCTCTTGCGTTTGCTGGCTACATATGTCCCTTTAGTATTTGTTGTAAGGCTGGTTTGCTGGTGCTAAATTCTCTTGACTTTTGCTTGTCTATAAAGCTTTTGAGTTCTCCGTCAATTTTGAATGAGATCTTTGCCAGATATAGTAATCTTGGTTGTAGATTTTTCTCTTTCAGTAGTTTAAGTATATCCTGCCATTCCCTTCTGATCTGCAGAATTTCTGCTGAAAGATCCACTGTTAATTGTATGGGATTTCCCTTGTATGTTACTTGTTGCTTTTTCCTTGCTGCTTTTAATATTCTTTCATTGTGTTTAATCTCTGTTAGCTTGCTTAATATGTGTCTTGATGTGTTTATCCTGTAAGGGACTCTCTGTGCTTCTTGGCTTGATTATGTCCTTTCCCATGTTGAGGAAGTTTTCAACTATAATTTCTTCAAAAATTTTTTCAGTGCCTTTCTTTTTTTTTTTTTTTCTTCCTCTGGGACCCCTATAACTCAAATGTTGGTGCATGTAATAATGTCTCAAAGGTCTTTGAGACTATCCTCAATTCTTTTCATTCTTTTTCCTTTATTCTGCTCTAAAGCAGTTATTTCCACCATTCTATCTTCCAGCTCACTTAGCTGTTCTGCCTCAGTTATTCTGTTATTGGTTCCTTTTAGAGTATTTTTAATTTCAGTAATTGTGTTATCTCTGTTTGCTTATTCTTTATTTCTTCTATGTCCTTGGTGATTGTATTAACTGTGTTAATTGTTTCTTCCATTTTCTCCATTCTGTTTTCAAGTCTTTGGAGCATTTTACTATCTTATTCTGAATTCTCTTTCAGGTAGATTGCTTATTTCCTCTTTGTTTCTTTGGTCTTGTAAGTTTGTACCTGGTTCTTTCATTTGTGCTGCATTTCTCTGTCTTTTCGTCTTTTCCCCCTATTTTGCTCTGTGTGAAGTCTTCTTTTCCTAGGCTTTACAATTGTATTCCTTCTTCATTTGGTTTTTGCCCTTGGAGGGAAAGGTTGGAGGAGTGGTTTGTGTTGACTTCTTGTTAGGGGTGACTTGTACCTGTGTTCCAGTGGGAGGAGATCAAGCAGATCAAGCAGGTAATTACAGAAATAATGGGACATATACACACACTTCCACACATACAGTTATAACCAAAGTATTCTAAAGAAAAGAGTACAGGAGTTTGACTTGGTGAGCAAGGGAAACCAAAAGTGATATTGATGAATTAAAAGCAAAGCTAACTAAGGCTCAATCTGGAAAACTGAGGCTGAGCTTTTTGCCAACTGGGGAATATAGCAAAGGGAGCACAACAATTTAACTTACACGGTGAAAAAAGAGAGATAGAAAAAAGGGAGAAGAAAAAGAAAAAAAAGAGGAGATGTAAGAGGAAAGGGGTAAGGAAGCAGTGGAATAGAGAGTTAAAAAAAAAAGAGAGAAATGAAAAAATAGAAAAGCAAAGGTAAAGAGACATATGTGAAAAAGATTTATATATATTGAAGAATAGCTCCAGCTGGTAAAGAACTTTAAGAAAAGCAGTCAAATATATCAAAAACAAAATCAGAAAAATCACAAGTAAAAGGGTAAAAAAAACCCTTAAAAACTGTTTTTTTGTTTGTTTTTAACAAGAAAAACAAAGAGAAATACTCCACAGTACTGCTAAAGGCTAATGTGAAGGTAGACATATGTAGGGGGAATGAACAGTGCGATTTAAAAGAGAAAAAATAAAAAAAAGGTTCTCAAGGTCGTAATTCTTCTTGGTTGTGAAGTCTGCCTCCGTGGATGGGGTTGGATTAGTGTCCTGTGATGTTTTCCTGGTTGGGGGAGCTTGTGGCTATGTTCCAGTTGATGGAGCCGGATCTCATCTCTCTGAAGGGCAGCACAGTGTCCAGTAGTAGGTTTTGGGGTGTCTATGGGTTCAGTATGTCTTTGGGCAGTCCTTCTGGATTTGGCAGTGTGAGACACATCTATTTCTGCAGTTGCATCAAAGTGACCGAATCAGCATATCTTCACTGCCACCAGCCCCCTGTTTGTCCCTGGAATCTTTGCCAGTGCTCCTGTCCCCTGGCCCTACCCTGCACTGCAAGCCAAAGGTTGCCAGGTAGGGGCTTGTGTGGATCTTTTCTCAGCTCCCTGGCCCTGCCCTCTGCATCATGGAGGCCTGTGTGGGCTTCCCTCAGCCCCCTGAGCTTGCCTTCTGTGTCGCAGGGCATGTGTGCACTAGCTTCGGCTCACTGGGCCTGCCCTCTATACTGTGGGACTTGTTGCACTTGTTTTGGCTCCCCGGGCCAGCCTCTGTGTCACGGGGCTTGTGTTCACATGTTTCTGTTCTCTGGACCTGCTCTCTGCACTGCAAGTTTTGTGTGTTCTGAATTCCACGTTTGAATTCCACAGGTCTCTTGGCACCCTGGGCTGGCCCTCTGCACCTGGGGCTTCTGTGGACTTCTCTTGGTTCCCTGAGCCTGCTGTCTGGTTGGGGCCACAGTCCATGAGCTGTTTATGGGCTGAGAAGTGCAACTTTCTCTGTTTTCTGCCCTTGAGGTCCTTTGTTTTGCCCTAGATTCCACAACTGCCCCTTGGGCCCCCCTGTGAGGGAGCCTCCCAGTGCTCGGGAATCTCTTCCTCCTTCACGACTCGTTCCCTTGGGGCCCAAACTCCCGTTTAGAAGTTCTCCGTCTTTTCCCTTTTTATGTCTCCATCTTCTCTCCTACCTCATTCCAGGGAGCTTAGCTTGCCCCGACTCGGAGGCCTGGGGTCATCGACTGTCGCTTAGAGGTTGCTTTGTAGTTGTTGTTCTGAGAGGGTAACAGGCAGGAAAGCTAGGGGTCTCCAAACAGTGGAAATAGGCTGCAAGTGTCAGATGTTTTTTCTCTCTCTCTTAGTGACTAAACCACCACTAAGCGGCAGGAGGAAACAAACTACAAGTGTCAGGTTTTTTTTTCCCTTCTTTATACAAAATTAAAAGGTTTCCTTTAAAATTCTGTGTTGCCATGATGACACCTGGTTCCACCTGAACTTAACTTTTCTCAAACCTTGAGCTAACCAATGTGTTTTTCTTATGGAAATGTTTTTCTTAAGCTGTGTTAATGAACTATGTGTTTACCCTAGATTCTGTCTTTCTTCAAGTCAGTTCCACCTAAGACTCAGAACCAACTTGACAAACCAGTATGTTTTACTTATGCAAATGTTCTCTTAAGCTGTGTTTATGAGACTGTGTCTCTGCTTGGAAACCTGCCTTTCTTCAAGATTCATATCAATCATTTTATGGCCCTGGATGACTCACCTTGTGCCAATGTTATCTCAAAATGCATGTTGTGGGTGTGGGGCCTGGTGCCATTCTCTGAGTTCTGAGACATTTCCTTTGTCTAATTAGCAGCCTGCTAGTAGGTACATAACTTCCTGCTAAAGACTAGCAGGGGGACACTCTTTCTGCCCCCTTCTGATGTCTATGTCAGAAGTTTTCTCTATCTCTTTCATACTTTGAGAAAACTTTATTACACAAAATCTCTGAGCGATCATCTTGTCACTGGCCCCAGATTGAATTCCTCTCCTCAGGAGTCCAAGAATGTCAGTGTCTTTCATAGCACAGCAACAACCTTCCAGTTCAGTTCAGTTCAGTTGCTCAGTCGTGTCCAACTCTTTGCGACCCCATGGACTGCAGGATGCCAGGCTTTCCTGTCCATCACCAACTCCTGGAGTTTACTCAAACTCATGTCCATTGAATCCATGATGCCATCCAACCATCTCGTCCTCTGTCGTCCCCTTCTCCTCCTGCCTTCAATCTTTCCCAGCATCAGGGTTTTTTTTTTTTCCCCAATAAGTCAGTTCTTCACATCAGGTGGCCAAAGTATTGGAGTTTCAGCTTCAACATCAGTCCTTCCAATGAACATTCAGGACTGATTTCCTTTGGGATGGACTGGTTGGACCCCCTTGTAGTCCAAGGGACTCTCAAGAGTCTTCTCCAACACCACAGTTCAAAAGCATCAATTCTTTGGTGCTCAGCTTTCTTTATAGTCCAACTTTCACATCCATACATGACTACTGGAAAAACCATAGCCTTGACTAGACGGACCTTTGTTGGCAAAGTAATGTCTCTACTGTTTAATATGCTGTCTATGTTGGTCATAACTTTTCTTCCAAGGAGTAAGTGTCTTTTTATTTCATGGCAGCAATCACCATCTACAGTGAATTTGGAGCCCCCCAAAATAAAGTCTGACACTGTTTCCCATCTATTTCCCATGAAGTGATGGGACCAGATGACATGATCTTTGTTTTCTGAATGTTAAGCTTTAAGCCGACTTTTTCACTCTCCTGTTTCACTTTCATCAAGAGGCTCTTTAGTTCCTCTTCACTTTCTGCCATAAGGGTGGTGTCATCTGTATATCTGAGGTGATTGATATTTCTCCCAGAAATCTTGATTCCAGCTTGTGCTTCCTCCAGCCCAGCATTTCTCATGATGTACTCTGCATATAAGTTAAATAAGCAGGGTGACAATATACAGCCTTGATGTACTCCTTTTCCTATTTGGAACCAGTCTGTTGTTCCATGTCCAGTTCTAACTGTAGCTTCCTGACCTGCATTCAAATTTCTCAAGAGGCAGATCAGGTGGTCTGGTATTCCCATCTCTTTCAGAATTTTACACAGTTTATTGTGATCCACACAGTCAAAGGCTTTGGCATAGTCAATAAAGCAGAAATAGATGTTTTTCTGGAACTCTCTTGCTTTTTCCATGATCCAGCAGATGTTGGCAATTTGATCTCTGGTTCCTCTGCCTGTCCTAAAACCAGCTTGAACATCTGGAAGTTCACAGTTCACGTATTGTTGAAGCCTGGCTTGGAGAATTTTGAGCATTACTTTGCTGATGTGTGAGATGAGTGCAATTGTGCAGTAGTTTGAGCATTCTTTGGTATTGCCTTTCTTAGGGATTGGAATGAAAACAGACCTCTTCCAATTGAACACAAAAGAAGGACTGCTCTACTCATGCAAGAGGGTGACGCAGCCAAGAAAGTTTGTAGGGTGGGATTTTAAAAGAAAGACATGATCAGAAGGCAGAAAAAGGAGCCTGAGGATGGTAGAATTAGAAATGCAGAAGGATGAGGGACTATGGTGTTCCTGATGAACACCTAGACAAAAAATCATGTGAAATTTTGGTAAGACTGAAAGTCTGACAGATTAAAAGTGTGAGATCACTGGAGTGGTACAATAAGAGAGAGGGAAGTGGAGGCAAGAGCCCCATTGGCAGGCCTGGCACTGATCCGTTTGATAAATATTTTGGTGCTTTTGTGCTAGATGTCTTCCTGGAAAAAGTGATATATAGTTGCTGCCTTTGTGGCATGAGGCTATTTTAAAGTTAGTTTAAGAGCTATTTTGCTTTTGTGCATTACTTTGGGGGCAACGTCGTAGACATATTAGGGAGGGTAGAATGCAGATACAGAGTTTATTTTTGTGTATGGTGTTAAAGGATATTCTAATATCAGTTTTTACATGCAGCTGTCTTGTTTTCTCAGCACCATTTATTGAACAGATAGATTGTATTTTTTCTATTAGATAGTTGTTGTTGTTGTTTTTCCAGAGCTTTTGGCCGTTTTATTTTATTTTTGGGTTTATTTATTTTTACTTGGAGGACAATTGCTTACAGTTTTGAATTGGTTTCTACCAAACATTGGGCTTCCCTTGTTGCTCAGCTAGTAAAGAATCTGCCTGAAATGCTAGAGACCTGGGTTTGATCCCTGGGTTGGGAAGATCCCCTGGAGAAGGGAAAGGCTACCCTTTCAACAGAAAATTGGATTAAAGATTTACTGAACATGGCCCCTCCCATGAGAATAAGACAGTTTCCCCCATGGTCAGTCTCTCCCATGAGGAAGCTTCCATAAGCCTCTTATTCTTATCCATCAGAGGGCAGACAGAATGAAAATCACAATCACAGAAAACTAATCAAACTGATCACACAGACCAAAACCTCGTCTAATTCAATGAAACTATGAGCCATGCTGTGTAGGGCCACTCAGGACAGATGGGTCATGATGGAGAGTTCTGACAAAGTGTGGTCCACTGGAGAAGGGAATGGCAAATCAGTTCATATTCTTGCCTTGAGAACCGCATGAACAGTATGAAGAGGCAAAAAGATATGACTCTGAAAGATTAACTCCCCAGGTCAGTAGGTGCCCAATATGCTACTGGAGAAAAGTAGAGAAAAAAACTCCAGAAAGAATGAAGACAGAGCCAAAGCAAAAACAACACCCAGTTGTGGATGTGACTGGTGATGGAAGTAAAGTCCAATGCTGTAAAGAACAATATTGCATAGGTACCTGGAATGTTAGGTCCATGAATTAAGGCAAATTGGAAGTGGTCAAACAGGAGATGGCAAGAGTGAACATCAACATTTTAGGAATCAGCAAACTAAAATGGACAGGAATGGGTGAATTTAATTCAGATGACCATTATATCCACTACTTTGGGCAAGAATCCCTTAGAAGAAATGGAGTAGCCCTCATAGTCAATGAAAGAGCCCAAAATGCAGTACTTGGATGCAATTTCAAAAACGATAGATGATCTCTCTTCATTTCCAAGGCAAACCATTCAATATCACAGTAATCCAAGTCTATGCCCCAACCAGTAATGTGAAGAAGGTGATGCTGAACAGCTCTATGAAGACCCAAAAGAGCTTCTAGAACTAACACCGAAAAAAGATATCCTTTTCATCTTAGGGAACTGGAATGCAAAAGTAGGAAGTCAAGAAACACCTGGAGTAACAGGCAAGTTTGGCTTTGGAGTACAAGATGAAGCAGGGCAAAGGCTAACAGAGTTTTGCCAAGAGATCAAACTGGTCATAGCAAACACCCTCTTCCTACAACACAAGAGACAACTCTACACATGGACATCACCCAGATGATCAGTACCGAAATCAGAATGTGTATATTCTTTGCAGCTGAAGATGGAGAAGCTCTATCAGCAAAAACAAGACTGGGAGCTGACTGTGGCTCAGATCATGAACTCCTTATTGAAAAGTTCAGACTTAAATTGAAGAAAGTAGGGAAAAACACTAGACCATTCAGTATGACCTAAATCAAATCCCTTATGATTATACAGTGGAAATGACAAATAGATTCAGGGGACTAGATCTGATAGACAGAGTGTCTGAAGAACTATGGACAGAGGTTTGTGACGTTTTGCAGGAGACAGTGATCAAGACCATCACCAAGAAAAAGAAGTGCCCAAAACCAAAATAGCTGTTTGAGGAGGCCTTACAAATCACTGTGAAAAGAAAAGAAGCAAAAGGCAAAGGAAAAAAGGAAAGATACACCCCTCTGAATGCAGAGTTCCAAAGAATAGAAAGGAGAGATAAGGAAGCCTTCCTCATGATCAGTACATAGAAATGACTGATGCTGGGAAAGACTGAAGGCAGGAGAAGGGGATGACAGTGGAATAGATGGTTGAATGGCATCACTGACTCGATGGACATGAGTTTGAACAACCTCCGGGGTTTGATGGTGGACAGGGAAGCCTGGTGTGCTGCAGTCCATGGAGTCTCAAGGAGTCGGACATGACTGAGCAACTGAACTAAACTGAACTGAACTACCAAACACTAATCATCCATAGGTTTACCCATATCCCCTCCCACTTGAACATCTGTCCCACCACACTCCTCTAGGTTGTTATCAAGCCCCAGTTTGAGTTCCCTGAGTCATACAGCAAATTCTTGTTGGTTATCCATTTTATATATGGTAATGTATGTTTTCATGTTCCTTTTTCATACCTCCCAACCTCTCCTTCTCCCTCAACCAGCCATGTCCATAATTCTGTTCTCTATGTGTGTGCCATTGGATAGTCTTATGTGCCATCTATGTTTTAGGTTAATTGACCATAGGGAGGTGAGTTTATCTTTGGGCTTTCTTTCCTGTTCCATTGATCTGTATTTCTGTTTTTGGTTAACACCATATACAAAAATAAACTCAAAATGAATTAAAGGGCCACATGTAGAGCTGGATGCTATAAATCTCTTAGAGGAAACACAGAAATAACACTCTTTGGCATAAATTGCAACAATTGATTTTAGGAGCAGTCTCCTCCTGTAATGGAAATAAAAATAGACAAATGAGACCTAATTAAACTCAAAAAGTTTTGCACAGTGAAGGAACCATAAACAGATTGAAAAGAAATCCCACAGAAGGGGAGAAAATATTTGCAAATGATGAGACTGACAAGGGTTTAATCTGTAAAATTTACAAATGGATCATGAGGCTCAATACAAAAAAACACAAACCCAACTAAAAATACATAGAAGACCTATAGACATTTCTCCAAAGAAGACATAGAGATAGACAAGAGGCACATCTAAAGATTCCTAACATTGCTAATTATTAGAGAAATGCAAGTCAAATGTAATATCAAATACATTGTCAAATATCAATAAGATATTACCTCACACCAATCAGAGTGGCCATCATCAAAAAATCTACAAACAATAAATTCTGGAGAAGGTGTTCACTTTTGGCAAAATGTGAATTGGTAAGCCACCATGGGGAATCTCCAAAGTATGGAGATTCCTTAAAAAACTAAAAATAGAGCTATCATATAATCTAGCAATCTACTCCTTAGAATATATCCAGAGAAAAAGATGGTTCAAAAGATTCCATGTACCCCAGGCTTCATTGTAGTGCTGTTTACAATAGCCAGGACATGGAAGTAACTTACCTACATGTCCCCTGAGAGATGAATGGATAAAGAAGATGTGATACTTATATACAATGGAATATTTCTCAGCCATTAAGAAGAGTGAAATAATGCCATTTACAGCAACATTGGTGGACCTAGAGAGTATCACGAGAAAGATAAATATATGATATAGCTTATATGTGAAATCTGAAAATCTGATACAAATGAAATTACTTACAAAACAGAAACAGATTCACAGAGTTAAAAAAAGGAATTTTTGATTACCGGGGGTAAGGTTAAGTTGAGGAGAGAGAGAGATTGGGAGTTTGGGATTGACATGTATATACTACTGTATGTAAAATAGAAAACCAACAAGGACACTGTATAGCACAGGGAATTCTGCACAATATTCTGTAATATCCTAAATGGGAAAAGAATTTGAAAAAGAATGAAAGTGAAAGTGAAGTCGCTCAGTCGTGTCCGACTCTTTGCGACTCCCTGGACCGTAGCCCACCAGGCTTCTCCGTCCATGGGATTCTCCAGGCAAGAACAACTGGAGTGGGCTACCATTTCTTTCTCCAGGGGATCTTCCCAACCCAGGGATCAAACCTGGGTCTCCCGCATTGGAGGCAGACGCTTTAACCTCTGAGCCACCAGGGAAGCCCAGCTGTATGTAAAATGTGCAACTGAATCATTTTTCTGTACACTTGAAACTAACACAATATTGTAAATCAGTTATGGTCCAGTACAAAATTAAATTAAAAAAGACACAGAGACAAGGTAGGGAGCATCTGTATCCAGGAGATGATGATGGATGCTGAACTGAGGCAGCATCACTAACAGTGAGATGGGGAGAGACAAAGACGAGATGGGGAGATGTCTGTGACAGGACCTGTTAACTGATGGGAGGCAAAATGTGCGGAAATTGGCAGGTCAAGGTTTGGCTTCCTGGTCTCCAAGGTTTGGCTTCCTGGTCTCCAATATGAATGCCTGGGTGGTAAGATATTTCTTTCTCTGAGAAAAATAAGTTCAGAAGAAGGTGTGGGTGAAGATAATATTTATGTTTTATGGAATTGTTTCATTGCCTCATAAAAATTGACAAACCTTTATCCAAAAAGCTCTCTAAACTACCCACATTTTAAATATTGTCTTAAAATGTGTGTTTGTGAGTACGTATGTATGTGTGACGTTCATGGTGTGGAGCAAAGGTTGGAGATGGAATTGGCATTCAATAGCAGGATTTCCTCTGATGACCTTATCCCTTGACTTTAGATTCTCTGGAATCTGGAGAGCCCTGTTTTCCTTTCTAGAAAAAAAAGTTTGATTAAGGGTCCAAATATATTTGAGAAACTGCTGTGTATGAATTTACATTTGGAGAAAAGCACAGGATTTTTGTTGCTACTTCCAAGTTCAATCAGATATTCAAATTATGGAATGAGTGATGGCGCTACTTGCATATCACAACATTCCTACTTTTCAGTTTCTCATATGACTCTGTCACAATTTTGTGTAAATGCCCTCCCTTATTTCCTATACTGTGTGAGGACAGATAGCAGGACACACAGTATTTAGCACTTTGCTTATATTCCCCTTGAGGTCAGACATACCACAAATTAATGTATGGGTCATCACATAGTTTAGTAAGGAAAATAGAGCACTGAGATCATAATTCATATAGTTGTTTTGCCAAAAAATGTTACTTGAATTGAGGTATAATGGGCTATTGTAGTACTAAACCTATAGGACCACTTAATGTTGCATTTACAATCTTTCACAAAGACTACATATTTTTCATGTGTCAGTCCTATGTGGTGAGCAAGGCCACCACATGACAACCCTGAGATTTTGCTTTGCTAAACTCCAGTGATGCCATTAATACATGATTTAAATGGATCCCTTTGGAGTCATATATGTGATGGTCCTAGATAAAAATTGAGATTATAAGGAAACAGAAGACAGAAATAGAGGGAAATGGAGTCAATCCAAGGGATGAAGCCATGCTCAGAAGTAGTGGGCAATGGTAGGAAAGCTCACTGGAAATGCAGACAAGGATTTGTCAGGAAATCCAGCATGGAAAATGACTGCAACTATGCCTGCAGAAGGGAGAATGGATGTTGATGAGATGAACACAAATCTTATCTACAGCGGGGAAGGAAGGGAAAGACAGTAGGAGTTTGGTGTCCAGGAAACTGTCTGTATATCAATTTCTTTGTCACCATAATTTTGTGCAACAATAGTGTTGACTGTGATCACTATGAAATCAATTTATTGAGTGGTATTATCTCTTTATCATCTGAGCCATATCTCTCTGGTATATAAGCATGGAAGAATATTGTTCTCCCATGTCTATAATGAACTGTGTTCCAGAGTTCTATCTGATTGGGTACCAATGTCTCTTACTTACTCACAACACACTCCAATTCCATTGTGTGTGTGTTTGTGTGTGTGTGTGTGTGTGTGTGTGTTAGTCGCTCAGTTGTGTCCAGCTTTTTGCAACCCCATAGACTATAGCCTGCCAGACTCCTCTGTCCATGAAATTCTCCAGGCAAAAATACTGGAGTAGGTAGCCATTCCCTTCTCCAGAGGATTTTCCTGACCCAGGGATTGAACCCCGGTCTCCCTCATTGCAGGCAGATTCTCTACTGTCTGAGCCATCAGGGAAGCCCAAATTCCATTAGTATTATCAATTTTGGCTCTCTTGTTTGGTTTGATGGTTAAATCCCAATCCTATTCATTTTAAGATACGCTTATACTTGAGTTGGATTTCCCGGTAGCTCAGACTGTAAAGAATCTGCCTGCAATGCAGGAGACCTGGGTTCGATCCCTGGGTCAGTAAGATCCCCTGGAGAAGGGAAAGGCTACCCACTCTAGTATTCTTGCCTGGAGAATTCCATGGACAGAGGAGCCTGGCAGGCTACAGTCCATGGGGTCGCAAACAGTCGGACATGACTGAGTGACTAGCACTTCATACTTTAATTGCAGCTTTCCTCTTTCTCTTCCTCTAATTCAAGCCAGACTTATGCCATTGACTTTAAGTAGGGGAGGATGGAGTATAATACCTCAGTCTCAATATCTTCTCTCTTTTCCTAGAGGTATTCTGCTTGGGTCTTGGTGAGGATGAATAGGAGAGGCCTCCTCATGAGCCTGTCCTACTATTGTGTAGTTTCAGATGTCACTCAGTGGTAGGTGTTCCAAATGTTCCCTAGCAGTTTCTTTGATGGATCCTATAAAGCTCTTCTCTTTACACAGTTTCTTGACATGGGAGATCCCAGGTGGATTAAGCCTGGTCACAATCTACAATTCTACTCAATAAGAAACTCTATACTCCTTGATGTATCAAACATGCACAAAATACTTGATGCCTTCCACCTTCTCTCTCCTGTCCATTTCGTCCATGTCAGAGCATCAGGAGCCCTTCCAGAGGCTCAGCAATGTTGATGTTAGTGGATTACCCTCCTGACTTATGTGGCTTCCTGAGATTTACACTTCATTCAGGAGTGTCTTTTCAGAACACTGCACTTCTCCAGAAGAACAACCTCTTTCTCTCTTGCCTTATCTTCTTGTATTGGGTGGTGTTTAGAGTAGTAGAATTAGTGGGTGGTTGTCATGTTTGGCTTAGTACCTCTCACTTTCTGTAAGGAGATGTGGCTTGCAGTATTCTAAGCTTGTAAGCTGGTGTACATGATAATTTTTGTTCTCTGTTTTGGGCCTGTATAGTTGATTTTTGGAAACGATATCCTGATGGGTAGCAAATACTCCCTTGTTCTTGTAGTAAAGGTCATACTGAGTGCAAAACCTTGTGCTCCTAGAAATCTGGATATGAATGGAAGATCAGTGGTATGCATAGTGAGGATTTTACTTGCTTGTAGACTTGATAAGTATCATGAGAGATACAATTACTGAATGAAACCTCAGACCCCTTTGAAAACTTATAATTATTTGTGTCTTGTGATTTGTTTAATATCTGTCTTTCTGTGAGACTCTAACTTCCATGAAGACTTAGGGTAGTATTTTCATTCGCCATTCTACTCACAGCATTTAGCTGCAAAGTGTTGATAAATCGTAGGAATTTAATATCCTGATGGGCAATTTGCCCTCAGTGCTGAGATACCTGAATTTAGGGTATGGCAGTACAAACCTTCTCGGCATGAGAGCTGCTATGAATTGAACACTAAGTATGTGCAGAAATGAGGCCGAGAACTGCCATTATCTTAAGATTCATACAACACTTGCGGGAGACCTGGGTTTGATCTGTGGGTTGGGAAGATCCCTTGGAGAAGGGAACGGCTACTCACTCCAGTATTCTGGCCTGGAGAATTCCATGGACAGATGAGTCTGGCAGGCTATAGTGCATGGGGTTGCAAAGAGCTGGGCATGACTGAGCGACTTTCACTTTCTCTTTTCCGATGGTGGACATTAGTATTTTCACAGATTTTTGCAGATGAGAAAATTAAAGCATAGTTTCTGTTGCTTTTATATCAATCTCTAATTACAAAGAACTGTTTTAAAGTTTTATTTTTTATCAGTTCATTATGTAGAGAGAGTTTAAACTATAAAATAGCTCTGAAATATTTACAGAAAATTTACAATTGTACTACAGATTAAATCTCTTTGGACCACATATTACTTTTCCCAATTTCTACTCCTTTGCTCTGCTCTACTTCAGAATTAAAATCTTGAAAGAATTGTGTGCATACAGTTTCTGGATTTATTCACTTCCTGTTTTTCTTTAGCAAGATTTCTCTTATTATGGTCACTAATAACTGTATTGTTATATTCATTAGCCACATTTTAGCATTAATCAGAAATGCTTGACTGCTCCTTCCTACTTGAATCATTCTTATCTTTTCTTGATCTCACACACTTGAGTTTCTCATTTGTATTCATAAGCTCTTTCTGTTTCCTCCCCTGGCAATTTATGCTTTTCTATTCAATATCAAAACTATTTGTGTCATTTGGAAATTGATAACATTTCTTAAATTGTTTATTACTGAATAACAAGGTTTATTACTGAATTTGCAAAGAAGCAATACAAAAGGCTTACAGAATATGGACGTAAATAGATAAGTGGGCTCAGTACAACATACCTTCATGGTTCCTGGGAGTGGGCCAGAAGTTTTGCAGTCCATGAAGCTGCTTTGAAGGGAGTAATCTACCAGGTCACAGGGGCTCAGAGCTTCCTGTTTCCTTCAGTTTTCTTAAGGACACATTAAGGACAGGGTCCACTTACTACCACATAAGGAAATTCCTTGCTGTGCAACAGATCATCATTACATACTTCGCTGTTTGAATTTGCTTTGCTGAGGCAACTTGGAGAAGATAGAAGTACATTTCACAGAATCTGTATGGTTTGGGTAGAGTTGGTGACAAGAGACATTTGCTTGAAAGTTCAAAGATCTAAAAAGAGCTGCCATAACTATTTGAAGCTGAGGTGATAGGAGGCAATAAGAAAGATGGAAATGGGCTGGTGTCCTTACTCTTCCCTACTCCGTGTCCAACTCCTCTTCTTTAGTGCTGGCTTTGCCGACCCATCATGATCCCAGACCCACAATGAGATACTTGGCAAAAGTCTTACAGGGGTGGTAGCAGAGCAGAGGCAAAGACTTCTATAGCAAACAGCAAACTTCTACAGTTCCTGGCCTTGCTTAACTTCCAACATCCAACACCAAGAGCTAACTCCAGTGTTTCAGGGAGGTTTGTTACTAATATTTATATTAAGGTTTTTTTTTTCTTTTTTTTCTGATTCTACAGTTCTTTGTTCAGTTCTTTGGTGTCCCAGTTAACCTCTATAATAAATTCTCAATTCCATAATGTTAACAGTGGTTCTGATACCCAGATGGAACACCGACTAATACTGTTATTGGTTGTTTCAGTAATTTGATTTATGGACCAAACTAGTTGAAGACTTGGTGGCTAAAACAACTACCTATTTATCTCCTCCATTGCTGGGGTCCAGCCCCAGCAGGATCCAGGGGAACTCTCAGGATGAACAGCATCAGTGAGAGAGATGACATGGGTCTTATAATGGACTGGGACCTAGTGGTCCGGGGTAAAAAATAAAAATAAAAAATGAAGAGAAAGAATAAGAGAGAGAGAAAGAGGCTTATATTCCTTGGTTTACACAGAAAGCCAATAAAGCCCCTGACACAGGACTTGCTCTGTTCACGGAGGCCTCAGGTGCCCTCTCAGTGGGGTGAAGACGCAGAGCGCCTTCCCGATCGGGTCTTAGAAGCCCAGGCAAAAAAGTGAACTCAGAGGGCCTCTGTGCTCCAGGGATTCAGCCTGAAAAAAGGGAAAGAGAAAGAGAAAGAAAGATACAGAGACCAGAGCTCTGGTGAAGTGGGATCTGCAGCTTTATTTTCAAAAGGAATTTTTATACTCTGAGTTACACATTTCTCAAAGTAAAAGATACAGAGTCAGCTCAACATTCCATCAATTTCACCTTTATCGAAACCAGGACATTTTCTGTACACCTTTTCATAAACAAAGGTCTTCTGTTATGTCTGGCCCTGTGGCCGGTTAACATTTCATGACTCTTTTCTGATAAAGGTTGATCAGACAGAAAACTTGTTTTCCCTTAAAGTGTTTTTTCTTTATTTCTCACAGCCTCAGAAAGTACTAAATAATGTTACATTCTCATGGAGCAGAGGTGCAGTGGGTCACAACAAAGAAAGAACTTATTAGCTCAAAGGTCTGATGTGGTTAATACCAAGGCTACTACTTGTTTTTCTTACATTCCAACTACATTAACTAATGCACTCCCAGGTGCACAATGGATAAGGGATATGAGAACTTGGCAGCAAGCATTGGCCCAATAATGAAGCCCTTTGCCAGTACTATTCTAATAATTTTTCATCCCTCAAAGGGCTCTGCACTCATTAGGACTTTTAGAATGCTTAGGCTTCCCCTGCCTTTCATGGTTGGGGAGCTGTGAGCAATTATGTGCATTAGTTGCAAGGGTATGGATAAACCTGCCAAGCAAGCTAAAATGCTAACAGAGGGGTTGGAATTGAAATACTCCTTTCAAGCCCAGGAGACCTAAGTTGATTTTTTTCAGAGAAAGTTGGCCGGGGATAGCCCTCTGTTAATGTCAGCATTTCATGCAAAGATGGGCTTGATAAAGGACAGAAATGGTATGGATCTAACAGAAGCAGAAGATATCAAGAAGAGGTGGCAAGAGTACACAGAAGAACTGTACAAAAAAGATCTTCACGACCCAGATGGTGTGATCACTCACCTAGAGCCAGACATTCTGGAATGTGAAGTCAAGCAGGCCTTAGAAAGCATCACTACAAACAAAGCTAGTGGAGATGATGGAATTCCAGTGGAGCTATTTCAAATCCTGAAAGATGATGCTGTGAAAGTGCTGCACTCAATATGCCAGCAAATTGGGAAAACTCAGCAGTGGCCACAGGACTGGAAAAGGTCAGTTTTCATTCCAATCCCAAAGAAAGGCAATGCCAAAGAATGCTCATACTACCACACAATTGCACTCATTTCACATGCTAGTAAAGTAATGCTCAAAATTCTCCAAGCCAGGCTTCAGCAATATGTGAACCGTGAACTTCCAGATGTTCAAGCTGGTTTTAGAAAAGGCAGAGGAACCAGAGATCAAATTGCCAACATCTGCTGGATCGTGGAAAAAGCAAGAGAGTTCCAGAAAAACATCTATTTCTGCTTTCTTGACTATGCCAAAGCCTTTGACTGTGTGGATCACAATAAACTGTGGGAAATTATGAAAGAGATGGGACTACCAGACCACCTGACCTGCCTCTTCAGAAACCTGTATGTAGATCGGGAAGCAACAGTTAGAACTGGACATGGAACAACACACTGGTTCCAAATAGGAAAAGGAGTACATCAAGGCTGTATATTATCACCCTGCTTATTTAGTTTATATGCAGAGTACATCATGAGAAATGCTGGGCTGGAAGAAACACAAGCTGGAATCAAGATTGCCGGGAGAAATATCAATCACCTCAGATATGCAGATGACACCACCCTTATGGCAGAAAGTGAAGAGGAACTCAAAATCCTCTTGATGAAAGTGAAAGTGGAGGGTGAAAAAGTCGGCTTAAAGCTCAACATTCAGAAAACGAAGATCATGGCATCCGGTCCCATCACTTCATGGGAAATAGATGGAGAAACAGTAGAAATAGTGTCAGACTTTCTTTTTTTGGGCTCCAAAATCACTGCAGATGGTGACTGCAGCCAAGAAATTAAAAGACACTTACTCCTTGGAAGGAAAGTTATGTCCAACCTAGATAGCATATTCAAAAGCAGAGACATTACTTTGCCAACAAAGGTTTGTCTAGTCAAGGCTATGGTTTTTCCTGTGGTCATGTATGGATGTGAGAGTTGGACTGTGAAGAAGGCTGAGCACCGAAGAATTGATGCTTTTGAACTGTGGTGTTGGAGAAGACTCTTGAGAGTCCCTTGGACTGCAAGGAGATCCAACCAGTCCATTCTGAAGGAGATCAGCCCTGGGATTTCTTTGGAAGGACTGATGCTAAAGCTGAAACTCCAGTACTTTGGCCACCTCATGCGAAGAGTTGACTCATTGGAAAAGACTCTGATGCTGGGAGGGATTGGGGGCAGGAGGAGAAGGGGACTGACAGAGGATGAGATGGCTGGATGGCATCACTGACTCGATGGACGTGAGTCTGAGTGAACTCCAGGAGTTGGTGATGGACAGGGAGGTCCTGTCCTGGTGTGCTGCGATTCATGGGGTCGCGAAGAGTCGGACACGACTGAGTGACTGAACTGAACTGAACTGAACTGAATGTCAGAAGAGTTGGTGAAAGGCATAATATAGTAAACAGTAGACAGACAGACTTTGGTTTCAGGGTAGATGCTCGAGCAGATCCAGGGAGTCCCTTGAATCCTGATCTGCCTTGCCTGTCAGGTCTCTTCCGCATGACCTTGTCATGGGTGGGATCTCCTGTGCTGGCTCCTGGCACTCCATAATTGTGTTGGCTTACTGATCTTAAAGGGGATGTTCTTTTGCTAGTTATGCTTGAAGTCTAATGACTGCAAATAGAATAATCTTGAGGTATGACTGGGAAGCAGGGATAGTTAGGCCTCTTTCATTCTCTGTATAGTCTTGGAAACTCTGCAGTGATCTCTGTCACTATAACTGAATTTTGTAAATGACAGAGTTATCAAGAACACAAAGAATGTAGTGTCCATCATTTCTGCTGCTTTCTAATTTTTAAATAAGTCATTGGGACCATCTTATACCCTAATGTGGGAGGCAACTACATAAGGCCATGGACAATAGGAGCTGTGGCTCTTTGGAAAATCCTTTTGGAGACTAGCAACCATACTTTACTGTTAAATCTGCAGCAGTCCCGACTCACTTCATAGTTCCTTTGAGCTGTGCTATTCTGAGTTCCATTTTATTGTAGTGGCATCAGACACTATGGTTTGGGTCTCACCATTTACCCATGCTGTATTAGGTCGCTCTGACCTGTAACATCAGCCAACACCAGGTAGCATGCATTATAACATGGGAAAGTGGTTCCCTCAGCTCTGGCTGAGCAGCTGAGATGGTAAATGGATACCATCTCTTGGTCCTACAAGCTTGGACTGACCTCTCCAGGTGGGTCGTTAGCCTGTGACACTGCCAACTGCCCATCTGTAGGGGCAGCAGCCAGTTGGATGGCTGCTGTGGTGGGTTTTCTCTTCAGGAATCCTGTAGTCATTTGAACCTTTGTGGTTGATAATGGGCTACTCTTCCCCACTTAGGGCTGCCTCTCTTCCTTTACTGGGGTAGCTTAGAATTTTTTCCTGTATCTAGATTTCCTACCAGATAATGATGGCCCCAAGGTTTCATTTCTATACCTGGTACATTTTATAAATAAACTATTAGATCAAAACAATGCTATAGGAATGTAATGGAAATCCCATGTAGAGCCTTTATACTGCAGATTTTCTCACTACGTTATCGTGTACTATAGTCAGGGCTAGCTTTGTGGGATGAGACTAGTACATTTGCATGGTGTCTCATGCTTAGAAGGTCCAAGTACTTGGTTTAATGCTTTGCTCTTACCATCTTAAAATCCTTATAAATTATTGAGCAGGAGCTCTTCATTTTCATTTTTTACTGAGTCTATAAATTTTGTAGCTTATTCAGAATATAAAAATGGTAATCATTTTGTTGTTTTTCTGATTCTTACCAATTTATAATCAGTTACTGATATAGTTCTGGAAATAGATCTAAATCAAAGCCTGACCTGTAAGTGGAGAACCTTCAACTAAGACCCATCAGAGCAAAGCTGTTGCCCCAGAGAATCAGGGAGAGTACTAACCAGGCTGGTAGGCTTTGCCTTCATGGCTATTGGGTTGATAGGTTGGAAGGACATAGGGAAAGTCTGGCTGTTTTACATTATTTCTGTCCACTGTTAGAGAATTTCAGGCTTTTATTCCCCTCCCTGTAAAAAGTCAGTTGTCTTACTCCAGCCCCTTTGGAGAAGAAAAAGGCAACTCACTCCAGTAATTTTGTCTGGAAGAATCCTATGGACAGAGGAGCCTGGCAGACTACTATAGTCCATGGGGTCGCAAAGAGTCGGATATGACTGAGCAACCAACACTTCCAGTTTCAACCCCTTTCCTACATTTTCTCCATGTTTACCTCTATGTATATAGCTTTCAGCAATGCTTGAGTAGGTGCCAGCCCACCAGAGGAACTAATTGTGCTAATAGACCTTCTACCTAAATAGCACAGTCACCAAATGCCCTACTACACAGCTTATTTTCCAATGAATGCTATAAGAGTAAAACCAACATTTCCAGTTATCAGGCATCCCCCATTATTTCCTTTCCTCTAGCTTCTTTAATATTATCTTCCATATCAATGAAGTACAGTAAACATGTCCTTATTTACATTGTATATATTGTTGGAGAAGACTCTTGAGAGTCCCTTGGACTGCAAGGAGATCCAACCAGTCCATCCTAAAGGAAATCAGTCCTGAATATTCATTGGAAGGACTGATGCTGAAACTCCAGTACTTTGGCCACTGATGGGAAAGACTAATTCATTTGAAAAGACCCTGATGCTGGGAAAGATTGAAGGCAGGAGGAGAAGGGGACAACAGAGGATGAGATGGTTGGATGGCATCACCGATTGAATGGACCTGTGTTTGAGTAAAAGCCAGAAGTTGGTGATGGACAAGGAGGCCTGGCGTGCTGCAGTCCATGGGGTCGCAAAGAGTCGGACACAACTGAGCAACTGAACTGATACAAGTGTATAATCAAAGACCTTCAGTGAATACAATAAAATCAATTTATACTAAAAAATACTGAGAACAAATTCATTTCTCGAAAATATTGTTTATTTGCCTTCTTACATTTGTATTTTGACCACTCCAATAGACAGTTTTAACTTCTTGATGAAATTTGAATTTTTATAGAGAACTTTTGTGTCAGATAATATGTAACCAGGTATGAATATGAAAAGATCTTTATAACCTTTTGATAAATTAATAAATACAAATTGTTTAATTTAATATTGATTTATAATTTTTCAAATATCTCTTCATGTTTATATTTAGTCAAAGGGTTCCTTGTAAAACTCTTAAAATTATTTTCACACATGATAAATTTAAAAATTCTGAAACATCCTTTAATTTTGTTGTTGATATATTCTTAAAACCCTGTTCTAGGTCTTCTAGGATTTCTTTTCTTGTTTAAGATACAAATGGTGATGCTTAAAATCAGACTAACAATTACCACAGAGCCAACCACTAACAACACCAAGATAGAAATGCTGAGTCCGGACTTAGGAGGATTTTTATCAGGACTAGTATCTGGATGAATTTCATCAGGAATGTAATCTTCTTGAACAAACAAAGCTACTTGCACAATGTTGGATACTTTTGATGTCAAATTGCTTTTATCCACACTTTGAACGGCAATGAATATGTGGGTTTCATTTCCTTCTGAGATATTTCCTGGTTTGAATGTGAAGGTTTCCTTGGAGTTGGCCTCTTTTGGTAACAGAGCAGTAGTGTTTACTTGCAGAGCATCATCAAAATTATCCCTTAGATCCAGGATGCTTTCACTTATTCTTATGATATACTCTTGAACTAAGAAAAAAAGTTATATGTAGTTTAGAAACTAGAGCATATTATATGAAATCTTTTTTCATTCTCCTCCAAAATGCTGTTAGTCATGCCAAAGTTATGCTCACATCCAGAGCCTTATTTATTTTTCCATAAAAGCTGAATTCTGATTTTTAAACTCTGCAAATGATACATGGCAGGTTATAATGTGCCACATGATGATTCATAACACAAGATTATAAAATTAATACTTTGCTGAGCTATTAATTATAAATTATTTTCCTCTCACACACCCTTAGACACTTGCTTTTGCAACAAGCAACTTTCACTTAATCAACAGTGCATGACACATAGTCCTTACCTTTTCCAACATCAAAATCATCTCCTGGTGCTGTCCATGTTAGATTGATCTCATCCTTATGTGATGTGGCTTCAAGATCTGTGATTTGACTTGGCGGGAAGAGGTCAAGGAATGAGGGAGACTGTGGAACATTGGAAACCACAAATGCACCTCCTGTTGCTATTCGGGTGAAACTCTCCACGTTTGTCTGAGAGTCCTCATCATTTTCTGGTCTTGGTGGATTCCCTTCAATGTTGCCTGCATTACAAATTCCTGGTATTTAATGGACAAATCTACACTAATATTTTCAGAACTCAATGAATTGTATTTTTTTATCCTAAATTTCCCCCTCCTTTTTTTTTTCCCCATATTCACAGTTTCATTTTATTAGTTTTGGTGACAAGATCATAAGGATTCAGTTGGTAGAAGAATTCTTGCTTTAGCATCCTGACCAGAGTATTGTAGGGTAGAACTGGATAATAAATTGCTTTGGAATTAAGACTGTCCTGAATGGGAATATTGTTATATAGTTAATATATGCTTTAAAAATAAAGGAGTTGGTTTATTTCTTAAATTACCTTTAAGATGGGAATAAATCTGGGGGAATTTATACTGGTTCCCTTTCAGTCACTTGTGTCAGGTTTCACACTTCCTCCCTGTTGCAAGTGCTAATGAATAATATTCAGATTGTATTGCAACAGAAAGCCCGTATAAGGGTGACATAAGGGACAAAACAAAGGAAAGCCAATAAAAATGCATTCTTAATATTTTTCATTGCTTTTCTCTACACATTTTTCCCTTTGACTAAATAAAAACTTTGCAAATAAAGGTATATGTAATCAGGTGGATAAATTCTACCATTGGTTTCTAGTTAAGTACATAACATATTAGCCTCTTTACTTCATCCTGAGCTGAAAATGTGGCAAATTTTTGTTGATATAGGTCATTTGCTCCAAACAAATGTAATAATGGCTGGCTTTCATTGAAATGTCTATACCAAAGACACTGTACCAAAGCTTAGGTTAATTTGGAGGCAAACTGTCATATGACTGAGAATTCATTCCAGAAATGGGAGAAGCTATACTCTGAAGTTATAAAATATTTGTAGCCTTAATCATACCAACTCACAATTATTCAAGCCACCATTGACTTCAGATATTATGAAGTACTCACCATCTACTACCCAGCCTGGTATGTATGCAGCTCTATTCAGTGGATGCCTTAAGTTCCATGTGACAGCGTTTTCTCCTCCATGAGCCCGTACTTTTAAGTTATATGGGCCATTTTCTTTATAAGTTGTAAAGTATCTAGAGTACACTCCATCATTCTTGAAAGAATCAGCACCTTGTTATGGAAGTGAAGGAATAAATTACTAAGGTAAAGAAAAATTAAAACTTAAGTATTTTCTAAGTCAAGCATATGGGCTTTATAAGCATATTGCTTTTATTGATCTCCCTATTTTGTGATTGACCCCTTGGGGAATATTTCCATTTTGCTCTGCCAACCAGTATCTTGTTGGATGTATATCCTTGTGGTACTGTGTTTGTGTGTGTACATATGCATATGCATACTAAGTCGCTTCAGTCCTGTCAGACTCTGCAACCCTGCAGACTCTAGCCCACCAATGTCCTCTGTCTGTGGGATTCTTCAGGAAAGAATACTGGAGTGGGTTGCCATGCCCTCCTCCAGGAGATCTTCCTGATCCAGGAATCAAACCTGAGCCTCTTATGTCTCCTGCATTGGCAGGTGGCCTTTTTACCACTGGTGTCATCTGGGAAGCCTGTGTGTGTGTGTGTGTGTGTGTGTATTATTTTTGTCGTGATTGTTTTCAGTCACTAAATTGTGTCTGACTTTTTGTGACCCCATGAACTGAAGCACGCCAAGCTTCCTTGTCCTCTGCTATCTCCCAGATCAGATCAGATCAGTCTCTCAGTCGTGTCCAACTCTTTGCGACCCCATGAATCGCAGCATGCCAGGCCTCCCTGTCCATCACCAACTCCCGGAGTTCACTCAGACTCACGTCCATCGAGTCAGTGATGCCATCCAGCCATCTCATCCTCTGTTGACCCCTTCTCCTCTTGCCCCCATTATCTCCCAGAGTTTGCTGAAATTCATGTCCATTGAGTCAATGGTGCTATCTAACCATCTAATCCTCAGCCCTCTTCTCCTTTTGCCTTCAGTCTTTCCTAGCATCAGGGTCTTTTCCAATGAATCAGCTCTTTGCATCACGTGACCAAAGTATTAGAGCTTCAGCAACAGTCCTTCCAATGAATATCCAGGGCTTATTTCCTTTAGGATTGAATGGTTTAATATCCTCTCAAGAGTCTTCTCCAGCACCACAGTGCAAAAGCATCAATTCTTTGGCGCTCAGCCTTCTTTATGGTCCAACTTTTACATCTGTACATGACTACTGGAAAAACCATAGCTTTGACTATTCAGACATTTGTCAGAAAAGTGATGTCTCTGCTTTTTATTATGCTATCTAGGTTTGTCATAGCTTTTCTTCCAAGAAGCAAGAGTCTTTTAATTTCATGGCTGCTATCACTGCAGTGATTTTGGAGACCAAGAAAATAAAATCTTTCACTGCTTCCATTTTTTCCCTTTCTATTTGTAATAATATATTATTACATAGACATACTGGTATATATATTGATACCTATGCATGTGTACTTAATGCCTTCATCTTATGAACTCATATACAGATTATTATAGCATTCTTCTTACCATTTCTCAGCTAGATAGTCTGTTTGCAGCTCATGCTTTAAGCCAATTATGTTGTCTCTCTCTCTCCAAATCAAAGGATGCCCACTAAAGAAATATTATCTTTGCATAAGATTTAATTCTCATTGCTATCACCTACAAATTACTTATTTTAACTTATCTTCAATGTCTCATTTTTCATTTTAATCCTAACCTCTTACACTATGATCGATTAATTTTCTGGTCTAACAGTGGAAAACTCCATCTGTTTTTAGAATAAACGTTTAGGAGAGCTCAGGAATACTGTATCATAAGGAGATTTCTTCATATCACCAGTACTAGAGAGTTTTGTTAACTTGCAAACACATTTCTCAGGAGGGTTAAGACTCTGAGAGAGATTCTTAAAATGAAATCCTTAGACCAACAGCATCTGTGTTTCTCTGGGTCATATAAGGAACGAAACTTTTTCCGGCGTTCCCATTCTGTGTTACAAAACAAGCTCTTCAGGAGTTTCGCTTCAAGGAGTTAAAATCTGAGAACCCCTGCTCCAAGTCATTGTTAATTACCAATGCTTTCTTAGGTAAAGTCATTCTTAAGCACCTATGCTTTCTTGGGTAAAGGTGTCCCAAATTATTTGAGTTTTATTTGAGAAATTTTATTTCTCCTTGAGAAATGAAACAAGATACAGGAGTTTTAACGTAGCATGGAAGGGGTTGGGAGAAAGAGAGTCATGGGATAATTTAAGAAAATATTGTCATATTAGATAAAGGCACTGATAAACCAAAGACTTTTGCCTTCTAAACTTCTCACAGGGCCAACTCTAGTTGATGATAGGTTATAAGCTGGCTGATTTAACTACATTGAAAAGAAACTAATTGAAAATTCTGACAACTTAGACCTTTACTGAGATAGTAATTTCTTTACTAAATGACCTCTCTAAAGAAGTGTTAGTTCCCAGAATAATTCAGAGTTGGGAAAAGGTTTTAAAGTACAGTACCACTCACCCATACAGACCAAGGAGATAGAGAGTGGTCAACACTCTATTTTGATACCTCCCAGTCAGATCTGGTATCTGATGATGACCCAGTGATGTCCCCTTCTCTCTGATGGCAGATCAAGCTTCCTTTGGTCTCAGTCCCCAAGATTATATGTGAACTTTTTATCCAGCTGTTGGGAATTTCTCACGGCTGGCATCCCCTCCCTGCCAGGGACCCAAATTGTACTGCTTCATTCCATACTACTACTTGTGTTTCACTGTCTCTGGCCAGACTTTCTTGGTTATATACCCCTAAGAAACACTTATTCAGAATTCTTGATGCTGTCCTCAATCTCAGCAATGATACTTTCCTATCTATTGGAAGACATTGGTTGTCTAAATGAAAGAAAGAACAGTAATGACAGTAAATAAAGTTGAGTGCTCTACCATGTGTAAGACACTTGTAAATCACTTTGGAGTTGTTACCTGGATAGAATTTCACCCTGGTCCAGTTGTTCATCCACAAACTGCATCAATTTTCTGATGCCTGTCCCTCAGCCCCACACTTCCTCAGGGACTCATAACATATCCTGAGTTATGAAAATTTAGACTTGTTCAGAGAAACCTGTGATTTACCTGCACCATTATCCAAAAGTTCCAAAACTTCTGTTTCTCCAAATTTCGATTCAATGAAAGCAGTCACGTTGGCTCCAAGAATGGGTAAATACCCTTGTAGAATTTCTGCATAAACAATCAGTGGGCTGGGATAGCTGTTTGTATCTTTATTCATTTTAGCATTCACTGTGATTGGAGGCACAGAAGACTTTGCTGCCCGAGAATTTACTGTTATAGTCAATGTTTCTGAGCTTGCTTTTGCTTGAATATTGTAAGTCCACACACCCACCTAAAAATTCAATAAAATTGGAATAAGTATCCAACAGCAAGCTATTTTCTGTTTTCACACTATCTAACTCTAAACTATTAAGTATGTTACTGAATAAACATTGAGTTTATAGAGCTTTAAGAGTTTTGAGGGTAAAGAGGTAAGAGTTGAGGTAGTTTGGAAAGAATATCCTATTATCATGCCTGGTATCCAAAGTTTATGAAATCTCCACTGGTTAAAATAAGTTTTGGAAAGTTTGCCTTGATCTTGGACTTATCCTTAGATCTCAGAGTCTACAGACTCTATAACCTGGTGAAAAATGAAAGTGAAAGTCGCTCAGTCATGTCCGACTCTTTGCGACCCCATGGACAATAGTCCGTGGAATTCTCTAGGCCACAATATTGGAGTGGGTAGCCTTTCCCTTCTCTAGGGAATCTTCCCAACCCAGGGATCGAACCCAGGTCTCCTGCATTGCAGGCAGATTCTTTACCAGTTGAGCCACAAGAGAAGACTAAGAACATTGGAGTGGGTAGCCTATGCCTTCTCCAGCAGATCTTCCTGAGCCAGGAATCAAACTGGGGTCTCCTGCATTGTAGTCATATTCTTTATCAACTGAGTTATCAGGGAAGCTCCCCTATGATCTGGTATAAGAAATAGCTTTGTAGCTATCTACACAGCAAGCTGCACAGACTTACTACATTGTCCCCTCAAAGTTATCCTTAGCCATCTTAATTTTTTCCTTTCTCTTCCTTTCTTCTAATGCTTAAGTTCTTTTTTTTTCCCCTCTGTCACCAAAATTTTCAGGACCATACAGTCATATCAAGTACATTCTACTTTATCTTAATTTTGAAATGATGTATTGGCATCCATATTTATGATATCAAATTATGTATTTTCACCTGTAAAATTTGCGAGGAGGTCTAAAAATTAATTGCTTACCTTTGTAGCTCCTTTAATACTGAGATAGGCCATTTTGGAAGCTGAATCCACTATGAAAGTCCCCATTGATATTCCATTGGGATCAAAGAGGTAAATAGAGGGAAGTTGTTGTTTCCATGTGATGAGAAAGAACGTGTCCTTTCCCACAGTGCTATCAATTATTACAGTGCCATTCATCCAGTCATTACTGTTGAGTTTTAATCCCTTACTTTCAAGCTGTTTAAATATATAAAAAATCAATAACTGTAGAAGAGAGTAATTTTATGCTTTTCTTCTGTTTTACATATTTTAAAATTTCTGTCTTGAGAACAAACTTAAATATGGCATACCACTTTAGGCTTGCAATCTCTTTGAAAGCTAATTGGGATGACAGTTGTCAGTCAGAAAGTGTGGAAATATAGCTACTGAGGAGAGAACAGGGTATAATAAAAGCATTACAGCAGAACAGTAGGATTTACAGCTGGAGATATGGCCCTGTTATTATCTTCCCAGCTGTCTTGGTGAGCACCTACTCTAGGATTTAGCACTGAAGTGCTAAACTACCTCTCAGAAAATTAGTTCTGTGTGTGTATGTGTGTGTATTGCCCTCTGTTTACCATTTTTCTTGACTTAAAATAAGGTGCTCAGTCACTCAGTTGTTTCTGACTCTTTGTGACCCCATGGACTATAGCCCTACAGGCTCCTAGTCCATGGAATTCTCCGGATAAGAATACTGGAATGGATTGCCATTTCCTCCTCCAGGGGATCTTCCCCACCCAGGGATCCACCCAGCATCTCCTAAATTGGCAGGCAGATTATTTACCACTGAGCCACCTGGTGATGATATAGAACTCAAAACTTGTAACAACCAGATGATTTTTCTTGGTTAGGTCTAAATTCAAACATAAACACTCAAGGACTAGGAACTCTGACCTGAAGAGATTGCTGGGAGGCATCGATGTTCCCTGATGCAAGGGCTGCAAAAGCATCAATAAGGCCGTTGTTCTGGCCTTCATCTGAAGCATAAATATATTTTCCTCCTAAAATATAAATACATTAACTAGGTTGCTTTTCAGAAAATAAGTGCTTTTCACATTTTAGTGATTAAGGCAATGTCAGGGTAAACAAAACCATAGTTTCAGTATGTATTATAAAAATAAACCCAAATCAGGTAGGTATAAAGATTATCTCTGAAATGTTACCTTAAAAATGTCATAACTGGGAGGTAAGCTACCTTTAAACTCCACTAATAGAAATCTTTCTGGTTTAAATGCATCAACTAACTAAAGAATGTGAAAGGTGATGTTATAATTTCATGAACTAAAGCTCACAGGATCACATAACCTTTAGGAGAATTATTCACTTTAATGATTATTTAAGATACAGTTCTAACCATATCAGCTTTCAAGTTTTCCTGCCAGAGTGGGTCAGAATCAGAAAGGTTAAAGAGATTTCATATTGAAGCAAAGAGATTTCATATTGAAGCATTCTGACAAAATTTGGCAATGAGCAGATAAAAAAATGATAAGCAATAGAGACAAGTTTAAAAACAATATTTTTGGAGGGATATTTAGGACAGAAATACTTTACAATGGCTATAAAATTACTTCAAAATGATGGGAGTTTGTACAATTAAGCATTAAAAAGCAAGTGTTTGTATGATAACATTAGAGGTCAATTCAATACAATAATTGATTTTTATAATGTTATAAATTATGTATTCTCTACTATGTTTAAGAAGGCACTGAACACATGTAGTCCATTTTCTTCACATGTCTCTGTCTGTAAGATAGTAGTTATTTTACATTTGATCTAGAAACCTTGTTATTACTATATTTATAGCCTGAGCTTCTGTTAAACCCACCCCTTAACTTCCAGTCTATTCTCTAGTCTCATGTATTTCTCACTATCTTTCAATGTGGCTTGCATTGTCACCCCAACATGCTTTATATTCTCTGTCATTCTTTTTTCTTCCAGAGAAAGCAAACAAATTGATAAATGTCTAGCTCCTCATCTCTCATGCCTTGTTTCCCTGACTCTATTCAAAGCTGAGAGAATCAATGACTCCATCTGCTCACATGGTGTTTGACACCTATGTATGTCTCTTGTTATGGAGGAGTGTTATCCGACTATGCTTTTCTGATTAGCAGTGTTTTTTGTCTCTCGGGACTGTTGGCACCTTGAGATCATTTCTGGTTTAACTCTGATCCCGAGCTCCTGGCAAAGCACCTGCAGAGTAGGAGCTTAAGAGAACTTGTTGAATTGTCAGCCTCTACATTTATATATTGCTATCAAAGGATGTATGTCATATTTTACCTGTTGCAGTGCTCATCTCTTTGACTGCTTCAGCAGCATCTGGTCCAAGAGCAATAAAATGAATGATGGCTCCACTTTGTTCCACTTTCTCAATACAAGACTTTGCAGTGCTGTCCTCCCCGTCCGTCAGCAGCACTATTTCAGATCCATCTATTTGGAAGCCAGCGTTTCTAATTGCCTACAAATATAATCAGAGCATTATTACAGGTGATCTTAGGTCAACTAGGCCTGGGAGAGATTAGGATAAAATGGACATAGAAAATAGTGTGCAGAAAAGAGGAGACAGCTTCATTTTTAAATCAAAGGATCTGTAATCACAATGCTAGGGGAATTTAAACAGGACTTTTTATTTTCTCTCCACCCACTGTAGGAAATATTTGCTCAGATGAAGTTATGTGGGAGTAGGGGTATGGAAAATCCTACTTGAGTTCAATGACTATGATATCACATTCTGTGGCACTCAGGAAAATCAGACACCAAGCATATAATGGCATTAAATATTTTTCTGCTTCTTTGGTTCTGTATGCAGCTAGATGCATTAAGAGTTCACCTCAACATTTTTAAAGACGCTGTTGGTTCCAAATTAGGGTATCCTCAGTATGCTAATAAACAAAAGATATGGAAAGTTCTACACAGGTTAAAAATCTTGTTATATAATTTTTAATTAATCTCTAATAGTCACAAGCACATAACTAAGCATATTAATGGTGCTAGGAGAATATATGACTTACTGAGAATGCGTCCTATTTATGATTTGAACCATTTCCTATAAAGCTAAACAGTTTGAAACACAGAGTTTTGAATCTAGGCACCCATAAGAAAGGATAAAGAGAATTTATCCCAGGAAGGCAACTGTATTTCATCTTCTTTGACAGCTTTATTGGAAGTGGCTTCTTGATGCATCATTTTGAGAAACCGAGTCCAGTCCAAGAGGAAAAAAAATGATAGGCTATCAGTGGCTTTCCTGAACTTGTAGTGGAGATGTGTATATGTTTACAAAGAAGGGTTTACAATGTAAAAATTCTTACTAATGCTGGTGTCAGGATACAATGTGACCAGTCTTGTTTCAATTTTTGCAGGTGTTGAGGCAAAGAATGACGGTTATATATAATTTTCAGTTCAGTCAGTTCAGTCGCTCAGTTGTGTCAGACTCTTTGTGACCCCATGGACTACAGCATACCAGGCTTCCCTGTCCATCATTAACTCTCGGAGCTTGCTCAATTCATGTCCATCAAGTCGGTGATATCATCCAACCATCTCATCCTCTGTAGACCACTTCTCCTCCCGCCTTCAATCTTTCCCAGCATCAGGGTCTTTTCAGTTCTTCACATCAGGGGGCCTAAGTGTTAGAGCTTCAGCATCAGCATCAGTTCTTCCAATTAATATTCAGGACAGATTTCTTTTAGGATTGACTGGTTTCATCTTCTTGCAGTCCAAGGGACTTCAAAGCATCAATTCTTCAGTGCTCAACTTTATAGTCCAACTATCCCATCCATACATGACTACTGGAAAACCATAGCTTTGACTAGATGGACCTTCTTTGGGAAAGTAATGTCTCTGCTTTTTAATATGCTGTCTAGGTTGGTTATAGCTTTTCTTTGAAGGAGCAAGTGTCTTCTAATTTCATGGCTGTAGTCACCATCTGCAGTGATTTTCAGTTCAGTCAGTTCAGTTCAGTCGCTCAGTCATGTCCAACTCTTTGTGACCCCATGAATCGCAGCACACCAGGCCTCCCTGTCCATCACCAACTCCTGGAGATCACTCAAACTCACGTCCATCGAGTCGGTGATGCCATCCAGCCATCTCATCCTCTGTCGTCCTCTTCTCCTCCCGCCTCCAATCTCTCCCAGCATCAGAGTCTTTTCCAATGAGTCAACTCTTCGCATGAGATGGCCAAAGTACTGGAGTTTCAGCTTTAGCATCATTCCTTCCAAAGAACACCCAGGGCTGATCTCCTTTAGAATGGACTGGTTGGGTCTCCTTGCAGTCCAAGGGACTCAAGAGTCTTCTCCAACACCACAGTTTAAAAGCATCAATTCTTCAGTGCTCAGCTTTCTTCACAGTCCAACTTGCAGTTATTTTGGAGCCCCCCCAAATAAAGTCTCTCACTCTTTCCATTGTTCCCCTATCTATTTGCCATGCAGCGATGGGACCAGATGCCATGATCTTAGTTTTCTGAATGTATATTTTTAATATATGTGAAATATGGCTCAATGTATACTAGAACTAAATTAAAATTTAGGAAATGTTTTCATGAATTATAGCATTTATACAGCATCCCCATCACACCCCCCCCTACACATTCGGGAACAAATGAAGATTTAAAGATGAAGCAGAGTTCTCTGTCCTTCATGTCTCCCTTGTATTATTTTATTCACTGAACACTTGCAGTGTGTTATTCACTGTACTGACTGATGGGGATTCAGCAGGAACTACATGGATTTTGTATTCATGGAAATAATTACATTTAAAGATATTTATTGGGAGTTGGGTGAGAGACTGGGGAAACATAGAGATGATTGGCAAAGGCAAAACTAATATAATCAATAAAGAGAAACTATAATATTAAACTGCTACCATTTACTGAAATTTGCTGTGAGTTAAATGTGTTTTACACATTTTGTAATTTAATCCAACTCCAAACTCTCAACCTGTCCCTAGATTACTACTCTACTACCAGTCTTAATCCTTACATTTTATTTGATATAGGGTAACCAGAGGCATCTTCCCAAAATATGAATTAATTATGTCTTTTGTGCTTAAAGCCCTCTGTTGTGTTTAAAATACAAACCTCATCATATTTTTTGAGGGTTTGAAGAATATAGCCATTTTCTACCTGGCAATTACATTTCATTCCCCCTACTTACCAAATCCCAGTGTCACTGGCTTCTGTCATTTCTTAAATAATTCAGTTTTTTGTTCACCTCATTCCCAAGGGACTTTGCCCTTTTCATTCTACCTGAATGGCTGGCTCCTTCTCATCCTTCAAATCTTAGCTTAACCATCACCCTTCAGATAGATCCCCTCTTCTAAAGTAGGCTTTGTCCCTCTTTTCCCTCTTACTTAACCACATCACATTTGTTTGGTCACTTCACAAGACTATCTCTACAACCTTCAGTTAAAAAAAATTGATAGATTTATCTGTATATTATCTGTTCCCAATAAATTAACATGTGAGATTTGCTTCTTACATGAATACATGTTAATAAATTAAAATATATTATGGTTACTCCCTACAATAAATATGTATTGAATAAATTAAACATGAACAACCCTACAGGCTAACATTCATACTCAATTTTATTGATGAGGTAATTAAAAGCTAGTGAGGTGAAGAATGCTTAGGGTAAGAAATCTGGTAAGTGATTATTGGAGTATGAACCCAGACTTCATGTTAGAAAACTATACTAAAATGCCATTAATTCATAAAACAGGGACATTCGATAGAGTTGGAAGTAGCAGGAAAAGCTGCATGAAGGAGCAAGGATTTTGAAGAATGGATAGAATTTTGGCATGCAAATACAGAAAAGAAGCATTTTACATAGGGGCTTGGAGAACAATGTGTGCTGTAAATTGGTTGATGCATAGAGTATTGGTAAGGGAGAACTGAAAAAAAAAGGCTGGCAAGAGAGGTGAGGGCAAGCTTATCATAGAATGAGAAGCTGTTAAATAACATCACACTGAGAAATTCAGACTTTATCTTATGGACTGTGAAGGGACATGTTTTCTATGCAGGAAAATGATGCAACTGATATTAATTTTGAGCTCAAGGTGACCATTTGGATAAAAATAAGATTTGTAATAATAATTAATGTGAATTATATGTTTACTATGTAGTATAATGACTATTGTCCTAAGTACAAACATTTATTATTTTGCTTAAGTCTCATAATAATCCTATAAGTGAAGTGTTCTTATTTTCCTATATTTTATACATAAGGCTAATTTCCAAGGAGGCTGAAGACTGTGCCTAGATCACATGGCTAGTAAGTAGTATAGTCAGTACTCTGATGATGTCACAACTCATGTTATGACCAGTATTCCTTACCCTAAGTATGATTAACAGTTTTTGCTACATCTGGAACTTGGACAGATAAACATTAGTTTCCCTAACTGAATATAACAGAAGCTAAAATGAGGATTGCTCTGAAGGAGAATCATACCATATAACTTGCTTCATTGCTTAAAATTGGATGACTCTTGCTACTCAAGCCCTCTTATTTAATTAACATTCCTTGAGCACTGACTGCTGCATGGTAATAAGACAAAGTCTCTGACCTCATTGGGCTTATACTACAGTGAAACTGTAATAGTCATTTATTTACCCATTACTTTGCTCATCAATTTCTTTTAATAAAAAGATGGGCAAGTGAATTTCTCTATATGATTAGTTTTCTACTTTTTAGAATTAGTTATGTTAAAATTAGGGAGCAAGTATGAGGAGCATCACTTAACATAAAAATGTTCTAGTAATAAACAAAGTATATTTGAAGTATGGTTTTCACCTGAAATCCTGATTCAATTCCACTGCAGATGGAAGTTCCTCCACTAGCAACTGTAGGTAAACTTTCCAAGAGCTTTCTTCGTTCACTGCTGCTTATGATTTGGATTAGATTACTTTTGATGGAGGCAGAACTATCAAAGTGCACCATCCCCACCCAAGATCCATTTTCGACAGTCTGCAGCAGGAAATGTTGGGCCGCTTGGTTCATTCGATTTAGACGATTAGAAACCTGAATAAAAATGGGTAATAAAAACAAGTAATTTTTGACCAGAAAGTAATAGAAGATCACATAAAATGAGTGAACAGACTTTGTTGTTAAAGGTTTTCTATCAATAGTAATTGATGTTATTAAAGAAAGCAAATATTTTCAATTGATAAAATTAAAAATACAGTTCTGTTTATTATGTAATACATGGTGGTTTGATTGCTAAGTTGTGTCCGACTCTTTTGCAACTCCATGAACTGTAGCCTGCCAGGCTCTTCTGCCCATGGGATTCTCCAGGAAAGAATACTGGAGTGGTTTACCATTTCCTTCTCCAGGGAATCTTCCTAACCCAGGGACTGAACCCGCATCTCTTGTATTGCAGGTGGTCTCCTGCATTACAGGTGGATTCTTTACCCACTGAGCCACCTGGGAAGCCTTATGTAATACATATGTATAGTATATTAAGGAACACAGGTTTTTAACTAGAGCTGATTCTTGGCTTCTAAGCACCTAAATTAGAGGTATAGAGTAAGGTGGAGATTGGGTTGGAATTGGGGGGGTGATGACTCAAATGTTAGAGACTGCTTGATTACTCCCGGGATCCTCTGTTCCAGTTGTATCAAGATGAAACTACTCCCCAGGTCCTATAATATCAATATCAAACCAGACCATCATGGACTCCAACTAGAGAATGAAATCTCTCCATCCTCTGGCCACCTGACTAACCAAAAGATGAAATTTATTCTAAATTCCACCTTGCCCATTTCTGCTTCTACACCTAACCACACCCCACCACATTTCCACTAATGGATTAACTGTAATTGGTTCTCTGGTAACCCATTAGGATTCAAGTCCTTATTTTCTAGGTGAATACCCTAGGGTGTACACCTTTTCATGCATTGGTCTTTTCCAGTCCCTCAATACCAATTGACCTGTGGCACCTGTTCCCAACACATGCCCAAGTTTCCCTCTGAACTGCTTAGAAGCAAATTACAGAGAGGAACTTCTTCTATAATACATCCCCATCTTAGCGGGTTGTGTCTACCATTTTGCTTTACCTTTAAACTTGACTATACCTGCACCCTGTCTAGGGAAAACTGCTCATCTTCTTTCCCAGTTAAGAATCTCATCTCTCCCCAGGGACTCTTCCTAAAACATTGTTATGTGGTGAGGTCTAGCACTCTGATGTGCTTTCTGAAACCCTGTAGTGCTGTGGATTATTTCAGCTAGCTGTATCATCCTCTGCCATTTCCACTAACTCATCAACCCCCATTTGTTGAATACGTTATTCCTGATCTTCAGCATGCTTTATTCTGCCTCAAATGTGCCATCCTTTTGACACATTCCATCTGCTCATTTATAGTCCATTCATTTCAACAATTATTTATTGAATGCCTACATGTGATAAACCATATTCTAGACAAAAGGACACAAAGATGAAAAAGACTACTTCAAGTCCTAGGAGACCTGGTTCCTAGATAAGATGGTTTCAAGTCCGAGAGGTATTCATAGAATAGTGGGAGAAAAATGTGTAATTTCAATATAATATATAGTAATAAGGGGAACCCTGATGACTCAACAGGTAAAGAATTTGCCTGCAATGCATGAGACACAGGAGACATGGGTTCAATCCCTGGATCAAGAAGATCCCCTGGAGGAGAAAATGGCACTCCAGTATTCTTGCCTGGAAAATCCCATGGATGGAGGAGCCTACAGTTCATGGGGTCACAAAGAATCGGACATGACTGAGTGACTAAACACACACCCAGGTCACTGTGAAAGAACTACAGAAGTGCCCTTAGCCCAGCCTTGAAAACCAGCTCATGTCCTGGACAAAGTGGATACCTACGCCAAATATTGAAATATAATTAAGTATTAATTCATGATGGGGAAGAGAGTGAGATCTTTCTTTATTCATCTGTGAACTTTTCAAGGATATGGATCTCTATTCCTAAAGCCTAGTACAAGCCTAGTACCATTCTCTTAATGTAGTAGGAGGAATGAATGACTGAATCTGGCCATATCTTCTTGATAGTGATGCTTTTTGTCTGTGTATTTGAGCATAAGGAGGTCATTCCTATAGAGAGTTTAAATAAGAGAAACATGTTAAGAATCCTCCTGGTTGATCTTGTTCCTTGATTTGGAATGTAGTTTGGAAGCTCTGAATTCACTCTTTCTTCATGCCTGTCAAGTATTTTCAATAGGTAAAGGGAGTAAGATTAGGAAATAATTACACATTTCAATCTCCAGTTCTGATCCTGCAACAAAAGCTTTACTAAAGACTTAAAAGTTCTCCTCAATAAACTATCCATTTTCTGGGAAAGAAAATTCTTGGATTGGGTCCTTCTAACTCTTATTACCATCCTTCTTTCTTGATAATGTTCATTGCCCCTCTTGAGGTCAAGATCACAGGAGGTGACAGTACTTAGGCCACCATGCATTTTAGAAGAACCCAGGTGCAGGTAGCAGTCAGAATGTTCTTAGACATTCAATCACTGCCCTGTCCCTACATCCAGGAAAAATGGGCCCATGAACTCACCGCCATGCTTCCAGACTTATCGAGAACTAAGCACACAATTCTTTCGCTGATCTTTAGCAAGGAGAAGACAGGTGGAGGGGGTGGTGCCAACATAGCTGTTGTGTTTTTAAAATCCGCAGAATTGCTGATCACCTCCCATGTGCTTCTGTAATTGCACATTTTGTTTTGTAGAGTCGGAGCTTCTTGGTTATGGTTTTTTTCATTACAGAATTCAGTGACCTAAAAGGTTAATATTATAAAATGAAAAAAAATTGTATGGGGTGCATTTAAAAACTCACCAACAGATCTGAAAAAATTAAAAACCTTTTCTTTAAAAATGCTTATTGAATGAAATATGATTTAAGGGAGGAAACGTCTTAGTAAGGCAGATTTTCAATAATAATAAGTAACACTACTTGAGTGCTTACTATGTGCCAGCCAATGTTCAAAGAATTCTATAATAATACATGTAATCCCTCAGGTCACCTGCATAGATAATTTATAAACATGATAGCAAGTCCTCTGATTGTAAATGTATCAACACAAACTGAAGTAATGATAGTTTGGTATACTTACAGAATCAATACCTTGCATAAACATTATGGATGTCTTTTCAGTTTGATCTTTATCAGGGAAGAATTGACAATTTTTTTCATACAGTTTTGTCTTGGAATCAATTCTGCATTCCCTATTTGTTACACAGCTGCCTCCTTCACACATATACACTCTATTTAAGCCAGTAATACTCGTGGAACACCTGAAAATATGTGACAGTTAGTCTTTGAGGGAATCTAATTGTTAAAATTTTTATAAAATATTAAGTGGTCTTCTTGTCAAGGTTGTTAATAACGGTCTTTATCAAGATTTTTATTCTTATTTGTATACCACACACATCCTATTTTGACAGCAAAGTTTAAGGGTTCCCACCAGGCAGCTTATTTGTTCTACAAGAAATTTTTGAGGGAAATTTGAAGTAGAATCTCCTGTCTATGCAAAGGGTGAGTCCACTGGAATTAAATCTTCTGTTGTCCCACTTATAGTAGTGACTGTAGGCTCCCTTTTTCCAAACATCTCTCCCAGTAACCTTGTGATGGTAAATATGTTGAAGGAATCTGGAAAAGGCATCTCATGAAATCATTTACTCTTGGTACCACTTTAGCCTAAGACTTTTTGTGTATTCCTCACTCAAAGAAATTTTCTTCAAAAGAATGAAATGTTGCATAGCTCCAAGTGTTTATTCAAGGAGCATTTTTATGCAAAGTGAAATGTGGCTAGAAGGAAAGACTAGGGTTCTGCCAAGGCCAGTAAAAAATAGTAGAGGAATTTTAGACATGTGTCTTATTGCATGGAATTTGCAGCAAGTGCCAGTGATTGCACCAAATATGTTGTAATGTTAGTGTAGCTTATCTTTTCAGTGTGTTCCAGTCCAAATTAAAGAAGCAAAGACTAGATTTTAGTCAGTAGTTTTGTAAGTCTTCTAAATATGTCTATGCCTCTATTGCCCCCAAACTCAGTAAACTTACGTTACCTATGTTTAACAACTTATAACTCAGTTGGTAAAGAATCCGCCTGCAATGCAGGAAACCCTGGTTCAATTCCTGAATCAGGAAGATCCACTGGAGAAGGGATAGCCTACCCACTATAGTCTTCTTGGGCTTCCCTTGTGGCTCAGCTGATAAAGAATCTGCCTGCAATGCGGGAGATCTGGGTTAGGTCCCTAGGTCGGAAAGATCCCCTGGAGAAGGGAAAGGCTACCCACTCCAGTATTCTGGACTGGAGAATTCCATGGACAAGTCAGACATGACTGAGCAACTTTCACTTTCACATGTTAACAACCATGATGAATATTCTGTAGCAGAGACTAGGCTTTTAGGAGAGTATGACCTAAACAAAGAGCTTCCCAGGTGGCACTAGTGGTAAAGAACCCGCCTGCCAAAGCAGGAGACGTAAGAGACACGGATTCGATCCCTGGATTGGGATGATCCCCTAGAGAAAGAAGGGCACAATACATTCCAGTATTTTCCCCTGGAGAATCCCATGGACAGAAGAGCCTGGCAAGCTACCGTCCATAGTTTGGCAAAGGGTCAGACACGACTGAAGTGACTTAGCATGCATGCATAATCTAAACAAATGTTATCAAAATAATAATCTTTGAAATATGCGTCCTAAAGCTTGGTGCTATGGTGCTGAGGAAGAATCTTCACTGAAATTTGTGAAAATTTCAAATTTCATTTGAAATTTCACATTTTTTAATAAGTCCCCATCCCGAAGCAGGGCATCTAAGATTGATTAAGCAGCTGGCACCCAATTTTACATTTATTACCCCACATATTCTGTTCTCTTGATCTCATAAGCAAGAGGATTGTCTATGTTAAGTGTGATGCTTCACAGGTATTGTAACACAAACTTTATTAATCTCAAGAAATTTCTCCTTGGCTCTTTGAAGCTGGTTGATTTCCTACTCAGCTGGCATTCTCCACTACTTGTTTTTTCATTCTTTTGTAGTGTAAATAATTTTTACCTCCTAGAACATAGTACAACCCTTCACATAGAGCATTTACTTAGCACAAATGAGTTCCAGCAGCTATGGTAGAGAGGTATAAAAATAAATCAACTTGACTGCCAGATGGTCTTGAATCTATGTGTATTTTAAATAGACAAGCAGTTTCTTTCAGGTACATTTTCTTAAAAAACCAAAAAGTTCTGTTTTGTGATATGGCATTCATTACCTGTGTTGGGACAATAATGAAAGAAAGGCTTTTAAAGGAATCAGTCTAAGGAAAATAAGTTACTGCCAGCAGTAATTTAAAAATGTAAATAGTCATGCCTTGTTGCTTCAATTTTCCTTGACTTTGCTCTGTAGAAAGGCTCATCATCATTGTACTCATCAAATACTCCCCAGCGGAGATGGGCCCACTCATGAACAAGCAGTCTACCTGTGGGAAAATATTTCAAATCCATGATTATATTTTAAGTGACATAACTTGTCCCTCATATTTTAATAAAAAATTTTAAATCCAGAATATTTAAATAGTTGCTAGCATTTGTATTTTGTTTATAAAACACATATTATATTACATTTCATTGGATTAATTATATCATTTCAGCATATTATTTTTTATTCCACATCTGTTAAGTCAACAAACCATTTACTATGTATATGCTAAGGGCAGAACAGTTTGAACTCTGAGTTTTGGTTCTTGGGGGTCAAAAAGTCTTAGATATTACCGTGGTTTTTTAGCCCTACAAAAGTTACTTCTACCACAGAATAAACATATATAAAACACGTCTATGGTATTGAAATTTCATGAAGGTGCAACTTTTAACTGCATAATTGCGTATAAAACTGAATAATTTAAAAATGTCTACATATGCTTGTTAAGGGTTGATAATGAAAAAAAGGTTGAAAAACACTGCTGTAGACAAAATATAATTTGAGGATATCTAAAAGGCAACGCCAAAGAGCGCTCAAACTACCGCACGATTGCACTCATCTCACACGCTAGTAAAGTAATGCTCAAAATTCTCTAAGCCAAGCTTCAGCAATCTGTGAACCGTGAACTTCCTGATGTTCAAGCTGGTTTTAGAAAAGGCAGAGGAACCAGAGATCAAATTGCCAACATCTGCTGGATCATGGAAAAAGCAAGAGAGTTCCAGAAAAACATCTATTTCTGCTTTATTGACTATGCCAAAGCCTTTGACTGTGTGGATCACAATAAACTGTGGAAAATTCTGCAAGAGATGGGAATACCAGACCACCTGACCTGCCTCATGAGAAATTTGTATGCAAGTCAGGAAGCAACAGTTAGAACTGGTCATGGAACAACAGACTGGTTCCAAATGGGAAAAGGAGTACACAAGGCTGTATATTGTCACCCTGTTTATTTAACTTATATGCAGAGTACCTCATGAGAAACGCTGGACGGGAAGAAACACAAGCTGGAATCAAGATTGCTGGGAGAAATCTCAATAACCTCAGATATGCAGATGACACCACCCTTATGGCAGAAAGTGAAGAGGAACTAAAAAGCCTCTTGATGAAGGTGAAAGAGGAGAGTGAAAAAGTTGGCTTAAAAGCTCAACATTCAGAAAACGAAGATCATGGCATCCGGTCCCATGAGTTCATGGGAAATAGATGGGGAAACAGTGGAAACAGTGTCAGACTTTATTTTTGAGGGCTCCAAAATCACTACAGATGGTGACTGCAGCCATGAAATTAAAAGACGCTTACTCCTTGGAAGGAAAGTTATGACCAACCTAGATAGCATATTCAAAAGCAGAGACATTACTTTGCCAACAAAGGTTTGTCTAGTCAAGGCTATGGTTTTTCCTGTGGTCATGTATGGATGTGAGAGTTGGACTGTGAAGAAGGCTGAGCACCGAAGAATTGATGCTTTTGAACTGTGGTGTTGGAGAAGACTCTTGAGAGTCCCTTGGACTGCAAGGAGATCCAACCAGTCCATTCTGAAGGAGATCAGCCCTGGGATTTCTTTGGAAGGACTGATGCTAAAGCTGAAACTCCAGTACTTTGGCCACCTCATGCGAAGAGTTGACTCATTGGAAAAGACTCTGATGCTGGGAGGGATTGGGGGCAGGAGGAGAAGGGGACGACAGAGGATGAGATGGCTGGATGGCATCACTGACTCAATGGACATGAATCTGAGTAAACCAGGAGTTGGTGATGGACAGGGAGGCCTGGCATGCTGCAGTCCCTGGGGTCGCAAAGAATCGGACATGACTGAGTGACTGAACTGAACTGAATAAGGTGATTAATTTACAGTAGTTAGCACATATAAGCATTAATTAAATGAAAACAATTATTTTAAATTATATATATTCAGCACTGTACTAGATATTAGCAAATACAGATATGAGTAAGATAGAGTCCTTGAGTAGGATAAGGTTCTAGAGAGTGAGTCAGAACTAAACTTTTTTTCCCTAAGAGTTTCAGGATTAATAGAAGCATAAAGGTTAAATCCAAGCTTGAAATGCACAAAGAAGAATAAGTACATTTTTGTTTTAGCAATATTAGGAAAAACTTTAGTGGAAATTGAAATGGAGAAGTAGAATTTGAAAATGTAGTCTGGTCCACTACAATATGTGTTTCTCCAACTATAGTGACCTCATGAGACATGAAAATAGGAGGAAAATAGCACCAGTATAAAGAAGTCATGTTTCTTCTTTCAGCCTCTGCTAATCATGTGTGTTCCTCATACCAGCAGTGTCCGCATCACTTGGGAGCTGACAAGACACATAGAATGTTGTGCCTACTCTAGACCTAATGACTCAGAATTTGGTTATTATTAATAACAAGACCCCTAAATTACTACTCTACACATTAAAGTTTAAAAACATTGTTTTTAGGTTTCTTAGCCAAATGGTGCTAATGAGTGAGCATGAATTATTTATATCCTTCAGTGTGGGAAGAAAAAGCTCTCATATCGACTGTGATAGAAATTTGGTGAATTTTAAGAAAATTCATATCTGCCTGCATCTCTGGTTCCTTTTTTAGGAACAGTCCACGTCAGATTGACTTTCTTTTCAGCTCATGGCTGGTTGCCTGGCTCCCATGGTTTCCTCAATTTGTTGAAAGAATAGAATTCAGGTACTCTGACCACACATGGGCTGTGGTGTGCTGTGCTTAGTCGCTCAGTGGTATCCAACTCTTTGTGACCCCATGGACTGTAGCCTGCCAGGCTCCTCTGTCCATGGGGATTCTCCAGACAAGAATACTGGAGTGAGTTGCCATGTCCTCCTCCAGGGGATCTTCCCAACCCAGGGATTTAACCCAGGTCTCCCATATTGCAGGTGGATTCTTTACTGTCTGAATCACCAGGGAACCCCAAGAATACTGGAGTGGGTAGCCTATCCCTTCTCCAGGGCACCACATATACAAAAGGGTAATTATGTGAGGTGATGATATGTTAATTAGCTCAACCATGGTAACAATTTTACTATGTATGTGTATGTGAAATCATTGTGTTATACATCTTAATTATATATAATTGTTATTAAAAAGCAGTTCCTCTGACTTAGAATTCCATTCCTATCTCAATTATTGGCTCAGCTCCTACTATCCCTGTTCTTACTCCAATAGTATTTCACTGTGTGTGTGTGTGTGTGTGTGTGTGTGTGTGTGTACTAGTGTCTGCTTTGGAGGCAGCTTCTAGACACACTGAACTGCTGCTTGAGGGTCCAGAAACTCTTTCCAGGGAACTATTGTTTTGCTGTTATCATTTTTATTACAAATTGCATAGATTTTGAAGTTTCTTCATCTTATTTCCTCCCAAAGCCCTGTGGTTTTTAAGGCATTGTTTTCCAGAATTTGAGTTTTCCCACAAATGTATGTATCCCCCGATATGTATCACTTTATGGGAGAAATATTTGTCTAAGAAAGAGGGGGAAACTGTCAGTTATGGGATGAGGCAAGCTGAGGAGTGTCGGAAAAGAATAAGAGCTCCAGTGGGGGCATTATTTTTAAAACTGAAAAAAATAAATAAATAAAATAAAACTGAAGAAAATCTTCGTCTTCTAAGACAGGTGGAGATGGAAGGAGATGTATGTGGACATGAGTTTGGAAGTAGAAAGGTAGAAGGTAGGGGCTTCTACTTTCTCAATCAAGGCATTCATTAACTTATAAGGTGGAAAAGATTGGTTATTGGTCTTAAGAAAAGTGATAGATATTTAGAACAACTGTTAGGGGGAATGAGCAAGATGAGAGGAAGCAAGTCCAATCATTGTTGAGTAGATTTGAGAGCTTCATTGACCTTGTGAAACGTGTTTTTTAAAACAATACCAATTAGTTTTATAATTTTCTTTCACAATCTTGGAAAGATACTACAAGAGTCAAAAGAAACTGCCTAGAAATTCAGTATGGAGAAATGGCAAGTTGAATAAAACATAAGGATAAAAATGGTAAGAGAGTGGTGCTATTTACGCTAGTAGGTGACATGACTGACTTTGCTGGACACGCCAAGTAGAAAAGAAACTATATCTAGACAGGCACAAGGGACTAAAGGTGCCAAGTACAACAAACATGGTCAGATCAAATTAAGGGGGAGAGGTAAGGCTGGGATGGGATGGATGATGGGGCTTTAGGATAGAGGTGGAGAACAAGTCCAGAAAGTGTCGAGGACAAGGATTGACTTGTTTGACAAAGATAAAAGACTAAATAATGTTCATTGAAGGGGCAGTGCAAGAGGAAAAGGTGGCTCTGGGGAGTGCAAATTTAAGAAGTCTTTTATTGATTAGTGATGAGTTGGACACTGCTTTGACAGTGATTTTCATTTTCATCTGAAATATAATGTGCTTTAGTTCATTTCAAACAGTGATCTTAACTCTTAGATTGAACTAGATGAAGTTGTCATTTTCATAGGTAAAAATGATCACTTATAAGCAAGTTCATCCGGTTCAAAGAATGGGTTGAATAATAATGTCAGCAGCTACCAGCCTATTCGTGTTTTCTCTTGGCCAGGAACTGTCATCTTGGCCCTTTTGATATTGCCTTGCATCTGCCTTTCATGGAGGTGGCATGTGATTAATATCCAGCAATGGAGAACTGAAAAATTAAAATCTAAAATGTGTTCCTAAAGCAAAAAATTTATCATGGCTGTCCCATATTCAAATTTCTGTAGAAACCATACTGAGTACACTTAACAAGAATTATCTAGTTTAATGTTTCCAACAATTCTATAAGGCAGGAGCAGCTCCTCTATTCATCATTTTTAAAGGAAATAAGTACAGAAAGTCTTGGTCATTTGTCCAAGGTCACACATAGAGGAGTGACCTTGGAGTTGGGATTTAAGCCTACGAGGCTTGTATACTGAACATGGATATAAATCTACATGTTGGAATCATTGCAAAATATTTGTTTTAACCAAAATTCATACCTGATGGTCCAAATTCATTTTGCTTGTTTCCAAGTACAAAGTCAGGAGTGAAATGAATATATTCTCCTTTTTCTTCACAGGCTGTGAATTGCTTAGTATATGGTTCATCTCTACCTGGGAGTGTAGGTGGAGCAACTCTAACATCAGCCTGAGAACATTTAAAAAGGTGTTTAAAAGATCAGAATAGAAATTATAACATTTGTCTGAAAAATTCTGAAATGATTAATTAACATCAAATTTGAGAAGCAGCAGAGAAAATATTTTTAAGAAATGCCTTTTGATTCTTACATGTTCGTAGCTTTCATGTTTTGGCCTCTTGTGTTGAGTGATGCTCTTCCAGTTCTCTGGAATTAATATTGATACATTTTTGAAAAAAAATCTCTTTTCCGTGGCTTCAAACAGGTAAGTAGATGCATCAATCACCATGTTCTGTTATTATAGGAAAAAAGAGAAGTTAGGCTGGCCAAGGGACAGTAGACTAAATGAACAGGCATTCATCACAGGCATTTTCTCACCTTTAGTCATTACAAAAAGAGCAACTGACTGGTGAGTAGGGTTTCGGATTCAAAAATCAAAATCTGTCATCGTCAGTTCAGAATTATGACTTAATTTGCACATTTAACAGCTTTCAGTCTTCTATAATCCTACATCAAAAGGCAAATACTTATGTTTACATTTTGAGGAATTGATTAATATGATAAAGGGCATGGACTTTGGAAGCAGCTAGACTTGGTTTTAATGCCAGCTTAAGCCTCTTGCTATTAAAATTTGACTGGTTTATGTGACTGCTTTGAATCTCAGCCTTCTTATTTATTTCATATACTCTTACAACCTATCTGTAAGGATAGCATAAACATGAAATGAGTTATAAATAAGTATTCTACACAAGGTAGTCATAAAACTCATTGATACCATCACTATTATAATTACTAGTAAGGAACAGCCTTACCTGATGCAAATTGAGAAAAACAGTTTATATGGATGGGTCATAGAAGAAGTTTTCACTACCTCCCAGGAGAGGCAGTTGGGTTGGGATCACAGGGAGTGGAGTAATGGAAAAGTTCATAGGAGAGGCAGAGCCTTTTTAGGCAGAGCTTCTTGCTCTGCCATAAAGGTGAAAATAATATACATTATATTATTAGTATCTTTATATTATTAGTATCCCAAACCCAAAAATGTTAGGATTAATAAGAGAAATAGTTCCTCAAAAGAGCTTATTATCTAGTGGAGGAAATAGATGGTTGAAAGGTTCTTTGGTGATTTATTCTACATGATCAAATCCACTGAAAAATTGAGGAATACTGGGTTCTGGATGATGATGTTACCCTATTCATGTTGCTGGCAAACAGCACAGTCTACAGTATTTTTTATTTGAAAATATCTCCTCCTTTTCAATTCTTCCTGACCTAAGACCAGAATATAACTCTTCAGAAATTCCAAGGATTTCTTCCTTTTTCTCTGGAAGATGGTCTAGTGTGCTCTTAGTGTACTGAAGAGATCATTAAAGTGATTAGGCTCTGAGCAGGGATCAGCCAGAAGCCAGAGTACAGAGAACTGAAGACCAGAGGACTGGCTGGTGGTGTGACAAGGTCTTTACAGAGCTCCCAAAGTAGGTTGGAAGTTACTTTTCAATTGATTATAATTATATTTTTCCAAGTATTCAAGCAAAAACCCATGAAGTTTCTGACTTCTACTTTCCCTCAACCCTTCTCTATCCTACACATCTAAACTATCAGCATATTTCTCCATAATACTCTTAGAAAATGTCCAGGGTCACAGCACATTAATGATCTCTCCCGCAATATCTCCATTCCTATTCACCATCACTTTTCATCTGCTGCAGCTTCCTACTAATGTCCCTTGACACCTCTATGCTCACAACTTATACAAGATGGGTGATAAGTGGAAGCCCTGTAGAGAGTGTCCTCAACGCTGCCATCAGAGTGATCTCAGAATAAGCAAGCTAGAGCACACCCGACCTCTGCTCAGATCCTTCTGTGGATTTCATCTCACTCGAAGTAAAAGCCCAAATCTTTCCAGTGGTCTGGGCCCTGTGACCTCTCCAACTTCAGCTCTCCTCAGTCTTCTTCCTGCTCATTCACAGTTGTTTCCTTGGTCACATCAAACATGCTGTCACCTCCATGCCACTGCAACTGCTGTCCCCTCCCCAGATTTTCAGTGAGTCTTCCCTCACAAATCTCAGGCCTCTGCCCAGATATCACATCTAGTGAGACATTTTCTGACCACCCTGCATGGAAGAGTAACCCACATTCTCTCCCTACCCCAGCTCTGCAAAGACTGCCTGTTTCCCTTTGCTGATTTATTTTACTACATAGCAACTTACTACTACAGACTTGTTTACATTGATTTTATATTATTATCTGTATCATCTGAAGAGAGTATATACTGAAAGAGATCAGGAGCTTTAAGAAAATTCACTGCTTTCTCACCTGGAATGCCATAAGCAAGCATTTAATAAATCATTGTTTAAAGAACAGACAAGTCCAATGGCTAATTTACAGATAGGAAACAGAGGAGGATCACATGTGCTGATGACCAGCAAGCAAACTGGGTTCTGAGCCAGGAATCAGTCAGAAGCTAGGGTACAGAAAACTGAAGATCCAGAGGACTGGCTAGGAGTGTGGAAGAGGACTTAAGAGATGTCCTAAATTAGACCGAAGATTACTTCATCACTGGCCTAAAGCAGATGAAATAATTTTCTACCTAAGTATGTTCCCTAAGAATGTCTCTCCTCTCTCTTTGTTTTGGATCTCAATTTAGATCTCAATCAGTTGTTTTCTGCTTAAAGTGATGACTCTCTATGTCCCTTTGAGTGTATCTGGCATATAGTAAATTGAATTGCAGTACAGTTTGGGAAAATAAGATCACTGCATACAGTTTTGTGGGCTGCGAAATGTACAAGTCCACAGGATTCAATTTATTTTGTAGTCTTGTAATGCTATATAGCTGTCTTGGGTAGTGGTGTGTTTATAAAGTCATGGAGGGATTTCAAATACCCTATATCAGGTGACTTTGATACCTTGGGGCCTGCTGGAGTGGCTAATAATGGTTCTCAGAGGCTTCCATGCAGAATTTTATAATATTACATCTAAATTCCTTCTCAGAATTCCTATAATATCCTAGTTGGATCAAAGAAGATTAAGATATTAATGTTTCAAAAAAGAGTACTCTTAAACCCAAAAGACACATGAATAAAAGGAATAAGGAAAGTTGACAATTGAAACTCAGGTCATAAATTATGAATCAATTCAACATATCTTACTATGGTCAGATAGTATCCCAAGAATAAGAGTCTGTTCACCCTTTACAAAAAGTGGTTTTTGTTATCTTGTATAAACTGGATCTCAAATCCAGATCTAGCAGCCTTCAAAACCCATGTGCAGGATCTCAGCTCTGATTGTACTATTTAACTTGACCTTGGGAAAATTATTTCCTTTTCCAAATCCCAGTTTTCCCTTCTATATAGTGTGGATGAGAGTATTTCACAAGGTTGTCTGAAAATATCAATGTAAGGACTTTGTAGAAGACTCAGAGAATGCCAGAAAACATTCTTCTAATCTAAGAATGTCTGCTAAACATTGAACTTTTACATTCAATAGAGAACCATTTTAACAAATGTTTTGCCCCTACAAACAATTCTTCCAAATACTGTTTCCTGAGCTTCAGTTAGTTTTGATACTGATCAACCAGATACTAAAAAGCTATCATTCACAATCAATTATATTAACTGCTACTCAAGCCTGTGTTCATCAGTAAATTAATCTTTGTATTTTCCTGGAATTCAAAATGTACCAGTAAGTAAATACTGCTGTGCTTAAGATTATACAGAATGAATGATAAATGGCAGCTACAATATCACCTGCTCACGATTCAGGTCAAGCTCATCAGCTTCTGATGGATAAAAACACCCATGGAGAAAGCAGAAAGTGAGAATTTAAGGAAACAATAGTTAAGGAGTTAAATATAAGGAGTTAGTAAATGTTGAGGTGAGTGACAGGGAGAATTAATTTACATGGCTGTAACACCAGTCTCTTTATTACATGGAACGTTAATGTTGGATGAAACAATAGATATAAGAGTCTTTGGTTCACTCCTGGAAACTTTCTCTTGTCTACCCACTCTTCCGAGTGAACTCAGTTACTCTCATGGCTTGAAATCTCATCTACACACTGATGACTCCCAAGTTTTTATCTCTCCCTAGATTTCCTCCTTGAATTCAGATTCATATCTCCATCCATATGGATATCTAATGGGCTTCCCAGGTGGCGCTAGTGGTAAAGAACCCGCCTGTCAATACAGGAGACATAAAAGACTCAGGTTAGATCCCTGGGTGGGGAAGACCCCTAGAGAAAGAAATGGCAAAAGCATCTCAAATTCAAAATTTTGCAAACTAACTTCTGATCTCCCAGCCACGAAATTTTCTCCTCTTAAGTCTTTCCCTTCTCAATCAATAATAATACCACCCTTCCAAGTGTTCAGACCAAAACCCTTGAAGTCTTCTGTGACTTTTATTTTTCCCTCTTCCCTTCCCCTACCCCAGACATCTAAATCATTAGCAAACTTGTCTATGATAAGCTCATGGCAAAGAACACGTTCAGGATCACACCACATTAATGGTGTCTACCACAATATCCCCGTTCATAGTCACTGTCGTTTCTCATTTCCAGCAGCTCCCTACACAGTGTCCCTCAATACTTCTGTGTTCTAACAGAACTTATACAAGATGAGTGACATGGGAAAACCCTCTACAGTGTTTCCTCAACACTGCAGACAGAATGACTCCAGAACAAGCACAAGCGAGCACACCTCTCCTTGTCTATGGATTCTGATTTCTCTCAGAGTGAAAGTCCAAATCTTTCCAGTGTCCTGGGCCCTGCTACCTCTCCACCTGCAGCTCTCCCCCGCTCTTCCTCCTGCTCATTCCCAGTTGTTTCCTTGGTCACATCAAGCATATTGTCATCTCCATGCTGCTGCACCTAGTGTCCACTCCCAAGGTTTCCAGTGGGCTCTCCCCTCACTCATCTCAGGTCTCCACCCAGATGTTACATCTAGTGAGACATTCCCTGACTACCCTGCATGAAACAGTAACCTGCATTCTCCCCTTACCCTAGCCCCACCATCACTGCCTATCCCCTCTGCCGGTTTATTTTACTGCATAGCAACTTACTACCATGAACCTGCTATGCATTGACATGTTTTTATTATCTGTATCATCTGAAGAAAATATATACTTCATGAGATCAAGAGTTTTTAAAAAATCCACTGCGCTCTCTCCTATAATGCCATAGCAAGCATTCAGTAAATCATTGTTTAAAGAACATACAAGTCTAGTTGCTAACTTACAGATGGAGAAACGGAGGATGAGGGAGGCCCCATGCCTTGTCTTTGATCTTATGGTGGGACAGGGTAGAACCTTGTCTGGAACCTTCAATTTCCATTGCCCATTCCAGCATTATTTTATTTTCTTTTTTTACTGCACCTTGGTGCTTTTAAACTTCCTGGAGTACTGAGAAGTTTCCATTGTGGTTATTAACTACTATATACATATATATTTTCTCATCAATTCAAACAGAAGAAATCCCATTACTTTCTTTTTTTTTTTTTTTTAAATTTTATTTTATTTTTAAACTTTACATAACTGTATTAGTTTTGCCAAATATCAAAATGAATCCGCCACAGGTATACATGTGTTCCCCATCCTGAACCCTCCTCCCTCCTCCCTCCCCATTCCATCCCTCTGGGTCGTCCCAGTGCACCAGCCCCAAGCATCCAGTATCATGCATCGAACCTGGACTGGCAACTCATTTCATACATGATATTTTACATGTTTCAATGCCATTCTCCCAAATCTTCCCACCCTCTCCCTCTCCCACAGATTCCATAAGACTGTTCTATACATCAGTGTCTCTTTTGCTGTCTCGTACACAGGGTTATTGTTATCATCTTTCTAAATTCCATATATATGCGTTAGTATACTGTATTGGTGTTTTTCTTTCTGACTTACTTCACTCTGTATAATAGGCTCCAGTTTCATCCACCTCATTAGAACTGATTCAAATGTATTCTTTTTAATGGCTGAATAATACTCCATTGTGTATATGTACCACAGCTTTCTTATCCATTCATCTGCTGATGGACATCTAGGTTGCTTCCATGTCCTGGCTATTATAAACAGTGCTGCGATGAACATTGGGGTACTCGTGTCTCTTTCCCTTCTGGTTTCCTCAGTGTGTATGCCCAGCAGTGGGATTGCTGGATCATAAGGCAGGTCTATTTCCAGTTTTTTAAGGAATCTCCACACTGTTCTCCATAGTGGCTGTACTAGTTTGCATTCCCACCAACAGTGTAAGAGGGTTCCCTTTTCTCCACATCCTCTCCAGCATTTATTACTTGTAGACTTTTGGATCGCAGCCATTCTGACTGGCGTGAAAAGATGCTCAACATCACTCATTATCAGAGAAATGCAAATCAAAACCACTATGAGGTACCATTACTTTCTTACCTGTATCTTTTCAATTAGTGTTTCATCTTCTGGCACAGCGGGGTCTATAGCAATGATAATGCCCTCGTAGCCATTGTTATTCAGCCGAACAAGGGAAGTATTGGACCCCTGCAGCAGGTATAGCAGTAAGAGGAAGACAAAACTTCTGAATAACCCCATTTTTCCTCTTGAGTTGGTCCAGGCCCCAGTGTTGTTCAAGGGGCAATTCTTTCACCTTTAATCTCTCCACATATATATATACATACTCCTGAACATTATCAATGTTGGCTAGTCATGGGACTTTGACTGTATAAAGGTCAAAGTTACATATTTTAAGAAAATACTTGACTTCAGATTACACAATTGTTTTATTGTATGTTACTGTAAAATGACCTGAATCATAGATGAGTTCAGAACTTTTTATAAAATACATTGCACATATTCCTTTTGGGACATATTTTCTATGCTTTCTAATTCTGGCTAATTTCCTCAGTATAGACATATACTTTGTATTTTCTGAAGAGTGCAATGTGAAAATAAATAAAATTTCATCATGATATTAATAGAAACAAAAATGCTAATTTTGTTAATCAGTTTTACAGTGATTTAACTATTATTTAGATTATTTACTAACAGTAAAAATAATATAAAAGAATGTTAAGATTGCTAAATGTAAATAATGTCAAATTAGGTAAGATGGCTTTGAAAATTAAATTAAGTATTTTAAAGTCTGATAAGTTAAGGGAAATTTAATTAAGTTATTAGAGCAAATTTTTTAAAGCCCTGTCCAGTAAAGAATGAATAGAATTTGTTTTTAATCAATTATATATAAAAAAGAATGGTATGTGTTGGTTATTATTGAGACAGAGTGAATCATCTTAATAGTTAATATTTATTCAGTACTTACCAGGGCAGAGATTCTTCACTTACTCCTTACTGCAACTCTGTAACATAAGTATGAATATTATTTTCATTTTATACTTGGGGAAACTAAGGCACACAATTTTAGTACCTTGCCAAGATCACATAGCTAGTGAATGGCAAAGTCAGTATTTGAACCCAATATTCTTACTCCAGAGTTTTATCATACTCCACAATAAGGCAATATTGTCTTATAAGGCAAATAATATAATGTTTTTTTAATGGAAAAAGGGGGTCAGGATAGGAATTATAATGATGAGTTAAGTATATCTAGTCTTAAAGAAAAGGAACCAGGACTCATCAGAAATCCAGAAGGGAACTAAAAATAAAATAATAAAAAATATCTTTAAATTAAGAGCTTAAGTAGGAGGATACCTGTGCTACATTCTGAACAAGCAAAAGATTTTTATCAAGATGGAAGTTTTATCATATGTGTTCAGATTCTGACCTCCTAGGTAGCATCTTACACCCTCCTTCCATTCATTCAGGAATATTATGGAATAACTTTACATTCATATAATTAATATTTTATGCAAGATACAGGGTGGAGCTGCTATATTAGCCACTGCAGGTGAATTGTGATTACTTGGAGGGATTAGAGTGCTGCTGTTGCTGCTGCTGCTAAGTCGCTTCAGTCGTGTCCAACTCTATGCGACCCCATAAGATGGCACCCACCAGGCTCCCCTGTCCCTGGGATTCTCCAGGCAAGAACACTGGAGTGGGTTGCCATTTCCTTCTCCAATGCAGGAAAGTAAAAAGTGAAAGGGAAGTCGCTCAGTTGTGTCCACTCTTCGCGACCCCATGGACTGCAGCCTACCAGGCTCCTCCATCCATGGGGTTTTCCAGCCAAGAGTACTGGAGTGGGATGCCATTGCCTTGACAAATATATACTAGGCAGTCTTTCTTGGTTTCCTCACTGACCTCACTTCCTACTTCCCCCTGCCTCTCCCTGAACTCCAGCTTAGGGGCTTCAAGCACACTGAGCAAGGTCTCATCCCATAGAATGCTCAAGAAATTGTTTTTAACTGATGGACTGACTGAACTAGTGAAGGACTACCATTTTAACCCCAAATAAAAACATATCACAGTGCATAAACAGAAACTTGTTTGAGGTCTCTGAAATGTTGGGGAAACATGGGAGCTCAAATCCTCCCTAACGTTTGGGGAATATATAGGTTATTTTCAGGAGAGGCCCTTGCTCCCTCAATAAAATCAGGAAACTCTTGGCTAGAATGTTGGAAAAGAGATCCTTCATCTTTGCCAGAGGTGTTAGGAGAAGCTCCCTTCAAGTACTAGATACATGATGCCCCATGAAAATAGACAAATATTTATCACATTCTCCTTTTACTTGTTTCTGGAAGCCCAGAAAGGAGTGATGCTTTGTAGAGCTTGAAAAGGGACCACCATGGAAAGGAAGATGATTGTATGCCCTGACTTATTTTTCCATATATTTCCTTTGCTGAATTTCTAATGCTAGTCGTAAAGAGGGAATGATAATTGTAAAGATGGTATCTCAGAGCTATCCCCTTCTATAACTAGTCCGCCTCTTCCAGATTCCTAGTTGGTTGGTCCAACTTCAAAGGTCTCCATCAACTCAACCTCATGTGGGCTTTAGGGGCAGAGACTGGCTGGTCAAAAATCAGAAAAGGCCATGATAAATGGGTCTAAATCAAATCATGCTTAGGGAAAGAGGCTAACTTATAGGGCACTTCGAAGGGTTGGATTTCCTTGTCTATTACTGAACCAAGGAGCTTAGAAAAAATTTAGTTGTTACCCAATATAACAAAGAGTTGGACACGACTTAGCCACTGAGCAACAACAACAACAGATCAAAACTTATGATTTCACAGCTATTACTGTTACAGTGATACCAAGTACTGTTTTTTGTTGTTTTTTTTTTTCAAGTGAGTTGATTTAAAGCTATATTAAGAAAATAGTAGAATGGGTACATGAACATGGTAACAAAGAGTCTGGCATGACTAAGTGACTTCACTTTTCACTTTCAGGTTGATATATGCAATATTAAAATTGTTAAAAATTTTCAAATATAGTTACTATGAATTGTTTTTATATAATACTTTTATTATGCATGAAAAACTTTATTCAGCTTCAAAATACAGGGTTTTATTAAATTTAGTTTTCACATAATAACCCAAAGAGAAAATCGTTGGTAGAATTTGATTAATAATAGATTCCAATGGGTAACAGTATCTATTATATAGTATCAACGTTTGAGTGAGCGTTTAGAAAACTTACATTTACTGTGTTAATAATTCCCTATTCTACTCTCTTTCTGTCCCAAGTAGGCATTTTATTGGCGGCCATAAATCATGGTGAATTGACATTTGAATGAGTAACACTGTTTTCCAAGAGCCATAAAGCAAGCAAACAAACATGTTTCTCCTTGCTATTTTACATTTATCAAAAAAAGCAGAAGTCTCTTACACTCTTCACAGGGGGAATCAATATGCCAAGTTAAGAAAATGAGACATTAATTTTATGTTCTTTTTTTCTTTTTAACATTCCATCCCAGATTCTCCTCTTTTTTGGGAATTTAGGTGAGTAACACTGAATTCTCCAGGGAGAGTCAGATTTCTGATTGCCATAGTCACACAGGATCTTTTGTCAAGGGATTTTTAAATCATGAGTCAGTCACACTGTAAAACAGTAACAGCCAGTTTCTTTCCTTATGAAAAGAGGATTTGGATTGGCATTATTGAGGCAGGCGTACAGTCTATGATTTCACTTTTGATTTCCTTGAAGGAATGATGTTTGTAATATCTTCATTTTTAAAAAATGAAAAGAGTTTCTTTCTGAATTGTAAAACTGAGTTACTCCCCCTTAAGAAATTTCCTGAAGGTAATGAGTTCTCCACTAATAACACAGAATTTAGGGTATAAATAGGTTGGAATTCCTCCTTTGATATTGTTTCTTCCTCCTCCTTTTGTGGATCTTCCTATCCGCACTGTGTATATTCTGTTCTAGATTACTTGTGCTAAGCACACGTTGGTCAGAATCCTTTCCTGCCTTCTAGAGCCAGATCTGGAAATCAATCTCTCTTTCTCTACCGCTAGCACACAATTTATGAGAGGTTGTGGTTCCCTCCGTACCTAATTAGATAAGTACCTGCTTTTCAAACTATGTTTTGGAGATAGTAGAGGGAGTATGTTTCTGAGTTCTAGATCTGGAGAGAAGCATTAGAAATCCCAACTGTTTCTTCAGGTCAAATCATATTTCTTAGTCCAGTTTTGCCATTGATCTAGCCAATATTTTGATTTTCTAATTCCTAAACCTGTTTCCAAATTAGTTCCAACTTCTGAAAAGGAAATGGCTGGGGGTTTTGTGTATGTGTCTGTGATTTAAAAGCCCAAAGTAAAAAATAAATAAATAAATAAACAAACAAACAAATAAAAGCCCAAAGTATTAGTTAAATAGGAAACAGTATAAAATCAAATATTTATAGTTTCTTGGAATATCCCACCAATAAGGGTTTCCTATTGGCCCTTCTTCCTACTTAGTGACCAGCTTTCCCCTTTCTTTTCTCATTCTCTGCTTATTCTCACTTATTTCTTTCACAACTGTTAAATGCCTGGAACTGCAAATACTTTTCTGTTTTTTACAAAGTAGTACTTTAGCTCTCTCCTGCTGCTGCTCCGAAACTTGCACATTTAAGCCTGTTAAAGATGAATGAGTGAGTGATAGTCACTCACTCAGTCATGTCCGACTCTTTGCAACCCAATGGACTGTAGCTTGCTAGGCTCCTCTGTCCATGGGATTCTCCAGGTAAGAACACTGGAGTGGGTTGCCATGTAAGAGCTATATAGTGTTATATAAACGAAACGAAGTCTACTTTCCAACAGGTTCTTCATGTGGGGATAGACAGCCAGAAAGTGAAAGTGAAGCTGCTCAGTCCTGTCCGACTCTTTTCAACACCATGGACTGTAGCTTGCCAGGCTCCTCTGTCCATGGAATTTTCCAGGCAAGAGTACTGGAGTGGTTTGCCATTTCCTTCTCCAGGGGATCTTCCCGACCCAGCGATCGAACCCTCTCCCACATTGCAGGCAGACGCTTTACCATCTGAGTTACCAGGGAAGCCCTTAGACAGTCAGAGGTGGTTTCATTTTCTCTCATTGTTAGAGGAACTAGACCTTGTTCAACTAGCCTCTATAGTGCTAGCCATATGGTATAAAACCCTATTTTCAAAGATTTTAAATTTCATAATCAAGCAGTTAGGCAGCCTTCTTACCAAATCCTTAGTCACCAGATTTTCTGGCTCCAGTTCCTTTTGCACACCAGTTGTCTTACGTACAATGTCATCTTTCCCTTCTCTAATTCTTCAAGAGAATATCGTTACCTCAGATTGGCACAAGGCTTGACTTGCTATTTAGAATATATCAGAATCTGGTCAATTTACAATTTCAATTTTATCTTTTAATACCACCAGTAATAAATATTTCTCTCGCATACTTTGTGAAAAATCACCTTTACTTTCCACTCTGGTATCCTTGACCACATTCATTTTTCTAATTATTCAATATCTAGCTTAAATTCTGCTTCCTATGAAGGTTTCCCTGACCAATGCCTCCTGTCATTTCCCTTCTCTGAATTTCTGTACCCTTTGATTAATAACACGGTTTTCTACACAGATAATCCTCTCAATTTCAGGATTTAGGGGTTGAGGTTTTGAATAGCTTCATAATACAATTTTAGTGCTGGAAGACCTGAGACCTGAGAGACCATCTAGTTAAACCACTGATATTATGGATGACAACACATGTCCTAGGAAGATTAGTGACTTAGTAGCAAAACTCCAACCAGAACATCTGACTTTTGCCCAGTGTGACCTCTTCTCATGGCTTCTTGCTCCCAGCACTGAGCCAGTCCCTCCTTATTACCCCTGGCTGCTGCTGCTATCGCTATTTGTTACACCAGCTGTACCCTGAACTCAAGGTACCTGTTTCTTTTTAGGAGTTGTAAAGTTAACAGATGCTACAGAAATTTTGTAACATATGATTCCTAAGTTAAAGACTTTCTCATTGTGTAATCAGAATTGGACCAGCCACAAGGAGAAAAAAAAAATCCTTTGAGCAAAATTGCTTTAAACAGAAAGTTTGTCCAAAGAATTTTATGCCAGGAGCAAGTACTCACAGATTCATCTATTCATAGTGATCTCTATAATCCATTCTTTTATATATATGGGATCCTGTAAGGATCAGGGAGAACTAATATTTATTGAGCATCCATGTCAGATACTCTTATTGTTACTTTACATTAACTCATTTAGTTTTCATAATCACTAACTTTAAATTTTTATTTTTAAAAAAATATGTTGTTGTAGTATAGTTGATTTAAAATGTTGTGTTAGTTTCTGCTGTATAGCAAATTGAGTCATGAGACAGGCATCCTATTATCTTCCTCCTTCTACAAATGGTGAAACAGAGACCAGAGATGTTAAGTAAATTTTCTGAATAATAAGCCCATAGAAGGAAGAACATGGGATTTGAACTTATATCTCTTGTCTCTACATCATGTTATGGGTAGCTATATTTTGCCTGTTTGGTTACACATTGGACTATGGTGGTGGACACTGTTAGTGCTCTGCCCCATCTCCTCTTGCCTTTTTACTGTTCCTGTATACCTCTTCTCTCTGTGTCAGGGGACTTTTCTCTCAGTGGCTCACACTGGCAGCTCTTCTCTGGAGGACGGTCCTCAGGCCTCGGGAGCTGCTTAATCTGTTTATGCAGAGAGCCAGTGGTAGCTTCCGTCCTCCCAGGTGGTCCTTAGCCAGTGACTGACAAGTGCAGGGGATGTGAAATCTTAGCGCCTTTGTTTCAAGTTGGGACAAGTTCTAAGATGTAACTTAGATATTAGAGCTCCCTGTGGAAACAACCTTAAAAAATCTCCACAGGACTGTAACCAACATCCTACTTGGCTTAATCTTTCCTTGTTTTGTTTTCTTTCCTCCTTTGCCATTGTTTTCTTTGAGAACTTCCTTAATAAATTGCTTGTATGTAAAGTCTTGTCTCAGGGTTTAATTTTGGTGAATCCATTCTAAGATAGAGTATCATATCTTAATTTCTCAAATATTATTTATTAAGCACTTCCTATATGCCAAGCACTATGTGATATTCTTTATATCTATTAACTCATTGAATCCTCACAAGAACCCCATGAGTAGATACCATTTCTCGTTTTACAAATGAGAAAGCTGAGCCTTAATATGATCCTCAGGGTCACGCAGCCAGTATGTGTCAGAACCAAGCTGAAACCCTGGTCTGATTCCCAAGGCATATTCATAACCCCTATGTTGTACTCCTCAAGGATACATAATTTCCCCTGGTAAGGAAGCCAACTCATAGTCAGCCCCTCCATCTGTGGGAGAATACAAAAACAAATGATACAAATTCTAGTGTAAAACACAAATTATCATATATTTTATAGTTTTCTTCTCCTAATCCAGAAGATCTACATTTCTGTGACTGGGGAGAGAGAGAAATCTTATCCGGGCAAAACATATTATATGACACTTCATATAGTCTTTAGACTAGTGCCTTGAATATTTGTGGAGTATTTGCTTTCTGATAAGCTCAGAAGATAAAAAAAAGTGCTTACTCTTAAGGAATCTACAATTTATCCTAGAGATGAAGTTAGGGAATGACTCATGAGTCATAAAGAATGGGCAAGATTTTAGTGTTTTATTTTATCTCATTTTAATTGTACTTTATTATTTTACAATGGAAGACAAATACCAGAACTGTGTTTGAAATAGAGGCCAGGATCACAGAGGTAGAAAATGGCCTGTATCTGTGATTCTTATTAGAAATCTAATACAAAGACCTAGCTAGACTTCATTTACTTGCTCTGGTGGAAAGAATAGTAGTGCTTCCCTCTGATTGATAGATTCTCTTCAAAAGGACTCAGAAGTATTTTATACTTAGAATATTCACTTTCAAGCAGTTATCACTTATATTCATAGCTATATAAAAGTGGGACTCTGAGATTTCAAATGTTTCTAATATGGAGATGTGAACTTGAACATATTAATGGCCATGCTAGGTAAAGGAGAGTGATTTCCAAATCAAAGGAGAGTGATTTCTAACCTGTGGATTAAGACTCCAAAGGGACTCAAGTTTAATGAGATGGGTATTCAAATCCATATGCATATATATTCCTTTTCCAAGCTATAGATACTAGAGCTCTTATCTCGTGGGGCAGCCATAAGCAAAGCAGTTAAGAATATAAGAGTGTGGAACTGTACTGTTCGAGTTTAAACCCTAGCTTTACCATTATGTGAATGAATTTGGTTAAACTCCTTGATCCTTCTGTACCTCAATTTCTCAATATATTTTTATAACTATTCCAAAATTATTTACATGTAAAAGAAAATGTAAGAAAGGTAGGAAATTTGTAACAAGTAATGAAAAAGACAAAATCAGTTGGCCCTGAATGATTTTATTTTACCTCATTATAACTTTGTACAATAATTTACTAGTTCAGAGACGCAATCTCTGTCCTAACAGAACCCCTTGTCTTTACACTAATTCCTCCCAATGTATTCTGCACACAGTCTTTCTCAATAAAACATGATCATATCCGCCTGCAGTTGTTGTTTTTTTCTCTCATCATTTCCCCATTGGCTATAGGTTAAAGTCCAAGATCTTTGGCATTTTATTCAAAGCCTTCCTCTGTGACTCAGCTACTTTTTCATTACCTTCTTAGTCCTCATTTTCTTGTCCTCTCCTCTTCCAGCTTAGAATACACAGAAATGTTTACATTTTCTCCTTTATACTCCTATAGTTACGTGATACTGTATCACATCACCTGAAATTGCTTTGTCTCCTTAACCAAATCATAAACCTCTGGAACAGCAGGGACCATGTAGTTCCAGACTAAAGCACAGTGACTATTATACAGTACAAATTGTGCTCAATGAATAAATGAATTCAAGTCAACAAATATTATGTTCTAGATTTTAGACATTGTTAGAGCAATAGTTAAGAAACAAAAATTTAGTAAGTAGGTTCTTGTACAAAGGTTACAATGAATTTTTTTTTTTTAGCTCTAAAAAGATTATGTTCTGAAGTGTTAATTATATTGTATGAGTATTTTTAACAGGACTCTATGGTTGCATGTGATAGAAAACCAACTCACATAAGTTAGTTAAATCAATTTATATGTTTGTTCATTTGAAGGATATTGGGTACATCTCAAATAGCACTACATAGGAGTAGCCCGAAGAGAACTCAAAACCAGCCCCATTGTACATTATCCAGGAACCAATACAGAATTAGTTTTGCTGACAACTTTGTATACCTAGGTCAGATTCTGAAAATATCTGGGGGATGATTTCCTAAAGTCTGAGATGGTCCCAAGGTGAAAAAATCCTGGTTGGCCAATGCATTAGGCTGCTATATAGGCTATTCTGGAAGAACTAGGCTCAGTTCATCTGTGTTCTGTGATACTACTTGATATGGGTGTCTGAAAACCTTGAGTATCCGGCATCAATCAGGAATACATACTGTCATCGAACTTCCCAGATAACCAGAGCCTAATTCATTTAGTTTGAAAACTTAATTTTAACTCTTTTCAGGCCTTTCTTTCTAAAAGAGAATATATTGAATAGAATATATTGAAGATAACTTGGGTAATGTAATGGGGCACAAGAGTGAGTGCAGGTCTCCAGGAGTCTTTAATGAATGTATTCCAGTGGATACCAGGTTCATATATGCCAGTGTTTATCCACAGGACAAATTTTTATTGAGGCACACAAATACTTCCACAGAAGGGAAGTGCCAGATTTAAAATTTTTTTAGAAATCAATTTCAGATAAATTAATATGGTAATCTGTTATGGGAAAAGAGAGAGAAGAAAGCCCATTTGCTGTGTGTGTGCTTAGTCACTCAGTCATGTCTGACTCTGTGCCACCCCATGGACTGTAGCCCACCAGGCTCCTCTGTCCATGGGGATTCTCCAGGCAAGAATACTGGAGTGGGTTGCCATGCCCTCCTCCAGGGGATCTTCCCAACCCAGGGATAGAACCCAACCCACACTGCAAGCGGATTCTTTACCGTCTGAGCCACCAGGGATAGAAGAAAGCTCATTTGCTTGTCCTCTTTGAGTGTGTTTGAGCTTACCTTTCTGTGACATCTCCTATGTCATATCAGAATTAGTTTAGTTGCACACTCAGGACCATCATTCTGTAGATCAACTTTGGGCACCACTCTGGAGACCAATACAAGGTTCTTGGAAATTTGCTAATCTCTGTAGAATTGTGTGCAGTGGCCAGAAGTGAAAGCACTGCTAAGATGTTGTCCATATACAGCAGAACTGTATATTCTCCATTTTCCTCATTTCATATATATATGTTTTCAATTTTGTAAACCTTTATTTTTTTTTTCAATTCAAATTATCATATATTTTGAGTGAAAAAGTTCAAAAAAACAATTCTTAATTTGCAGATACATCATGATCATTTCATGAATAGTTACATAAAGCATAGCTTGGAGAATGATAACCAACCTGAAAATAATTTATGTTTCAAATCAGTGATTATGGTATCCCACCCCAACAGCTATTTATTTGTTAGCTCTTGTCCTACAGTTTCTTTCTTTTTTTTTTTTTTTACTCCAGGTGTTTCTTTTTTTTTTTTTTAATTTTATTTTATTTTTAAACCTCAAACACTGTATTAGTTTTGCCAAACATCAAAACGAATCCGCCACAGGTATACATGTGCTCCCCATCCTGAACCCTCCTCCCTCCTCCCTCCCCACACCATCCCTCTAGGTCATAAACCTTTAAAAAATAGACATATTATGAGCATTCTACCAAAAGACTGTTTTGGAAAGAGAATGAAGATGACAATGTAGCTGATGAGATAACGAATATTGACTTAGTGATTCTTCTGTGCTGGACCCTGTTCTAACCACTCATCTTATACTCATTCAGTTAATCTTCACATAAGTCCTATGATGTTTTCATTTTATACCACATATAAAAAAGCTTTTGTACAGAGAGATAACTTGGCCAATGTTTGGTTACTAGTCAGAGGATATGTATTTTTAAAGCATTTTTATATCAATATTTCATAAACCAAAATGAATAAAATTTCATTACATGAATACAATAAAATTTACTATTACATTGATATTATTTCCAATTTTGGTATCTTTCAGAGAATGCTGCTGTGAATAACTTTGTTGGTGAATTTATTTATTTCATTATGATAGATACTGTTTGTAAACTAATGTGTCAAGTGGAGATTTTTATGGCTTTTGACATTGCCAATTGCTTTCTAGAAAGTCAGTGCCTATTTATAGTTCATGAAATGGTATATCAGTGTATACACATCATTACACTTTACAAATAATATATATATAAATACTATATATATATTTAATTTGGTAACAATTATTTTATTATTTTTGTTGTTGCTAAGCAATGGGGTTGCTCACAGCACTTCTCTAACCTCATTCTCAGATGAGGAAATTGAGTGAACCTAGTACTTAGCAGCTTCTGTTCGTTACTCTTGGTTACCTTTGTCACTGTTTATTAATCAGGACTGCTGATTCACTATCAGGTATGCATATCTGATACCTGTTTCCACATAGATACTATACTATCTCATAACAAAACAGAAAGCTAACTAGACAACTAGGTCATGCTATATTAGCAAATTTGATCCACATACTGCTGCTGCTGCTGCTAAGTCACTTTAGTCGCGTCTGACTCTGTGTGACCCCGTAGACAGCAGCCCACCAGGCTCCCCCATCCCTGGGATTCTCCAGGCAACAACACTGGAGTGGGTTGCCATTTCCTTCTCCACATACTATTCATCATTAAAACAAAAAAACTAAAACAAACAAGGAAGCTAGGCAATATACTCTGTACATTGATAGCAAATTTGATTGATGCTCAATTCTGAAGTTAATAGCCATGTTGAGAATAGTACCTCCTAACAATTTTGTGAGTCATCAGGATTTTCCTCTTATTTCCTGGTTCCTGGCTTTACTGTCAGTGTAGATAAGGAAGGTATATAGGAAATTGAATTAAATATGAAATGTTTCCTGAATATGAAACCTTGCCTACATGATGAAAAATACTAGATCTAAAATGGAAACTTAAAAAAAATCTTTCTGAAAAGTAAAAAGGAAAAATAGTTAATGTAGGATTTTAGTTATGTCTGATAAATGAAAATGCTATTAACATTCCCTGTACTGTTATTCTAAAAATATTTAATGATCACCTTGTCTGGGTCAGTTGGCTTAGTTCTACCTGTCTGCAAGTAGACTTCACTAATATAGGGATGGATATGTGTGCGTCTGTGTGTGTGTGTATATATATAGAGAGAGAGAGAGAGAAAGAGAGAGAGAATCACTATCAACGTCTACAAACAGTAAATACTGGAGAAAGTATGGAGAAAAAGAAACCCTATTATACTGTTGGTAGGAATGTAAATTGGTACAGTCACTATGGAGAACAGTATGGAGGTTCCTTAAGAAACTAAAAATAGCCTTACCATATGATCCTGCAGTCCCACTCCTGTGCATATATCTGGAGGAAAGCATAATTCAAAAAGATACTTGCACCTCAATGCTCATAGCAGCGCTGTTTACAATAGCCAAGACATGGAAGGCACATAAATGTCCACTGAGAAAAGACTGGATAAAGAAGATACGGTATATATATGCAATGGGGGTGGGTGCAGGAGGTCCAAGAGGAGCTACTCCACGTTCAAGGTCAGGAGGGGTGGCCATGAGGAGATACCCCTTGTCCAAGGTAAGGAGCAGTGGCTGTGCTTTGCTGGAGCAGCTGTGAAGAGATACCCCACGTCAAAGGTAAGAGAAACCCAAGTAAGACGGTAGGTGTTGCAAGATGGCATCAGAGGGCAGACACACTGAAACCATACTCACAGAAAACTAGTCAATCTGATCACATGGACCACAGACTGTCTAACTCAATGAAACTAAGCCATGCCATGTGGGGCCACCCAAAATGGGCAGGTCATGGTGGAGAGGTGTGACAGAAAGTGTTCCACTGGAGAAGGGAATGGCAAACCACTTTGTATTCTTGCCTTGAGAACCCCATAAACAGTATGAAAAAGCAAAATGATAAGATACTGAAGGAGGAACTCCCCAGGTCGGTAGGTACCCAACATGCTACTGGCGATCAGTGGAGAAATAACTGCAGAAAGAATGAAGGGATGGAGCCAAAGCAAAAACAATACCCAGTTGTGGATGTGACTGGTGATAGAAGCAAGGTCCAATGCTATAAAGAGCAATATTGCATAGGAACCAGGAATGTTAGGTCCATGAATCAAGGCAAGTTGGAAGTGGTCAAACAGGAGATGGCAAGAGTGAACGTCAACATTCTAGGAATCAGCAAACTCAAATGGACTGGAATGGGTGAATTTAACTCAGATGACCATTATAACTACTACTGTGGGAAGGAATCCCTTACAAGAAATGGAGTAGCCATTGTGGTCAACAAAAGAGTCCGAAATGCAGTACTTGGATGCAATCTCAAAAACGACAGAATGATCTCTGTTCGTTTCCAAGGCAAACCATTCAATATCATGGTAATCCAAGCCTATGCCCCAACCAGTAGTGCTGAAGAAGCTGAAGTTGAATAGTTCTATGAAGATCTACAAGGCCTTCTAGAACTAACGCCCAAAAAAGATGTCCTTTTCATTAAAGGGGACTGGAATGCAAAAGTAGGAAGTCAAGAAACACCTGGGGTAACAGGCAAATTTGGCCTTGGAATATGGAATGAAGCAGGGCAAAGGCTAATAGAGTTTTGCCAAGAGTTCAAGCTGGTCATAGCAAACACCCTCTTCCAACAACACAAGAGAAGACTCTACACATGGACATCACCAGATGGTCAACACCGAAATCAGATTGATTATATTCTTTGCAGCCAAAGATGGACAAGCTCTATACAGTCAGCAAAAAGAAGACCAGGAGCTGACTATGGCTCAGATCATGAACTCCTTATTGCCAAATTCAGACTTAAATTGAAGAAAGTAGGGAAAACCTCTAGACCATTCAGGTATGACCTAAATCAAATCCTTATGACTATACAGTGGAAGTGAAAAATAGATTTAAGGGACTAGATCTGATAGAGTGCCTGATGAACTCTGGATGGAGGTTCATCATTGTACAGGAGACAGGGATCAAGACCACCCCCAAGAAAACGAAATGCAAAAAAGCAAAATGGCTGTCTGGGGAGGCCTTACAAATAACTGTGAAAAGAAGAGAAGCCAAAAGCAAAAGAAAAAAGGAAAGGTATAAGCATCTGAATGCAGAGTTCCAAAGAATAGCAAGGAGAGATAAGAAAGCCCTCCTCAGCGATCAATGCAAAGAAATAGAGGAAAAGAATAGAATAGGAAAGACTAGAGATCTCTTCAAGAAAATTAGAGATACCAAGGGAACATTTCATGCAAAGATGGGCTTGATAAAGGACAGAAATGGTATGGTCCTAACAGAAGCAGAAGATATTAAGAAGAGGTGGCAAGAATACACAGAAGAACTATACAAAAAAGATCTTCACGACCAAGATAATCACGATGGTGTGATAACTCACCTAGAGCCAGAAATCCTGGAATGTGAAGTTAAGTGGATCTTAGAAAGCATCACGAACAAAGCTAGTGGAGGTGACGGAATTCCAGTTGAGCTATTTCAAATCCTAAAAGATGATGCTGTGAAAGTGCTGCATTCAATATGTCAGCAAATTTGGAAAACTCAGCAGTGGCCACAGGACTGGAAAAGGTCAGTTTTCATTCCAATCCCAAAGAAAGGCAATGCCAAAGAATGCTCAAACTACCACACAATTGCACTCATCTCACATGCTAGCAAAGTAATGCTCAAAATTCTCCATGCCAGGCTTCAGCAATACATGAACCATGAACTTCCAGATGTTCAAGCTGGTTTTAGAAAAGGCAGAGGAACCAGAGAGCAAATTGCCAACATCCGGTGGATCATGGAAAAAACAAGAGAGGTCCAGAAAAACATCTATATCTGCTTTATTGACTATGCCAAAGCCTTTGACTGTGTGGATCACAATAAACTGTGGAAAATTCTGAAAGAGATAGGAATACAAGACCACCTGACCTGCCTCTTGAGAAACCTATATGCAAGTCAGGAAGCAACAGTTAGAACTGGACATGGAACAACAGACTGGTTCCAAATAGGAAAAGGAATACGTCAAGGCTGTATATTGTCACCCTGCTTATTTAACTTCTATGCAGAGTACCTCATGAGAAACGCTGGGCTGGAACAATCACAAGCTGGACCAAGATTGCTGGGAGAAATATCAATAACCTCAGATATGCAGATGACACCACCCTTATGGCAGAAAGTGAAGAGGAACTAAAAAGCCTCTTGATGAAGGTGAAAGAGGAGAGTGAAGAAGTTAGCTTAAAGCTCAACATTCAGAAAACAAAGATCATGGCATCTGGTCCCATCACTTCATGGGAAATAGATGGGAAACAGTGGAAACAGGGTCAGACTTTATTTTTTGCGGCTCCAAAATCACTGCAGATGGTGACTGCAGCCATGAAATTAAAAGACGCTCACTCCTCGGAAGGAAAGTTATGACCAGCCTAGACAGCATATTGAAAAGCAGAGACATTACTTTGCCAACAAAGGTCCATTTAGTCAAAGCTATGGTTTTTCCAGTGGTCATGTATGTGAGAGTTGGACTGTGATGAAAGCTGAGCACTGAAGAATTTATGCTTTTGAGTTGTGGTGTTGGAGAAAACTCTTGAGAGTCCCTTGGACTGCAAGGAGTTCCAACCAATCCATTCTGAAGAAGATCAGTCCTGGGTGTTCATTGAAAGGACTGATGCTGAAGGTGAAACTCCAGTACTTTGGCAACCTCATGCGAAGAGTTGGCTCATTTGAAAAGACTCTGATGCTGGGAGGGATTGGGGGCAGGAGGAGAAGGGGATGACAGAGAATGAGATGGCTGGATGGCATCACTGACTTGATGGACATGAGTTTGAGTAAACTCAGGGAGTTGGTGATGGACAGGGAGGCCTGGGGTGCTGTGATTCATGGGGTCACAAAGAGTCAGACATGACTGAGCGACTGAACTGAACTGAACTGAACTGGAATATTACTCAGCCATAAAAAGAATAAAATAATGCCATTTGGATGGATCTAGAGATTATCATATTAAGTGAAACAAATGAGACAAAGATAAGTATCATATGATATCGCTTTTGTGTGGAATCTAAAAAAATTATTTAAATGAACTTATTTACAAATCCAAAATAGACTCACAGACATAGCTAATTTATGGTTAGCAAAGGAGAGGAGGTAAATTAGGAATTTTAAATTAACATATACACACTCATATATGAAAAATAGAAACAATGAACCTGCTGTATTCAATACAATGAACTATTTCAATATCTTGTAATAACCTGTAACAGAAAAGTTGGCTTAAAGCCCCACATTCAGAAAATTAAGACCATGGCATCCAGTCCCATCACTTCATGGCTACTAGATGGAGAAAGAGTGGAAACAGTGGCTGACTTTATTTTGGGGGGCTCCAAAATCACTGCAGATGGTGATTGCAGCCATGAAATTAAAAGACACTTACTCCTTGGAAGGAAAGTTATGACCAACCTAGACAGCATATTGAAAAGCAGGAACATTACTTTGCCAACAAAGGTCCATCTAGTCAAGGCTATGGTTTTTCCAGTAGTCAAGTATGGATGTGAGAGTTGGAGTATAAAGAAAGCTGAGCACCAAAGAATTGATGCTTTTGAACTGTGGTGTTGGAGAAGACTGTTGAGAGTCCCTTGGACTGCAAGGAGATCCAACCAGTCCATCCTCAAGGAGATCAGTCCTGGGTGTTCATTGGAAGGACTGACGTTGAAGCTTAAACTCCAATACTTTGGTCACCTGATGCAAAGAGCTGACTCATTTGAAAAGCCTCTGATGCTGGGAGTGTTTGGGGCAGGAGGGGAAGGGGACAACAGAGGATGAGATGGTTGGATGGCATCACCGATACAATGGACATGAGTTTGGGTGGACTCCTGGAGTTGGTGATGGACAGGGAAGCCTGGCGTGATACAGTTCATGGGGTTGCAGAGTTGGACATGACTCAGCGACTGAACTGAACTGAACTGAGGAAAGAATCTGAAAAAGAATGCATATATATTTGTGTGCTGTGTGTGTGTGTGTGTTTTGTTTAAATATTGTTTTGGCCAGAAAGTTTTTTCAGTTAGTGAATATGTTGTTCAATACAGTTCTTGGTGAAAATGGAAAATGTGTCTTTTATTTTTGTTTAAAACCAAACTTTTTAGCCAGCCCATTATATATATATATATATATATATATATAATTGATCCACTTTGCTATACACCCGAAACTAATACAACATAAATTAACCACGCTTCAATAAAAGGCACACTATATTAATGTAGTCAGTTTGAATATTAATAAACTTTATATTTCCCCTATTTTATGATCAAAAAACACAGGAAACAAACAAACAATTCTGGGTTCAAACTGCTGACTCTTATCTCTAATCAGCTGTGTGACCTTACTAAACTTGTTGGAACCTCTTTACCTCAGTTTTTTAATTTGTAAATGTGAATAATAATATTACCAAACTCAAGGGGTTTCTGTGAAATAAAAATGGGATAATATAACAGAAGCTCTCAGAGCAGTACCTGATACTTAGTAAGTATTATCCCTGGTAGCCTAGTCAGTAAAGAATTTGTCTACAATGCAGGAGACTTGGGTTTGATCCCTGGGTAGGAAGATACCCTGGAGAAGGGAATGCCAACCGACTCCAGTATTCTTGCTTGGAGAATTCCATGGACAGAGGAGCCTGGTAGGTTACAGTCCAAGGGGTCACAAAGAGTTGGACACCACTAGCGACTTTATCACACACACACAAATATATGTTAGCTATTCTTTTTGTTAGTATTACATAATAATCATCTTTCTTGTTATGCTTATTATTCTATGTATTCTAATTATTACTACTAAGAAAAATTGCTTGCATCTTCTCTTTTCATCAAGCTAATGTTTTATGAATAGTATTATTATAAATGCAGTTATGTTTCTAGAATCAGCCTGCCAAAGAACTCACCCAGAAATGCTTCTTGGCCATGGGAGAAAGAATACCTGAAAATCAGGCTTGTACACTATTGGCCCAGTTTATGCAACTGGTCTTCTTTTTCAGGAGGAAGTGCAGTAAATTTATTTAAGAGATTACTGTCCAGTACTTTGGCCACCTCATGTGAAGAGTTGACTCGTTGGAAAAGACTTTGATGCTGGGAGGGATTGGGGGCAGGAGGAGAAGGGGACGACAGAGGATGAGATGGCTGGATGGCATCACTGACTCGATGGACGTGAGTCTGAGTGAACTCCGGGAGTTGGTGATGGACAGGGAGGCCTGGAGTGCTGCAATTCATGGGGTTGCAAAGAGTCGGACACGACTGAGCGACTGATCTGATCTGATGGCTTAAATATTACTTAAATCACTTACCAACTGAGACTACAGGCAGATTCCTGAACTCTTAAGCCCTAGTTGCCTGTCTGTACCAACTTTGATATGACATCCTTTCTCTTTAGAGGTCCCTGCACTTGCCCTTTGCTGGCTGTGCCTCCCCCAGGCTAGCTTCATGGGTGTGAGACTTGTGTAGTCATCACATATGGCCCTGGATTCAGAAAAGTCATACACTTGACTCAGTGCTCTGCTGTAGTTGTCCTAAAATTCTTAGTCATTTTTTCCTTTGAACTTATCTTTTATAAGTAGAGTCTGATGGGAAGATGGATGTGTGCCCACCATTTCTTGCCACTTCCTTTACATATAGCATTCATGAGATCCATGAGCACAAATTCAGGTGAGCTCACAAAGTGTTGGATTTCAGTGAGACTCAAAGTGAATACAGGATAAACATATTTTATCTAAGTAGTTCAGTTCAGTTCAGTCACTCAGTCATGTCCGACTCTTTGCGACCCCATGAATCGCAGCACGCCAGGCCTCTGTCACCAACTCCCGGAGTTCACTCAGACTCACGTCCATCGAGTCAGTGATGCCATCCAGCCATCTCATCCTCTGTCGTCCCCTTCTCCTCCTGCCCCCAATCCCTCCCAGCATCAGAGTCTTTTCCAATGAGTCAACTCTTCGCATGCGGTGGCCAAAGTACTGGAGTTTCAGCTTTAGCATCATTCCTTCCAAAGAAATCCCAGGGCTGATCTCCTTCAGAATGGACTGGTTGGATCTCCTTGCAGTCCAAGGGACTCTCAAGAGTCTTCTCCAACACCACAGTTCAAAAGCATCAATTCTTCGGCACTCAGCCTTCTTCACAGTCCAACTCTCACATCCATACATGACCACAGGAAAAACCATAGCCTTGATTAGACGGACCTTTGTTGGCAAAGTAATGTCTCTGCTTTTGACTATGCTATCTAGGTTGGTCATAACTTTCCTTCCAAGGAGTAAGCATCTTTTACTTTCATGGCTGCAGTCACCATCTGCAGTGATTTTGGAGCCCAGAAAAATAAAGTCTGACACTGTTTCCACTGTTTTATCTAAGTAGACAGTGCCCTAACAGCCTGGAAAGGCTGTGCTTTCAGTTTAATCCAGAACTTTGGATGCAGAAGGAAGGCAATGACACTCCAAGAAACACAAGCAACCACGAAACTATCATATCCTTTCTTATTCATGTTATTCCCCTTTGTTGCTTCTTAGTCACTCAGTCCTGTCCAACTCTTTGTGACCCCATGGACTATATCCACCAGGCTCCTCTGTCCATGGCATTCTCCAGGCAAGAATACTGGAGTGGATTGCCATTTCCTTCTCCATTTTCCTTTGTTAGTCAACTACTTATATTGATAATGATGATAGAGAAGGAAAAGGAAAAATAGAACAACTCATAGTTCCTTTTCCTTTCAGTCCTTCCTTACTCACCAGTGAGCCAAAGGTGGAGAGTGTCTGGCAGGCAAGATGTGAAGTAAAAACACTTAAAAGTTAGTTTTGTGCACTGTTTTCAGTATTTTGGCAAGAATGAAATACATATGCATGATGAGTTTTAAAATATGAGTTGTATATTCTACATACAAGTTAAATGTTCTTATATGTGCATTTAGAACTAGCATTGCATGATGTAAAGATGAATAGTAAATGTCACATGAATACTTTATAATTGTAATTTTTCAAATTTAGAACAACTTTAAATTACAAATAAAATTACCATGACAAGTAAAGAAAGGCTATGGAAAAAAGAAAAAAGCTTTATATTTTAGTAGCTTTAATAATATTACTTTTTCTGCTTAAACAAGGGATCCTGCATTTTCATTTTGTACTTAGTTCTCCAAATTATGTAGTTGGTCCATCCTATGGTGTAAGGAGTCCACAAGGCCAAGAGATTGTGCCCATCCAGTGAGTGGCCCCCTCCCCTTCTTCTAGAACACACTACACGTGCCTGGACCTGAAATCTCCTGATAAATAACTGATCCTCCTTCCACAGTCTGCGTTGGCTTGAACTAACTGGGGTGCCAGGGTCAGGTCTCCCCAAGACAGGTTGCATGAAATCAGGGTGTGTGCATTTCTAGGCTTGAGAGTACAAAGGACAGCTATTGATGTGTTGTGTGGGTTGAGGGAGGCCACACACATGTACATGAGGTCCCTCAAGTGAGGACTGGAGTTGGGGACAGTAAGAAGAAAAATGGGTGCCCTATGGCCCGTCTGTTCTTGAGCAGCCATGTATCAGCATGACATTGAGAATGGTCTAATAATTGCAAATTTGAATCTGGGCTTTCAAGTCATTTTGAAAGTGTTATTTGTCTAGACAGGAGATAAACACATTTAATAGCTTGTTAGCCTGATTTATATATGTTGATCTCCACTTTTAATTTTGCCTCAGGCCTCTTAAATATTAGGGGAGGTTCTGGATGTGAATATGTAAAGCACTTAGTGCCTGAAACTTAGTAAAAGCCCAGTGTGTGCTCAGCCGCTTTAATCATGTCCGACTCTTCATGACTCTATGGGCTGTAGCCCACCAGGCTCCTCCGTCCATGGTATTCTCCAGGCAGGAATACTGCAGTGGGTTGCCATGCCCTTCTCCAGGGGATCTTCTGGTTCTAGGAATCAAATTCCTGTCTTGGGCATTGGCAGGCAAGTTCTTTGCCACTAGCACCACAATGATGTTAAGGTAGCACCGTTCTCTTCCTGGACAAGGCCCTGCTTACCCCCACCTGCCCTACACCTCTATCTCTTCTTTAACCCCCTGGTAGGAAGAGCGATAGTGACAGTGGTGGTATTCTGCTTTCCAATCGCCAGATACTAAGGCCTTGCTCTAAATAGACTGATTGCCTGGATCCCTAAAGTGCTACCTTGGGTCCCACAGCCATGCCCTGTGAGTCAGATTAGCTGAGGTTGAGTGACTGCCAGAATTATGCATGAGCTTGGTGTGTCCTCTGCAGTTTGAATTGTGCTGTTCATTCTGCAGTTCATATGCTTTTTGTCTTTTTTCCTAATGAATTTGGAATTACTTTAAAATTTAGGACGATATTTATCTCTATGATAGTTAAAATACACTAAGAAAAACCTTTTAATGTTTCCCTTTTTGCACTGGATGCCAGGAACTAGGTAAAATTTTGATTTTTCTCAATTATGATAATTGTGCATTGCTTAGGCTTTCTAATTCAATGAATTTCCTGTTCTCATTATTAAGTTCTTTCCTGGATTGTCATCTTTGTTTCTGTGACATTTTCCTATAAGCCTCGTTGAACTGTTTTGTTAATTAGTCTTTATTTGTTTTAATGAATCATTCTAACAAACACAATTTGGAAAGCTTGTTCTTTGGAAACATTTTGGCATTTCTTCAAAAGTCTAAACTGTAAAATTGTTGGGGCAGGTGGAATCCATTGAGGCCATATGTCAGGTAGTTTTTTTAAGTATAATTTTTAAAAACATAGTGTTTATATTCCCTGTCTCTAATTCTCTTGCTGGCATTGATCTCAAAAACTATCAATGAGCAAATGAAAAGAATTAGGTCCCAACATGTAATATGTAGTAATATCAGCAGAAACAGAAATTTGATTAGGATTATTTTTTTTCCTTTTCTTTTGTTGGTTTTCCCTCTTTATTTTATACTTATAACCAGACATTATGAAAGTGGAAGCATCGCTCCCTCTGTCAGATACTACGTGTGGATTAGTTACCAAACCATGGATTCTTAAAATAGATGTTTTCCCTAAAGTAGTGCCTATATACTGTGTATGTTAATTGTCTACTTGCTTGTTTACATGCTGACTGGCTGTAATATTCTTGAGAATAAAAACCGTACCTGGGTTGCTTATCCATTTATACTTGTCATCTAACAGAGTGATTCAGATACAGTGTAGGTACTTTAAAATACATGTCAAGTGGATAAATGAATGCCTCATGCACATAATATGCTTAATATTGTCTAGATTGTGGCCTTGGAAGTATTAGGTCAAACCATATGGAATTGCAATATTCTCCCTTTTTTATTTATGATCCAATCCAATAGTTTGGTAACATTAGTGGAGAAGGGGTGAAGATCAAGGAATTTTGAAGCTAAGATATTGATTGACTATTTCATACAGATTCTGATACCAGGCAGAATGATTTTAAGGGGTAAGGGAGCAAGAGTGTCTTGGGTGAGATTGGTAGATAACAGCGAAAATAAGGGATAAATGATGGCATAGATCAATGGTGAAGGATGGAGACTTAAAAATGATACCATAGGCGTAATGACCTAGTTCAGAAGTTGCAGATGGGAGCTCAGAAAATACTTCTCTCAGCCAGACCTTGATACTTGGATATTGGGAGAAGTTGCAGCCTCTTCTAGAAAAAAGGAAGTCTTGCAATAAGAGTTTATGCTCAGTTAAGTGAAGGAAGGAGAGGAAGCAAGATAAAACCATGGTTCTAAATGAGAAAGTCTAGGTAGGACACAGCCTTTATTTGAAAATCCAAGGTGACCAATGCCTAGAATATATTTATCAGATTTACCCACCCACTTAATTGACCTATCAGAAACTAAAAACAAAACTAAGATCATTGTGGGGTTATGATGGCATAAAGCAAGATTTTGTTTTTGTTTGTTTTTTTAATCACATATGACAATCCAGATCCATTTTGCAATGATCTGCTTTATAATCCAGAGTACATAAGAATGTTTTTCTCTGCTGTTCTCTACTTTGTCTTATCTACATGCTGATATTTACCTCCTTTCCCTGAACTAACATCATGCATTTCTATGCAGTTCCTCACTGTATCCCAAGGTACATCCCATTAAATTCACCCAAATGGGAAATTGCAGTCTCAATGAGTGACATCCTAGAAATTCTCCAGGCTAAACCCATGGCAGCCATATTTTATGGGGCTGAATTGGGGCCTCAGACCCACCCATTTGTCCATATGGGGCAGGTCCTCTAGCCAAGCATGTGCCCTAGTTTTTTTTAAATTAATTTATTTAAGGCTAATCAAATAGCCTAATTACTAATTACTTTATGATATTGTGGTGGGTTTTGCCATATATTAACATGAAGCAGCCATGGGTGTACATGTGTCCCACCATCCTGAACCCCCCTCCTGCCTCCCTCCCTACCCCATGCCTCTGGGTCATCCCAGAGCACCAGCTTTGGGTGCCCTGCCTCATGCATTACATTTGCACTGGTCATCTATTTTACATATGGTAATATACATGTTTCAATGCTATTCTCTCATATCATCCCACCTTCGCCTTCTCCCACATAGTCCAAAAGTCTGTTCTTTATATCTGTGTCTCTTTTGCTGTCTTGCATATAGGGTCATTGTTACCATCTTTCTAAATTCCATATATATGTGTTAATATACTGTATTGGTATTTCTCTTTGTGGCTTCACTCTGTATAATAGGCTCCAGTTTCATCTGCCTCGTTAGAACTGACTCAAATGTGTTCTTTTTTATAGCTGAGTAATATTCCATTGTGTATATGTACCACAACCTCCTTATCCATTCATCTGCTGATCAGAGAAATGCAAATCAAAACCACAATGAGGTACAATCTCATGTTGGTTAGAATGGCTGCCATCAAAAAGTCTACAAACAATAAATGCTGGAGAGGGTGTGGCAAAGGGGACCCTCTTACACTGTTGGTGGGAATGCAAAGTAGTACAGCCACTATGGAGAGCAGTGTGGAGATTCCTTAAAAAAACTGGAAATAGGCTGACATACAACCCAGCAATCCCACTGCTGGGCGTACACACTGAGGAAACCAGAATTGAAAGAGACACATGTACCCCCATGTTCATTGCAGCACTGTTTATAATAGCTAGGACATGGAAGCAACCTAGTTTGGTTTCATAACTTTCAGAAAAAGACTACAATCTGATCTTCTGTCTAGTTGGTTGGGAAAGTACCTGGATGTGTACTCAATAAACAGTACTGAATTTTAGTACTAAACAGTAATGAATTTTAGGATATCACTGTTTTTCTAGCCTCAGAACTCTCTGCTGTTCTAATTCTTAAAGAGATGGGAATACCAGACCACCTGATCTGCCTCTTGAGAAATTTGTATGCAGGTCAGGAAGCAACAGTTAGAACTGGACATGGAACAACAGACTGGTTCCAAAGAGGAAAAGGAGTCTGTCAAGGCTGTATATTGTCACCCTGCTTATTTAACTTCTATGCAGAGTACATCATGAGAAACGCTGGGCTAGAAGAAGCACAAGCTGGAATCAAGATTGCTGGGAGAAAAATTAATAACCTCAGATATGCAGATGACACCACCCTTATGGCAGAAAGTGAAGAGGAACTAAAAAGCCTCTTGATGAAGGTGAAAGAGGAGAGTGAAAAAGTTGGCTTAAAACTCAACATTCAGAAAACGAAGATCATGGCATCTGGTCCCATCACTTCATGGGAAATAGATGGGGAAACAGTGGAAACAGTGTCAGACTTTATATTTTTGGGGGCTCCAAAATCACTGCAGATGGTGACTGTAGCATGAAATTAAAATACACTTACTCCTTGGAAGGAAAGGTATGACCAACCTAGATAGCATATTGAAAAGCAGAGACATTACTTTGCCAACAAAGGTCTATTTAGTCAAGGCTATGGTTTTTCCAGTGGTCATGTATGGATGTGAGAGTTGGACTGTGAAGAAAGCTGAGCACTGAAGAATTGATGCTTTTGAACTGTGGTGTTGGAGAAGACTCTTGAGAGTCCCTTGGACTGCAAGGAGATCCAACCAGTCCATTCTGAAGGAGATCAGCCCTGGGATTTCTTTGGAAGGAATGATGCTAAAGCTGAAACTCCAGTACTTTGGCCACCACATGCGAAGAGTTGACTCATTGGAAAAGACTCTGATGCTGGGAGGGGTTGGGGGCAGAAGGAGAAGGGGACGATAGAGGATGAGATGGTTGGATGGCATCACTGACTCGATGGACGTGAGTCTGAGTGAACTCCGGGAGTTGGTGATGGACAGGGAGGCCTGGCATGCTGCGATTCATGGGGTCACAAAGAGTCGGACACGACTGAGCGACTGAACTGAACTGATACATAAGAAAAACTAGTCTTTCTTAGACTAAAGGACATACAATCCATTCATTTCAGATTTTGTCTTTGGAGCAAACCCAAGAACTATTTGCTAGTTTTGCATTGCTTGGGCCCCTGTATAACAGTCTTTCCTGTACAATGCTGAAGTGTGTTGTAACCCCACAGTGAAGAATGATTACGTGAAGGATGCTTTGATCAGTGCTATATTATTATTTTTTTTTAATTTTATTTTATTTTTAAACTTTACAATATTGTATTGGTTTTGCCAAATACATTAAACTTGTTGTGATTATTATATGAATGTTTCTGAAGCTGCTGTCCTTAACATCACAGTACCCTAATTCACTGAGGACCTGTAGATGAAACTTCACTTGGGTCTCAAACAGAGAAAGTCATGCTCTTCTTGAACCTATGTTTTTGTTTTTGTTTTTTTTTTCACTGTAGCCTGTTAATCTTTGTTCTGCCTGCTTGGATGCTCAACATAAATGCGTGACCTGGGGACAGCAATTGAACAGAACATTATATTTGACTTTGGATATGCTAAAGTTTCCTCTAGTTTTTATCATATATTTACTTTCTTCCGGGCTTCCCTGGTGGCTCAGATCATTGAGAATCCCACCTGCAATGCAGGAGGTTTGGGTTTGATCCCTGGATCAGGAAAATCCCCTAGAGAAGGGAATGGTAACCCACTCCAGTATTCTTGCCTGGGGAATCCCACAGACAGAGAAGCCTGGTGGGCTACAGTCTATGGGGTCTCAAAGAGTCAGACACAACTGAGTGACTAACACTTCCACTTTTTTCCATTTCTTTATTTTCTTAATTTTTAAACATACTTATTGTATGTATCTTTAAGGTGCCTCAAGTCCTATTTTAAAATTTTTGAATCTTCCTTTTAAGAGTATCTATAAATAAAGTCTAAAGTCTATGTAGAAACAATCTTCTAGATGTTTTGTTTTCAGAGAGTCACTTGAACATTAAACTCATTGTGCTAATAAACTGGGAATTTTAAACCACTTTACAAGAATACTTGCCCTTGGAGGCACTGGAATGTTTGATTAGTCCTTGATGGGAACTGTCATATTGCTAAGTCTATTTGTCCTTCTTCCCTTTTCTTCCCCTTCCCCTTTCATCTGTCATGACCATAACCTCTTCCAGTTTTGTTTAGTCCTTCATGTAGTCCCCAAAACTTCCCTCCCCACACTACTCAGTCATAGATAGTACTCCTGATTTATCCTCCCATGTTCCTTATTGCCTGTAAGAAAAAAGCCAAATCTTACTCATCTGTTTGTATTCAGGACCTAGCATAAGCCTGGAATATAGTAGTCAGCTAATGAATATTTGTTGAATGAACTGAATTGCATTACATAAGATAATGCATATAAGGCATTAATAGAACACTTGGCACAAAGTATACAGTAAATGTTTCTCAATCACTTTCCTTCACACTTGGCCTGAACCTACTTGTCTACTGCATGTGCCACCACTGTGGCTTTAGGCATCTTTGACTCATAACTGCATGCACATTGCATACATTTCTGTGCCTTTGGAGCCTTTACCATGCTGTTATTTCATTCCACAATGCAAAGTGAAAGTGAAAGTCGCTCACGTGTCCAACTCTTTGCGACCCCATGGACTATACAGTCCATGGAATTCTCCAGGTCAGAATACTGGAGTGGGTAGCCATTCCCTTCTCCAGGGGATGTTCCAAACCCAGGGATTGAACTCAGGTCTCCCATGTTGCGGGAGGATTCTTTACCAGATGAACCACCAGGGAAGCTACAATGCAATCTCTTTCTTAGATACATCATCTTTGCCCAAATCTAGAGAAAAAGAATATATAATCCTGGTAATGTTGGTCTAAATCTCTTCTATAACAAGGCATGAATTTTATATTATTTATTTATTTTTAACTTTTTATTTTGTTTTGGAGTATAGATGATTAGCAATGTGTTAGTTTCAGATGTAAAGCAAAGTAATTCAGTTATACATATTCATGTACCTATTCATTTTCAAATTCTTTTCCCATTTATGTTGCTATATAATATTGAACATGCCTTTTATATTTAAATAGTTTGACCTAGTTGGGCATTTCTGGCATATTTCAATGTAATTACATGTTCTTTTATAACTGGCAAAGTTCCTCAAATCAAATTAAACATAGTTCCATTTATTGATGCAAGCACCCCTTCTTTCTGTACTCAAATAATAAGTGAACAATGATTAAATTTTTGGATTTGAATACATACTTTTTATGCATGTGTACCCAGTTTTTAGTATTTTATTTCATTAAATTGCCTCATACAGGAAATCTAAAATACATTCTATAAATCTTTATAATCAAAAGAAGGATGAATGATTTATCTCAGGAAAACTCAGCCCAAGGAAATTTGTAATTCTCCTAGCCACTTCCACATAATTTTTAAAATATGAATACCAGGAATGGTGCTGTTGATACTAATATCAGGACAAGGAAGAGAAGGACTTGGTTTTTCTGGAGGAATCTCTGGGGGAATAAACAAAGATACTTGTGCAATGTTGGAGATTTCTGACTTCAGGCTGACCTCATCAACAGCCTGTATAGCAATGAAGAGATCCGTGCCATTTGTAAAAGTGATGGTTTCTGGTTTAAACACAAAGACTTCCTCTGAGTTGGCCTCATTTGGGATGAGATCAGTAGTGTTCACTTGAAGCGATTCATTGAACTTGTCTCTGAGCTCAAGAATATTTGTGCTTATTCTAATGATGTACTTGTCAGCTAAAACATAATTTAAAAAAAGGATGTGATTTGTAATCCGCAAGTCAAAGTTTTTAAAAATCTATTAGAAACAATATCATCATACTATAAAATACCAATGAATAAATAAATTGATGGTCCATTTTTATAAGCACTAGTATCTTTTTTTTTACATTTTAATTTTTATATCCTGTACCCTTTTGTATTCTGACAGAGTAATAAATGTAAAACTGGATCAGGCTTGACTTAAAGCTTAGGTAATTATTTCTGGCCATAGCATCTGACTGAGAGAGGAGATAATTACTGCTTATTATTTTATTATTTGTGCTTCTCAAACTTGAATGTATACACACATCATCCAGGGATCTTAAAATGCAGATTCTGGTTCAGTAGACCCAGTTCTACACTTCTAACTAGCATTCATGTGATACCCATGCTGCAATCCACAGACCATACTTTGAGAGAAAAAATCTGAGGTTTCTTCCAAAGGACAGCTCTGCTCCACAGTATCTATGCTCTATTCCCAGTTCTCTCCAAGAGACATTACTGAAAATGAGGTCTATTAAAGCACAGCTTGGCAAGATTTCAGAAAAAAAACTGAGGATTGCCTATTCCTGGTTTAAATATCTTACACCTATATAGGCCAGTTGTTCAGATTCCAAACTTCTCATGTTTAAAAGTCTTAAACTGTCATTTCAGAGGACATCCCAGGTCCCTCCTTCCTTCTGCCCTCAACATGCATCACAGCACACCTGCCTGCCTCCCACCCTCTGCCCCTCTGCTTGGCTGCTAACCTCCTTTACAGGGTCCATACCACATTCAGCTTACCTCTTCCATGATCATAATCATCCCCGGGAGCCGTCCAAGTCAGATTAATGAGATTGTCCCCTTCGATTTTTGCCTTCAGGTCAGTAATTTTACATGGTGGAAAGAGATCAGGTATGGGGGCCTTTGGAACATCAGTGGCCACAAATGAACCTCCTGAGGACGTTCTGCTGAAACATACTTGCTTGCCTTGATCCTTGTTAATTTCAGGTTTTGGTGGATTCCATTTTACTTCACCTGCGTTAAAAAATCCCTCAGTTAAGACAGATAACACCATGAAATGGCTATACTTCCCTCTGTTTTGTCATTGAGTTGCCCTCTTCTTACACTTCCCTTCTTTCTTGCCACACACAAAACTTACTTTATTTGTTGTAAAGCTCCTAAATCAGGTCACATCAGAGGGGGGAAAGCAAAGAGAATCATAGTTCTTTATCTCACATATATTTATTTCCTGGATATTTAGTGACATAGCTTCCACAATTTGTTTTTTATAAATACACCTGTCCTGGAATTGATTTTGTGTGTGTGTGTGTGTTTTAAATTTTAAATTGGAGGATAATTGCTTTACAATATTGTGTTGGCTTCTGCTGTATGCCAACATGAATCAGCCATAGCTATACAGAAATCCCTTCCCTCTTGAACCTCCCTTCCACCTCCCACCCTATCCTCTGTTTTTGCTATCCTACTACCTTATCCTAATCTTAACTGGCCACAACATCAGTTTAAATACTACCTCTGCTTTAAACCTTCTCAGACTTCTTCAAGCAATCTCTTCTACCTAGGTAATACTGTGGGTTTTCTTTTCTTTCCTATTTATTTCTTAATCATTTAGCTGGGATTCAAGAATTGCCTTGATTATTTAGTCTTTGAATTTTTCTCTTTCTCTCCATATTTGTGTTTTATCTTTTTTATTAGACTGTAGTTTCTCACAAAATGTGTTATGTTAGGGGTTCTAAAATTGTGTGCTTTTGAAAGACTTGATTTCCTCAGTGAATGCATGGAAATCTAGTTAATGTAGCAATTCCAATTTGCTTCACATTCTTGCTGAAAATTTGTATAAAAGTCATCCTGAAATTCTAAAAACCCCTGACCTGTTCAATCAGTGGTGTTCTTGTTTACCAGCAATAGCTTATTTAGATGCATTTTCTTATTTATTCATCATAACCATTCCATGAGGTAGTTACTATTATTACCTATTTTACAAGTGAGGCAGACAAAGCACAAGAGAGTACCTAAAATACTTTATCTGGTAGAAGGCTGGAATTGAACCAAGGCAGTCAAAATCTATACTCAATCTGATGGCTTAATAGGTGCTATGTTGTTACCTAGAGAATAGTGAATGATGTCTGGATATATGTTTGATTGTCATGACTGTGAGGGCTGCTTCTGATGTCTAGTAAATAGAGGCCAGAAGTGTTGCTAAACATCTCACAATGCACAGGACAGCCCTCCACAATAAAGAATTATGTGACCAAAATGTCAGTAATGGTAAGGTTGAGAAACTGATTTAATTCTGCACCATTTTATCCTCAGGTTTTGGTTTTCCCTTGATTCCAAGCCTTTTACTCAAGCCAAGGATGTTGCTATAGATTACTCACCATTCTCAATCCAGCCAGGTATGTACATGGCTCCATTTCGCTGGGGTGATACCTTCTGAGAGGCTGTGTTGACTCCTCCCAGAGCCCACACTTTTACACTGTATCTACCATTTGTATCATAAGCTGTAAAATACCTTGAATAGATACCATCATCCTTAGTAGCATCAGCACCTTGACAGAGAAATGAAGGAATTAATGAAGGCATTAGGATTTGACTGTGTTAAGGATGAGGTACACTTCTTTCACCACTTTGTGTGTGTGTAATTTCAAATGCATGCATCTTGTCCTCCTGAATTGTCTTTTTGAAATCAGCGATCAAGTCATGTGTCTCTGTTACATCCAACATAGCACAAAGTAACTACTCAATAATTATCTGTTGAACTGAATTGAATTACTGTATGTTACTGGTGACAAAAAGTGTTGTATGATTATTTCCTTAAAATTTATGACTTTTACCGAGGATAGGTTTAGGTAGAAAATTCATTTACAGAATTTGTTTTAATAAAGTTACTTGTTTTATAGTAAATAGTCAAGTTCCTTCTAAAATAAATGTAGAATTTTCTTTTTCTCACCCTGTTAGACTTCTTAAATATAAAAATAATAGACTTTTCACTTTGGGCAAGATAATATAGAATTCACATAGATAGGGGAGTCACATATAACAATACTTGAATCCATCTCTGCTGCTTTCCAAATGTTAAAGCCTCTTTCTTCATCTGTAATGTAGGGATCATAATACTTCAAAAGTGTGTGGTGAAGATAAGAAATGAAGATCTATCTATCTATCCATCCATCACAAACTCCTAACACAAAATAGCCATTAATTTTCCTCCTTTCCTTTTCTGAGAGGGTTGGAATGCTCACTGACAACTTTTTTGCACTTTATAGAAGCTAAAGGCAAGCTCTTCTCATGTTTCCCAACATTTTGAAATATAGGAGTTGTAGGGAGGCAGAGAGCTCTCCCAAGCACAACCCCAGTGCTGGACTCCTCACCACAATATGCCCTCCTGCTGTTGCTTGGTTGTTTCCTGGAAAAGAAAAATGTGTCCAGTTCCTGGGGTGGTTACCTGCTCCATTGTCCAATAATTCCAAGGTAACTGTTTTCCCATCCACTGATTCTATTAGTGCTGTGACCTTGGACCTGAGAATTGGCTTGGTTCCTTGGTGAATCTTTACATAAACTACCACAGGGCTAGGGAATTTGCCTGTGTCTTTGTTCATTTTAGAGGTCACTGTAACTGGAGGCAAAGTAGTACTTGATGCACGGGAGGTGACAGTCAAAGTTAGGGTTTGGGAGCTTGCTTGTAGGCTGTATTTCCAAATGCCAACCTAGCCAAAAAAAAAAAAAAAGAGAGACATTTCCAGTTAATAAATTTAAGTGACAGACCTGACTTCAATGCCAACTATAGGAAGAGCTCATCTGATATATATACATTAAAAGTAGATCTAAGAAGGTGTTTTATACTCTCTTAGTCAAGGGAAACTTTGGTATGTTTGGACTAATGACATGGTTCTTACTGCCAAGAAAATTCTAGTTGGGAAAAATGAGGTTTGAAAGTTGTGTCCTTATCATAGCATTGGTTTCTCAAGAGCAGGATCAATAGAGGAAATAGTTTTCATTATGCCAAAGCATCAGCTGCTGTGTAATTTGAAGGTTCTCCTTTTAATACCTGGAGAAAATATCACCGATCTCCTTTTTCTTGACTAAAGCTATGACCAACCTAGACAGCATATTAAAAAGCAGAGGCATTACTTTGCCAACAAAGGTCCAACTAGTCAAAGCTATGGTTTTTCCAGTAGTCATGTATGGGTGTTAAAGTTGGACTATAAAGAAAGCTGCACACCAAAGAATTGATACTTTTGAACTGTGGTGTTGGAGAAGACTCTTGAGAGTCCCTAGGTCTACAAGGAGATCCAATCAGTCCATTCTAAAGGAAATTAGTCCTGAATATTCATTGGAAAGACTGATGCTGAGGCTGAAACTCCAATACTTTGTCCACCTGATGTGAAGAACTGACTCATTGGAAAAGACCCTGATGCTGGGAAAGACTGAAGGCAGGAGGAGAAGGGGATGACAGAGGATGAGATGGCTGGATGGCATCACTGACTTGATAGACATGAGTTTGAGTAAGCTCCAGGGGTTGGTGATGGACAGGGAATGCTGCTGTCCATGGAGTTTCAAAGAGTCGGACACAACTGAGTGACTGAAGAGATTTGCTGTCACACTGAGTAATTTCCACCAAATGGAGTTTTTTCCTTGTTCTCTTTCATTCAACACTGACTCTTTTTTTTTTTTTTTAAGCAACCACTGTCATTTTAAAAGCTGTGATTATTCTGTACAAATTTTATTTTATCTTATCAAACTGTGAGAAGGAAAAAAGATGAGCCCATACCTTGGCAATGTCTGGGATTTGGAGGTAGGCCATTTTGGTCTTTTTATCCACTACAAAGCCATCTTGTTTGTTTCCACTGGGATCCCAGAGAAGGATTTGGGGAAGATCAGTTGTCCAGGTGATGAGAAACAAAGTGTCTTTCCCCACAGTGCTGTCCACAGTCACTGTGCCATTCATCCACTGACTGTTCTGGAGGGTTAATCCCCTACTCTCAAGCTGTAAAGTAAGTATACAATTCTTTACTTTCTGGAGAATACAGCTCCCATCACATAATAGCTTCCATTTTGCCTCCAACTATTAGTCGCCCCATTAAAAAGACTTCAGTGGTACCAAAGAACTTGACTTGATGTTTAGTACCTATTATAATCCAATTCTTCTTTTTTTTAATGATCCAATCATAAATGACTTTTCCAGCCTTAGCTTCCATAATGTTGATTCTGACACCCAAACAAGACCACTTCCTCTTATGATCTTCATGAATCTCTGACACTCTGACTACCACAATCTCTGCTTTTCCTGGAAATCTATACATTCATCTCCATTTGTCTAAGGCTTACCTACCCTTCAAAATTCAATTTGAACGTCACTTGATGTCTATATCACCAGCAAGAATAATCTCTCCCTCCTTTGATCTCCCACAGTATGTTTTTTTTTTTTTAAACTTTCAATTTTGTATTGGGGTATAGCCAATTAACGAACAATGGTGTGATAGTTTCAGGTGGACAGTGAAGGGACTCAGCCATACATAAACATGTAGCCATTCTCCCCCAAACTCCCCTCCCACCCAGGTTGCCACATAACATTGAACAGAGTTCCATGTGCCATACAGTAGGTCCATTTTAAATATAGCAGTGTGTACATGTCGATCCCTTCCTCCCATCCTTCCCCCAGAAGCCCTAATTTCATTCCCTAAGTCTGTGGGTGGATCTTGTTTCTATCAATCCTTTGATGTCCTCACAGTGTGTTTTGCCTGATACCTACCAGCATACTGTACATCTCATCTTATTACTGGACTTAAACCCTTAAGGGGACTAACTACAACTTACTTTGACCCACATCTGGATTGTTTGACTTGCAAATAACAAAGTCCTAGGTCAATTTTTTTTTTAATTTTATTTTATTTTTAAACTTTACATAATTGTATTAGTTTATTATTGCAGTCCCTGTGAAGGTAAATGAAATAAGTCACTGCCCAAGGCTGATTTGTTATCTGGAGAAGAATGAAGGAGCTGTAGAGCAGGGGTTGAAGTAGGGAAGGGCTAACCAGACTTTGTAGAAAGTATAATTTTTCAGGATTATCTCCTAGTTAATTATTTATGGTCTTTAAATGAGTATCTGTCAGAAGATAGGATGTTTTGGTCATCAAACCCAACTTTCTAGTTTTGAAAATAGATTATTATCTAAGATGTGAAGAAAGCAAGGGGCCCTTAGATCTTGTTCTTATGACAGGTGTGGAAATGAGTCCTACTCATGTCTCAATCTCCCTCCCTTTTAGGTTTCTTAAATATAAAAATACTGGGCAGAAACTGCCTGACTGTGAACTTGCCCATTAATCAGTTTAATTACTTTTCTAAGACATGTTCCTCCTGTGTTCAAATCAGGATCTTGGGTTTAATATTCGTAAATGAGTGTAACTGCTATATTCTTTGACTGAATAAATGCTACACTGATAGACTAAAAAGCCTATTGTTTTGAAATCTGACATTATTTGGCTTTAAAAAAATTTTATTGGAGTATAGTTGATTTACAGTGTTGTGTTAGTTTCAGGAGTACAGCAAAGTGAATCAGTTATACATATACATATGTTGTGTTTAGTTGCTAAGTCTTGTCCGACTCTGTTGTGACCCCATGGACTATAACCCACCAGGCTCCTCGGTCCATGGCATTTTCCAGGTAAGAATACTAGAGTGGGTTGCCATTTACTTCTCCAGGGGTTCTTATTAACCCAGGGATTGAATTCATGTTTCCTGCGTTACAGACAGATTCTTTACCCCTGAGCCACCAGAGAAGCGCATATAGATTCTTTTCCCATATAGGCCATTACAGAGTATTGATTAGAATTCCCTGTGCTATAGAGTAGGTCATTATTTGGCTTTCATTTACATTATTTTTACTTTCATTCACAATAAAAGTTACAACTCACACAGGTGTGGTGCTGATTATTCACTCTCTCTGGTTTAAAGATTTTTACAGCCATTAGGAAAGAGCACTTAATATATTTGTCCATTTTTTATTGTCCCAAGACTGTTGAAAGAAAATTCTGTTTTCTTGAAATTCTAGAACCATAAGGAACGCAGTTTTGTGGTTCATGTCTGGCTGAGAACTTAAGTCCAGAGAGGTGAAGTTCTTTGCCCATGGTCACAGTTAATGACAGACCCAGGAACAGGATCCGGGTGACTGGACTGACCACGTGGGCTTTTTACAGTACAAATCACTTTCCACTCTTTATAGGAAAATCTTGACAAATACCAGGAATTTGAGGTAATGGAAAAAAAGACCAAGTAATCCCTGAAAAGTTGTTCTAGATAATTTATATTGAGATAATCTACTCTGAAGAAAATTCTGGGCCAATTATATTGCTATGGATGCTTGTTAACATATGTTAAAAAAGAATTCTTGGACCCATTACATTTTATGTTGATGGTTTCTAAGAGGAAGTCACTTAGTATTGTTTCCAAATTAGAAGCACTGATTGCATTGTTTAAAGGAATAGTGTTGCATTTTAGAAATAATGGCTAATATCAGGCTAAAGCTTCTATTTTAATTCATTACTAGAGGAATGTGGACTTAAAACTCATAACCATGAAACTCCCTATCTTGGCTATGGTTTTTAATAAACATGAAAAACTGAGGAGGAACTCTGACCTGAATGGAGCGCTGGGAGACAGCTTTGTTTGCTGATGAAAGGGCCGCGAAAGCATCCACGAGGCCATTATTCTGAACCTGATCTGAAGCATATGTCTGCAAACCTCCTAGAATGCAATTATGTTATCAGAAGTTATTTTCTAGAAAACAAATATTTGCAACATTTTAGCAATTGTTAAGATAAAATACACAAAATACTCTTGTGCTATTAAACATTAATATTAATAGATTAACATTAAATAGGTGTCCAGATTAACTCAGAACCTGATACTATTAATAATATTTTAATCCTACTAAACAAATCCTTCAGTAACATCGTCATTTGGCTACTTCAGCCCTCTGCAAAGCAGATAAGAATCCCCCATAGACCACAACTAGTAATATAAATCTTGTGTTTTAAAGGTCACGCACTTTCATATGAGCCATTAAGCCTCACTGCAAGTGTATTGATTTATTCTTATTTTACACATAATCTTAGCAAGCTTGACTTTCAAGTTTTCTCTTAAATCAGAAAAAATGTGTATGTTACAGCAGCAAGAAATAACTGACAAGTGATGGTTATAGAAAAGTATTATATGTAGTAAACATGAGATGATATACCAGCCATGTAATCTACACCTATTTAGAACAGGTGTAACTAAGGTAGTTGATGTTAAGGCACTTTTAAACTCTTAGTGACATCTAAAATCTGAGGAGAGTGTTTTGGTCATCCTGTTGGTATCTCACCCAGATCCCCTTATCTAGACTAATGCATCTCTCTCCAGCAGCTCTGAGTGTTAGCCAAACAGCATATAGCTGCCTCCTTTACAGAAAATTGCCTTACAAAATGGGGCCACCCTAGCTAAAGAACAGCATGCCCCACTCACCCCTGCCCTGCCCTGACATTTTTTAACCACTGACTGATGGACACAGTGGTACAGTGGTCTGTCTTTGAAGACTGGACCAAATCTGTTTTGCAGTTCTAGATCCAGAGCCTCCTTGAGGGCAGGCTTCAGCTGGCCTCCTAATTCACATCTGTGCTTAGCTTCCCCTGCCTGATCTTAGTCTCTACTGCCCCTTTCACCTGAGAGCTCTCCCTCTGTAAATCACATGCACCCAAATCCCTTTCTCAGGCTCTGCTTCTAGGAATCCCAGCATAAGACAAATACTGTTAGGAGCAAACAGTCTGTTGTTTTAGCTGACTCAGAGGACAACTCAGCAATTGATATCCATAATTCTGGCCCTAGGTTAAACAAATTTAAAGTAATAAAAACCCACTCTGCTGAAGAATAGTTCAGGTGGGATCTGTTTTAAACATGTGCATATGGAAGGTGAAGCATAATGTATGAATGTTTTACAAAGAAACTGCATTACATTCTATATTTTCAGAGTGGCCTTCTGTGTGGTTCAGCAGGCACTTTGTTTTTCCCCTGCACTTCTTGTTCACGTCCCAGTTCAGATGTCACCTTCCTGTACGCTTCTTCTCCAGATGAAGTCTAGGCTCCCTTCTGTGCTCACTGTACCCTCTATTACTAACAGAGCACTTGTATCATGGTATTATATAGTTAGTGGCTTGTCCTCTGTCTCCCCGGGGTCTCTTGGTCAGCTGCCAACTGGAAGTGAATAGCTCCTAATTAACCTATTAGATTCTTTCCAATCTTTATAACGTGTCTGGGAAGAGAGTCCCAAGTGGTGTGCTGGTCCCATCTTCTCCAGACTGCCCTAATCCTAGAAACAAGGCATTAGAATAAATGAGTGGAGCTGGTTCTAAAGTCATTTGGGGGTAAGGGCAGCTGATTGGTCAGTAAGATAACCCCATATCTCCTCGCCCTACCCTTCCCCTACTCCCCAGTGCACTGGAGCTCAAAGTCCAGTGGAAGAGAAAACACAGTGGGACTCAGCAGGTCACCCTTCACCTGTCATTTTTGACATCTCCTCTAGTTCCTGTGCTGCAGACGGCCCCAGGGCGACTGTGTGGATGATGGCTCCGCTTTGCTTCACCTCGTCAAAGCATGCACTTATCGTGTTGTCCTCCCCATCGGTCAGTAAGACGATTTCAGCTCCATCTGTTGGATATTTCTTCTTAATCACCTAAGGACATAATTCAGGCATGAGTTGTCACACTCAGGGTAGCCAAAGTATTGGGAAAATTGCAATTAAAGAGAACGAGAAGAGAAATTCTAGAGGGAATAAACAAAAGTGTCTGGGAATGGTCAAATATCTCTCTGTCTTGCAGTGATACGATTATAAATCAACAAGATTCATGGAACTTGACAGTGATTTTTTTCCTCGGTTAGCCTGTTGCAGAGAAGGCTCAGTAAGGTGGGATACAGGGCAGTCCCAGGGATGGACAGCTCTAGGGACGCAGAAAAGAAGGGTTTTCTACTTTCCTTCACATGATGTCTCCTTGACAGGCTTTCAGAGGTTCCCAGATGACTTCAGAAACCATTCTCATTTAATAGGGATAATAATGGGGACTAATATATTACTATTATCATATTAGACTCATGGCAGATTTTAGCTTGCCTGGTATTCATCAGTCTTACCATTCCAGCTGTTCATGGCTGGCCTTGGTTCTGATTGGTCAGTTCTCAGGTCACATATGGAGAAGGCAATGGCACCCCACTCCAATACTCTTGCCTGGAAAATCCCATGGACGGAAGAGCCTGGTAGGCTGCAGTCCATGGGGTCGCAAAGAGTCGGACACGACTGAGCGACTTCACTTTCACTTTTCACTTTCATGCATTGGAGAAGGAAATGGCAACCCACTCCAGTGTTCTTGGCTGGAGGATCCCAGGGACGGGGGAGCCTGGTGGGCTGCCATCTATGGGGTTGCACAGAGTCGGACACGACTGAAGCGACTTAGCAGCAGCAGCAGTTCACATGAATTATTAAAATTTTTAATATCCCCTCTGATGAAAGCAAAACATTTTGTTCTTATTAATCCCTAGTTCCTAGTTGTCTTATGACACCTATGTCTCAACTATTCCTGGTAGACACAGATTATGTTTTTTATGTGGTATAGAGAAGTTATACCTTGTGCCAATATTGGATAAGAAGGAAAATCAGATAAAAATCATAATGTTTATGAAGAGGAAGGCAAGAGTTCACCTTCCCTTTAAAAGAGGAAGGGAGACTCAGACGTAGAGGAAACAAGTAATTCTAAGTAACTCCAATCTCTGGACCAGACTCTCAGGAAGGGAAGAAACTTGATGTAGGTTAAAAGAGCTGAAAGCAGAGGAGACTTCTGCCCCACTCCTTTTTAGAGGGGGCTGCTCCACAGAGGATGAAGGCAGAACTCTGATTGCTGTCATGTGAGGAAGCCTGGAGCCCAGAAGCCCAGGAGCCTGTCAGCTGTGGTTGAGACCTCAGTCTGACCAAGCTGCAGGGCTCATGTCTGACTCTTTGTGACTCTATGGACTGTAGCCCACCAGGCTGCTCTGTCCTTGGGATTCTCCAGGCAAGTATACTGAAGTGGGTTGCCATTTCCTTCTCCTAGGGATCTTTACAACCCAGGGATTGAACCCAGGTCTCCTGCATTGCAGGCAGATTCCTTACTATCTGAGCCACCAGAGAAGCCCCTGAGAGGCTAGAGGAAGGGCTCAATTTGGATTCCCTTGTCCCACTCCCCATCATTGCTGTGTGTCATGGAAAACATGCAGAAGTCCGCAAGTATCCATAGGGGAAATGGAAATCAGCTGACTTGAGAACTGGCAGGCAAGAGGGCAATTTATCTTGTCCTAGAAGCTAAGGGGTGTGCAACCTCCCAAGGGCTAGATGCAGGACATGGGGTGCTCAGGGCTGTGCTCCAGCATTGAGAGCCAGAGTGTGGTGAGTCAGCTGGTGGAAAACCAATGGGCACTGAACAAGCTAAGAAAACAAGTAAAGTCCAGTGGCCCCAGCTCAACACACACCACTGCCATACTTGAGCAGGGTCCTCACCAGGGGCCAGCAGGGAACTTGAGACAGGGCAGGATCCAAGGCCCTTTGCCTCATCACCCCGTGGTCACACACAAGCTCCTCCCACCCCATACCTGGGCTCTGTAGGGCAGGAGGAGCAGCTAAATTCCAATTGTGTGGCTCACATACTCTCTCACCCACTGAAGTGGGAAATGCAGAACCAGAAGTTCCCTCTTCACCGTCAGGCCATTTGGTATTAATCATTTCCCCTTGAGTTTTGTATACCATGAGTTCTGTAGACATGTTAGTGATTTCAGTGTCAGTTTCCCTCCCTTACTTGCTTCTTTAATCAAAATGTGTGGGTGAGTGGCAGAGGCAAGAGAGCCCAGGTGCACAAAGGCATCTGGAGAAGGGTTTTGAAGCTGACTGTGTATGCAATAAAATCCACTTCTAGGGAACTGATCTTCAAAGTGGAATAAAAGGGCCAGAGGGTCAGACTGCATATGAGGGAATGCTTGAGTCCACTGTCAACATGAAACATGTGAGCTGAAAACTAAATATTCCTGCTGCTGCTTGGAAATCGGGAATAGCCCCATTGATGTGTTGTGCCCCAAGCAGGCAGAAGGTAGACTTTCCCAAGACACTGCAGAGATTCTGAGACCTTAGACCAGCCAGCTTCTCTCAGCCCTACTATTTATTTCATGGGACTAAATAGCCCCTAATAAATATAGAATATCATAGTTTATGTTTGGATCATTTAAGCATCTGATATAATCAAATAGCTCAATTTAATTTTATTTATTGAGAACCTCCTATATAAAAGATATTGTACCAGAAGTTAAAAGATAATTCATATCTCAGAACAAGTTTTGTTTGAGCAAAGGACATAACAGGAAAGAAGACAGAAGAGCTAAAACTCTTGAGATAGTTTTAAAAGTAGAAAACAAGTTCATAGCATTCAGAAAGAGAAACTCTATACAGTTGAAAGGATCAGGAAAGACATCAAGAAATAGTGTCTGTGATGGATATGTGGAGGAAGAGTATGATTAGAGATATAAAGGAGTGATGAAAAATTAAATAGGGAGCTGGCTGGGCAAAAGTGTGGAAACTGCTGGCAAAGGACAGGTAATCTAATTTGCTTAAGCATAAATATCTGGAGGAGAGTCCCAGGTAATTAAGCCTGGAAAGGTAGGTAGCGGCTATATTATAAAATAAATTAAATATTAGATTGAGAAATTTTATTTAGCTTTGTTGAAAATGGGGAGAGATTGAGACCTAAGTAGAGGGGTGACATGATTGGATGATCAGATGGGATCTTTGGATACATCCCTAATACAATTAGACTCGCAGTGCCTAAGCCCTCCTATTTCAAACTTAAACCATTTGCTTGCCCAAAAGGAGGTCTTATATACCCAAAAGTTTGGAATGTTAATCTACTTCAAAATTTAACCATAACTCTAAGTTTACTTTTTTCTTCAGAGAAGATATTCTCTTATATCCCTGTGTACCTTTCATCATAACATGCATTAGTGTATGATTATACACTTATTTATGTGACTATGAGGTTAAAGAATCTTCCCCTAATAAGATTTTAAGCTCCATGACAGCAGGTGTGGTATGTTTGGCCCTCATGGTACTCTTAATGCCTGGCACATTGCAATGCCCGGCATGTAGAAGTAACACCATGAATGTTTCAGATGAAAGCAGAAAAGCATGAATGCACAGGTGCAGAAAAACACAAAAGCATGAATGAATTAGTTAACAGTTTTTGGGGCCTGTGTCACTGCATCATTTGGACCATTGCTCTGCCCTTGGTTGTCTAATTCAGCTAGACATGAGGCATGCATAGAAATACTGGAAAAGATAATTTCTTAGGAGACATAAATTGTAAACATTGGCAAACTATGATAGGGGAACTTGTCTCACAGTGAATGCTGATCGAAGCCCAGAGCAGATGGATGTTCCTCCTGAGGCTATTGTGGGTAAGCTTTTGGTAAGCGTGTCTCTTTCAGTGGCACTGTTTATCTGTACAAGTTCACTTTGTACATAGGCAGCACTGTCAAACGTCACCATCCCGACCCAGGACCCTTGCTCAACCGTCTGCAGAAGGAAGAGTTTGCCTGCTTGATTCAGTCGGTTAAGGCGGTTACCAATCTAAATGGAAAAGCAGAAGAAAAGCAGTCAGGTTAGGTTTGGACCGGCAGACTGACAACAGAACTGAGGGAATTTGGAAGTAGTTGCCTCGGCGCAGAGTAAATAACAACAAGTTTACGCAAGGCATATCCTTCTATGGAGGAAAATTTCTCCTTTATATTTAGTAGTATATTTGAATACAATTTCAGGGCTTTTGTATAAATAACTCTAAAAGCTAAATCCAGGTTTGGCTTTAGTTCATTAGTTCAATGTCCTAGAAATAGTTTTATAAATGTACATATTGTCAGGAAAACACAAAAAAGGTTAATTTTATATAGTTCATCAGATCTTTGCTCACAAATTGAAAGCTATTTGGCAAATGAGACACTTGATGCTGAATTTTTGTTGAATAAAGTGAAGGTGGCCTTTTTTGATGAAAATATTCTGCTTATAACTGTTCTGACCTTTGGGGTTGTGTTTATTCACAGCCAGTTCCAAGATGTGGTCTAGATCATATCATATAGAAATATGAGATGAGCATCCAGAAGACCAAGACCCACTGAACTTACCGTCATGCTTCCAGACTTATCAAGGACTAAACACACAATTCTTTGTCCGATCTGCAGCAATGAGAAGGTGGGACTGGGTGGCTGTGTTGTCATAGGAGTTGTTGTCTTAAAATCCTCTGAATCTTGGATCACTTCCCATGTGCTTCGGTGATTGCATTTTTTGTTTTGCTCGTTTGGGGCTTCTCTATTGTGATTTTTATCTGTACAGAATTCAACCACCTAAAATTGTCAATAAAATGATACAGATAACAGTAAACTACTTGTTAAAATCTTTAATAATTTGACTAAAATATTTTAAGTATAGATTTACATTTACATGACCTCCTTCTCAGTCTGCCTTGGGGAAAATCACAGTGAAAATTCATAGCTTCTATCTCAAAACATGTCTTTGACCTCATTGGACCCTTTGTGCTCCTCAAGAATCTATTTACTTGTTCTTAGCTTCCCTTCTATTTCTCAAATTTGCCATTGCAAGCAATCACCAGTATCCTCAAGCCACATATATCTCAACATTTTTCCCCTGGTACCATTTTCTCTCTCCATTCCTTCACTTCCTGCTCACTTTCTTAGTTCCCAGTGATTTAAAAATACCTTGTTTCAACTTTCAATACCCAACATTCCAGCTCTCTCCAAAATCCAGTTGGATGTCCACAGGATCCTCCACCTCAGGGGTTCATAACTGAACACATCACCTTTCCTTTGACTCTGCTCCTCTTCATCACCAAGCACTTCCTAACTTGATGTCACCACTATCTATTCAGTCACCTAAATCAGGAAACGCTTTTCCTTCCTTCTTCCCTCTGCAAAATAACACCATCAATACACTTCACTCTCTCTCCAGGATATCATCTTTTTTCCTTCTCCAATGGAATGTCCATCATTCAAGCCCTCATGGTCCCTCCCTCAACTACTGGAGTCTCCTATCTGACTTTTCCATACTGCTCTACTCCACACTTACCAGGAACATAGTCCTTCTTATTCCTGTACTTAATATCTTTTTGCGGCTCATCATTGCTCACACACTACAATCCAGACTACTTCACTTCACTGTCTATCCTCGCTCTGGCTGTGCATCCCAAGGCTCTAATTTTCCCTATTGCAGCCTGTAAGTGCTCAAGGTTGCCAGACTGTTTATATATCTCTGTGTCTGCTCACCATTCCCACTATGTCGAGGAGTTCTTCCTATGTCTTCTGCCTCATGAACTCTACCCTCATGTTTCAGCCCCAAAAGTTATTTTCAAAATGTTTTCTCATTTCATACACTTTCTGCAAAGAATTTCTACTCAACCTTGTGACCTCAAAGTACCCTATAAGAAATTTAAATAAGGCCCCTTTAACATTATAGTGTACTTACTGAATGGATGAAAATTAATCTATGACAGAACCCTGTCTCATTAAATTTGCTTCCTCAAAACTTAGCTCTATATCTGATATAAAATAAAAGCTCGATGTAAGTTTGTTGTTGTTGTTATTTTTAATAACATTTACCAATCTGTATGTCAGTGGTTTTTTAAAATCTACACAATGGCAATAGTTGTTAGGCAAGAACTACAGGAGAACATATGCAATAGACAATACAAACACAGCCAATAAATGATAGCGTCTTCCCCTTTCTTCCAGGCAAGAGTACTGGAGTGGGTTGCCATTTCCTTATTTGGGGGATTTAAAAAGGAGGCTTAGTACACAAAAATGGTATAAACTAATTCTTCCTCTCAGTGACTTTACATTATTATATTCAATTAAAAATCCTAAATATCTGGGATTCAAGTAATGTAAAAAGTCATCATTAGCTGGAAAACATTTATTTTTCTCTTTATTTGTATTTTTCAGATTGTTTTGGCAGTGTTTCCATATGATCATCCCTAGAGTAGGAAATGGCAAACCACTCCAGTATTCTTGACTAGAGAATTCCATGGACAGAAGAGGCTGGTGGGCTACAGTCCATGGATGCACAAAGAGTCAGACACAACTGAGCAGCTACCAGTTTCACTTTCTGTGTTATCATTATAGCTACTTTTTAGCAAGGGAACCTAAAATACTTTTTTGTAAACCGCAAGCAGAGGCTCCCAAACCTGACTGTGCATCAACTTTAACTGTGACTAATTTAAAACAATCTAGTCCCCCCTTTGGAAGTTGCTGAATTATCCTGGAAATAAACTACAAAGCCAGACTGAAGGATGGCCTTAGTGAACCACATTTTAAAAACTTATCTTTGTTAGGGCTTCCCTTGTGGCTCAGCTGGTAAAGAATCCACCTGCAATGTGGGGACCTGGGTTTGATCTCTGGTTGGGAAGATCCCCTGGAGAAGGGAAAGGTTTCCCACTTCAGTATTCTGGCCTGGAGAATTCCATGAACTGTACAGTCCATGGGATAACAAAGAACAGGACATGACTGAGCAACCTTCACTTTCGCTTTATTGTTATAGATAGACCCTTGCAAGTTACTACACTCTTATCCAAAAAGAAAACATAATTTTGTGTAAAAGACTGGGAAGATAAGAGACATTCTGCACTGAAGTCACTTAACTGATGCATTTATCTTAGTTTGTGCAAATTTGCTGATGTATATGTTTGGCTTTAATAAAGATAATTTGTCAAGTTTATTTTATGAGCAGTTGGTCATTTAAAAAATTATTAAGAAATGCAGATGATCGCTGACTTACAATGGTTCAACTTACAATTTTTGGACTTTATTATGGTGCAAAAGCAATACACGTTCAGTAGAAACCGTACCTCAAATTTTGAATTTTGATCTTTTCCTGGGTTGTGGCATGCAGTATGATACTCTCTGGTGATGATGGCTAGTGGCATTGAGCTGTATGTAGCTTCTAGTGAACCAGATGATTGTGAGGCTAAATAACTAATGTACTTACAGCCATTCTGTCTTTTTACTTCTGTACCATATTCAATAAATTACAGGACACATTCAACACCTTATTATACCACAGATTTTATGGTAGATGATTTTGCCCAGAAACTAATGTAAATGTTCTGAGGATGCATGAGGCAGGCTGGTCTAAGTTAAGATATTCTGTAGGTGAGGTATATTAAATGCATCTTCAACTTACAATGGGATGGAGGAAGATCAGTATTTTAAAACTACTTAAAGCTATTAAAATTATGTACAAACTCCCTAATGGCACCAACATTCTTAAAAAGATAGAAAATTTTAGTTAACAACCAAAAACAAATACGCAGGCTGAAAGATCTCTGAAAGTTAAAGGTTACTGATCATGTCCTTATTACTCACAAAAAAAGTACCTGATCCCCCGGATGAATTTCTTATTTAACCAACACTTTTCTGTCTTTAAGGATATTTGAAGTAGTTCTAAGCCATTAAGCTAAAAGCTAGTGGAAGAGAGAAGATGGAGAAGCAAAAAAAAACAACAACAACAAAACAAAAAAAAACAACAACTAAACAAACAAACAAAAAAACTAAGCAAGGGGGGTCTGGGGAAGATAGGACTTTATTCCTGATTATGTTCTCCTGTCTTGTCCAATAGAGAAAAGCTGCTCACTCTTGACTTGACTTGACTTGACTTGAAATAGATATAAGGGACTAGATCTGATAGACAGAGTGCCGATGAACTATGGATGGAGGTTTGTGACATTGTACAGGAGGCAGGGATCAAGACCATCCCCAAGAAAAAGACATGAAAAAAGGCAAAACGGCTGTCTGAGGAGGCCTTACAGATAGCTGTGAAAAGAAGAGAAGCGAAAAGCAAAGGAGAAAAGGAAAGATATACCCATTTGAATGCAGAGTTCCAAAAAATAGCAAAGAGAGATAAGAAAGCCTTCCTCAGCGATCAATGCAAAGAAAGAAAGAGAACAACAGAATGGGAAAGACTAGAGATGTCTTCAAGAAAATCAGAGATACCAAGGGAACATTTCATGCAAAGATGGGCTCGATAAAGGACAGAAATGGTATGAACCTAACAGAAACAGAAGATATTAAGAAGAGGTAGCAAGAATACACAGAACTATACAAAAAAGATCTTCATGACCCAGGTAATCACGAAGGTGTGATCCCTCACCTAGAGCCAGACATCCTGGAATGTGAAGTCAAGTGGGCCTTAGAAAGCAACACTATGAACAAAGCTAGTGGAGTTGATGGAATTCTTGTTTAACTATTTAAAATCCCAAAAGATGATGCTGTGAAAGTGCTTCACTCAATATGTCAGCAAATTTGGAAAACTCAGCAGTGGCCACAGGACTAGAAAAGGTCAGTTTCATTCCAATCCCAAAGAAAGGCAATGCCAAAGAATGCTCAAACTATCCCACAATTGCACTCATCTCACACGCTAGTAAAGTAATGCTCAAAATTCTCCAAGCCAGGCAATACGTGAACTGTGAACTTCCAGATGTTCAAACTGGTTTTAGAAAAGGCAGAGGAACCAGAGATCAAATTGCCAACATCTGCTGGATCATGGAAAAAGCAAGAGAGTTCCAGAAAAGCATCTATTTCTGCTTTATTGACTATGCCAAAGCCTTTGACTGTGTGGATCGCAATGAACTGTGGAAAATTCTGAAAGAGATGGGAATACCAGACCACCTGACCTGCCTCTTGAGAAACCTGTATGCAGCTCATGAAACAACAGTTAGAACTGGACATGGAACAACAGACTGGTTCCAAATAGGAAAAGGAGTACGTCAAGGCTGTATATTGTCACCCTGTTTATTTAACTTATATGCAGAGTACCTCATGAGAAACGCTGGGCTGGAAGAAACACAAGCTGGAATCAAGATTTCCGGGAGAAATATCAATTACCTCAGATACGCAGATGACACCACCCTTATGGCAGAAAGTGAAGAGGAACTAAAAAGCCTCTTGATGAAAGAGGAGAGTGAGAATGTTGGCTTAAAGCTCAACATTCAGAAAACTAAGATCATGGCATCCGGTCCCATCACTTCATGGCAAATAGATGGGGAAACAGTGGCTGACTTTATTTTTTTGGCCTCCAAAATCACTGCAGATGGTGATTGCAGCCATGAAATTAAAAGATGCATACTCCTTGGAAGGAAAGTTATGACCAACCTAGACATCATATTAAAAAGCAGAGACATTACTTTGTCAACAAATGTCCATCTAGTCAGGCTATGGTTTATCCAGTAGTCATGTATGGATGTGAGAGTTGGACTGTGAAGAACGCTGAGTGCTGAAGAATTGATGCTTTTGAACTGTGGTGTTGGAGAAGACTCTTGAGAGTCCCTTGGACTGCAAGGAGATCCAACCAGTCCATCCTAAGGGAAATCAGTCCTGGTGTTCATTGGAAGGACTGATGTTGAAGCTGAAACTCCAGTATTTTGGCCACTTCATGTGAAGAGCTCACTCATTTGAAAAGACCCTGATGCTGGGAAAGATTGAAGGCAGGAGAATAAGGGGACGACAGAGGACGAGATGGTTGGATGGCATCACTGACTCAATGGACATGAATTTGGGTAAACTCTAGGAGTTGATGATTAACAGGGAGGCCTGGCGTGCTGCAGTTAATGGGGTTGCAAAGAGTCGGACATGACTGAGCAACTGAACTGATACTGATACTTGACTTCCTAACATTTCACCCTATCTTGCATCATCTGGGATAAAAACCTCACTACATTCATGTCAAGAAAAAAAGAAGAAAAAGGACATGACACTTACAGTATCAATACTTTGTGAATACATTATGGAAGCCTTCTCCCCCTTATGAGGTATGAATTCACATCCTTCTTCATACAGTCCTGTTTTTCTGTCAAGTTTGCATGGTTGAGTGACACAGCTTCCTCCTTGACACTTCTGTATTACAGTATCACCAGTAAAACCTTCTGAACATCTGCAGATATATTCAGGTTAGATTTTTAAGTGAAATGATAATTTCAAAGTGTTGGACTCTGGTCAGTTTCTACAGACAGCATTGTTTACAATTTCCCTTTATAATTTAAGAAATAAATGATCACCTTAAATATTAAAATTATCAAATTCTCATCAGAGTAATTTTGTTTACCAGAAAGTATCTGAGGGATTCCCAAAATGATATCAGAACGTGTTTCTATGCAGCAGAAAAGCTAAGGCTGTCTTACAGCCACTGTTAAGAATTAATAAGAATCAAAGTCCTAAGGCACTTCCTAATCTGGTCCTCTCATTCCTGGAAAATCAAGAGAGGTTTCTCTAGAAAGTTTTGCTGACAATTTTTTCTTTGTTTGTTTGTTTTGATCCAGCTAGTTTATGTCATACAGTTTTTGCATAGTTCTTGTGTGTTTATATAGATATTTTAGATTTTTATTTATATGCTTATGAGTTTGTCACTATTGTGAATGGAGTACTTTTCCCCACATCTTATTTTTTGAGTATATAAAAAATATATGAATATAGGAAATTTGGAAAATAGGACGAGTATAAAGAAGAGAAGAAAAAAATCATATCCCACTCTCAGATAAACTATTGTTAATGTACTAAAGCATTTCCTTCTCTATGTATCAGCATAACATTCTATGTATAGCTTTACTGCCTGATCTTATAAAACTTATTTTAGTACATTTAAATTGTAATGTATTATTATAATTCATAATATTCTTTCAAAATGTGATTTTAATAACTTCACATTTTGAAATTACATCATGAATTTAGCCTAATTTACTTAATTTTTTTCCTCCATGAATTTTTCGGTGCTAAAAATAAAACTTCTGTGAATAAATGAAATTGGTGCATCACATTTTGACTCTATTTCCAAGCTTGCTATGACTGACATCCAGAATAAATGGTCAGATTCAGAAATTTGAACATTTTAAAGCCTGTTGATAGAGCTCATTCTAATATTTCCTTTAAAATGGATTGTTAAAAGTAAGATTAGTAGATCAGGAAATAGGAAAGATTTCTAGAGATTTGATATGTGTCATCAAATTGCTTTCCAGGGTTATTCTAGTTTATTTCTCTGATAACCATCTATGAGAACACTCATCCTGTTAGGAGAATCACACTGACTGAAACTGCCCACCCTGGCCAGACAGCATAGTAACCATTTGCATGAGTTGTTTTATGACAGGAGGTCCTGGTAAGGAACACTACTAATAAGCCACCACCAATCAGAAGAGTTCAGGAAAGGTCAAAAGGAGACACCACAGGTCCGACCACCCCCCAGAATCCTTCTCTCTGGCATCCATCTTGGCTGAACAAGGCGTTCACCACCAGGAAGGACTCTGAGTCAGAATGATTGGCTAAAGACAACCAGGAAACTAATCCCATCACCGTAAAACCCAAGCCATGTGGCAAGCCATGTGGCAGAGCTGTTCTCCTGGGTTCCCTTACCCTACTGCTCTCCCCAGGTGCCCTTTCCCAATAAAATCTCTTGCTTTGTCAGCACATGTGTCTCCTCAGACAACTCATTTCCAAGTGTAGACAAGAGCCCAGTTTCAGGCCCTGAAAGGGGTCCCCCTTCCTGCAACAATCCCACCGACAGGCACAGTACTAGGTAATAAACGATTGTCATCTTTGTCAAATCTGCACCTCTTTGACTGCTAATGTCTGACCATTTTTACATTTTTACTGGCCATTTTTATTTCTTCTTTTATATAGATTATTTTCTCTTGTGTCTATTTTTCTATTAGGGTGTTATTGTTTTCTATTATCTGTTATAATGCTAAGCTTTTAAAGGCCTGTTTTTAAAATATTTGCAAACATCTTTTTCTGTTTTTTATTTTTAATTTAGTTTATGTTTGATTTATATGCAAAAAGTTTTAAATTTATATGTAGTCAAATTTATCATTCTTTTAGTTATGTCTTTTTCCAACTCTTGAATGCATAGAAAGACATTCACCATTTAGGAATATGATATTTATTAATATACTTCTCGTTTTCATCATGGTTTTATTTTTTTATATTGAATAAGTCTATCCAGTTGAAAGAGAGTCTATTAATAGTTAAAAATTGTCCTGACATCTAAAGAAATCTTGTCTTTCCTTGTGGATTTATAATTCTAGCTATATCAAATAGTAAATTATTGTGTGCCTGCTAATTTGCATTGTTTTAATTAATGTAGCTTTATTGTATATTTAAAATTCAACAAGAAAATTTTCCTTTATTACTATAATTTTTCAAAAATGTTTGCAGCTGCTATCTACTGGATAAGCTCAGGGTCTTTAAAATGAGGTAAAAATAGAAATGTTTTGACTAAAGTTTCATAAGACCTATATATTAATTTGGGTTGAATTTACATATTCTATGAATTAAAAATATCTGTTAATCTTAATTTTCTTTTAAATTCTTTAGAAGGATTTTGTGTTGTGGTTTTCTTCAGATGTAACTTTTACATTTCTTAGAGTTTTCTTCAAATATATCTGGTTGCCTTATTGACTTCCCTTGTCAATTTTAATTTCTGTTTTTCCCTTCAGGGTTTCAAAATGGATCACATTATCATCTGCCTAGAAACAATTTTCTCTCTCTCTTTCTAGGAGCCCCTGTTATTTTAACCTTCCCAACACATTATTGCATTGGCTACAACTTTCTAAAAATGATAATTTCTAGTAGTTCCCATTCTTATCATATTCCTGGGAATGTTTAGTGATTCCCTACTAAATATTATGTAGGCAGTTGGCTTTCAATTGATGTTCTGCTTCATATTAAGGAAGCCTTCTATTATGGGTAGTACTGTCATCTTTGTAGTTGTTTCTGAGCCTTATAAGTAATAAAAAATTGGTAGATAAATAATAAATACTATTTGTATGTTAAAACAAAATTTATTGTTAAGAGGACATGGTAATTATGTCAGTTTTGCAAAATGTTATCTGTGGAAGGATGAAAATGATGTATAGATATTTCTAGAATATCCCTTAGAAAGAATATATACTAATCAGCTTTTTTCTCAAGGAGAATACAGTTTCCATCTGGAAGCATAGTAAGAAGTGGGAAAGGCAGATGGGATGAATGTCATCTGTGGGCTGAGATTTGAGAGGTTCACCTAACATGATCACATCAACAGAGTGACACTGGGGAATGGATTCTATAGTGTGGGGAGGGAACAAGCTAAAGGAATCGAGTAGACTGTGTACAGCTCCGGGAGGTACTTAGTGTCTTTTTATACCTAAAGTGACATAAGAGGAGAGAAATGTCAAATGACAGAATTTGAGTGTAATAAAGAAAAGGGAAAGCAGAAAGCAGTGATGCTCCTATGGAAGAAAGGGAATGCCAAAACAGAGTTCTGAATTCCATTCAGCTTCCTTTGGAAACTGTGCTGAGTAAAGACAGTAAAGAAACCAAAGCTGAGTGCATCTCCTTAAAGAGCCATCATGGGAGTAGAACTAGAAGCAAAAGTGAAGAGGGGTGTTGCCCCAGCTCTAGTCTTTTAAAAGAGGCTGTTGTTTTTAACTGAGGTATAAATGTGCAAGCTTATCAAATTCCTTCCGAATCTGCTGGAATAATTTTCTTTTTTTCTCGATATACTATATTAATTACTTACCTATTATCATAGCATTTTCTGATATCTGGAAGATATCCTTCTTGGCCTTGGTGTGTTTGTTATTTCTGTATAATATTAGTCCAGGTGTAATTTACTATGCTTTTATTTGTAATCTTTTTGGAAAGCTGTATCTACACAATTCTTTTTCATGTCATCTGTCAGGTTTTAGTATCTGAATTATGCCAACTCTCTAAAATGAATTGGGAAGCTCCCTATCTTTATATTTGTACAAAAGCAGTTTATTCCCTGAAACTGTTGAGTCCAAGAACTTACTTGTAAAATTACGGCAGCCAGGGTACTTTCTAAGTATTCAGTTTGCATTCTACTGACACCATACAGGGTTTTGTTCAAATTGGGAGAAATTTTGTTTTGTTTTAATGTTTGGACTGTCTTTCAGCTAAGTTCCCCCAGTGTCTCTCAGGTCCATTCATTCTGATACAGTTCACACAGATAACTGTTCTACCTACAAGGAGCTGAAGCTTTATGTCTCTGATTATGAGACAGGAAGATGGAGATCCTGAATGTAGAACCTGTGAGTTTCTTCTAGTTGTACACACACACAAAGAGGCAAATGGTTTGTAGTTGCAGAGTAGAGAATTCATCTAAGGCACTTGTAAAGTGAATAAAAGTAGTAGTTTTATGGGAAAAGCTGAAAGAGAAGACACTAAGAATGAAAGAGGAAAATATGATGAAAGACTGGCATTTTAAAAATATTCAAGATAAAATTGGTTGCAATTTAAAACAGTTTGGGAAAATTAATCAAAATATACATACACTACTGGTTTTCTTCTTTTGTTGGATAGGTAGAATTTCTGGTCATTATTATATTCATTAAATACTCCCCATCGTAGATGAGCCCATTCATGGACAAATGCCCTTCCTGTGGAAAAATGTTTTAAACACCTAATTACAATAAGAATGGCAAAATTACCCTCTTAAATTCAGAGCAAGTAATTCTTCTGAAAATTATTATGCTTTGCTTTTTTAAGTTAAAGATTTAATTTGATATGACAGTTGTACATTTCTATAAATATGACTACTTATTTTGGATTGTCAACTGCTAATTAGGCACTTAGTAAGTACCAGGAAGCTATTTATTCAAAGGTAGAACTAGTGCCCTGTGCTCACACATCTCATGGTCTAGCAGATGACACACATCATTTTAGATAACTAAAATCTTTAGGGTGCAAGTGTAATGATGGAGGTCAGCACAGGCTGACCTGTAGGGCAGCCAAGAAGGTCCTTCTTCATAATGACCCAAATGTGGACAGATCTCAAGGTCTGCCTACTCCACATCTGCCTTTTTGCTTTGACCTATTCTCACCCTTCCAGTCTCATTGCCATTTACTCCTGAACCACTGTGACACTCACCCGCTGGCTCCATGCCTCCAGTCTTCAATGACTTACCCCTGGTGCTCGGGGTTAAGTCCATCTTCTCAACATGCGTACAAGGTCCCTGATGATTCAGGCCCTGTTCCTCTCTGCAGCCATATTTCTTGCTGTTCTCCACCCACTTTGAAAACTCCATATTGACAATGGATTCCTGAACCCCTTTTAGTTTCTAGAGTCACACAGTATGACTTGCTTATCTCTGATCTTTTTTACATATTTTTCCTTTGCTTGGAATACCGTCTCCCTATCTCTGACTGGGAGATAACTCCTACTCTTCTTTCAAAATTAAGCTTATATCCAGATAGAAGCCTTCTCTGACATCTTCAAACTAGTTCAGGTACCCCTCCTTTTTCACTTTCATTATATTCCATTATGGCATTTGTCATGTTATAGTGCCATTGCTTATTTGCCAGTCTCTCACTATAGACTCTTGTCTCCATGAAAACAGGTACCATGACTTCATTGTCATGTCTTGGCCCATATTGTCCAGAACTTAAAAGGTCCTAATAAATTTGTTATATTTGGATGAATATTAGTGACTTATGTACTGGTCAGTTTTTCTGCAATGTAAATTCCAAGGTAGGCTGAATTTGGAGGATTAAGTGAGGAGGTGCAGGTTAAGAAAGCCCTAATATCTCACATTAAGGATTTTAGATTGCTTTAGGTGCTGGGGAATAACTGATGGCCTCTTAAACATAGGGGAGATGGTGAGGGAGTAGTCATGGAGTCAGAATACAAAAAGGAGAGAGTAAAAAGGAATGGCATTGTATATGGTGATCTTGATGACTGGAGTGGGCTCCAGAGTGGGAAGGAACAGCTTAGGTTGATAAGTAAATCAATCAATTGGTAAGTAAATCAATTCAACACATATTTATTGAGCCATACACTGGGGATTTTCTGTTCCCGTTATGGAGATGTTGTAAAAGAAGAGCAAAGAGTTATGTTTGTTAGACACTCCTCTCTGTTGAGGTCTGTAAAAGTGCTCTAGTGTATTTGGGGGTGGGACATGCAGGCACCATGTTTTGTTTGCTTGTTTTCTCTGCCTTGCCTATTTAAACGAAAAAAATTAAAATGGTTCTAATATTTTTAAGATAATAAAGAAACCTAGTTGTTAGTTAACCTAATTAGTTAATACTAATCACACTTGATTATCCTTGAAAACTACATATTGTATATACGCCATTGCTGATTTCTTTTAATGTTTTATCCAAAGATTGCTCTGTTTGGTTCATATGAAAATGAAAGCCAAAAATAAAAACACCAATACAGTATACTAATGCATATATATGGAATTTAGAAAGATGGTAACAATAACCCTGTATACGAGACAGCAAAAGAGACACTGATGTATAGAACAGTCTTTTGGACTCTGTGGGAGAGGGAGAGGGTGGGATGACTTGGGAGAATGGCACTGAAATATGTATAATATCATATATGAAACGAGTTGCCAGTCCAGGTTCGATGCACGATACTGGATGCTTGGGGCTGGTGCACTGGGACGACCCAGAGGGATGGTATGGGGAGGGAGGAGGGAGGAGGGTTCAGGATGGGGAACACATGTATACCTGTGGCAGATTCATTTTGATATATGGCAAAACCAATACAATATTGTAAAGTTAAATAAAATTAAATTAAAAAAAAGAAAATGATAAACGATATTTTGTGAAGGAAATGTTGACTTCTTCTTTAGTCAGGTATTTGTCAGAGCTGAATATCAAGGCTATTCTGTCTGGTACTCAAAGTGTGGTCCAAGGTCAGGCAGTATCAGCATCACCTGGGAGCTTGTTAAAATGCAGATCCTCGAGTCCTACCCCACACCTACTGAATCAGAATCATTTTAACAATCCATTTATAATCTAAATGCACATTAAAGTCTGAAAACATTATGTGTCTGCCATATGTTTTGGCCATACCTGAATTGCAGACAGGAGATTTAATTTGTTCAGGTGTCTTTCCACAGAACCATAGGAACCTAACATCACATTAATTAAACTATCTAATCAGAGTTATTATCTGATAAAAACTGAGTATCTGAAAATTAAAAATATTATAATTTTACACATATATTTGCAGGATATGAAGGAAATAAATTCTGAAAACTGAAAAATGCACTATTCTGAATCTGTTTTATGTGAGAAAAACAGGCTATAATAGTCTATTTGGCTTTTATGTTCTCACTCAGAAAGATAATGCTATTGTTAATCTATTTGCAACATAAAATTATTGAATTATTACATAGCAGAATATTTCATCTCTACCCATACCTTGTGGTCCATATTGAAGCAACTTTTTTCCAGCTAGGAAGTCAGGAGTGAGATAAATTCTATCACCCTTTTCTCCACAGCCTCCCATCTGCTCAGTATAAGGTCCATCGTTACCTGTTGGATTAGGTTCAGCAACCAGAACATCAGCCTGAAATTTAAGAAAAATTTTTCATCATTACAAAATTTCAGCTAATGAATTGACCTTATTCACAGCAGACTATATTGAAACAATTTTATTTGATTCTAGAATATTTTGATAAAAGAATCTAAGTCACAAAATAAAACTAAATTTGAAAAAAGAAATGAATGTTCTTACATTTTTGTAGGTCTCAAGTTTGGGTTTCACATATTCAGGTTTTGTTTTCCAATTTTCAGGAATCAAAATGGCAACATTTTTGAAATAGAATCTTTTTTCTGTAGCCTCAAACAGATATGGAGATGCATCAGTCACCATATCCTGGGGGTGGGGGGTGGGGAATAAATATAAAGAAGCATGCTTAATGACAGAAAAAAAAGATGAAATTACCAGTTATTCCAATTTATATTTCTATTTCACATTTCCAGAAACTGGCTACTTATCAAGCTAAGAAAAGGAGATTATTTTGTTAATAATAGTAGCTAGCCTTTTTTGAGATTTTTATTGCATGCTCTGTGTCACAGTGTAATGGTTGACAATGAAGACTTCAGAAGCAGGCACTAATCCTGGCTCGCCACTTATGGTGGGACATCAGAAATTTCCTTGAGAGAATTCTCTGGTGATTGATCCAAAGGTTAGGAGTCGGCACTTTCACTGCTGGGGACAGGGTCCTATCCCTGGTTGGGGAACTAGGATCCCACAAGCCACGTGGTGTGGCCAAAAAAAAAAAAAGAAATGTCCTTGACCGCTCCTGAGCCTCAGTTTCCCCATTTATAAGATGGAAAATATTACAGAGAGCAGCCAATAAGGTTGTTGTGAGGATCAAATGAAGTCAAGAAAGTATTTGTAGCTATGTTTACTTAGCACAAATGCTTATCAAATATTAGCTCTTAGTTTCATTTCATCGATCCTTTAAAGATCAACAAAACTTTAAAGGAGAAACTGAGAATTAGAGAGTATTAGTCTCAACATCTCACACCAAGTAGTAGTGAAAAGAAACTCAAATTAAAATAAATACAACTTCAACACCTCCTGTAATAATTTTGTTGTTGTTGTTTAGTTGCTAAGTCATATCTGACTCTTTTTGACCCTATGGACTTAAGCAAGGTCAGGCTCCTCTGTCCATGTTATTCTCCAGGCGAGAATACTGGAGTGGGTTGCTATTTCCTTCTCCAGGGGATCTTCCCAACCCAGGGATCAAATCCTAGTCTCCTACATTGACAGGCAGATTCTTTACCACTGAGCTACCAGGGGAGCCCAAATGTTATGATAGTGTTGGTTTTTAGTATAAAACTAAGTATTAGATACAACAAAGTGGCATAAGTATATAATCTCTTTTCAAATTATGCCTAACTTTATTTCTCTAAAGCAAAAGAGCTGTAGTGTTCAGTTATAAATGCCTGTTTCCCTGAAAGTTTCCCTGAAATGCACCATGACAAGACAGTAGAAGGGATACTACAAGATGTTTATTATAGAAAGGGAAATTGGGACTATTAGGGCTGAAAATCACTGAAAAATGCAAATATGAGTGTAGACAGAGGGAAGAGATAGAAGACTGAGCTCCAGGGGCCTTAGCATTCAGAAGTGGGAAGAGGAAGAGCCAGCAAAGGAGACTCAGAAGGAGCAGCCGGTGCAGGGGGAAGGAGATCGGAAGGCATGGGAGAGCACTTCAAGAAGGAGAGATTGGCCATCAGAGTTAAATGCTGCTGAGCAATCAAGGAAGATGAGGACTAAGAACTGAGCAACGAATTTGGCAACCTGAGATGACAGCTCTATATGAGTGAATTCAATAGGGTGGGAGGTGGTGAAGCAGAGGCAATGAAAACAGCAGGTCAAGAAATGTTTCTACAAATTAAAAGGAAATCAAGAAATGAAGCAGTAGTTGAAGGAAGATTTTGGGCAAGGGAGGTTTGTTTTGTTTTGAATGGGAACTATTATAACATATGTATGTGCTAGTGGGGAAAAAAAAACAAAGCTTATAATGCAAGAGGGAAAAAAAAAGGGATCACTGCTGGAGGAAAGTCCTTACTGGAACAGACCAGAGAGATGAGACATTGATGCCTAGACATCTAATCCTACGGGGTGGCCTTAGAAGCAGAGACAGTTCATCACTATATGCGAAAATAGTACTTGTGTATTGATGCAGGAGTAAATACTGTTCTGCTACTTCTTGGGGATAAACTTGGGGAATTTATCTCTGAGCCTCAGTTTCTGTCTTTTCAAATGGTAATTATAATAGTTGCCTTGCTAGTTTTTAAAAAAGCTCTCAAAAAAGCCAGATTTTGAACAACTACTAGGTAAATTTAATACTGTATCACTTTTTAAATAAAAGTATTGAGTCAGTATCACTAAAAAGTTGAAAAATAGGTATAAAACTTCCTATGTTGGAATATTATATTACAATTTAACTTGTAAAATGTAAATTTTCAGTGTCTCCTAGGAAGACAACTAAGCAGCATGAAATTTCTTGTCTTCTGTGTTTTATCAGAAACATTAATAAGGAATCTTTGACATCTGTTTCATATTTTGAGAAAGTGACCTCATATCCAAATAAACAGTTGAGCTTTTGAGGTTTGAAGAACGTTGAGGATGAAATTTATATGCTGCTGCTGCTAAGTCGTTTCAGTCTTGTCCGACTCTGTGTGACCCCATAGACAGCAGCCCACCAGGCTCCCCTGTCCCTGGGATTCTCCAGGCAAGAACACTGGAGTGGGTTGCCATTTCCTTCTCCAATGCATGGAAGGAAAAGTGAAAGTGAAGTCGCTCAGTCTTGTCTGACTCTTAGCGACCCCATGGACTGCAGCCTTCCAGGCTCCTCCATCCATGGGATTTTCCAGGCAAGAGTACTGGAGTAGGTTGCCATTGCCTTCTCCGGAAATTTATATGATGCACTGGTAATTCCTTAAGAACAGGGATAATCTCCTGTTGACAACTGAATTCCTGGTACCTGACAATGTGAATGCTCTGTAAATGTTCATTGGATTAACGAACAGATGCGTGAATGAAGAGGTTACGATGAGGGGCAAACTGTCCAGGAGTGCCAAGACAGGAGGTGCTTGGGCTTCCATGCGTTGAGGAGACCCCCAACTACTCCCACTGTGCGTGTGTTAAGGGGGCGCGAGGGGGAGAGAGCTTCTTGACTCTCATCCCTTCACCTTATGAAGTGTGCTCGCACGGCTTCCGCAGCACAGACGAGTGGGGGGAACTGCTGCAGCGCCACCTGCTGGTATTGTAAGTGCAGTACCTTTCGGACGGCCCTGCTGAAGCAGGTATTTAAGAACTGACTTAGAGGGTTCTGCTCACACAAGGACACCAAGGGGAGAGTCTCCCCAAAAAGCAGAGAACTGAGGGATGATCAGGAAGGTGGCAAAGCCCACAATGAGGTCCCTTGACCGCAGATCTGAAACATCAAACAGGGGCTCATTTTTATTAACTGCTCAGGGACGCTTGAGCACACTATTGTCCTTAAAAGTATTCCTGTGACAAGGTAACTGTGGAAACCAACTTCTCTCATACCCAACTCGTTTAGGACTCATACCAGAAAACCAACTGAATAATAGTAGTGAGGAGTATATTTCTCAGGAGGAAGCCCCAAAGAGAGTGAGGTGAATGTCCTTTTGCTTTTTCTCTCAGTTCAGTTCAGTTGCTCAGTCGCGTCTGACTCTTTGCAACCCCATGGACTGCAACACACCAGGCTTCCCTGTCCATCACCAACTCCCGGAGTTTACTCAAACTCATGCCCATTGAATTGGTGATGCCATTCAACCATCTCATCCTCTGTCATCCCCTTCTCCTCTAGCCTTCAATCTTTCCCAGCATCAGGGTCTTTTCGAATGAGTCAGTTCTCATCAGATGGCCAAAGCACCGTATAAATACAAATTACCATTGTCATTAGAAAGGCATTTGTGGCTCCTTTTCACTTGTTCCTGAGGCCTGCTCACTGTCCAGCCAGAGGCAGAAACATGGTGGTCACATTTTTCTCCCAACTTTCCTTGTCTGTTGCTCCAGTGGCTGCTTCATTTTTGCTAATGCTATTTCTAAGTTTGTTGTTCAGTCGACCAGTCATATCTGACTCTTTGCGACCCCATGGACTGCAGCACGCCATGCCTCACTGTCCCTCACTATCTCTCAAAGTTTGCCCAAGTTCATGTCCATCACATCGGACATGATGGCATCCAGCCATCTCCTCCTCTGACACCCTCTTCTCCTTCTGCCCTCAATCTTTCCCACCATCAGGGGCTTTTTCCAATGAGTCGGCAGTTCACATCAGATGAACAAAACCCTGGAGCTTCAGCTTTAGCATCAGTTCTTCCAGCAAGTATTCAGGGTTGATTTCCCTTAAGATTGACTGGTTTGATCTTCTTACTAGAGGTAATCAAAGACTCACCTAATGTTTCTGATTGTTTAGAGATTTCAAAAGACAGGAATTTCTCTTTCACTGATAGCAATAATACCTGATGGTCTTCTGGTTTGAAAGGGTGAACTTCCCCTCCTCTTCGACCATTGCACTTCTCTAGCCCCAAACTCCTCTGGTGGTTGAGATGGTTCTCTCCCCTAACTCCTCTTTCTGGCTTTGCAACTGTTCAGAGCAAGGAACCTTTTGAGGCAACCCTTGGGGCCCTTGTACTATTAACTTCTGAGTTTACACAGAGGAACTTTTCCCAGAAACAAGTCTCAGTGCTTTTGGCTTGGTGAGAAATGATGAGCCCTTTCCATCTAAGATTAAAAGGAGGCCTGGGGACTGATGAATTGCCTACCATTTGTTGAGCTCTTAATATGTACCAGGCATTCTGCATACATTTTTAAAGGTCTTTTAAGTTTTTGAGAAAATTTTAGACTTACAGATGAGACATGCATAAAATGTGTAAAGTTCCCATATACCCTCATTCAACTTCCCTTATATGTGTGCATTGATAATCCTCACAAAGTCCTGTGAGGAAGATATTTATTATTTTCCCCATTTTGTAGACCAGTACTTTTGCCCATTATACAGTACTACCTCTGGGTGAGCTACAGTCACTTTCCAGGATTGGCTTTTATAAGGCATTTCCTTCTTATTCTTTGCTGTTTGCTGTTATACAAAACCTCTCTAATCTCTCCATTTTACAGCAATTAGATGCCTCTATGTGGACAGGAAGAGTCCTCTTCCCTAATTTTTCCTTCCCCTACAGAAGAAGTAACAAGTGAAATAAGATTGCTCAGCACCCCTGAGAAGACGCCTTGCATTGGGCCTAGTAAAATGCAGGGTTTCCTCCCATTGGAAGGGTAAGGTTTATTCTTAAATCAGATATTAAGATTTGCATCTTGGACTCCTATATTAGAATCACAGGGAAGGGAGGGTTTAATCAGGAGAATAAAAGGAGACTCTGATAGGTGCAAATGGTAAAATCAGACAAAAGAATTACCCTCTGCACATTTCATAATATCTGCCAAATATAGTTGGCTCTGCCTTGGTGTAGAACTAAATAATTTTCAATAAAGTCATCTACAACCAAGAAGTAGAGATATCATTTAATAAGTGCCAACAGTATATCAAGCTCTGAATTATATGCATTGCATGTATTATCTCATCCCTCGGAAGAATCATAATGGTTGTGTTATTATTTCCATTTTACAGCTCAAGAAATGCAAGCACAGATATGAAAAAAAAAACTTTCCAGTGTCACGCAGCTGGAATTAGAGAACTCATGTTTGCTCTATCAATATATTATGCTTAATTTTTCAAAACAGCATGAATAGTTACCATTTCAGACTTACCTTTATATGTTGGATGAGTGTTTCATCTTCTGGTACATTAGGGTCAATTGCAATGACAATGCCTTCATAGCCATTATTATTCAGCTGAATGAGGGAATCACTCAGGGCCCCTTCCAGAAGGTAAAGGACCAAGATGAAAACAGAATTCTTAAATGACCCCATTGCTGTACATCGCCCTTTGAGTTCTCTCTTTGGAAAATGCTGGTTATGGAAGCATCTTTCCTTACCCCTATATATATGAATATATAGACACATTTTTCCAATTTATCAGCGGTGGTTTATTGTAGGACTTTAACCTCTTGACCCCAAATTGTTTCACTATTGGATTTGTCTTCACTATGATGAATGATAACTATATCTTGGTCTCAAATTCTGTGTACTTTTTAATATTTTATTTTGAGAGAAATGTTAGCCTTGCCTTCACCTTTGCCAGTTGCTGGGACAGAGGGTGGGGAGCCACATCCGGTTCCCTGGAAGGACTCACAGCTGACAAGCAGCTTTACCACTGAAAGATGTTTACTTCTTACAAATGTTTGCCCAGTCAGGGACATCGACCCACCCAACACCACCCTCTAACCCCTGCCTGCCCAGTGGAAGCCTGATTGTTCTGTGTATTTGATAAGCATTCATTAAGTGTAAACCATATTTCTAGTTATCCCTCATAATGGTCTTTATTTTTATCCTCTTTGATCTTTACATAACCTCAGCACCTTTTATTACTCTCTTAGACAATCTACTTGTACCAAAAGCATTAGCAAGCAACATTAGAAAAGAGGAAATTTATATCTGACTGTGCAAGGCAAACTCCCTCATTTCCTTATCAGACCTCTATTTCATTATTCCATAGCTTCTATTGTCCAATAAAATTCAAATTAGCATTAAATTATTTTACTGAAATTAAATGTCTCTTAGGTGAGAGGCATTTAGATTATTGCCAGCTACCATATAGATTCTTTTAAATTTGCCAAGTCTCAGATGAAAACTCATATTGGTCCACCACTTTCCTGTATTCAAATTACTTGAAATATCCCTTCCTATAATAACATTTGATCTTTGCATAGTGGTAAGCATCAGTTTCATCTTGTCTGTCTTTTTCTTTGACATTCACTCATAAAAATTAAATTAGTACTTGTTGCTAATAATTAGTGTGTGAAAGTCGTTCGGTCATGTCTAACACTTTGCGACCCATGGACTGTCCATGGAATTCTCCAGGCCAGAACACTAAAGCCTTTCCCTTCTTCAGGGGATCTTCCCAACCCAGGGATTGAACCCAGGTCTCCGTGTTGTAGTCAGATTCTTTACCAGCTGAGCCACAAAAGAAGCCCCAATAATTAGTACTTATTGCTTAAGTATATAATCTGTAATTAATCAAAAGTGAGGCATTGGAATAGAGTGGAAGTACCCGATTATAAAGTAGTTGTCCAGATAATCTAAGTATGCTTTTACATAAAAATGCAGTGCCTATTGCCCAAAGAAAGGCAATGCCAAAGAATGCTCAAACTACCGCACAATTGCACTCATCTCACACGCTAGTAAAGTAATGCTCAAAATTCTCCAAGCCAGGCTTCAGCAAAATGTGAACCGTGAACTTCCAGATGTTCAAGCTGGTTTTAGAAAAGGCAGAGGAACCAGAGATCAAATTGCCAACAGCTGCTGGATCACGGAAAAAGCAAGAGAGTTCCAGAAAAACATCTATTTCTGCTTTCTTGACTATGCCAAAGCCTTTGACTGTGTGGATCACAATAAACTGTGGAAAATTCTGAAAGAGATGGGAATACCAGACCACCTGACCTGCCTCTTCAGAAACCTGTATGTAGATCGGGAAGCAACAGTTAGAACTGGACATGGAACAACAGACTGGTTCCAAATAGGAAAAGGAGTACGTCAAGGCTGTATATTGTCACCCTGCTTATTTAACTTATATGCAGAGTACATCATGAGAAATGCTGGGCTGGAAGAAGCACAAGCTGGAATCAAGATTGCCGGGAGAAATATCAGTAACCTCAGATATGCAGATGACACCACCCGTATGGCAGAAAGTGAAGAGGACCTAAAAAGCCTCTTGATGAGTGTGAAAGTGGAGAGTGAAAAAGTTGGCTTAAAGCCCAACATTCAGGAAACAAAGATCATGGCATCTGGTCCCATCACTGCATGGGAAATAGATGGGGAAACAGTGGAAACAGTGTCAGACTTTATTTTTTTGGGCCCCCAAATCACTGCAGATGGTGACTGCAGCCATGAAATTAAAAGACACTTACTCCTTGGAAAGAAAGTTATGACCAACCTAGATAGCATATTCAAAAGCAGAGACATTACTTTGCCAACAAAGGTTTGTCTAGTCAAGGCTATGGTTTTTCCTGTGGTCAGGTATGGATGTGAGAGTTGGACTGTGAAGAAGGCTGAGCGCTGAAGAATTGATGCTTTTGAACTGTGGTGTTGGAGAAACTCTTGAGAGTCCCTTGGACTGCAAGGAGATCCAACCAGTCCATTCTGAAGGAGATCAGCCCTGGGATTTCTTTGGAAGGAATGATGCTAAAGCTGAAACTCTAGTACTTTGGCCACCTCATTCGAAGAGTTGACTCATTGAAAAAGACTCTGATGCTGGAAGGGATTGGGGGCAAGAGGAGAAGGGGACGACAGAGGATGAGATGGCTGGATGGTATCACTGACTCGATGGACGTGAGTCTGAGTGAACTCTGGGAGTTGGTGATGGACAGGGAGGCCTGGCGTGCTGCGATTCATGGGGTCACAAAGAGTCGGACACAACTGAGCAACTGATCTGATCTGATCTGATTGACTAATCTGAGTGAACTCTAGGAGTTGGTGATGGATAGGGAGGCCTGGCAGAGAAGGCAATGGCACCCCACTCCAGTACTCTTGCCTGGAAAATCACATGGGTGGAGGAGCCTGGTAGGCTGCCATCCATGGGGTTGTGAAGAGTTGGACACGACCAAGCGACTTCACTTTCACTTTTCACTTTCATGCATTGGAGAAGGAAATGGCAACCCACTCCAGTGTTCTTGCCTGGAGAATCCCAGGGATGGGGGAGCCTGTTGGGCTGCCGTCTATGGGGTCACACAGAGTCAGAGACGACTGAGCAACTGAACTGAATTGAACTGATTGACTAAATATATGCATTTAATATGCATACATCATTAAAAGTTTTATATTTTAAAATATGTCAGACACCCCCCCACACACACACATTATACATGTCTTCCCCTGGGTTCCCTAGAAAAGAGAGCCTAGGCAAGCTTATGTACTAGTGATTTGCAAGCCTAATTCCAGAACAGTGGGAGTGAGAGAAAGGGGAAATAATCCAAGGAAGCCTGGGAGGCAATACAAGTGCTTATTACACCACTGTGGTGTCATAGAGATCAGCAGGCCACCCTGCAGATTGAGCTGCCCTGCCATCTGGGATGGCTCCTAATGGGCAATCGGAGGAAGGGAAAATGTTTGTTTGGATCCTTCTCAACTACATGTGATCACTTCCCCTGAAATTTCTTGTGTCACCCAAACCTTCAGCAGCTGATTGCAAAAAAAAAAAAAGAAAGAAAATTGCTATACCTCATGGTATATAAACAGGCAAAGATTCCAAGTGGTGCCTGATTGACCTCTGGCAGTAGATCCACTTGGGCCTACAAGGAGTGATTGAGGTGCCCATTGGGTCAGCTGGGGCCAAACAAACCTAAAGAGGTTCAATAAGGTGAGTCCAATCAATTTACTTCTTGAACTGCTCAGACCCACTCATGTCCTTTCATCATATCTAGCTCCATTATTACAAGGTAAGGCTGGAATTGGGGGTAGAGGCATGAGCTAGTTCACATTTTCACTGAGAGAAGGTTCAAGACCAGTCATTCATAGAATCTCCTCTGAAGTGCTGGTCATGGGCAATCTCCTAAAATACCCAAAGCAAGAGAGCTGTTGAAATAAGTTGTGATGCCTGCTGCTACAGCTGGTCTCAAGACCAATACAGATATGTATTATCTCCTTTCTTCATCAGCAGTTTCCCTAATTTTTAGCCAGCATTTTGGCTGCTCTGTGGTATTTGTTTGCCTGATGGAGTGACCCAGCCCTTCATTCCTGAGGCGTCTGAGCCTTGGGTCACTCTGCCCTTGTTAGGTTATGGCTGGAGCAGATGCTGGTGACAGGTGTCGCCTGGCATGACAGAGCAGTTTAGGTGCCTGCTTATATTTTGCTTGGCCTTCCCTGCTGGCTGGGCCTTGACTGCTTGTTCAGTGGAGAGTGCTTGACGCTGCCTCATCTCCTAACACCACAGGCTGTTTGTGTCCCAGGGCAGAGGGCGGAGTTAGCATGGACCCACTGGGCAGGCTGTCGTGGCAGCTCCACCCTCTCTGGTACCCAGGTGCAGCCTGAACAGACTCACAGGGGCTTTGGCTCACATAGCATCTCGCACCATGGCACCTGGGATCTGGCTTTGTCAGAGGCAGCCCAGATTATTTGTGTATTTTATATAAACAGAAATCTAAGTATGCTTTCCTGTGTTTGGCTGCTTTCACCTAATATTTTCAGCATGAATTTCAGCTATGTTGTTTTATGTAGCAGTAATCGTGCTCTTTTTCCTTTGTATTCCATTGTAAAAATATGCCACAATTTACTTACTGATTGCTTTTGATGAATGTTTGGATTATTTCCTGCTTGGGGCTATTTTAAAGAACAGTGCCATAGACATAAGCATTGACTTCAGTTGGGTATGTACCAAGAGTGGAATAGCTAAGACAGAATATGTGTATGTCTAGCCATAGTCGATCTCCCAAACACTTTTCAAAATGGTGTACTGATTGATCTACACTTCTACGAGTACACAGTGCGACTGGTCTTTACAATTTTATCCACAGTGGATGGGGTATAATCATGTACTGTGGTTTTAATTTGCATGTTTCCTGATGACTGATGTTACTATACACCTTTCCATTTAATTGCTAGTCATTTGGATGTCCTCTTATGAAGTGCCTTTACAAGTCTTTGCCCAGTTTTTATCAGGTTAGTTTTTTTCTTGTTGATTTTTAAGAATTCTTTTGATGTTCTGGGTATTGAGCTGTGGATGTATACATTGCAAATATCTTTTCCCAGTTTGTGGCTTGTCTTAGCGGATAAACAGAGGTTCTTAATTTTAATGGAATTCAATTTAATGTTTTATTTTATGGGTAATGTTTTCGGGGTCATGTTGGAGACAGCATTTCCAAGTTCATGAAGATGTTATACAATATTCTATTCTAGAGCTTTGTCATTTTATCTTTCACATTTAGTTCTGTGATCTATCACATATTATGTTTTGTATATATAGTATGGGGTAGGAGTCAAGATTTTTGTTTTGTTTTGCTCTTTAGGTAGCAGTACATGCAGATCATTTATTGACAGGATCATCCTTTACCCCCTAGGGCTTCCTAAGGGTCTCAGTGGTAAAGAATCCACTTGCCAAGGCAGGAGACGCAGGAGACTTGAGTTTGATCCCTGGGTCAGGAAGATTCTCTGGAGAAGGGAATGGGAACCCACTCCAGTATTCTTGCCTGGAAAATCTCATGGACAGAGGAGCCTGGTGTGCTACAGTCCACGGGGTCACCAAGAGTCCGACACGACTGAGCAACTGAGCACGCATTCCTTTCCCCCCACTGAGTTGCAGTTGAGCTTTTTTTATGAATGAGGTGACTGCAAGTGTGCAGATCTGTTTCCAGACTCTATATGACTAGGCTTATTGTCTCAGTCCTGTTTTGTCTTAGTTACTGCTGGTTTATAAGTCTTAATATTTAGTAGTATAAACACTAGCTTTATTTTTCTTCAAAATTATGTTGACTATTTTTGGTCCTTTGCATTTAACTATAAAAGTATCAGCTTGGGAATTCTACCAGAAGAAAATTGCTGGATTTGACAGGATCATATTAAATTTATATGCTCATCGTAATATGTTAGCTAAATGATACAACCACCAGTGCCATGACCGTTCTTAGGTCAGCCATAGAAGGTCAAAACGTGATGGCTACCCAATTCCTGGAAATCTCCACCCCTTCTCCAAAATGATTGGAATAATCCTACCACTCATTAGCTTGTGAAATTACCCAGCCTATAAAAATCCTCCACCTCATATTTCAGGGACTCTCACCTTCCGAGATGGCCCACACTCTGTGGGTGGACTGTATTTCTCCCAAAGCCTTTTTTTCCTTTTGAGACAGATCACATTCTGTCTATGGAATGTGTATCTCTCTAAATAAATCCACTTCTTACTTAAAATAAATAAGTATATACATATTTATACATCAGTTTGGAAAGAATTGACATTTTTATAATATTGAGTTTTTGAGTCTTTCAATCCACAGTCCTGGAATATCTTTTCATTTTAAGTTTTATTTATTTGAGCTCAATTATGTTTTATAGTTTTAAGGGTAAAAGTCTTATGTACCTTTGGTTAAAGTTATTTCCATGGTTTTTTAAAATTGGGGGGGTGTTATTATAAATGGTATTTTTAGAAATTTTCATTTTCTAATTGTTTATTGCTGATATATAGAAATATATTAGATTTTTGTGTATTGACTTTTCCTCCACAGAACTTACTAAATACATTTATTTCTAGTAGTTTATAGATTCTTTCAGATTTTGTATGCTTATGTCATCTATGAATAATAATATTCTTCCTTTTCAATCTTATATTACAATATTTTTATTTTGTTTCCTTCTCTTATTACACTTGTATTTCTCCACAGTACAGCATTGAATACCAGTGGAAAGAATAAATACTTTTATTCTTGTTCCCAATCCCAAATGAAAAAACATCCTATATTTTACCATTAAGTATGATATTACCTAGAGATATTTTGTAGATATCTTCATCAGACAAAGAAAGTCTGCATCTATTCCTAGTTTGCTAACAGTTTTCTTTTTAAAAATCATAAATAGGTTTTTAATTTTCCCAAGTGCTTTTTAGGCATCTATTGATTTTCATTTTTTATGCTGGTATTATGGGGGCTTACATGGGTTTGAGTTTTCAATATTAAATCTCCCTTACATTCTTAGAATAAATTCTTGATCATGATGGACTATACTTTTTGGTGTACTTATATTTGGTTAGGATTTTTTGCATCTATGTTCATGAGAGAGATTGGTGTTAACTTTTCCTTTCTTGTAATGATCATGCCAGGTATTAGTATCAAGGCTATCTGGTCTCAAAAAAGTTGGAAAATGTTTCCTATTTTTCTATTCTCTTGAATAGTTTTAAACAAACTATTTGTTTAAAACATATTATTTCTTCTTTAAATTTCCCTCTGACCATTGTTTTAGCTTCATTGTGTAAGTTTTGCTATGACATATTTTTATTATTATTCAGTTCCAAATATTTTCTAACTTTTATTTTGGGTTCTTTTATTAGTATATGCGCTGTATAAAAAGAAGGCTATTGCTTAATTTGCAGACATTTGGGGAGTCTCTAGATAATCTATTATTAATTTCTAGTTTAATTCTACTGGAGCCAGAAAGCATACTCTAAGATTTAAATTATTTGATATTGGTTGAGTCTTACTTTTTGCCTCAGCTTATGGTCTATTTGGTAAAACATTTCATGTGCTTTTGAGAAAAATATTTTCTCTGTAGTTATTAACTTACAGTGTTCTATACATGTTCAACCAAGTTAATTGATCATGTTATCCAAATTTTCTCATTTGTTACCAATTTTTGTCTTTTTACTGAGAGTTATGTTAAAATCTCCAATTATAATTGTGGACTTTTCTATTTATTTTTCTTTCTATTCAGTTCTATCAACTTTTGCTTTATATATTTTACAGCTATGGTTTTGGTGTAGGCAAATTTAGGATTGTTATATAATTACCATCACAAAATGTCTTTTCTATCTCTAATAATACCTCTTGCATAAAATCTACTTTTAATGATATTAATTATGGTACACTGGTATTTTGAATATTGAAAAGTTAAAAAAACACAGCACAGTTCTTGGCATATGGAATTTATTCAATAAAGTATCTTTACACTTCTTCTTCATTCCACTTACCCAACCTGTAGCCTTGAAGGGGAAGATTGGAGAGAAGTCAACAACATGAAAAAGCTGGGGCTTTGCATTAGATGGCGTCAAGTAAGAATGACCAATATATGTATGTAGGACACTGGTGTGTTTAATAGGTAGTTTTAAGCTGTTTGCCATATAGCACCTCAATATGACTCCTGCTTCCACCCCCTACTTCATGACATCCTTTAGTAATGGTAATAAGACTGCAAGGTATTCATACATGATTGATGACAGAAAAATTGGTACAAATGTTTTGGAAGGACATATGCATTATAGTTTAAGTGTGTTTATCTTTCAACATAGCAATTCCATCCTAGGAATTTACCAATAGACTCATGCAGGTGTACAAGAGTATATGTACAAGCATAATATAATTTGTCCCTCAAAATATACTTTATAATAGCAAGAAGTAGAATTAATAAGTAAGCTTATTTATTATCTATTTTATCACATCTTAAACATCTGTAGTTTTAATAATAGCATGTATTACTTTTATAAGTGAACTAAATTACTATATAAAACTAAAATACTAGACTAAATACTATCATTAGGAAATCCTAAAATGTTAGCATAGAACTGATAGTTCTGTTTTCTCTATTCTTAATTTCTAACCTATTTTTCTTCATTCTTCCATTTAACACTCTCCATTTTCTTTTATCTTCATGCTCTTGCTTCTTCTTTCCTATATTAGTGTGAAGTAAGATTATGCCAGTTTTATAAATGTTCTTTTGAATGTTTGCTAACTTATGTTGCTTCTGTTCCACAGGCCAGGATATCTTTCTGTTGAAAGCTATTGTCTATTGTACTGAATGAATTCCTCCTTCTTGTGCCCTTGAGACAAGTGTTCTCAGAAAGCAGCTTTTTGATAAGGCTTAGCAGCCTGCCTGGAGAAGGCAATGGCACCCCACTCCAGTACTCTTGCCTGGAAAATCCCATGGATGGAGGAGCCTGGAAGGCTGCAGTCTATGGGGTCGCTGAGGGTCGGACACGACAGAGCGACTGCAATTTTACTTTTCACTTTCACTTTTCACTTTCATGCATTGGAGAAGGAAATGGCAACCCTTTTGTTAGTGCTTGGAGAATCCCAGGGAGGGGGGAGCCTGGTGGGCTGTGGTCTATTGGGTCGCACAGAGTCGGACACGACTGAAGTGACTTAGCAGCAGCTTAGCAGCAGCCTTCCTAGTGGCTCAGATGGTAAAGAATCTGTCTGCAATGCGGGAGACCTGTGTTTGATCCCTGGGTTGGAAAGGTCCCCTGGAGGAGGGCACGGAAACCCACTCCAGTATTCCTGCCTGGAAAATCCCCATGGACACATGAATGTAAGAAAAGGTGGCCTTAGAGAACCTAGTGAGTTACAGTCCATGGGGTCACAAAGAATCAGACACGACTGAGCGACTAAGCACAGAAACCTGTAGCTGAGAGGAGATAAAATTGGCCCCCATCTGGGTTGCTGTCCACCCACCCATGGAATCATCTTGCTGATAAGAGCTTTATAGTCTAAGTGCAGAAGGAATTTATGGAGGGAGGCATCTCTTTTGACCTTTGGGGACAAGCTCTAATTACCTCCATGCATATGAGCATATATTTCTGTGCCTTTGAGTACTTCTCTGTCTATCATCATGTGTTCTATAACTGTATCCCTAGCTTTCATATTTTATTTTGTCTCTATCTTTGTGCCTGAGCTGTGCTTTTTCTACTTCCTATGATTTGTTGTTCAGTTGCTCAGTCGTGTATGACTCTTTGCGAGCCCATGGACTGCAGAATGCCAGGCTTCCCTGTCCTTCACCATCTCCTAAAGCCTGCTCAAACTCATGTCCATTGAGTCAGTGATGCCATCCAACCATCTTGTCCTCTGTCCTCCCCTTCTTCTCCTGCCTTCAATCTTTCTCAGCATCAGGGTCTTTTCCAATAAGTTGGCTCTTTGCATCAGGTGGCCAAATTATTGGAGCTTCAGGGTCAGCATCAGTCCTTCCAATGGATATTCAGGATTGATTTCCTTTAGGATTGACTGGTTTAATCTCTTTGCAGTACAAGGGACTCTTAAGAGTCTTCTACAACACCACAGTTTAAAGACATCAATTCTTTGGTGCTCAGCCTTCTTTATGGTCCAACTCTCACATCCGTATATGTGAAAGTGAAAGTCACTCAGTTGTGTCCAACTCTTTGCGACCCGACTGTATAGTTCATGGAACCCGCGTCCAACTCTTTGCAAGTGTCCAACTCTTTGTGATCCAACTATATATTCTGTATAGTCCATGGAATTCTCCAGGCCAAAATATTGGAATGGGTAACCTTTCCTTTCTCCAGGGGATCTTCCCAACCCAGGGATTGAACCCAGAACTCCTGCATTGCAGGAGGATTCTTTATCAGCTGAACCATAAGGGAAGCCCCACATCCGTACACTACTACTGGAAAAAACATAGCTTTGACTATATGGACCTTTGTTGGCAAAGTAATGTCTCTACTTTTTAATATTCTGTCTAGATATGTCATAGCTTTCCTTCCAAGAAGCAAGCATCTTTTAATTTCAAGGCTTCAGTCACCATCTACAGTGATTTTGGAGTCCAAGAAAATAAAGTCCTATGATACATAGGACCATACCAAATAAATACCATACATACCAAATAAATCGGATTCTCATTTCTTCAGAGCCCACTATTTATCTGACTTCCCCTCTGCTTCTATTCCTTGTTTCCCTGTATTTTACATTCACAGATAATAACACAGATCTTAGCACATAAAGCAGCATCCACCCAACTTTATATCCATTTCCCTTTTTAATTTTTCATCAGCTAGATTTTCTACCAGCCTCATATGAGTTAAATCTTCTAACATGGACTGTCTTCACTTTATTTGAACTATTTGCTTCTATTCATTTTGTCTTTTCTATTTCATTTAGATCTGGTTCAGTTTTGCTCTCATTTTTCCCTTTGGCTCAGCTGGTAAAGAATCTGCCAGCAGTGTGGGAGACCTGGGTTCAATCCCTGGGTTGGGAGGATCCCCTGGAGAAGGGAAAGGTTCTCCACTCCAGTATTCTGGCCTGGAGAATTCCATGGACTGTACAGTTCATGGACTCACAAAGAGTTGGACAGGACTGAGCAACTTTCACTTCCACTTTTCACTTTTCTTACATTCATGTGTCAAATATCCATATGAATGGTGCCTTTCTCTTCCTCCCTATGAAGCCAGGTTTCTCAATCATGGCACTATTGACATTTTTGGCTGCCTAGATTTTAAAATATATCTTTGCTCAATATAAAGCTCCTCATTGGCAGATATTTTTTAGCACTCTAAGATATCATTTTGTTTTTTTCTGGCCTCAACTATTTCTGATGAGTAGTCGCCTTTCCTATAATATATGTAGGTGTTATTTTCTTTATATAGATACCAATTTTAGATTCACTGAGCATGTTAGACCTTGGGTTGGTAGTGTGAATCAAATTTGGAAAATTTTCATATTTCTTTGAATATTTTATCGTCTATTTCCCTCCCTCTAATTCTGGTACTTATTTACTTGTACATTAGACTACCTGATAATGTCACACAAGTCATTTGGTTGTTTTTTTTCTTTTTTACTGAAATGCTTCAGTTTAGATGCTTTCTAATTTCCTTTCTTTAAGTCATATGATCCTTTCTTCTGTAGTGCCAAACTGTTGTTAATCCATTACAGACTTTTCCCATACATTTCATTTTTCAATTTTAGGATTCTGACTTGTTTGTTTTTAAAGACTTTCACATCTTTCCTGAAATTCTTCCTCAATTAATCACTTATATCTATCTTTTCCTACAATTTATCTTATTTATAGTGTTATTATAAACTAATTATCTACCAGTTCCAAATCTGGATCATTTTTGGATTGTCTTTTATTGACAAAATTTTATTCTTATTAATTATAGAACACATTTCTTGCTTGTTGCCGTGTATATTAATGTTTTATTATATACTGGATGGTAAATTGTAAAGACTGTGTTATGTCATTTTTCTCTGAGTTATGTTCTAGCATAATTGAATTGTTGGTGAATATAATCTTCATTCTATAGAGTATTGGTTTTAAACTTGGTCAGAACAGATCTATTTTAGTTTTGCCCTTGGTTCTAGGGCCTAATTCTTAGTCTGTGCGTGTGATCCTTACCACTGTGTGGCCCTTCTAGAGTTTCAGTGGAAACACAAGGTGCTTAGAGTTGCTTCCTTTCTGGAATTTCCTCCCTCAGTTGCCAACTGCTTTAGCAACCCAGAACTCTTACTTTTGATTTATCAGCTCAGTAAGACTGCTGCTCTCTGCTTGAGCCCTATCCAGATAGTTTGAGCAAACTGGAAATGCCTTCTGGGGGAAATGCTGGTTAAATGTGGATATCACCTAGACTGTGTTCCTTTTTTCAAGGATCATATCCCCTCCAGTTTTCACCTGTTTTTCTTGGTTTCCAGTGCCTTCAAAGGGTTGTGATTTATATTTTTTTTCCAGGGTTATAAATATTATCAGCAAGATGATTGGTTTGATATGAACAAATCTGCCATTAGTGCAATTGGATTGTTTTAAATAAACGATATAGGCAGGGATCAATTCTTCGGAAATAATTACATTATGGCAGAAGGCAAAACCTAAAGCAAACAAAATAATTTTTAGTAGACTTTCTAATAATATGCAGATGCAAAAGCACTTTTGGAACAGACAACATTGCACCTATAACAGCAATCTGCTCAGCACATAGGCTACATGAATTCATCTCCTAAAAATCTCTCTTTCTCCCATTGAAATTTAACTTTTTACTATCCCTCAAAAGAATAGTGTAAAAAGGAAAAGGATATTGTCCTCAATATCAGGAACAGATTTACATAACTAACCATTCTAGCATATGAATATAATAATAGTAATACTTGCCTATATTACCTCCCAGGCAGCTTATCCATCTTTGGGCTTCCCTGGTGGCTCAGATGGTAAAGAATCTGCCTGCAATGCAGGAGAGCTGGGTTTGATCCCTGGGTTGGGAAGATCCCCTGGAGAAGGGGACAGCAACCCACTCCAGTATTCTTGCCTGGAGAATTGTACGAACAGAAGAGTCTGGTGCACTATCCAGGAGGTTGCTGACAGTCGGACATGACTAAGCTGCAGGGCAGCTTATGTCACCTTCAATTCCTAAACTTCTCTTTCCTCTCCCAAATAATTGAACAATTGGCTCAAAATTTTTTCCTCTTCTTGTGATCTTTGATCAAATCATCAGTGATGTCACTATTCATGTGGTAACACTAGTGACCAATACTTCACAGTTCCTCATTCTCTCTGGCCCAGCTCTCATATATTTATATTCCTTATTATTTGTTCAGGCTCAGTGTCACCTCCTTTCCTATGGCTCTGTTCTGTTGATGATCATTGGGGTCTCTAAATCAGTATCATCCCACATTTACCACATCTTTCTTATTGTCTAATGTACACCTGGATAAGCCTAGGTGTACTAGGTAGGACATGAGCTCCTAGCAAGCAGTTGCAAGCACCATGTTTCTTTCAAAGAACTCACTCATTTAAGCAAACTTTCTTGCAATGAGTAAAAGATAAGCCAACAAAGTGTTTTTCACTCCCTCAGAATCACTGAAGCTCGTTTATCCTATACCTTTGATGAGATCACTCTTTCAACTCTGCTATATTTCAGTTTACTACTTCAACATCATTAATACTGTTTCAGTTCTCTCTCTCTCAATTCAGTGATTTGTGGATTTAAACCCATGTGTTCATACTATACCCACAAAACTAAAACAAAAAAAACCCTGTACCTTCAGCCTAACCCTGTTTTCTTGCTTATTAACCTTGAAGATTTAAATATTTCTAGGCATAATCCCTGGCATCTTTCCACATTTTCTTAAATAGACAGGAGTAGACTTCCCTGGTGGTCCAGTGGTTGAGATTATACTTGCCGGTGCAGGGGACACAGGTTCGATCCCTGGTCTGGGAAGATCCCACATGCCAAGGAGCACCTGGGTCCATGTGCCATGGTTACTGAAGCCCTGAAGCTCTAGAACCTGGGTGCTGCAACTGCCAAAGCCTGCCTGCCTAGAGCTCATGCTCTGCAACAAGAGAAGCCATAACAATGAGGAGCCTTCACACACAACAAAGAGTAGCTCCTGCTTGCTGCAACTAGAGAAAGCCCACACAGCAACAAAGACCAACACTGCCAAAACAAATAAATAAATGAATTAAAGAAATAGACAGGAGTGAAGGAGCATGACAGCAACTTGACTCCTGTTTGCTCTGCCATTAGCCAGCACAGTGCTTTAGATTCCTCCCTTAACCCTTCATTTCCCTATTTTTAAATTGAGGAAAACATTTGAAAACCCACCCACCCCATCTTTGTCCCTTTGCATTCTTGTTCCAGCTCCCCACTATTCCCTCTCCACCTCCAAAGTGAAAGTGAAGTTGCTCAGTCATGTCTGACTCTTTGCGACCGCATGGGCAGTAGCCTGCACCAGGCTCCTCTGTCCGTGGGATTTTCTAGGCAAGAGTACTGGAGTGGGTTGCCATTTCCTTTTCCAGGGAATCTTCTGGACCCAGGGATTGAACCCAAATCTCCTGCATTGTAGACAGATGCTTTAATGTCTGAGCCACCAGGGAAGTCCATCTCCAAAACTTAATCTAATTGTCATTCTTAGTTGGTACTAGTAATGAAACAGTTCTATTCCACATTATTGTTTGCATTCACCCAATAAAATTTTAAGTTCTATAATATGCAAAGCATGCAATTTTATTACCCCATAATCTTAAAAAAATAAGAGTAAAATTGAATAAAAGATAATTTTTTATTTCCTTATGACCTGTGCTTGCCTCTCTCTAGTCACCATCCACCCCTGTAGGTAAATACCTGTAGGTAAATAAGCTTTTATGGGGAAAGGATTCCTGAAGTCTTATTTAAACAGTAAAAAACAGAATTAGTTAATAATCTCCAAAGGTCAGTTTCTCCCCTGTGACTTTTTTGGTTGAAGTTGAATGAAATGATATAGCCTATATATGTGTTAAAATAAGCTCAGAACTATGTAGTTTTTTCTTTACTTAGTTTTATGAGAGCTATAACCATTTTCATTGAATAACACTCAAAGCAAATTACTTGGAAAGCTGCTTTGATAAGAGTAGAACATTATAAGCAATAAATTTAATATACCTCTGTTATAAAACCAGTGCCAGGGGACAAGGATAACACCTACATTTTAAGGTTAACTCTTACAATGAACCAAATCTCTGAGCATTAGCAGTGGCATCTATCTGTAGTCTAATTAACCAAATGAAAGAAGAAAAGAACTTTACAATAGGTGCTTCATACATAAAATACAACTCGACCTTTAGTCATAAACAAGCAACCTGTTCTGAACAAATAAGGAGAAATGAAAAATTAATCATAGCAACTGAACAATTTCTTCATGTAGATAATTATACTGTATCATTCTGGCATAACCTCCTTCTCTTTACTTGGGGCTGTTTTTCCTCTTCAATAGAGTAAGCTTTTGAATCTTTGATTCGATTTTGCTATTGCCTTTGCCTTTAAACACATTAACTTAGAGAATGCTGCTGCTGCTGCTGAGTCACTTCAGTCGTGTCTGACTCTGTTGCACCCCATAGACGGCAGCCCACCAGGCTCTGCTGTCCCTGGGATTCTTCAGGCAAGAACGCTGGAGTGGGTTGCCATTTCCTTCTCCAGTACATGAAAGTGAAAACTGAAAGTGAAGTCACTCAGTCATGTCCGACTCTTCGCAACCCCATGAACTGCAGCCTACCAGGTTCCTCTGTCCATGGGATTTTCCAGGCAAGAGTACTGGAGTGGGTTGCCATTGCCTTCTCCAAACTTAGAGAATAAATTCCATTATTTTGTCCATAGCCAAAGCCTAAAGGTTTTCTCATTCCCCTCCCCCTCAATTAATGCTATAAAAAAGATTTTTGGTCTATTTACCGTGTAAAATTGTGATCTACACTGCACAGAAACTCAAGGCATTTTTAATAATTTGATGTTAATTTGACTTTATTAGTATGTTTTTGTAAAGTGCAAAAGCCATTTTTTTAGAATATATTTAAGAGGGAATGTACTCTGTACATTTGCTCATAGTAATTTTGTTTCATTCTCTTTCTTACCTGCTCTCTTTTTCCTGTTTAAAACACAGTGTGTTACAACTATAGTGAGGCAAATGATTCCTATAATACCTATTGCTGTCAGAACTCCTTTCAATATAAGATTATCTCTGTCAAGTACAGGAGAAGAATTTGGGAGAATCAACAGAGATGCCTGGGCAATGTTAGAGATAGCAGACTTTAAGGAGTTTCTGTCTACTGCTCGTATTGCCATATAAATTCTGTGGCTTTTTTGTGCCTCTCCATCAGGTTGATATTCAGGTCCGTTTTTGAAAAGCTCTGATGAGAACTTAAATATCTCCTTGGTACCAGCTTGCTGAGGATTTAACTTCGATGTATTCACTAAAATGGCATTGTTAAAGTCATCTTGAATATTCTGCAGACTTTTACTCACTCTTATTTCATAGCTGTTAGCTGAAATAAAAAAAATACAAATGGGGAAGTTAAGTGATTTTGAATAAACTCTAGTTCATTAGAAATGGCTTAATGACAATAGCAACCAAAAAAATCAAAATACCTATGAATAAACAAGGAGAGAAATATGCATCAGAACAAAACTTTTAAGACACTACATAAGAACTCATACTAAAACCTGAATAAGAGAAAAGTTTTATTATGTTTTTCAATAGCAAGATTCAACACAATAAAAGATGTTATTTTTTTCCCTAAGTTATTTTGTAAATTTTACATGATTTTATTAAAAGTACCTCTAGTTTCTGTTTTAACAAGTTTATTGCAAGTTTAAACAGAAACTAAATACTCAAAATTAACCATATAAATTTACAAAATAGCAAATTTATAGTGGAAGGACTGACTTTATCAGATATAAAAACCCTGCAATGAAGTACAGGTGCATGAATAGATTCACGTATAAAAATCGACCAAGACATATTCAGGAACTCATCTCACACGCTAGTAAAGTAATGCTCAAAAGTCTCCAAGCCAGGCTTCAGCAATACGTGAACTGTGAACTTCCAGATGTTCAAGCCGGTTTTAGAAAAGGCAGAGGAACCAGAGATCAAATTGCCAACATCCGCTGGATCATCGAAAAAGCAAGAGAGCTCCAGAAAAACAACTATTTCTGCTTTATTGACTATGCCAAAGCCTTTGACTGTGTGGATCAGAATAAACTGTGGAAAATTCTGAAAGAGATGGGAATACCAGACCACCTCACCTGCCTCTTGAGAAACCTATATGCAGGTCAGGAAGCAACAGTTAGAACTGGACATGGAACAACAGACTGGTTCCAAAGAGGAAAAGGAGTATGTCAAGGCTGTATATTGTCACCCTGCTTATTTAACTTCTATGCAGAGTACATCATGAGAAACGCTGGGCTGGAAGAAGCACAAGCTGGAATCAAGATTGCTGGGAGAAATATCAGTAACCTCAGATATGCAGATGACACCACCCTTATGGCAGAAAGTGAAGAGGAACTAAAAAGCCTCTTGAAGAAAGTGAAAGTGGAGAGTGAAAAAGTTGGCTTAAAGCTCAACATTCAGAAAACAAAGATCATGGCATCTGGTCCCATCACTGCATGGGAAATAGATGGGGAAACAGTGGAAACAGTGTCAGACTTTATATTTTGGGCGGCTCCAAAATCACTGCAGATGGTGACTGCAGCCATGAAATTAAAAGACGCTTACTCCTTGGAAGAAAAGTTATGACCAACCTAGATAGCATATTGAAAAGCAGAGACATTATTTTGCCAACAAAGGTCCATCTAGTCAAGGCTATGGTTTTTCCAGTGGTCATGTATGGATGTGAGAGTTGGACTGTGAAGAAAGCTGAGCGCCGAAGAATTGATGCTTCTGAACTGTGGTGTTGGAGAAGACTCTTGAGAGTCCCTTAGACTGCAAGGAGATCCAACCAGTCCATTCTGAAGGGGATCAGCCCTGGGATTTCTTTGGAAGGAATGATGCTAAAGCTGAAACTCTAGTACTTTGGCCACCTCATGCGAAGAGCTGACTCATTGGAAAAGACTCTGATGCTGGGAGGGATTGGGGGTAGGAGGAGAAGGGGACGACAGAGGATGAGATGGCTGGATGGCATCACTGACTCGATGGACGTGAGTCTGAGTGAACTCTGGGAGTTGGTGATGGACAGGGAGGCCTGGCGTTCTGCGATTCATGGGGTCGCAAAGAGTCGGACACTATTGAGCGACTGAACTGAACAGCTCAGTTGATAAAGAATCCACCTGCAGTGCAGGAGACCCTGGTTCGATTCCTGGGTCAGGAAGATCCACTGTAGAAGGGATAGGCTACCCACTCCAGTATTCTTGGGCTTTCCTTGTGGCTCAGCTGGTAAAGAATCCATCTGCAATGCAGGAGACCTGGGTTCAATCCCTGGTTGAGAAGATCCCCTGGAGAAGGAAAAGGCCACCCACTCCAGTATTCTGGCCTAGAGAATTCCATGGACTATATAGTTCATGGGGTCGCAAAGAGTTAGACATGACTGAATGACTTTCACTTTCATTTAGCACTGTACTGGGCACTTAATATGGCTTAGGTGGTGCTAGTGGTAAAGAACCCACCTGCCAATGCAGGAGACATAAAAGATGCAGGTTCAGTCCCTAGGTTGGGAAGATCCCCTGGAGAAGAGCAGGACAACCCACTCCAGTATTCTTGCCTGGAGAATCCCATGCACAGAGGAGCCTGGTGGGCTACAGTCTATGGGGTCGCAAAGAATTGGACATATTGAAGTGACTTAACACACAGTAAATAATAAAAACTCAGTTTTAACAGTTATTAACCCACACTCTTAATGAAGAGGTAAGGAAATAATCCATTTCCATAAAACCTTGTCCACATATATTCCCAAACATAATAATGATCTGGTAATATTTTGCTTGTTTCACATACTTTGTCATCTTTTTATGGTGTATTGTATATGGTAAAGAGTTGGTACTGTATATACAGTGATATATACGAGTTGTTCATTTATTGCTAATAAGGTTTTTAATAATAGTGAAATTTTTCATAATTGTAATGCCAGAGACATACCCTGATTGTTTTTAACTCTGGTGATAGAGGTGAATATCACACTTTTCTAGACAACAATTTGTGGGAAAAAAAAAGAGAGGATGAAAGCACATGTGTATGAGTTAAACAGGCACCTACTTGCTAGTTGGTATACTCATGGCTAATTGGTCAATTTTGCCATTGCTGGGTCATCAAGTCAGTTATGATTGAGTGATCTCAGCAAGTTAATACACATCTCACCACACCCTACCTGCTGATCTTTTGTATTTGAGATTTCGCATTGTAACAAGCTTGATATGCTTTAGTCATCCTGCTCTAGTCATCCTCTCCATCCTGCAGGGCCATTTATGTGAATGTGTGAAATCCTCTCTCCCTTTCTAAAGCCCTTTGTAATATCAGTTCTAAAGTCCCATTCAGTTGTATTTCTTCTTTTCAAGCCATTCAAAATCACTGATACTGTATACCCATTTTCTTTGTACTCTTAATTCAGTGGTATAGTTGAAACCACTGGGAACTGGGAACACAGTTACCAGTAGTCTGAGGTTGTCTCTTTTCACACTACTGTGCTTCTGAGGCAGTGAGGAAAGAGGAAAAGTACTAGATGGCAGGCACCACACTTTCTTTTACATAAAGATGGGAGTGAGTGTGGGTGGCTACTTACTTCAAATAAGAAGCTAGAGAACTCTAGCAACACAAATCAACAGCCCAGGAAATTAACTTGGCCCTCTTTCTCCTCCATTTTGTATTATATATGTCACCTTCAGTCAGTTCAGTTCAGTCGCTCAGTAGTGTCCGACTCTTTGCGACCCCATGAATCGCAGCACGCCAGGCCTCCCTGTCCATCACCAACTCCCAGAGTTCACTCAAACTCACATCCGTTGAGTCAGTGATGCCATCCAGCCATCTCATCCTCTGGTGTCCTGTTCTCCTCCTGCCCCCAATCCCTCCCAGCATCAGTCTTTTCCAATGAGTCAACTCTGCATGAGGTGGCCAAAGTACTGGAGTTTCAGCTTCAGCATCTTTTCCTCCAAAGAAATCCCAGGGCTGATCTCCTTCAGAATGGACTGGTTGGATCTCCTTGCAGTCCAAGGGACTCTCAAGAGTCTTCTCCAACACCACAATACTTTGTGAAATAGATAGTCTTAGTTCTATTTTTCACATATGCAACTGAGGCTAATAGAGTTTAAGCAAACTGCCAAAGATACAACAGCTGGACATGTAGTCACAGCAGGGACTACTTTTTGGCTCTAATGTTAAGTTACAGCTGTTTCCATTATACAAATGATGCATCCATCCCACAGTTTCAATCAATTCATATCTCCAAACTTTAAATTAGGAGAATCCTTAAATTAGAATGTAAAATATTTCTCTTCCTTCTTCTCTAGCAAGAAGAGATAGATTGTGATAACAGATTCTTCAAGACAAAACTACAATATTGACTGTTTCTCAGCAGTGCAGAATTATTTGTAATTAAGATGCTTTCTGGAGAGAGTAGTAGAGAATTATAAGCCAAGAAAAAAAAAAGATACAATTTGAAAGCAAGACTGGCAGAGGCCTAAGGTGGCCGCTGTTAGTCACTGATATTGACAAATTGGCTTTCAAGAGAGAAGGTTAGTTCCTACAGAAATCTCAATCAGAGGCTTTTGGAAATAAACCATTTCATGTGTAACCAATGATAATCTTGTTCTGGTAATGGCAAAGATGTTGGAACATTTATTCTTTCAGAAAATTTAGTCTGTTGAGTTGCTATGAAGAAATGAGGTAGGTGGAAGCTGGAGGCTGGCATAAAAGCATTAAAAAAGAGAGGGTAGAAGTAGGAACTCATCATGTCCAAGCAAGGGTTAGAAAGCCTCAAATTGGAGAACAGGTCCCAGCCTCCCTAACAAAAAATGATGACCAGAAGTAGAAGACAGTGTGCCAAATACTTCATGACTTACAGGAATTATTCCCTTAAACTTGAATTGTAAATCCTTGAATTTACAATTTACCATTCAATCTTCAGAAGACTAATTGCCTCCAGTATTTAAAAGTCCATGCTCTGTCATATAAAACCCATTTCTTTTGACTAGATCACTGTTACATGTAATATTTAGGTTTCCAACAGAGGTTTCTACATTAGTGTCAGTAAGTCTACCAGGACCTCTTCAATCCTGGGGGAGCTGGTACATTCTCTTCCTGTACTCCAGGATACATGGCCTTATCAGCAACTCAAAACTTTTCATGACAACCCTCTGCAACTTTGTCAGCTGTAAATCTCCAAAGCTATTTTTACCCAACTGACCCCTGATAGTTACTGAAAATGCCACTTTGTAGAAAAATAGATAATGAAAGCAAGAAACCTACCCTGGCCCTGGTCTAAGTCTTCTCCAGGTGCTGTCCAAGATAAAATCACCTCTTCTTCCTCTTTTACAGCTTCCAGGTCAATAATTTTGCATGGTGGAAACACATCAGGATGTGGGTCAGCTGGAACACCCAGCACAGAAAAGGAGCCCCCTGAGCTTATTTGGCTAAAGCCCCACTTTTGCTCCTCCTCACTCCTGCCCACCGATTTTCTTGGGGCATTCATCTGAATATTACCTGTGACATCAAAGAAAAGAATAGCCAAAGCAACAAATTACAATCTCCCGGATAGCTTGTTTTTATAGATTATTGACATTTTAAGACCTTATTTCCTTTTCTACATCTTTAGAATAAGTTTGTTTATTCAACAGTTCTTTTATTCATTCAACCATTCATTCATTCAATAAGTATTTTGAGGGCATATGCTGTGCCAGCAATCATAGACAAAACAGTGTCCTCACAGAACTTATAAGTCCTGTTTATAAACACATGTTTTATAATTGTGGCAAATGTTGGAAGGAAAAAAGGAAGGGTGCTATGCCTGCCAATACAGGAGCCGCAGGTTCCATCCCTGGGTCGGTAAGATGTCCTGGAGAAGGAAATGGCAGCCCACTCCAGTATTCCTGTCTGGGAAATCCCATGGACAGAGGAGCCTGGTGGGCTACAGTCCATGGGGTCATAAAGAATTATACAGGACTTAGAAACTAAGCAACAACAAATAATTTAAAGTGGTATCAAGGAAGTAACATTTAAAGATTTCCTATAGTATGAGTAGGAGTCAGGGAGGTAAAGAGTGGAGGTTAAGAACATTCCAGGCAGAGAAAACAAGCTGAGTTAAAAATCCTGAGGTATGGAAGAGCTTTGCACATTAGAAAAATTTAAATCTAGGAGGAAGATAGTTTGAGATCAGACAGGAGAGAAAAGTTCAGGCAGGACCTTGTGGGCCACTATAATAGTTTTATAGTTTAATCTTACATGCTGTGGGGAAGCAAGGCAGTGATACGGTCACTTTGCTCTCTGACAGGTCACTCTGGCTGCTCTCAGCGGAGAATGGACTAGCATAGCGAGCAGTGAGGCTTCTGCAACAGTCCAGATAGAAGAAGATGGTAGCTTGGGCTGGTGACAGCAGTGGAGGGGTGGCAAGTGGGCATTTTTAGATGCATTTTGGAGATAAAAATCAGCAGTCTGGTTATGCATTTGAATATGGAATGGTAAAGGAAAGAAAGTTGGTGAACAAAAAGAATAGCTCCCACCTTCCTAAAATGAGCAAATGGAAAGACAAACAGCCTAAGAAGAGACGACAAATTTAATTTTCAAGGTTTGTGGTCCCTGTAAATCATCTAAGTGATGATGTCAAGGAGCCAGTTAGACATAGATTTTAAGCTCAAAGAAGAAGTTTTAGCTACATTTAATAATTTTGAACCTCCAAATTTGGAAATTATCAGCATAAAGATGTTATTAAAGCCATGTAGTTATTGATATTACCCAGTAAGAATTTCATCTGTAAAAACAAATAGCATTTGCTGAGTGCTTGCTATATGTCAGGCACTTTTTAAAGTACCTTCCATGTATCAACTATTAACTTTTTCAGCAATGCTATGAGGAGAACACAATTACTCCCATGTTTATAGATGACGAAGCTAAGCATACAGTCTAAGTGACTTGCCCAAAGTCACACAGCTAGTGAATAGAGGAGCTAGATTTCAAACTCAGGCAGTGTGGCTCCAGATAGAACAGTGAGAAGGTTAAGACTAAGCTCTGATAATTGCCAACACTTAGAGGCTTGGTAGAAAAAAAGGAGGGGAAAAAGAGCCTAAGAATAAAAATTCCAGAGAATAAGAGGTAATTTGGAGAGTGTGGTATCATAGAAACCAGGAAATGACAAAGGAGAAATCAGTCAGCTGTGTCAAGAAAAATGAGGACTGAAATGTGTCCTTTGGACTTAACAGCAGGTGGTCATCGGTAACCAGAGCCAGAGCAATTCCAGTGGAGTCATGGTCACGTGGCTGGAAGTCTGCTTGCAGTGAGCTGAATAGTAAACTGGGGGCAAGAATGTACAGACAGATTTAATTTCAAGGAACTAGATGACAGAGTAAAGAGGTGGACAGTAGCTTAAGGGGGACCAACAAAATTTCTTTTTAATATTCTTGAATGCTTTTCAGAGGGATCAGTAGTGTGGGAACATGCAAGGGAGAGCTCTCAAGCTCTGAATGAGCAGGCTGGGTGGAATCTACAGCAGATTCAGCAGAGGCCCTGGGGAGGAGAGGAAGGCAGTAGTTGCTGCAGTGTCTGGAGATTCGGTTGTGTGAAAACAGAGCGGTTGCCATTTTGTGTCATATTGTGCACGTTTAGGGTCATCACCTGAAAATGAGCTAATGAATGTTATGTGAACTAGGCATGCTTAGAGAAATCTAAATTTTTCTTTCTGTGCTATCAAGGGCCTATATGAAGTACACAGATAAAAGCAGAGTTGAATATGACTTTTCTATTCTCAGTGTACTGTAGATATTGATATTTGAATCCTTTAAATTCATGGCTTTAAAAAAGATACCAGTCTGTAGTCTGCAAGCTCCTTGATAGGAATCTTACTGATTTGATATCAATAAGTCCTGGTATCCCAAGTTCCTAGGACTAAGCCTGTCACTTAGTAGGCTTTCAAAAATGTTGGTGCATAATATAAAGGAGAAGATATCTATTTAGAAATGAAGTATTACATCTAGATACAAAATCATATCTTGGTAGTAAAGTTGAGTTACCTTGCGAATTGATTTACATTGGTTTTGAAGTAATCCAAATTATTTTAAATATAGGTGAGAGCAAGTTATACTCTAGCAACACAAAAAATATCAGGAGATGCAAATCCACTGTAGCATCTTAATTGTTTTCTACTGAAAAGTACATATAGTAGAAAAATACAGAATCATGCTATTGTATAGTCCAAATGATTGGTTATAGCTGCTAAAATACATGTAAGTATTCTTAAAGATTCTGCTGTTTTGCAAATAAGAATGCTTCCAAGCATTTTTTAAGATTATGTTTAAAGACTACAGCATATTTCTGTTTGGTATACTGTAACCACTGCTTCCTATCAGGAACTACTATAATAATGGTGTTAAAAAGAGATGTGTATGGTCTATGTATTTGGCACTTTAAGGCAGGACATCTTCAGGAAGCCCTCACTTGCCTGTAATATCCACACTCATATTTTCCCAGGAACGCGTTTCCTGTGTGGATTGTTTGGGCTGTTTGCTTCCTTCTTTAAACTGCTAACAACTTTTTGCCTCTTCCTTTTGCCTAAAGCTCTATAGAGAAATATAGGAGTTGGAACTGAGAAAATTCAGTTAATCCCCTTGCCTGGTAGTAATTCTGATAAAACAGTCACAAAAAGAGGTCAAAATAATCTGTGGGAATTACCTACTGCCTTCCTGTTATCCACTACCACAAATCACTAAGGATTGAAGAGATAGTCAACAAATTATCACTGAGTTGCACGAGTTTTGAAATTCACCTCTCTCTAATACATACACATACACACACTCACTGGAAATACACACACTAAATGATGTTATTCAAATCAGTGTTTATGATTCTTACCATTTGTTATGTAACCTGGTGCGTACATAGCATGACTTCCTGGAATAGAGTGGGCTAGGGTGCTTATGCTGGGAGAATGGTTGACATGCACTTTCAAGCTATATCTACCATTTTCAGGAAAGGAGAAAAAATACCTCGAGTAAATTCCATCATTTTTTATAACATCGGCACCTGTTTATATATATGAAAAAAAACTCAAGGTCAGTACTTATCACAGTTGATTACTAACATTTAATTAAATTATTAAAATAAGATTTATTCTCTTTATTTTTCCAATTTTTGGCATATGCTGGCATGCTAATAGCTACTTTTGACATTATCAGGTGGTTAAAAAATTCCATTGGCTCTATAATTTCTCCTTGTGATTCATTAACCTCTGAAAATTTGTTTTCTAAAAGTGAATGAGTTCTACCTGCTTTAGTGCTAGTAAAGCATTTAATCACCTTTAGAGTTCTCATTTCTATCACTGAAAATAGTACTAGGTTTTCACAGAAACCAAATACATTCTTAAGTCGGTTTATAGTCACAGACCCTTTTGAGGTAAAAGTTTTCTGCTCCCAGTGAATAAATATATATGCACATAAACACACACTTTCATACAAATTCAATATGTTTATGAATAGCCCGAAGCCCAGATTAAAAAAAAAAAAAAAAACCTTGGTAGTTGTTGTAACAATGTGAAATTATTTGATTTCCTCACTAGAGGATACATGGAACTGTTCTCAATTTGAAGAGGCTCACTGACTTGGAGTATGACAGGCTTTGGGATCTGTCTGCTTCAGGAGAATGTGCCTTATTTCTGGAGGCATTCTGAAAGCTTGCTAGACTTTCTTCCATTTGCATTGCTCCTCAGAGAGCCATTCAATTCCAAACCAAGTACTTGACTGAATGGCAGCAAGGCCTGGATTCCAGGGCAGCCATAGAAGGTGTAGCTTAGGCCGGAGATCACATTCACTGTTCAAGTGCAGATGGTCACATGGGGCAAGCAGCTTGTCCTGTTCTAGAGTCAGTTCGGTTCTCACACCACACACCCAAGCCCTGCACTGAAGGGCTCTAGAATCTCAACTAGAGAGGCAGGGCTGCTGCTTAACATGAGAAAAATGGGAGTATATTTTATTAAAACAAAAAACACTAAGCACTTTATGATCATAGTAGTTTTAGAAAACATTTTTATGTACTGGAAAGAAACCAGATCTTGATATTTATTGTTCTAATTATTTATAAAGGTCTATCTTTGTTGAGAAATGATAAAGCCAAATATCTTCCTGCCATGGTTACCACTGTTACCTCTTTTAATTGCTGAGTCAGAAAGAAATGGGAAAGAACACTGACTTGGATCTCAGAGGACTTTTTTAAGGTCTGGATCTGCCACTTAGTAGCTGATCCCTCTGAGCCTCAGTTTTCTCTCCTGTAAAATGGGCATAACATCTCACATGGTGATTGTGATGATTACTTGAGAGTATGCATAAGAAAGTCCATTTTAAATTATGATATTTTATTAGTATAAATTTTATTATTTTACATTTTATTAGCTGATAAATACTATTTCCATTATAAAAATAAATATTAGAAAACTATATGCAAGTGTGTAAATACAGAGGGAAAATAAAAATTTACACTTTGATGTTTAAACAGCCTTTTCATTGTTTCTTTCATCCAGCTTAAATTTTGACATCAGATAAATAAAATGGTTCCAGGGAATAAATATAAAAGCCTATTGAGCATATTGAGCATAAGACAGCAGGATCTGTTTTTCAGGCCAGCCCAAGTGTATTTTTGGAGTATATACAAAAAGTGAAAGGTGTGGCCAGAGATAAGCATCAGAGTCTGAAAAGTTGTTTGGATCCATTCCAGTAGGCAAAACAAGAGAACTTCTCTAGTATTGTCTGAGGTGGACTTGAACTAAAATCCTTTAAAAGAACTTTTGCTTCATAAATATCACGCAAGATTGCCATGTCAAGATACTAATGAGTTGTCAAACATGAGGCTCTTGAAAAAAATTTACCTTGGAAACAACAAAGGGAAGGAATATGATTTTACTGGTAGATCAAACATTGGGGCTGCCAACATAAACTTTGAGGTCTATTGTAATTCTGAGAATTTAGATTAGGAAAAGAACAGAACAGGAAAGATAAAACAATAAAGGAGTTTGTTTTTAAAAGTTAACACAAGTTAGTCAGAAGGAGCCCAGCTGCTGCTCTTTGCCCAGCTTGATGCTGTACTATGAGGTATGATGATGAAATTCTTAACTCTATGCAGAATGAGTGCTTTGAGGCAGAGTTTGGTTTTATTTGCTTTGTTTTTCCAGTGATGGAAAAATTTCTATCCTGATTCCACTAGGCTTGCTGACCTGGTCTTCTTGTGATCAAATAACACATGTAAAAGGCACTGGCTATTTTCTCTCATCAACTGAGCTGGTTGACTAAAGAATAGTCTATGACATCTCATGACTCACAAGTTCAAGCATCTCCCTTTTTGGGTTTTCATTTACTATTTAATTGTTTAATCCAATTATTTCAGCGCATAGTAAAACTGGTGAATCCGAGAGGAATGTGGGCATGCCTATTCCCAAGTGACCTTACTGAATGTGCTCAGTGCCACAGGACAAGGGGAAGCCAAGACCTGAATGGTGGGAGACTTTCTCCCTCAGTGCTGCTCACACACAGCCACTCTCAGGAGCCTCAAGGGGACTCTCTTTTCCCAACTTCACTTTTTGCTTTTGCTGTGCAGATGGAAACCTGTAGCTACTTGGTATGTCAATGACTATGACAATTTGAGAATCTCATAAGGTTAGGGGAGAAAAAATATAAATTTAGAGAATTAAAAAAATAACTTCATATTGATATTGTGGCATCAGAACAGCTATTAAGAATGTGAAAAATGACATGGAATTCCTTGTTACCTGCTCCATCATCAAAAAGTTTCAACATCACTGGATCTGCAGTCTCTGGTTCAATTGTAGCAGTTACAGTGGCATTGAGAATGGGATAAAACCCCTTTCTCACAATCGCATAAATCATCAAAGGATGGGGAAAATGGGTGCTGTCTCTTTCTACAAAGGCTTCCACAGTGGCAGGGGGCATGGCTGAGCGGGAGGCGCGAGAGGTCACTGTCACTTTCAAGGCTTGAGGAGAGTGGTGGGTATTGTTCAGTGTGTAAGTCCATAGCCCAGGCTGCAAAACAAAGACTTTGTTTGTCAAGAAGAAAATCAACCCTTATTTTAAAGTGCAAGCCTAACCTCCAAGGGTTTATTGTTCTTGTTTTGTTGATACTGCATTTTCTAAAATAATACTAAAGAATGTCAGGAAGACTAATATTGGTTAAGAGATAACTAAATTCAGTATTTACATGACTTTCACTGTACAACCCACTTTCTCTTTAGGGAATTACACCCTGAATTTGTTTTTGGGGAAGGACACAACTTGATTCACATTTTTAGAGAATAATAAGTGTCCAGCTTCAAAGTACTTGGCAAACATTAATCTGAGCTCCTTCACGCAAAAGGAGGTTCAGTGTTTTTATTCCTTTTATATAATGGAAAAAATTAGGGCAAATAAAGTGGACAATTATGATTTATGTGGATAACCTGGACTAAAAGGCAATAGTACCTTCCTTCCCTCTACTTCCTTCAAAATTCCCAGACCCAGAAATCTCAAGCAACAAAATCCACAGGCACTATAAGGGATCAAGAAAAGGAATACTATTTTTTAATAGATCAGGATTTCATAATGTCTATGTTGAATTATAGAAATATTGCTAGATGCCATTCTCTTTATCTGCCTGGGCTGCCTGAGGGAAACCTGCAAAAGAATATCTAGAAGAAAAAACTTAAACTACAATGTAGCAGAAATTTGTTCTTTTGATAAAATTGTCCATAAGTATTCCCTTTTTTCCTCATTCCTGCCTTTTCTCCTTCTTAAACCCTGGAAGTAGCAGGAGGAACACAGTGGAGCAGGAGGAAGAGGAGAGAACAATGGGTTAAGGTTTGACTATAACATTAAGATGCCTGAATGCCCTACCCAGCCTTCTTCATTGGGAAACAATGCTTTACCATTTTACAGTGAAGTCACAATTCAAACAACAAGATTATTTATCTCTTTTTTTCTGTTTTTTATATTTTTTGGCTTTTGTACTCATAACATTAGTAACAGGCACATGGTGGAAACTCCACATGGAAAACTTCTCTGTGGGCATAATAAGTGTTTTAATACAGGGCACCTAATCCAGACAAAGGGGTCAGGCAAAAGCAGCAAGAAGTAGGTAAAGAGTTCTGGTCCTTGTGTACAGGTGTGAAAAGAACATGATGAGTGTGGAGAAAAGTAGGGGCAGAGCATAACGTATTTGGGAGAAAGGTTAAGAGATAAGCTTGGGGTCGGGGAGTGGGAGGTACAAATAGTATATAAGAGAGGCTCAGTGATATATTGTGCAACCTGGGGAATATAGCCAATCTCTTGTAATAACTGTAAATGGAAAGTATCCTTTAACATTATATTAAAAATTTTAAATTAAAAATTAATTTTAAAAAAGAGATAAGTTTAGGCAGAAGCCAGAAAGTAATAGGCTTGTTATATAATAATAACCACATGTATTTTATTCTGAGACCATCAAAAAGTTTTGAGTAGGACACAGATTTGATAAGATTTGTGCTTCAGAATGATCACTCTAATAAAGGTGCTTGAAAGGAAGGATGCTGTGCAGAGGCTGGAAGACCTAGCAGAGGCTATCAACAGTCATGTGAAGGGGAGGTGAAGGCCAACAGACCTGAAGAGGGACCGCGTTCAGGCAATGCAAGAGTGGATCTAACGAATTTACCACCTTGCTCACAACCTTTAGTGGTTCCCTTTAACTGTTCCTCTCATTGACTCCTGTATATCCATCTAGCCCCATCACACCCTCCTCTTCTTCCCCTAAATCTCCACTTTCTATGCTATTCTGTATTTCATCCACATCAAACTAGTACTTATAGTTCTATGAAAAGCCATATTCTTTTTCTATTAGCCTTTCTATGTGCTGTTTCCTCTGCCGAGAATGTCATTTACACCTCTCGCTCCTCAGTCCTCCATATTTCCATTTGGATGTCTTCACTTTCAGGAAGCATTCTCCTTCCCCTACTGCCTGCATATGCCTTCTTGGGTTCTGAGTACCCTGTTCTTATTCCTATTATGGCATTTTATTGTAAAGCACCTAGAACAAGACCTGGCACATAGGAGGTGTTCCAAAACATATATACTGCATGTGTTTATATTATAAATTCTAAGTAGAGGGTTTTTTTTTTTTTCCTAAGTGTACAGTATTCTATATAGACTTTGTAAAGAAGGAAGTAAGCAAAAACTTATTTGCACTGCATAAGTACTAATTTTCACTGTTGAAGGGAGAGAAGGCTTTAATATCCATTTTAAAGTTTTGAACACACCTTAGTCGTTCCTTTTAAATTTTGAACATTCACAAAATTCCCTCATAAATTTAAAGTAGAATTTTGGTATATCAGAATTGATTTCCTTTACACAATGCATTTAGCTCTGTGATTCATTCGAAAGTCATGTGCTTGACTAAACGTTGTCATTACAACACCTACCTTAGCTGTTCCTGGAATCCAGAGGCGAGCAGTCCGAAAAGCTAGATTGATGATAAAATCATCCATGTTGTATTTTCTTCCATTAGGATCAAATAATACAATCTCAGGGGGACCACTGGTCTGCCAGGTAACTAGAAAGGTAGTGTCATTGCCCACACTGTCATCCACAGTAACAGTGTTTTTCAGCTGATGCTGAGGTTTAACATTTTCACCTGTACTTTCAAGCTGTTCAAAAGAATATATAAGTGACAGTTTCCAGCATATGCATAATCATTCCATATTTTCTTTGTTTTTATGACAAAACTGAATTGGCAGAAATAAAAACCATTTGATTCTAACATGTCCTAAGTATATAAATTATTTTTCATATAAAAATATTTGCTTCAGCAAAGTATTATAAGTACAGTAGATATAAAATATTTTTGTAGCTAGTACACGTGTCACTTGATTAATTTTTATCAAGAGATTTTAGGTGTTCTCATATTCGCCTCTTATCCGTATCAACATTAGCTGCAGAGTAGCAGTTAAAACAAGCTTCTTTTTACTTTTGTTTGTGACTATGCTCTAATTAATTTGTATATAATCTGTCCACATACCATTATGTATTTTGATAAGAAATCAGACATGGGTTTCAGCTGGGTTTTGTACATTAAAAAAAATCATTTAGTCATGATTTAAGCTGTATGTACTTACACTGTGTGTGCAATTGTGACTTGTGTGTGTGTGTAACATATGTAAACTGCATACAGATGACAGGCACTGTGCTAAATGCTTTACATATATTATCTTACACAATCCTTATGAAAGTCCTCTGTTGTTGTTCAGTTACTAGTCCTGTCCGACTCTTTGCGACTACATGGACTGCAGAATGCCAGGCTTCCCTGTCCTTCACCATCTCCTGGAGCAAACTATGTCCATTGAGCCAGTGATGCCATTCAACCATCTTGTTCTCTGTCCTCCCCTTCTCTTCCTGCGTTCAATCCTTCCCAGCATCAGAGTCTTCTCCAATGAGCTGCCTCTTCATATTAGGTGGCCAAAGTACTGGAGCTTCAGCTTCAGCATCAGTCCTTCAGTGAATATTCAGGGTTGATTTCCTTTAGGACTAACTGGTTTGATCTCCTTGCTGAGGGACTCTCAAGATTGAGTCTTCAACACCACAATTCAAAAGCATCAATTCTTTAGGACTCAGCCTTCTTTATGAACCAACACTCACATCCATACATGACTATTGGAAAAACTACAGTTTTGACTAGACAGATCTTTGTGGGCAAAGTAATGTCTCTGCTTTTTAATATGCTTTCTAGGTTTGTCATAGCTTTTCTCCCAGGGAGCAAGCATCTTTGAATTTCATGGCTGCAGTCACCATCTGCAGTGATTTTGGAGCCCAAGAAAATAAAGTCTGTCACTGTTTCCATTGTTTCCCCATCTATTTGCCATGAAGTGATGGGACTAGATGCCATGATCTTAGTTTTCTGAATGTTGAGTTTTAAGCCAGCTTTTTCACTCTCCTTTTTCACTTTCATCAAGGCTCTTTACTTTCTCTTTATTTTCACCATAAGGGTGGTGTCATTTGCATATCTGGGGTTATTGAGCTTTCTCCCTGAAACCTTGATTCCAGCTTGTGCTTCATCCAGCCCAGAATTTCGCATGATGTACTCTGCATGTAAGTTAAATAAACAGGGTGGCAATATAAGCCTTGATGTACTGCTTTCTCAATGTGGAAATAGCCTGTTGTTCCATGTCCAATTCTGTTGCTTCCTGACCTGCATACAGATTTCTCAGGAGGCAGGTCAGGTGGTCTGGTATTCCTATCTCTTGAAGAATTTTCCACAGTTTGTTGTGATCCACACAGTCAAAGGCTTTAACGTAGTCAATAAAGCAGATGTTTTTCTGAAACACTCTATGTGTGTGTGCGTGTTTTTTTTTTTTCTGTGATCCAACAGATGTTGGCAGTTTGATCTCTGATTCCTCTGCCTTTTCTAAATCCACCTTAAACATCTGGAACTTCTTGGTTCACATACTGTTGAAGCCTACGTTGGAGAATTTTGAGCATTACTTTGCTAGCATGTGAAATGAGTGTAATTGTGTGGTAGTTTGAACATTCTTTGGCATTACCTTTCTTTGGGATTGGAATGAAAACTGACTGACTTTTTCCAGTCCTGTTGCCACTGCTGAGTTTTCCATATTTGCTGGCATATTGTGCACAGCACTTTCACAGCATCATCTTTTAGGATTTGAAATAGCCCAGCAGGAATTTCATCACGTCCACTAGCTTTGTTCGTAGTGATGCTTTCTAAGGCCCACTTGACTTCACATTCCAGGATGTCTGGCTCTAGGTGAGTGATCACACCATCGTGGTTATCTGAGTCATTAAGATTTTTTTTGTACAGTTCTTCTGTGTATTGTTGCCACCTCTTCTTAATATCTTCTGCTTCTGTTAGGTCCATACCATTTCTGTCCTTTATTGTCCCCATCTTTGCATGAAATGTTCCCTTGGTATCTCTAATTTTTTTGAAGAGATCTTTGTCTTCCCATTCTACTGTTTTAGTCTTTTGTCTTAGTCTTTCCTATTCTATTGTTTTCCTCTATTTCTTTGCATTGATAACTGAGGAAGGCTTTCTTATCTCGCCTTGCTATTCTTTGGAACTCTGCTTTCAGATGTGTGTATCTTTTCTTTTCTCTTTTGCCTTTTGCTTCTCTTCTTTTCTTAGCTGTTTGTAAGGCCTCCTCAGACAACCATTTTGCCTTTTTCATTTCTTTTTCTTGGGGATGGTTTTGATCACTGCCTCCTTTACAATGTCATGAAACTCCATCCTTATTTCTTCAGGAACTCTGTCTATAAGATCTAGTCCCTTAAATCTATTTCTCACTTCCACTGTATAAATGTAAGGGATTTGATTTAGGTCATACATGAATGGTCTAGGTATTTTCCCTACTTTCTTCAATTTCAGTCTGAGTTTGGCAATAGGAGTTCATGATCTGAGTCACAGTCAGCTCCTGGTATTGTTTTGCTGACTGTATAGAGCTTCTCCATCTTTGGCTGCAAAGAATATAATCAATCTGATTTCGGTGTTGACCATCTGGTGATGTCTATGTGTAGAGTTGTCTCTTGTGTTGTTGGAAGAGGGTGTTTGCTATGGCCAGTGCATTCTCTTGGCAAAACTCTGTTAGCCTTTGCCCTACTTCATTTTTTAATCCAAGGCCGAACTTGCCAGTTACTCCGGGTATCTCTTGACTTCCTACTTTTCCCTTCCACTCCCCTATGATGAAAAGGACATCTCTTTTTGGTGTTAGTTCTATAAGGTCTTGTAGGTCCTCATAGCATAGTTCAACTTCAGTTACTTAGGCAGTAGTGGTTAGGCATAGACTTGGATTATTGTGATTTTGAATAGTTTACCTTGGAAATGAACAGAAATCATTCTATCGTTTTTGAGATTGCATCCAAGTGCTGCATTTTGGACTCTTTTGTTGACTATGACAGGTACTTCACTTTTCCTAAGGGATTCTTGCCCATAGTAGTAGCTATAATGGTCAGCTGAGTTAAATTTGCCCATTCTGGTCTGTTTTAGTTCACTGATTACTAAACTGTCAATGTTCACTCTTACCATATACTGTTTGACCACTTTCAATTTACCTTTATTCATGGACTTAACATTCCAGGTTCATTTGCAATATTGCTCTTTACAGCATTGGACTTTACTTCCATCACCAGTCACATCCACAACTGGGAGTTGTTTCCACTTTGGCTCAGCACCTTCATTCCTTCTGGAGTTATTTCTCTGCAGTTCTCCAGTAGCGCATCGGGCACCTACTGACCTGAGGAGTTCATCTTTGAGTGTCCTCCTATCTTTTTGCCTTTTCATACTATTCATGGGGTTCTTAAGGCAAGAACGCTTAAGTGGTTTGCCATTCCCTTCTCCAGTGGACCACGTTTTGTCAGAACTCTCTACCATGACCCGTCTGTCTTGGGTGGCCCTACATGGATGGCTTATAGTTTCATTGAGTTAGACAAGGCTGTGGTCCATGTGATCAGTTTGGTTAGTTTTCCGTGATTGTGGTTTTCATTCTGTCTGCCCTCTGAGGTAAGAGGATAAGAGGCTCATCCTGAAAAAAATCTTCCTACATTTGATTTTCCTGAAAAAAATCTTCCTAACTTTGATTTTCTCTTTAATAATATGAAATTTAAAAAATGCTTTAAAAAGTAAATGCAAAAATTTAACAAAACATTGTTCATGTGTTCATATTGTTCACATTGTCCTCAGAGGGCATAACAAGCCCTCTGAGATGAGTGCTGTTCTCACTCACATTTCATAGATGAAATCATTGAGATAGGGAATGAAGCTGCCACACAGCAAGGAGGTGAAACATGCATAGAGCCCAGGCTGGCTGACACCAGATCCTCTTCATTTCATTGCTGTGCATTCACAAAGGATACAAATCTATACATAACTTTGAAAAATTATATTTATAAATAAATACATTAGCAACACTGTAAAGTTGCTCAGACTTGTGAAGAGCATAAAATTTTATTGGTGAATAACAGCAAAGACTTGAACAGTTCTATGAAGACCTACAAGACCTTTTAGAACTAACACCCAAAAAAGATGTCCTTTTCATTATAGGGGACTGGAATGCAAAAGTAGGAAGTCAAGAAACACCTGCAGTAACAGGCAAATTTGGCCTTGGAATACAGAATGAAGCAGGGCAAAGACTAATAGCGTTTTGCCAAGAAAATGCACTGGACGTAACAAACACCCTCTTCCAACAACACAAGAGAAGACTCTATACATGGACATCACCAGATGGTCAACACTGAAATCAGATTGATTATATTCTTTGCAGCCAAAGATGGAGAAGCTCTATACATTCAGCAAAAACAAGACCAGGAGCTGACTGTGGCTCACACCATGAACTCCTTATTGCCAAATTCAGACTTAAATTGAAGAAAGTAGGGAAAACCACTAGACTATTCAGGTATGACCTAAATCAAATCCCTTATGATTATACAGTGTAAGTGAGAAATAGATTTAAGGGCCCAGATCTGATAGATAGAGTGCCTGATGATCTATGGAATGATGTTCATGACACTGTACAGGAGACAGGGATCAAGACCATCCCCATGGAAAAGAAATGCACAAAAGCAAAATGGCTGTCTGGGGAGGCCTTACAAATAGCTGTGAAAAGAGAAGTGAAACTCAAAGGAAAAAAGAACTGAACTCTGAATGCAGAGTTCCAAAGAATAGCAAGAAGAGATAAGAAAGCCTTCTTCAGTGATCAATGCCAAGAAATAGAGGAAAACAACAGAATGGGAAAGACTAGGGATCTCTTCAAGAAAATCAGAGATACCAAAGGAACATTTCATTCAAAGATGGGCTCCATAAAGGACAGAAATGGTATGGTCCTAACAGAAGCAGAAGATATTAAGAAGAGATGGCAAGAATACACAGAAGAACTGTACAAAAAAGATCTTCACGACCCAGATAATCACGATGGTGTGATCACTGACCTAGAGCCAGGCTTCCTGGAATGTGAAGTCAAGTGGGCCTTAGAAAGCATCACTACGAACAAAGCTAGTGGAGGTGATGGAATTCCTGTTGAGCTATTCCAAATCCTGAAAGATGATGCTGTGAAAGTACTGCACTCAATATGCCAGCAAATGTGGACAACTCAGCAGTGGCCACAGGACTGGAAAAGGTCAGTTTTCATTCCAATCCCAAAGAAAGGCAATGCCAAAGAATGCTCAAACTACCGCACAATTGCACTCATCTCACACGCTATTAAAGTAATGCTCAAAATTCTCCAAGCCAGGCTTCAGCAATATGTGAACTGTGAACTTCCTGATGTTCAAGCTGGTTTTAGAAAAGGCAGAGGAACCAGAGATCAAATTGCCAACATCCGATGGATCATGGAAAAAGCAAGAGAGCTCCAGAAAAACATCTATTTCTACGTTATTGACTATGCCAAAGCCTTTGACTGTGTGGATCACAATAAACTGTGGAAAATTCTGAAAGAGATGGGAATACCAGACCACCTGATCTGCCTCTTGAGAAATTTGTATGCAGGTCAGGAAGCAACAGTTAGAACTGGACATGGAACAACAGACTGGTTCCTAATAGGAAAAGGAGTACATCAAGGCTGTATATTGTCACCCTGCTTATTTAACTTATATGCAGAGTACCTCATGAGAAACGCTGGACTGGAAGAAACACAAGCTGGCATCAAGATTGCCGGGAGAAATATCAATAACCTCAGATATACAGATGACACCACCCTTATGGCAGAAAGTGAAGAGGAACTAAAAAGCCTCTTGATGAAAGTGAAAGAGGAGAGTGAAAAAGTTGGCTTAAAGCTCAACGTTCAGAAAATGAAGATCATGGCATCCGGTCTTATCACTTCATGGGAAATAGATGGGTAAACAGTGGAAACAGTGTTAGACTTTATTTTTCTGGGCTCCAAAATCACTACAGATGGTGACTGCAGCCATGAAATTAAAAGACACTTACTCCTTGGAAGGAAAGTTATGACCAACCTAGATAGCATATTGAAAAGCAGAGACATTACTTTGCCAACAAAGTTTCGTCTAGTCAAGGCTATGGTTTTTCCTGTGGTCATGTATGGATGTGAGAGTTGGACTGTGAAGAAGGCTGAGCGCTGAAGAATTGATGCTTTTGAACTGTGGTGTTGGAGAAGACTCTTGAGAGTCCCTTGGACTGCAAGGAGATCCAACCAGTCCATTCTGAAGGAGATGAGCCCTGGGATTTCTTTGGATGGAATGATGCTAAAGCTGAAACTCCAGTTCTTTGGCCACCTCATGGGAAGAGTTGACTCATTGGAAAAGACTTTGATGCTGGGAGGGATTGGGGGCAAGAGGAGAAGGGGACGACAGAGGATGAGATGGCTGGATGGCATCACTGACTCGATGGACATAAGTCTGAGTGAACTCTGGGAGTTGGTGATGGACAGGGAGGCCTGGAGTGCTGCGATTCATGGGGTCGCAAAGAGTCGGACACATTGAGTGACTGATCTGATCTGAACAGCAAAGACATTTTAGGTTATGTGTCCAAACCAATTTCACAAGTGTACCTGGTTGCTGACTCCTGTGCCAAACACACTCTGTGCTGCATGCTGTACTGTTGAAAGGGATTAGATATAGTTTCTGCCCATAGTCTAATGGGGCTAATGACATGTAAAGAATGGGGGAGAGGTGGCCAAGTCTGGAAACTAATTTGAGTCATATGAACAATGTTTTGTTAATTTTTTTCTTTTACTTTCTTGAATATTTGTTTTTATTTCATATTGTTAAAGAGAAAATCAAAGGTAGAAAGATTATTCAGGAGAGCAAATTGTACCCTAATCTAAAATATATATTGTCATTTAAAATTCATCTTTTTCCACATCTAATGATAGAATTGTGATCATTGCTTTTACTGTGTACACATAATCTTCATGTTAAATGTTTTCTTAGAATATTTTACTGACTTCATTGCTCCCATCAAGCCATTGACTTGAGAGGTTCATTCACCATCTGTGAGATGACTTGTAGGTCTGAGGAGTATAGACATCAGATAAAGATGGAGGCTGGCTCTAGTGATGTCAAGAAGCTCATTAAAAGCCTTCTTTTAATTTAACAAGGACTGTTACATATTCAAATAAGGTTAGTGAGGCAGTCAGCACAATTCATCTATTTTTCTTGCTCCTCTTCCACCCATCTGTAAATAAAATACTGAGGAAATTCTGACCTGAATGTGTTGTTGAAAAATGTCTCCGGTTCCTGAGGAAATTCTACTGAAAGCATCAATCATGCTATTGGAATTGGATTTATCTGGAACAAAGAACCTTAAACCTCCTGAAACACACAAGTGGGATGTTAGCTGTTAAAATGTAAAGTAATACAAAAGATAAACTGATAGGCCTTTCCTAACAAACTTCCTTTGCTTAAGAGGGTGAGTTTGGGGAAAACAGGAGCTGTGTTTGGCTTTCTATACAAGGTATCCTGTACAATCATGTGGTGAGTGGATGGCTGAGGCAGGTGGCTTTGTCTCTTCTATTAATGGCTGCAATTGTAGGGTCTAGAGCTCTATCCAATATGCAATAAAAACTCAATAAATATTTATTGAATTCAATAAATATTTAATGAATATAATTCATAAACAATCTAGGTTAATTGCTATCTATTTATATCACTATATGTTTACATTTACATTCTGAAAACATTATTTTCAAACATAATTCAATAAAACCTAATTTTCAAGTTAGCATACTCCTTTTTTATTGAATATATGATAAAATTATCTTATGCCTCATTTAAAACAAAAAGATGTATGTTTAATACTGCATGTGATCTTATCATAGAAGTTAGTACATTCAAACATACTTTTAGCCCCATGATTATACATACTCAGGTTGGTTTAACAAAGAAGTAGTAATAATATTTTCATTAGATGTATATAATTGGCAGTTTCTAAGGAAAGTACAAAAAAGTCAGCAAATTTTTGACAGAATTTAGCACTGAATTGTGTTTTTTTGTAAGAAAACTCTTTATATTTTTTTCTTTCAATTAAGCCCTGTATTTTGTTCACATTATATGCATTTCATGGCTGTTCTTGGAATATTCAAGTTGAAAGGAAGTTCTCTAGCATATGTTCCCAGGGATTTACTTACCTGTAAGATGTGACAGTTCCTCCAGGTTTTTGACCGTAGATGAACCCAGGGCAATGGTGTGGATAGTTGAGCCACTGCTGAGAGCAGTGAGGAAGCAGTTGCTGATACGCTCATCATCTCCACTAGTCACTAATATCATCACAGAGCCAAAGGCTTTTCCATTCAGTTTTTCAACCACCTGAACACAGGGTATCAGTCATTTAGGAGGAGATGTAATTCAGATTGCCTTACTAGGCAGAAGAATTCACTTTCATTGCAAATTCCCCATAAGTGGGGCTTCTTCCTCTTCCAGGTCCTCCACAGCTCCCTGCACTCTCCATGCCCATCTGTGCTCAGTCCTTACCTCACCCCATCAGAGCCCCTGCCACCCTACACACCATTGTCAGCTTACTCATGGATAGGGCTTCTTCCTGTTCAAATCACTATGAGATGCCCTAGTTTAGAACGGTGTCCATCGTAGAGGATATGGGAGAACATTATAATGTGAGATCTTTGCTTCTGAGATCCAATAAGTGGCCAATAAAAGGACCTAGAGCAGTGGCTATACATTAAAATAAGATGAGAACTTTAAAATTTTTAATGGCCTGATCATACCCAAAACAAATTAAAACAGAATCTCTCGGAGTGAGACCAAGATATCAGAAGTTTTGTATCCCCAGGTGATTTTGATGGGAGGCCAAGGTGGAGAAACACTTACCTGTGAGCAGCAACAATTGCAATTTTGTTCTGCTTGCTACTAGATGTTTAACAAATGGTTGTATCCTCAGTGTCAAATCCAAACTTATGGTGATTTAGATGAACTCTGTTATTCTTGAAACATACCTCTGACTTTAATTGATATTCATATGCTTAAGTTCTAGTATGACTGTAGGCATGAGCCAGACATGCTGATTTTGTTTGGAAAATCCAAGGATAACAATGGCCACAGTCCCAGAATAGATAGGGACAGTGTTAGAAATTATTCAGATGATGCTGATGTCCCAACCTTGACCATTGTATTCATTTATTTACTCATTGTTTCAGCAAACATTTCTGAAGCAACTATTTAATGTTATATGCCTTTTACTAGGTGCAGGGGATTAAGTGATGAGAAAGTTGTGGTTCCTGATCTTGAAGGTAATCCATTATTATTTTCCTATATTTGACACTGTGATGACATTGCAACAGATTTCCCCAAATCAGAAGCAATCTCAGATATGAAGTGAGAGAAAGGAAAGTGATGGTGATCCGAGGCTTAGGGTGCTCTACTGTACCTCAAATCCTTTCTTCAGCCCTGAGCAAACACTGGTTTCTGCTTCAGCTGACACGGCGACAGGCAGATATGAAACCAGCAACTTTCGGTCATCATCATTGTTAATTTGGTGTAGCTGGGCTCTGATCTCCCCTTTGCTATGAAAACTGGCAATGCCCACAAAGGTATGAATCTCAACAATCTGCATCAAGTAAAATTCTGCTGCTTGTTGAAGTTGAAGGAGTCTGTCAGCCTATGTTTCAAAAAGGAAAAAAGACAGATAATTACATTTGGTTGGTAGACAAAAGTATAACTTAGTAATTCAATTAGCAAATATCTCTGCTAATTTTTTTAGAGATGTCAGATTATGATTTTTGAGCTGTAAAGATTGATATGATGCTAGAATATTGTTTGATATTGCAGGCTCAAAAATGAATGCTTTTCAGGGAGGGTGGTGTGATTTGGAACTTTGCCTCCAAGATGCTGTTCATACTTTACCATTCCCTAAGAACACTTATATCCACTGTTTTTCTCCTATCCGAATTCAAAGATCTGTAGAACCAATAGAGACTTGGTTTGTAATTTCTTCTTTGAAAATTCATCCTGAGTAAGAGGAAACATTGCAAAGACCTTACGGCAGAAAGGAACAGCAGTCAGGCATCTGTTCCAGCACTACCCTCTGTTACCATGTTTATCTTAGACTGGGCATCCCATCTGTAAATTGGAGGAATAATATTCTTTCTTACTTATTAAAGTAGAATTACCATGAGGATCAACTGAGGTATGTATATGACAATAGTTACACCTTGAAATACTAAGTATAAAGTAATACTAATATTACTGACTGCGTTTGGGCAGGTGATACTAGTGATAAATTCACTAGGGTCACTTGTCTTGGAGGCTGCAGGAGCAACAAGCCGAGCTCAGAGACCAACTGTTCAGTTATGATTCTGGTCTCTGTCTCCAAACTACACATCTCCCTTAACATCTGGACCTGCTTTTCACACTGCTTAGGAAATAGCACTAATTTAACATGCCATAGGCGTTTCAGAATCTATACACGTTGAATTCATTACCCTCCTTCCCAAATATTGTTTCTTTCAATATTGAGAGGTAAACTGGTGGAGTGGATAAAACAAGGACTCTGAATATGCCTTCGACTTTTACTAATAGTGTGACCATAGAGAAATTACTTATCCTTTTTAGCTGCAGTTTTCTTATCTGCAAAATGGATACATAGTAAGCATTCAGTAAATAGTAGCTATTGCTAATATCATAGTCATGACCTCTACTTATAACTAGTGAAGCCAGAAACTTGAAGCTCTCTTTAATTACTCTTGTGTTACCAGCCTCCATATCTGAGTGGGTAGCCATTCCTTTCTCCAGGGGATCTTCCCAGCCCAGGGATCGAACCCAGATTTCCAAAACAACTGATTCAGAAAATGCAAGAGGATAAACTCTTCCTTAAAGTATTCAATACTATAATAAAATAACAGTTGCCACTTATAAACCAAAAACTTCATATCAACTATCTCATTATCCTCTCAACAATCCTATGAAGTAGTAGTGTTCTGGTAAATGCTAAAAAATGGCTTTCTGGTCAAAAGAGAGAAGGGGGAAATCCTGGGTTTGTTGCAGTTTCTGTGGGGTAAAATATCCCCACTGTGACTGGTTTAAGTTGTCAACCTGATGTCACTGAGTGCACAGTTGGGAAGAGATATGCAAGAGCAGACATAGAGATAGTATAGACCAGAAAGAACCTCAAGAGCCTGTATCTGGGATCAGCAGACATTTTCTATAAAGGATCTGATAATAAACATTTTAGGCTGGGTGGGACATATATTACCTTCAGCAACTACTCAACTCTGCTATTTTAGTACTAAAGCAGCCATGGATAATATGTAAACAAATGAGTGTTGCTCTCATCCAATAAAATTTTACTATGGATGCTAAAATTTGAATTTCATATAATTTTCAATTTGCAGGCAATGCAAAGCAGTAAAAATAGTAGAAAAATAATTAGGAACTATTGAATTTTGAGCATTTATTATGCTTATTTCAATATTTTATTTCATTATAAGTCTACATAGTTTAATTTTTAATAATGGCTGCATTTACAACTTGCAAATTTCCTAAAAATTTAACAGTTGACTCCTGTGAGTCAGTATGAACTGGCTCTGTCCCAACAATGAAATAGGTATTGTTGTCTCTGTTTTACCAGTTGAGAAAACTGAGCTTCCAGAGAGGTTATTTGCTCTTGATTACACAGACAGTAAGTGAAGGAGCCAGGACTCAAAGCACATCTGCCTGATTCCAAAGACAAAACCTCTAATGGGCTTCCCTGATAGCTCAGTTGGTAAAGAATCTGCCTGCAATGCAGGAGACCCCAGTTTGATTCCTGGGTCAGAAAGATCCACTGGAGAAGGGATAGGCTACCCATTCCAGTATTCTTGGGCTTCCCTTGTGGCTTAGCTGGTAAAGAATCCACCTGCAATGTGGGAACCCTGGGTTCGATCCCTGGGTTGGGAAGTGCCCTGGAGAAGGGAAAGGCTACCCACTGCAGTATTCTGGCCTGGAGAATTCCATGGACTGTATAGTCCATGGGGCTGCAAAGAGTCGGACACGACTGAGCGACTTTCACTTTGAAATGTCTAATACTGCCTAGGAATTATGGAGCTTTGGAGAGTGGGTTTCTGGAAGGCTGCTAGGTTAGAGATGACTGAGATATAGTTCTCTGTACACAATGACATAGAAAATATACATGTAGTGGATATGCACATTTAACTGAAAACTCAGTCTATTGCCTCAGGAAGGGTGTTTACCAGTGAGTGGAATGTGGTCACAAAGAAGCCTTCAGTTACATGTCAGAGTTTTATAGAGGGTTTTTGTTGGAAAAGATTGCAATTAATAGCAAATATAAGGGCTGGAAATTACTTGTGCATTTTATTTATCTGCATTATCTCAATTTCTGGGCCACATTCTGAATCTGCTTTTCTCATGCGCAAGAAGAGATGATGCCCATAAATATTCCAAACGTTTGCCCTCACCTTTCCTTTCCCTTACCCTCTGAAAAGAAAAGAAATTAGAAACTGATAGAAAAAAGGGATGAATGGTTTATAACCATTTTGGTTCAGCTGTTACCTCTGCCATCTTGCTGGACACATCCAGCACTAAACAAACCACTCTGTCACCAGCCTGTACAAGAGAGAAAGTGGGAGGAGGTGGAAGCTCCATCCCGTTCATGGGAAGACTGTTTACAAAGTCGTCAGAGTCTGTGATTACATCCCAGACACTTCTGAGGCTGCACATTTGGTTCTGCATGTTTGGAGCTTCTTGGTTGTGGGTACTTGCATTACAGAATTCAACCACCTAGAAAAAGAACAAAATAAAAGTACTTAGAAAATAAAAATACTCATCTCATACTAGACATACTTCTCATTCTCAGACAACTTAAAGTAAAAGGAAAGGTGAGCTGAAACACGAGAAATTAGAAGTGCTACAGCAATGTCCATCTTTACTTCAAGTTGTCATTTCAAAAATAAACCTTGACACCCTTTGCTTCAAACACTAGCACCCTTGAGGTATTGTGGTCAATCTCTATTAAATTTTACTTGCCCTTAGATAACAGAGAGAGTAGACCATGTATAAATAACTTAGTCTTAAAAAAAAAAAAAACCCAATTCTCATTCCTTAGCATGATAATGTGTTAAAGAAAACACCCCAGGAGATGTTATCTTGGTCAGCTATTCCTTGAAATCATATTTAAACCACTGTATCCCTATCTATTGATCAGTCAACATATATTAAGCTAGTTCAAATACTGATCTATGTAAGAATAAGATAATGAGAAAAGCAACTGAAATCTATTTCCTGATCTTCCCCTCATTTGGAGATATGGCCATAATTCATGTAAAAATACTAAACCTATGGCAGTACTCCTTTTAAAGGCATGATTTGCATTCCAAAGTAATGTGTTATCGACTTCCCAGTGGCTATATTCCTATGAAGAGTAGATGCGTCCTGCAAATAGAGCCATGGAAGCTTAGAGCTAAAATTAGAAATCTTTTTTTTTGTTTGTTCATTTTTATGTTTTATTTTATTTTTTAACTTTACAATATTGTATTGGTTTTGCCATATATCAACATGAATCCGCCACAGGTATACATGTGTTCCCCATCCTGAACCCTCCTCCCTCCTCCCTCCCCATACCATCCCTCTGGGTCGTCCCAGTGCACCAGCCCCAAGCATCCGGTATCATGCATCGAACCTGGACTGGCGACTCATTTCATATATGATATTATACATGTTTCAATGCCATTCTCCCAAATCATCCCACTCTCTCCCTCTCCCACAGAGTCCAAAAGACTGTTCTATACATCAACATCACTCATTATCAGAGAAATGCAAATCAAAACTACTATGAGGTACCATTTCACGCCAGTCAGAATGGCTGCGATCCAAAAGTCTACAAGCAATAAATGCTGGAGAGGGTGTGGAGAAAAGGGAACCCTCTTCCACTGTTGGTGGGAATGCAAACTAGTACAGCCACTATGGAGAACAGTGTGGAGATTCCTTAAAAAACTGGAGATAGATCTGCCTTATGGTCCAGCAATCCCACTGCTGGGCATACACACTGAGGAAACCAGAATTGAAAGAGACAACGTGTACCCCAATGTTCATCGCAGCCCTGTTTATAATAGCCAGGACATGGAAGCAACCTAGATGTCCATCAGCAGATGAATGGATAAGAAAGCTGTGGTACATATACACAAGTATTACTCAGCCATTAAAAAGAATACATTTGAGTCAGTTTGAATGAGTGGATGAAACTGGAGCCTATTGTACAGAGTGAAGTAAGCCAGAAAGAAAAACACCAATACAGGATACTAATGCATATATATGGAATTTAAAATTAGAAATCTTATAGACTCTCTAATCTTGAGTCTAAGAGTTTGGAAAATGAGCTTAAGTTTCAAAAAGTTAACAATTGCGTAAAGACACGAGTTTCTTAGTAGGATGGGAAGAAAGATAGAACCTTTGTTGTTGTTAATTTTTAACTCTTTAAATTTCATGACTATGGTTAGGAGATGGTGAAACTTTTCTGATGATATTAATGAGTAGGGCTTTCAAATGATCACAAAGAGAATACTAACCACAAACAATGTGCATTAAATAACATGGAATTAGCTTGGCTTCAGATATTGAAACTGTAAATTAAAACTATAATGAATTGGATAAGAAATATGAAAAGTCACCTTAAAGTTACAGAATGACTCTTAGCCTTGACTAAAATTGGACTGAAGGGGAAAAAAGAAAAAAAAAATCTATCTGAAAAAATGAAAGTGTCAATCCAAGGAACATTGGGTCAGCCACAGAGACAGAAAACTTCACCAGAACACTGCCCATAGTGTTCCCAGCCTGTTGGAGAGGAAGTGACTCACAGAGATGATGAAGTTGGGAAAATGTATCAGGTTATGAAGGCTGATGGAACTAAATCTCTGAATCTCCTAACTCCCTCCTTTCTGATTTCACACTCTCAAAGTCAAAGCAGGCCTCTGGGTGGAATTTGGCTATTCCATGATGGTTCCTTCAAATAGAAAATGAACTGACTAGAAGATGCAAATGTCAGATCTCCATGACAGAGTATTCTTTTTAAATAATAATATTAAAAATGTGTTCTGGATTCCCACACAAGTTTCTTGTCAATTAGTGGGGAATGCTGACAAGATTGAGTTTTTGAACCTGTAAAGCTAAGGGTTAGTTGACTTCCCTTGGTAACAATAGACTTTTCAAGTTCTAGAATATGCAAAATGAGGGAAAGAGAATTAGGGAATTCCATATAAATAAAAATGGTTTTCTATCTCAAATGTGAGAAATATAATCATAAATTACATCTCTGCCATTAACCCCTGGTATACTTTCCCATAAAAGGATACAGGAGAACCACTATACAAGAAACTTTTTGAAGACTCCAGGATTCTCCTTGTTAAACCGTCTTCCCTGGAGAGTGAATAATCACTTTTATAAAGGAATCTGTTTTTACTGATCACCTTGGATTGTGTGTGTGGGGTGAGGGGGATGCTGAGGTGTTTTTTTTAATCTGTAAAATAAAAACTAGATTAATCCTAAGGTTCCCCAAGATTTAAAATGTAGTGAATCTTAATTACCTTGTTGTTTAAATACTTAAAACATATCAGTCTATCTTGGGAAAAGGTGGGGTCTTGTAGGAGTTTGTCATTCTAAGATCATACTTACAGAAGATAAACTTTGCATGAACATTATCGATGAAGTTGCATTTTGGGTGCTATTGTATATAAACATGCATCCTTCTTGGAAAATCTTGCTAATGATACAGTTTTCTTGGGGGCAGGGACCTTTCTCACACACAAAAATGCCTGCGATGTCAGATGAACACCTAAAGTAGTAAGAGAAATTGGTTTGTTTTATAAAAACTTATGTTTCCTTTTCATTGGCTCATAAAATAATTTGTTTTAAGGATTGTAGATTGCTAGATACACATAAAACATTTTTAAAACTATTAAGAAAGGTCATTAATTTATAAATGCACTCCACTTTATTTTCAAGCATTTGATTCTGATGAGAAGCTCTGTTTTGCCAAGGGCTTTCCCAGCTAAACAAGGTCGAAGCAAAAGCTACTAGGAAATCCCCATGAACTTTTGGAGGCCCTAGGAAAGCATGAGTGGTGATATCCTGAAGCAGGGCTTCTTTGAGCTCATTGCCATTGGACATCAGAGGAAGAAGAGGGTGAACATGTAATGATGATAAAGGATTCCTTCTTAATTTAACAGTCTCAATACTTTCCATGGGATGAAAAACCTATAACTTTCAGGAGAAGAATCAGTATCTACCAAAGTTACAACTGAAATTACCCTATGACCTGGTAATTGTTAGAAGCTGCTCAATACATACACAGATCTGCCTGTATAAAATGAAAATAATATATATAATATATATATCATTATGACCTGTAGTAATAACAAATATTGTGAAGTTAAGTCGCTCAGTTGTGTTCAACTCTTTGCGATCCCACAGACAGTAACCTGTCTGGCTCCTCTGTTTATGGCATTTTCCAGGCAAGAATACTGGAATGGGTTGCCATTTCCTTCTCCAGAGGATCTTCCTGACCCAGGGATTGAACCCAGGTCTCCTGCATTGCAGGCAGACTCTTTACCATCTGAGTCACCAGGGAAGGTCATGCATATATATATAAAATTACAATCTGTAATAATAACAGACATTATGAACAACTCATTTGTTTAACAATAAGGGACTGGTTGAAAAATTATGGTATATCATACAGTGGAACACTATGCAATTAACAGAAAAAAGTGAAGAAAACTATGTGTTACTATTTATTTCAATTTTCCTAAAAAAACACAAATAAGGTGGGTGACCTAGAGGGGATGAAAGAGAATAGGGTGAAGAGAGTGGTGGGAGCATGATATATAAGAGTATAACTTTTTCTATTGTTTTGATATTTGACCACATAAATATTTACAAATTTTTAAAAATACAATAACATTTCAAAATTGTCAGTTAAGTTTTAGCTGCCATTATAAACTGTTTTAGAATCAAAAAATAAACAAGGAATTTTAAACATGTGAAAAATCACTAACCTTGTTACTTCAATTTGACTTTGCCCATTTATGTAGAAGGGTTTCTCATTGTTATATTCATCAAACACACCCCAACGGAAATGGGCCCATTCATGAACAAACACTCTGCCTGTGGAAGGGAGAATTTTTGTTTTGAGTTCCTAAAATTTCAGCAATGGACCTTGCTAATCATTGACGATATAGCATCAGCTGACTATATGTACTCGTTCTGAATGGTTGAAGTGCAATTCTTCCTTCCACTTTCCTCTTCCCCACCCCACTCCCATCTCCTGCTTTATTCCCACCACCACAAAACAGGGAGCATAAAAATATGTTTAGTGCTGTAAGTGTAAACCAGTGATTTACCTGTTGCACACCTGTTAGAAAGTAGTGAGGAATCTCATATCCTCTCATTTCCCTAATGAAGCTGCCTAACAGATTTCTATTTAGCTTTATACATGCCTATAAGTTCAGGATTCTGGGGGAAAAAAAAAAACAATGGACTGAATGTTTTAATTCAATGGACTGAATTTTTATGTCCCTCCCAAATTCATATGTCAAAATCCTGACCCCAAATGTGAAAGTGTTAAAAGGTAAGGCCTTTGGGAGTAATTATTAGATCATGAGGTTGGAGCCCTAATAAATGGGATGAGTGCTCTTATCAAAAGACCCTAGAGAGTTCCCTTCTTCTTTCTGCCACGAGAGGACACAGAGAGAAGATGGCTGTCTGTGAACCAGGAAGTGGGCCATCATAGACACCAGTTCTGCTGGTGCCTTGATCTTGGACTTCCAGTCTCCAGAACCATGAGAAATTTCTGCTGTGAGTAAGCCTCTCAGTCTATGATATTTTGTTATAGCAACCAAAATGGACTAAGACACCAAACAAGCAAATAAAGCTTTCCTGTTTTTCAGTCTGTTTTATGCAGGCATGCCTGCTGCTTTTTTTTTTTTTTCCTATAGATAATTCTGTCTGGAGCAAAAATTAAAACCCTGGGGCCAGGGAGGGAGGAAGGAGCCAAAAGAATCATAGAACCTCCTCACCAGGTTGGATGGTCCTTTCTCTTTCATTATATCCCTGATTCTCCATGTTTATCTCCAACTCTTACTCATGAAAATCCTCATTGTCAGCATCAAGTCCTTTATAAGTTCCTCTCTACCTCTCTAAATCTTGCATTTCTTTCAATGTTCAGCAAAAAACTGACTTCTTTAGAATTTTCTAGATTAACTCCCCTCCCAAAGTACACTTTCTTTACTGAATACTTTTAAGATCTGTGAAGGCAGGAAATGTTTGCTGAGTTGACTCAGGCTGTGACCTATTGTGCAATTTTGGGACCTTGGGACAAATGAAGGGAGGGGAACAGTCTAAAGCTGAAAGTGTTAAGGAAAAGTGTCTGCCTACTCATGGAATTTAGAAGTGCTGGTGAAGTCATATATTTGTACAGAGATTATCAGTACCTCATAGTTACCAGGAAAAAAAAGACCTTTTTTATAAGGTGTTTTATAAAGTGTGTTTTATGGGGTGCGTGGCTCTACTTCCTGCTAGTTATACAGAGGATAATAAAATCTGTTTGGATTTAAATGGGGGTAAAAGTAAAAGCAACATTTGAATGGCACTACTGTACATTGCTACTGCTGCTAAGTAGCGTCAGTCGTGTCTGACTCTGTGCGACCCCATAGACGACAGCCCACCAGGCTCTGCCATCCCTGGGATTCTCCAGGCAAGAACACTGGAGTGGGTTGCCATTTCCTTCTCCAATGCATGAGAGTGAAAAGTGAAAGTGAAGTTGCTTAGTCATGTCCAACTCTTTGCGACCCCATGGACTGTAGCCTACTAGGCCCCTCCATCCATGGGATTTTCCAGGCAGGAGTACTGGAATCGGTTGCCATTGCCTTCTCCGACTGTACATTAATCAAACGCAAAAAATTAAGAATTGAAAAGTTAGCCCTCGACTTGCTGATTTTTTCTCACCAAAGTTTCTTTCTCAGATCTCATCCACTAAATGCTGGTCTCCAAACCTATGACACTGACTTCTCTGTCACACTCCAGTCATCCTTCTCCAGCCACAGTCCAGGCCTTTCCAAGCACAGTCCACTGTTCCTCACACTCAATCACCTAAATTCAGACTTGTGGATTTCCCCTTTAAACTGCTGTCTTTTACTTCTGACAAAAACCTAATGTATTCCTTAATGCTGCTGCCCACACACACACCCGTTGCCTTTCACTCTGAAGCAGTTCTGATCTCTATTTCATATTTTTCCACTCTCTGGACTATCCTTGCTTAGAGTTTTTAGGATTAAATAAAACAACACTTAAAAAGCAAATAGCCCAGCACTTGGCACAGAGAAAATTTTCTTGTTTTCATTACTAACTTTCTTGTCCTTCCCATTTCCCTGCTTCCAATCTTACTCAAGTCTCATGGCCTCATGCTTGGCCTTCTAGTTATTTTCTCGCTAATCCAGTTTCTTCCTCACTGATCTGAGGAAGCCAGATTATCCACACAGCCACATTCAGCTTCTGAAAACCCTGCTTGGATGGTTTCATTCCTATGCTTGCAAGCCTGCAGTGGTGATTCCTTAATCTGGGCATTTGAGGCTCTCCATTACCTATCCCATGTGGATTTCAGCATTTTCTCCCACTATTCACTGCCCGTAATCTCTCTGCACCATCAGTGGGGTCTGTTGCTTCCTTCTCTTAAATATGCCCTGGGTTCTTCTGCTGCCACAGTTTTATTCATACTCTTCCCACTCTTCTCCCCCTCCTTTCCACTCATCAAAATGATATTCAACCTTGAAGATCCTCTTGTGAGAGGATCTCTAGCTCAAATGCTCAAAATGCTTTCTCTCTTTGCTGCATTATTAAAGAGCTCCCTGTCTGGGCCACTAATCTGGTGCTTAACCCTTTCTGGCTCACTTTGATTCTTATCTTTTTTATGGGCATGTGGCCTATCTTCTCATCCAAATGGTAAGTCCCCAACAGGTTTCAGGTTCTCTGAATCCCTTTCAGTACTGAGCGCAATATTATAAATAGTGCTGTCCATTGTCTATTTCTTGATTGATCATACTTACCTCGTGATCCATAGCCAGCTGTTAAGCCATCATTTAGTAGAAATTCAGATGTAAAATGAATATATTTTCCCTCTTTTCCACATCCTCTGTATTGCAAGGTGTATGGATCATTACCATGTGCCCCATACCAGTCAGTTACTATGACATTTGCCTAAATTAAAAGAAATGCCTGGTAATACCATGTGTCTTGACAGTGATATTGGTGATACTAATATCTACATTTGTTAAAACACATTGAACTGTACGTTTAAGATATGTGCATTTTTCCTGTGTGGTTTATATCCCAATTTAAAAACAGATTTTTAAAAACATATGCCTTTAGATGGAGTTTAGAATGAATTCACAACTAAATGTCAACACCAATATCTGTCACTTTCAAAAATGTGTACATTTTAAAAACTTAACAGAGTTCCATGGAACTTCATTACTGTCATTTGATGTACCCATTTTCCAGATTAAAATTTTCTCAAAAGTCAACATGGTAAAATTCTGACATTATATACACTGTAAAATGTAATTTAAATATTCAAAGAAATTTTAAGAGCATTTACACATCATTTAGAGCTGTACTGTGAAGTGGTATAGCCTTTTGTGAACAACTTTCTGTAGGTTGATCCCTTGTCCTTTTATTCCCATAACCAATCAGATCAACAAAACAATTTTTATGTTGAAGTTATATTTCATATTGTACCCTGACCATTTCAATTACTATTTATAAAACACATTATTTTAAGTTGGAAACAAAAATAAATATCTATTCCAATAACCATCTAGAGAACACAGATTTATATACAACATTGTTTTTAGGAAGAAAGATAATACATTGTCTCAAGACTTGCTCTTAGAAGTTGTCTGGAGACTTTTTCTTAGAAGTTGAGTATCTGGTTAATTTCTTTAAAGCTGATTTTGGAACAATAGATTTAATATAATCCTATAAGTATATGGGCTTCCTTTGTGGCTCAGCTGGTAAAGAATCCGCTTGCAATGTGGGAGACCTGGGTTGGGAAGATCCCCTGGAGAAGGGAACGGCTACCCACTAGTATTCTGGACAGGAGAATTCCATGGACTGTATAGTCCATGGGGTGGCAGACAGTCAGACACAATTGAGTGGCTTTCACTTTCATAAATGTGTGGATATATATATATGTCTATATATATATGTAATGATCACTATAAAAGTACTACATGTGTACTAGTGTGTGTGTGTGCCTATGTACACACCACTGAGGAATAATGGAAGGTAATGTTTTCATTTTCCATATTTCTACATTGTTTTTTGCAATAAGCATGAATTATTTTTATAATAATTAACATTTATTTTTAGAAAGGTAAGAATTCAGGCCAAGGACTTTTCAAGGCAACACCTGTGAAAGAGCTACAGTCTTGCCCTAGAAGAGTCTTCACGAGGATAAAACCTCATTTCTATGTCTGGAAAGTTGTCCTGAAGCAACAAGGAAAGAGTGCTCTGCATTGAATGGAATACTCAGGCTCTTTGGGGTTATATTCTACTTATAGGCCATAGTAAGTTTTTACTTACTTTTCCTAACCCTCTCCCCGCCCTCTGCTTCCTACCTACACTAGACTGTAGATTCACAAGGACAGGAACTATACTGCTTTTCCTTGTGTCCTCTGTCATGCCTCACATGGCTCCTGTATATAACGATTATTCACTAAGTGCTTGCTTGGTTAACATTATGAGATTAAAAGAATTGGTATCTAGCAGGTATATGATTCAGTGATTCTTTCCTTTACTCTTTCTGTTCAGTCATCTTTGCTTTAGTTATTTATTTGTCTTCTCCATTAGGATAAGAAGTACCACCTGATTTTGTTGTTGGTTAATGCCAATACTTTTTTGTTCCACTAAAGGCCAAAGTGATATCTTACACAGATATACAACATCTGTGTAAGATAACTGGTGACAGCATAGCTTAGAGCAAAAAGCACAGGTTTTGGAATCAAATAGGCATGAATTCAAACTGCTCCTTAATTTGCCAGCTTTTTGACCTGGGATAAAATCCTTACTATATTTGAGCCTCATTTTCCTAATTTTCAATAACAGCAACTAACAGCAACAATTTTAGGTGTGACTGAGAACTAAGCAATATATATATTAAGCAATTAAGCAGTTATATGGAATATGTAGGAATATATACTATATAATATAATAATACACCAACAATATAATAATATAATGTTAATATTGTAATAACTATATATATATATATATAATATCTGGCATTTGAAGTGAAGTGAAGTGAAAATTGTTCAGTCATGTCCGACTGTTTGCGATTCCATGGAATATACAGTCCATGGAATTCTCCAGGCCAGAATACTGGAGTGGGTAGCTGTTCTCTTCTCCAGGGCATCTTTCCAACCCAGTGATCGAACCCAGGTCTCCCGCATTGCAGATGGATTCTTTACCAGCTGAGACACAGTAATATAATAATACACAACAATATAATAATATAATATTAATATTGTAATAATTACATATATATGTAGAATTTCTGGCATTTAATTGAAGTTTAATAAACAGTATCTCTCTTCTTAGTTTATCCCAGTGCCTCTGTCTCTCTTATCTCCATGTCCGAGCATCAAATGCTTTCATTTGGTTATACATCAAATAGTTTTAAGAGCCCCTTTAACTTTTTTAGGACACTGGAATGCCTATAAAGATTGCTATTAATATATAATACTGAGGAACACTAAATATAATACTGAGGAAAAAACTTCAAAAAAGAGCCAAGAATTAAAACAGCCTTAGGAGAATTCATGCCAAGTGACACAAATAAGGAAAAGGGGAAATTACCATAATCCAGCCCTTCTATTTGAGCTGTCATTACAGATCTTGAACCCACCCCATTGCTGACGCCCTGAGCTGTGTCCTCAATGCCTCTGCTCCTGCCCTTTCTGGTAGCTGCTAGGACTCTTTTCACAGTAATCTCAAATAGTCATTTGCCAAATTTATTTAACATTTATTTGTAGCTTGTTCCCAGTATGTGCCAGACATGACCATGGATGTTAATAATTTTCAGCTTACGAGAGTCCTTGAAGCTTAAGTTTTTTTTTCTTTATTTTTTGGTTGGGAAAGAAAAGTTAGCCATGCCTCTTATGCTGCTTTCTTCCTTGCTTCTCTCAACATACTTCTCGAAAACAGTGACCTGGACTTGGGCTAATGTGAAATTCTACGAATTTGCACTCTGGTGGGATAGGAAAGTCAAATTTTTATGTGTGAGTGGCTTAGGCTTCCATGTGGACACGCATGTTTATTGCCCCTGAAAGGGTGGGAAATGAGGATACTCATAATTGGAATCGTTCCCTTTACATCTCATACTCAGTAAAACTAGTTCTTGGTCCTTAACCAAGAATTTCAGAAAGGAAGGACTCCGTAAGTTAGAAAGTGAAAGAGATCGTCTGCGAGGCTGCTTGGGCAATGGCATTTTGCTTATTTTTTACTTCACAATTTTCACTTATTACATGTATGTTTTTTCATACATTTTGTGCATAACAATCTTTTCAATAATATTATTTGTGTATTAATATCAATGATTTGTTATTGCCTAAAGTTTGAACACATTATATTGTATTTTCTTCTTCAGTTGAATTCATTTAATGAAATCCTGAATTCTTACCTTTTCGTATGATTCTTGCTTTACTTCGCTGTAATTACTAGCTTTCCATGTGGCAGGTATTAAAATCTTTACATTTCTGAAAAACACTCTTCTCTTGGTAGCATTGAATAGGTAAAAAGAAGCTTCAGTTATCATTTCCTATAACCAAAGAAAAGTTTATATTATCACTGTGAATTCTTAATGTTTTGGTTTTCTAGTTATACTTGAATAAGTAGTAACAAAAATAATGAAAATATTTTGAAGGAGCCCATTTCTTTTAGAGACAGCATTAGATTTGGGGAAAACGTAGAAGCAAAATAAATAAACTTCAAATGCTTATCTGAGAATTTAGGACACTAACGGTGTGTCTCGGCTTGCCCATATAATTTTCCCAATTTTGTAAAAGAAAAGCTTTCACAAAGCTTTCTAAGCTTTCACTGAACAAATCTTTTTATGTCATACCTGTGGGCGTGCCCAAGACCACACCTTATGACAATACTAATTTCATTAATGCAATTCCGAAGGGAGACTCAAGTAATGGAGCTGTGAGCCTACCTTATCATACTAAGGGGAAAATAGTCAAGTTACTTCACAGGACATTCAGGTGAAAAGAATGTTGCTCTTTGGTGCTCCATCCAGACTCTCTTTCTATCTGAGAATTCCCACCCTCAGGATGGAATTCAGCAACATGATTTTAATAAGCACAATCATGCTTCTTCATCAGCCACACATCTGGTCTTTGTTGCCACAATGGGTTATTTTTGGAGTTTCTGCCCCCAAAACAGTCAAGTCATTAAACACAAAAGCTAAAGTTAGTAGTAACCAACAACAGATAAAATGGGGCTAGGTAAACAGTATGTAAGTTGAGACTACACAGAATTAGGTGAATGAATTGGCGTGGCTTTAATTATAATTTTTGTTGCTATCTTTGAGAAACACCCCTTTCTCTGCTGCTCAAATACAAACTAGGCAGTGTTGTTAATTTCATACAGAAGGCTAAAGGTCTATATGAATAAGATGATGGTTTCAATTTCATATACACCACTCACCTTAATGTTTGGGATGAGGTTCTGATCCTCGGATACCTGAGGATTGACTGCAACAAGTAATCCATCGTACCCATTGTCTCGAAGCTGCAGTCCAGCTCCCAGAAAGAGGAATTCTGGACTGAAGGCCACCAGGAGGGTCACAAATTTCAGGCTGCAAACAGGACCTTCACTGTTCCTGTGGGTCATGTTGAGAAAAACCTCCGATTCAGTCACACTGGTCCTGCCAGGTACATTGTGCCAAGTTGTTAATGGCGGAGCAGATAATTTCTTCCTGAACTTGGAAGGGCTTAGAGTCTGTGATGAAGGAGGTGCCTTCTTTGCAAAATCTAGGGTGGATCTAAATGAGACCTGTCTCTGCAAGTCCTTTTTCTCTAGGCGATGCCACACTTGCCTGTTCTGTGGCTGGGCTTCCTCCTGAATCATGGTTGGGCAAGAAATCTTCCACCCCTTACTTATTTTATGTCTTCTCAAAAGGAATAGGAAAATAAGGCAAAAGGAGCTTCAAAGGAGGGCTGGCTGGCTGGGCTGGGAATTAGAGAATCTGGCTTTTCCATCCACTTTTACTAGACACACAGAGATCTATTTTTCTCTCTTCATCTTTGAAAACCTCCTCCATCAGTCAGAGCTACTACTTCCCTATGGCTCTCAGGTAATTTTTTGTTTGATGGAAGATTCCTTTGTCTGCTTATTTTAAAGATTCAAAAATCCATCCTGCAACCCTCTCCCTGGGGCCCTTAGGTCAGCTGATGACTGGAGGGAAGGTATCGGGTATCCCCCAGGGAGGGCCAAGTGCCAGGAATCGCATGCCTGTGCAGGTCACAGAGGCCGTTCCTTCTGTCCTTGCTGCCTTTTCTCTCTGGATCAAGGAAAAGAATGGATTTCTCTTTTAGCAACTCTCTCCTGAGAGCAAGGCTGTGCCTCAGTCAACCTTCCATTTCTCCGATAGCTCTCACAGGATCTGGAGGATAGTTGGCCTCACAAATATTTTATAAGTGATTAATGTTACCTGATAATTATATAATCCTTTAGAGTTTACAAGCGAACCCACTTAAATTTCAATTCCCTAGAACAGGTATAATTTTTACTACTATTTTTCAACGAAGACATTGGGTCTCAGACAGATTATGAAAATTAGCCAATGGGGAAGGGAGCTAACTTTTATCGTGTGCTGGGTTTTATCATTTCTATCTCATTGGTAACAAAACTGAGATTCAGAAAATCTAAGTAACTTGTTCAAAGCTGTGTGAGTATTATTACAGGGTTAGAATGAGACCAACTGACTCTAGGTTCCAGGTTCCATTTTCTACTGAACCATGTCTCTATGTTCTCAAGAAACTAGAAATGAAGTGTTAAGAGCTGAAATGTTGAGGGATATTGAAGGGAATTTGTCTTTTACTGTCCTTCTGTTTGTAAACTTCCCTCCCACTGCTTCTCGCCTGCTTTTCCTACAGATTCCTTTACTGTCCTGGGAGCCTGAGCTGAGCTCTCTACCACCTAGAATCCTCTCTTTCACTCTGTCAGTGCATCAGGTACGTCCCCTTTGAAGCATGATCATGGCTACAGTGTCACATTCATATTGTGTTACCGGCTGCCTGCTTCCCGCGGAGGGGCTTATGACAGAGGGACCCTGCCTGTTTTTCTCACTACCTCCTTAGTACCTAATTCAGTAAATACCCAATAAATATTTGTTGAATAAATGAACAGAGTCAGAGAAGTAAAGTAAAGCAGAATAAGAAGCAGCTCTGGATTATAGTGTGAAAATAATCTCCCCAATTTGAAAAGTATCTCTTCTAGAAGAGATACTGCTCTTCTGCTCTGGAACTGCTTCCCTCTTGATTCCTCTTAAAAGAAGTTGCTTGGGTTTTGGTGCTCTCTCGGGGGTGCTGGAGAACGAATGTCACTAGTCACCACGTGGCTACCAGAGTTGCTCATGCTATAGCTCAGAGGTCAGTTGAGCTGTCTTGTCTTCTGGGGCTGATTCACAGCCATGTTTTTTTCCTCTCACTCATGCTGTGTCTGAGTGGAAGCTACCAGGTGTGGCAACTTCAAAGGCTTTCCCTGGAACTGTGACTCATTGATTGCAACAATGCACTTTATTTTCAGCTTTCCTTGGCATTTAATTTTCTTTTACTAATCTCTTATGCTTTCAAGAAAAACATTATTCCCATCAGCAAAGCAATATACTAAAAAATTAAATGCGTAAGCCACATCATGACAATAGCTTTTTTGCCACAATCAGGGAAGTTTCTTCTTACCACTGTGCACACTTATGTAAGTTTTTCAGTGGCTAAGGGGGGAGCTGAGGGCCGACATCCAGCTCTTTCTCTACTTACTTGTTCTTGTCAATAGTTACAAAGGCTCCTTTAGAATGTAGGGGTGGAGAATGTTGGCTACAGAGTACATGCAATGCTTTATAAAGAACAATCATTAAGTGAACAGTTGTATCCAACTTCATCTGGTTTAAAACCTGAAAAACACAGGCAGATTTTGCTCACCTTGGGCTGAGAGTCCAAGTATGACATCCATTCTTGTCTATCTGCTTTTTGATTCCTTGGTTCTAGAACCTAATCCCTAGGTCTGGCTGCTTGGCAGGATTCCACTCTCATCACCTGCCTCTTCAGATTCCTAGTCCCTGGCCCACCACGCCCCCGCCTTTTTTTTTTTTAACTGTGTCTTGGGAGTCATATTCACTCCTGAAAGCCCTTTCCCATCGCCTCTCTTCTGACCTACCTAAGAACACTTTCTGCTCTCAGAAACCAGACCAGGGGCTGGGCTGGCTGAGTATCTCTTCTTCCTACCTTCTCTTCTGACCACGCTGACCCTACAGGAGACAAAACGAAAAAGCTGTCAAATCCTGACTTGACTAAGTGACTTAAAGTCATTCCTGAGCAGTGTCCACGTCCTATAAAGTGTGAGACCTTGTCAACAACAACAAAACCCCACATTATCCTTTCATTCAAAAAAAATCTGCTCCTATAGATTTTATGATATCTGAGAACTGAAACAAACCTGAAGTGAAGAAAAATGGGAATGCAGTGTTCAAGCATTTATTTCAATGTTATATAAATTTTAAGATTCTACTGTTTTTATCTGTTTTCAAGAAAATAAGAGTTAGTCAGTTTCAGTAACTGAAGAATCTAAAGCACATTTTTGTTCATTATCTAAATCTACAGTTCAGGCTGATCCCAGAAGGCCTCTCTGTTTTTTCATGGAATCTGCAGGTAGATACCCATAATCAAAGTGAGTTAAACGTGCAGTTGGGGTCAGAGAATCAGGAGATCTGACATCTTGAGGAGTCCCCAAAAACTTTGAATAATTTTCTCTCAGGCTTTTGTTTCAGCTTGTCAGCAATCCCACTGAGAAGAGGAAAATATCATCCTCTGTGTGTCTTGGCTACAAAGCTTATGGGCCACTTCAGTTTTGCAGTGTTTTTGAACTAAATCAAAACACAAGGTAAAAACAGTTGTAGACTAAATTTGTTTTAACTTTTTACTTCATATTGGAGTATAGTTGATGAACAATATTTTGTTAGTTCCAAGTGTACAACAAAGTGATTCGATCGTGCATATGTGCATGTATCTATTCTTTTTCAAGTTATTTTCCCAATTAAGTTGCTCCATAGTATTGAGCAGAGTTTGAATAAAACATAGACCTTGCTAAGGACTAAGATGGCACATTGGACGCATGCCTTACCCTATTTTCTTTACAGTTACACTCATTTTCAAGGCAAAGGAGTGCAGTGGATGGTGCAAATAGGGTCTGGGAAGTCATTTGTGTTTATTGAGTCACCACTTTGCCAAAGCACAGAGAGCTTACACTTCATTTCTCATTTCTTGAATTCTCCCCATGCAGTCTTTCACCTCTGGGATTTTGCAACAAAAAACTAAGATCATGGCATCTGGTCCCATCATTTCATGGCAAATAAATGGGGAAACAATAGAAACAGTGGCAGACTTTATTTCCTTGGGCTCCAAAATCATGGTGGATAGTGACTGCAGCCATGGAATTATAAGATGCTTGCTCTTTGGAAGAAAAGTTATGACAAACCTAGACAGATTATTAAAAAGCAGAGAAATCCTTTGCTGACAAGGTCTGTATAGTCAAAGGTATGGTTTTCTCAGTAGTAATGCACAGATGTGAGAGTTGGGCTATAGAGAAGGCTGAGCACTAAAGAATTGATGCTTTTGAACTATGGACAGCAAGGAGATCAAACCAGTCAATCCTAAAGGAAGTCAATTGTGAATACTCATTGGAAGGACTGATGCTTAAGCTGAAGCTACAATACTTTGGCTATCTGATGCAAAAAGCTGGCTTTTGCATCTTGGATCTTGGAAAAGGATATTGGAAAAGATCCTGATGCTGGGAAAGATTGAAGGCAGGAGGAAAAGGGGGCGACAGAGGATGAGATGATTGGATGGCATCACCAACTCAATGGACATGAGTTTGAATAAACTCTGGAGATGGTGAAGGACTGGAAAGCCTGGTGTGCTGCAGTCTATGGGGTCACAAAGAGTCGGACACAGCTGAGAAACTGAACAACAATAACTCCACCCTCATGGTGGCAATAATGAAGATGATTTTGTGCACAAGAAAACCCTCCAAAATTTGCCCAAATGAATGGAAACAAGAATTACTTTTAATGATAATCCAAGCTAGTGATAAAGAATCTGCCTGCCAATGCAAAAGACTAATAGACGTGGGTTCGATCCCTGGGTTGGGGAGATCCCCTGGAGGAGTACATGGCAACCCACTCCAGTATTCTTGCCTAGAGAATCTCATGGACAGAGGAGTGTGGCAGGCTATAATCCATAGGTTCACGAAGAGTTGGTCACGACTGAGTGACTGCGCACACAGCATAATAAAGAAAATGTGAGAAAGGTATGGAATATTTTTCATTTGCAAAAAATTCTATAAAGTTGCTTTCCATAAAATATTGTTCTATCTATTATGTACCAGATAGTGTATCAGTTCAATTCAGTTCAGTGGCTCAGTCGTGTCCGACTCGTTGCAACTCCATGAATCGCAGCTTGCCAGGCCTCCCTGTCCATCACCAACTCCCGGAGTTCACTCAGACTCACGTCCATCGAGTCAGTGATGCCATCCAGCCATCTCATCCTCTGTCGTCCCCTTCTCCTCCTGCCCCCAATCCCTCCCAGCATCAGAGTCTTTTCCAATGAGTCAACTCTTCACATGAGGTGGCCAAAGTACTGGAGTTTCAGATAGTGTATAGTATCATGCTATGCATAAGATATTACTACCATTTTTTCAGAGAAGAAAAAAGAGAAAGCAAAGATGTAGGGGAAATTATTTTAAAAGATGAAAAATAACCAGAGAGACTCAGAACAAAAAGCAGAAGTAGAAGTATAAAATCTTGACTCTGTTCTTCCCTGCTGCTGCTGCTGCTGCTAAGTCGCTTCAGTCGTGTCCGACTCTGTGCGACCCCATAGACGGCAGCCCACCAGGCTCCCCCGTCCCTGGGATTCTCCAGGCAAGAACGCCGGAGTGGGTTGCCATTTCCTTCTCCAATGCATGCAAGTGAAAAGTGAAAGTGAAGTCTCTCAGTCGTGTCCGACTCTGTGCGACCCCATGGACTGCAGGCCACCAGGCTCCTCCGTCCATGGGATTCTCCAGGCAAGAGCACCAGAGTGGGGTGCCATTGCCTTCTCCAATGCATGCAAGTGAAAAGTGAAAGTGAAGTCGCTCAGTCGTGTCCGACTCTTCGCGACCCCATGGACTGCAGGCCACCAGACTCCTCCGTCCATGGGATTCACCAGGCAAGAGCACCGGAGTGGGGTGCCATTGCCTTCTCCCGTTCTTCCCTAGTTTCCCTTTTTGTTTTCTTCCTGGTCTAATTCTGTCCTCAATACCTCTGAGAAGCCCCGGGCTCTGCCAGATTCCTTGACTTCCCCCATTCCCACCAACAGGGGGCAGTAAAATTTTCTGTTTTCCTTCTCTCCTTATGCTGCTCCGGCTACTCCATTTAACCCCCCCAGACAGACAAAGAACAGGAATCAACTTTAACCAGATCTGCAAATGGGGATTAGGGCTCTGCCTTCTGTTTTTGGAGTATAGGTACCTGCGGCTCTGAATCCCCAGGCAAAACTCTCAGCAAACAAAATTAGCCTGCACAGACCTTCTAGAGTAGACCAAAAGATACTTGGCATAGAGCTTTTCAAATTTAAAGAATTACCTGTTCAAATGCAGATTCCAACTCTGGAGGTCAAGGTAAGGTCTATAGTCTGCACTTTTATTCAGCTCCCAGGTGATGCTGAGGCTGCTGGTCCTTGGGCCACACTTTGTGATTACACTCCTTACACTAGAAAGAGGTAGTCTGTGTAGTCTTTATATATATATATATATATATATATATATATATATATATATATTCTTATGGGAAAGGCCTGTGTTTTCTTCAGAACTCAGGAAAAACATATTGCATTAACTATGGATTTTTGTGGTAACACCATTGTTTTCTCTTTGTAAAGAAACAACTACTAAGTACAAACAAAGTAAATCTTACCATTTTGTTTTAGAAGAAAGAGTCTGAACCCCAATGTAGACAGCTGTTTTAGGGAGACTTATAGCCAAGTAGCCAGTTGTCTAAGTTTGTGCAAGTAGGCTTTAGCCTCTTATTATTAACATATTAGCCAAAGTAGTTGTCACCATGACAATTTCAGTGCTTTTCTAGGTATGAGAAGCTGCAAGAATTTGGGCTCAAGAAATCTTTACCTGAAAATATCTAACTATCTGAAGGCCTGTTTTGTCCATTTTTTCAGAGCACAGAGTGAGTGTCTAATTTCTGATTTTCACCCTGAATTCCATTCAGGGGATGTTGAAGGTCAGCGGCTGTAGTGTCCATGATTTAATCTTTGTAGAGGCAGATGGCAAGTGCCAGTTTCCAGTCACAGGGCCCCTTTATGGCCATGAGTTTGCCCGTGGTTCGGAGGGCATTTCCTGACCATCTTGTCCCACAGTGCTGGGAAGGCTCATTCCCAGGTCTGTTGAAGATTTCACTGATAGGTCACTCAGTATGCTGTTACTCGACTAGGCCCTGTGAGTAGCAAAACTCTCTGGACCACACCTATCTCACTAGTCTGTTGGTCCAGGAAAATATTCCCTCTTGTTGTTTCTTCTCATACACAGAGTCACACCATTACAATTATGAATTTCATACGGAACAGTACACCATCATTATATCAATGGCTCAGTCACACACTTGATAATGTAAGGGACAACACTTTTGCAACAAGCAGTATAGCAAACAATATAGTTAGTAGTAATATTCAAGGCTATGGTTTTTCCAGTGGTCATATATGGATGAGAGTTGGATTATAAAGAAAGCTGAGTGCAGAAGAATTGATGTTTTTGAACTGTGGTGTTGGAGAGGACTCTTGAGAGTCCCTTGGACTGCAAGGAGATCCAACCAGTCCATCCTAAAGGAGATCAATCCTAGGTGTTCATTGGAAGGACTGATGTTGAAGCTGCAACTCTGATACTTTGGCCACCTGATGCAAAGAGCTGACTCATTGGAAAAGACCCTGATGCTGGGAAAGATTGAGGGCATGAAGAGAAGGGGATGACAGAAGATGAGATGGTTGGATGGCATCATCGACTCAGTGGACATGGGTTTGGGTGGACTCCAGGAGTTGGTGATGGACAGGGAGGCCTGGCATGCTGTGGTTCATGGGGTTGCAAAGAGTCAGATATGACTGAGCGACTGAACTGAACTGAACTGAACTGAATAGTAAAATCATAAGTAAGAGCTTAAGTCAAGAACTTCCATTAGGTATAGCCCAGTGACATCTCCAGGTCATCTGACTTAGTTTGTTAAATGACTCTGGCCTGTTGTTAATCCCCTGGTTGTAGATTCTGGAGCATCTGCTGCTGCTGCTGCTGCTGCTTCTGCTAAGTCACATCAGTCGTGTCAGACTCTGTGCGACCCCATAGACGGCCTAGGATTCTCCAGGCAAGAACACTGGAGTGGGTTGCCATTTCCTTCTCCAATGCATGAAAGGGAAAAGTGAAAGTGAAGTCGCTCAGTCATGTCCGACTCTTAGCGACCCCATGGACTGCAGCCCACCAGGCTCCTCCGTCCACGGGAGTTTCCAGGCAAGAGTACTGGAGTGGGTCGCCAGTGCCTTCTCTGAGCATCTGATCTTTATTCAAAGAGGGGTTACTGAGATAAGCTTTAGAAAAAAACTCAGAGTGCCTTTTGTAATAACTTAATTAAACCTCTTACCAATATAACATAACCACAAGGAACTGTCTCAGAAGTGAATCTTAGTATATACAGACCTTAATTAACAAAACTAGAACTTAATATTCAGTGAAACATAATAGATGCCACAGGCCTGACATCAGTTGGGTGGATTTTTCTTTTAGAGCTCCTCAGTGTATTTTGAGGTTTATACCTGATAAACCTCCAATTTCTGGAGAGATGAGGCAGAGAGAAAAAAGTTATAATTTTACTCACTGGTGTAAATCACTAAATTGTTTTAAACCATTAGTAACTTGAGGAGAAGAGTTTCTTTGTATCTGTAAACAAATATTAGAAGCCAGTAATATGTCAGACAAAAAGTTACGAAAATTGTAATCATATTTAGCAGTTTATTCAATCCCATGTAACCGATCCCTTTGTTCTGCCGTCTTTGCCTGACGACTAAGGATGTCTGTGAAAATGATAGTCTCTAAGAAGCTCGTGAAGTTTTTTATGCCAATGTCTGTGTGACCTGTCCAGAAAAGTGGGTGTCCCAATCACTGGAAATTGCAGAAAATACATTTTAACCATTTTTTTTCTCTCTTGTGAGATATTAACCCTGAAGCCAGGAAAGGCTTAAAAGTGGGGGTTTGTCAGGGAGCTTAAACTTCCCATAGTCCTGACTGTTTGGTTTATAGCCATTGTTTATCCATTTTAAGTTCCCTGATGAAGGGTTAACTTTGTAGAAGCAGTATGAGCTTTGTCTATGTGTGCCATAGTCTCCATAGATCATTATGAAATAACATTCATTTCATCAAAGTAACAAAAGATTTTAAAAGCAAGTATGAATCACTTAAGACAAAGAAATTTGTATAGTCTGTTATCAAAAGCCATATTCCAAGAAGACTTTGTTTTTTTAAAGGGGAGAGAAAAACAAATTCTAGTTTGGTACCACTTTACATTCACGGTGAAACAATAGTTATTCAAAGTATCAATAAAAGGCAGTTTAATGACTTAAGAAATTTGGATCATGCACAAAACTCACCTCTACCTGCCACAAACCTTTTTTATTTGTCACAAACCTTTTTATATTTTGTATTTGCCCACTCAGAGAACAGCTACCTATAAGTTCAGATTTACTTCCTTTTCCCTTAACAGAATGTAATTCTATTTGTTAGAACTTTTTATCGAAAACATACGTCCTACTTTCCTTCAGCAACCATGAACTGTACTTTATATCATCATTCTGTAGATTGGTAAACATAAATCACCCAAAGCTATGTCATTTACAAAAGTATTTTCACAAAGTCAATAAATAAACATTAATATCAGGTACCAATTCAATTAGTAAATATGTCCCAGTTCACACAAGCCTGAAATTCATTTAGTCTAATTTTCTTGAATCTAGAATTATTTGATTTGTAAATGCTTACTTCTCTTTAGGCCAATTAACCTTCAGCAACATTGCCCAAAGATGAAGACACACACTGAGATACATATACATCTGGACAGAGACCTCACAGTTTTCTGCTTGAAATTTATTTATTTTTTTAATTTAAATTTATTTTTTTTAATTGGAGGCTAATTACTTTACAATATTGTATTGGTTTTGCCATACATTAACATGAATCCGCCACGGGTATACACGTGTTCCCCATCCTGAACCCCCCTCCCACCTCCCTTCCCGTACCATCCCTCTGGATCATCCCAGTGCACTAGCCCCAAGCATCCTGTATCCTACATAGAACCTGCACTGGTGATTCGTTTCTTATATGATATTATACATGTTTCAATGCCATTCTCCCAAATCATCCCACCCTCTCCCTCTCCCACAGAGTCCAAAAGACTGTTCTGTACATCTGTGTCTCTTTTGCTGTCTCATATACATGGTTATCATTACCATCTTTCTAAATTCCATATATATGCGTTAGTATACTGTATGGTGTTTTTCTTTCTGGCTTACTTCACTCTATAATTGGCTCCAGTTTCATCCACCTCATTAGAACTGATTCAAATGTATTCTTTTTAATGGCTGAGTAATACTCCATTGTGTATATGAACCACAGCTTTCTTATCCATTCGTCTGCTGATGGGCATCTAGGTTGCTTCCATGTCCTGGCTATTATAAACAGTGCTGCGATGAACATTGGGGTACACGTGTCTCTTTCAATTCTGGTTTCCTTTGTGTAATGCCCGAGAAGTGGGATTGCAGGGTTGTAAGGCAGTTCTATTTCCAGTTTTTTAAGGAATCTCCACATTGTTCTCAATAGTGGCTGTACTAGTTTGCATTCCCAACAACAGTGTAGGAGGGTTCCCTTTTCTCCACACCCTCTCCAGCATTTATTGCTTGTAGACTTTTGGATCGCAGCCATTCTGACTGGTGTGAAATGGTCTCATTGTAGCTTTGATTTGCATTTCTCTGATAATGAGTGATGTTGAGCATTTTTTCATGTGTTTGTTAGCCATCTGTATGTCTTCTTTGGAGAGATGTCTATTTAGTTCTTTGGCCCATTTTTTTTGATTGGGTCGTTTGTTTTTCTGGAATTGAGCTGTAGGAGTTGCTTGTATATTTTTGAGATTAGTTGTTTGTCAGTTGCTTCATTTGCTATTATTTTCTCCCATTCTGAAGGCTGTCTTTTCACCTTGCTTATAGTTTCCTTTGTTGTGCAGAAGCCTTTAATTTTAATTAGGTCCCATTTGTTTATTTTTGCTTTTATTTCCAGTATTCTGGGAGATGGGTCATAGAGGATCCTGCTGTGATATATGTCGGACAGTGTTTTGCCTATGTTCTCCTCTAGGAGTTTTATAGTTTCTGGTCTTAACGTTTAGATCTTTAATCCATTTTGAGTTTATTTTTATGTATGGTTTATGTATTTTTGTATGGTTTATGTATGTATGGTTTATGTTTATTTTTATGTATGGTAAGAAGACTTTAGAAAGTCTTCTAGTTTCGTTCTTTTACAAGTGGTTGACCAGTTTTCCCAGCACGACTTATTAAGGGGTGCAAGGATTCATCAATATCTGCAAATCAATCAATGTAATACACCACATTAACAAATTGAAAAATAAAAGCCATATGATTATCTCAATAGATGCTTGAAATTTAAAATGTTTCTTTGCCCTATTCCCCGCCTCCTCCCCCTGCCCCCTTGGCTTGAAATTCTACTGATTTGCTCATGGCTGGAATCTCAGACAGAGTGGGCTGTGAATCTCAAGGACATGTTAAGAGTTAGCTTCAGGGTTTTTCCCAGGCATGTTTTTGTTTCTCAGGCAGGAATGGAACTCCAAAAAAAGTATTTTAACAAGTCAGCTTTTTCCTAACTGCACATGCAAAAAGAAATAATCTTGCAATTTCAAAAAGATTTCATTTTAACCAGTTTTCTCCAGAGTCTAAAGAATATTATGGCTATTTAGTGTCAGAAATGTCATCTCTCCTTTTTGTAGTCATAGTTTCATAGCTAAAAGTTAAACCAGAGTGTGTTCAAATTTGCTCTGATGACAGGGGTGGACTGACTGATAAGGTGTTGTCCCAGCAGGGATGGTCTCTCTGGGAAGGTAAGGTTCTCTCTTAAAGCAAAGACAGCCTGTATGTAAGGGCCTTTTTAGGCTCTGGGGATCAAACATATCCTAGTGTTTCAATATACAATTCAAAGGGGGTGGCTCTGGGACTGCTAGCTCCCATCCGTAAGAGAGAAAAAAGCAGCACAGAGTGCTGTGGCTTTTTTCTACTGGAGGCATCCCTCCCTGCTCTAGATGGGGGCAGGGACAGGCATTCCACCTAAGCTTCCTTCCCTGGCCAGATTTAACCCTTCTCTTACCGACGCAGGTGGCCTACTGCCGTCCCTCCTCGTTCTACCGCCAAAGAGGGGTAGCGGTGCACCAGGTGTAGACCTGCTGGCATCCCAGACTGATGTCCAGTCCCTCACCATTAAGACTTTGGCTTCATTTCCCCTTTTTCTCTGGTGCCACCTGGGGTGGAGCAGAGTAACCTTCCAGAATGTCTCCCAAGCTAAGACTGCTAGGGGGAAACATCCTTCTTCTGTATGCCTGTGCACATTCCTGAGCATATTCCTGAGCATATTCCTGAGCACATTCCTGAGCATATTCCGCAGTAGAAGTGGTAAGTCATAAAGGGATGATCCAAAACCCAAGATGTCCCTTCTGAGTGTCATCACACCAGTCTATGTGATAACAAAGGAGGTGATGGAGAGCTGGCCCTAGAGGGAAAAAATTAATCTTTCATGTTCATGGTGTGTCAAGGTCAACATTTCTATTCCTGACCAGCAGACTGTACAAAAAGAATATCTAAGGAATTGAGACGAGAGCCACCGGAGGGCTTTCTCTGGTCCTCTAAGAGCTAGCACTACTAAGGGAAGAAGCCTGCTCCATTTCCAATCTGCCCAAATCTGGGGTTCCTCAAACTGTGTCCTCAGGAATCTCATGCTTACCAGCAATGCCTCCATCCATATAGTCTGGAGGCATGGCCATGATAAGAACTTGCCTCTGGGTCTCTGGGGTCAGGATGGTGATTTCCAGTCTGAGAGATGTGCCTGGAGCTAGAGCTCCAGATAGCCCCCTAATGCATTCCTGCCTGCAGTGTCCCGTAAAATTTGGAATGGGGGTTTGGCTAGAAAAACACAATAACAGCATGGATTGCAAGTCCCCTGAAAGCCTACAGTCTGCACACTAGGTTAGTAGCTTTAATTCCCCCAAGCAGTTGTGAAATGGTCAGAGACCAGAAAAAGCTGACCAGCAAAAGAAGTTTGGTCCATATGCTTCTGAGTTAGTAGAGACTTTACAGCAAAAGAGCAAAAGAGTCTCAGCTCTGAGTATTCTTACCTTGTCTTGAAGATACTGGGAAAGCCCCCAAGATGATAGCTTATGTGGTAAGCAGTGAACGGTGCCACCAGATTCATGGTCTTCAAAGGAGAAAATTTAACTCAGTAACTCAGAGCTTTGTGTAGATTTTATTTAAAGTGAAAGTGACAGAAAAAGCTTCTGACACAGACATCAGAAGGGGGCAGGAGAGTAGCCACCTCACTAGTTAAGTAGGACCTTATATACTTTCCAACTAGCTGATGAAATAGATAAAAAGAATACCTCAAGGTTGTAAGAATTCCACCAGACCTTTTCCCAAGGCATCGTCCTGAGATAACTGGCACAAGATTAACCAGGGAGAATGGGTTCCAGGCAAGGTCTCTGGGCAAGATAATATTGCTGCTGTGTAACCAGGGGTACAAGTCTTGAGAAATAGGTTCCCAGGCAAGATTTGTTACAATTATAATCATTAACGTAGAGTCTAAGAAAAGCATTTCTGTAAGACATTGTACTGTGTGATCATTAGTTCCAGACCTAAGGAAAGGCCAGTTCTTGGGTGAGATACATTGTTGTACAAGGCTTAAGGAAAGCATGAGTGAGAATGTTCACCTCCTCCTTAAGTGCCTTGGACTGCCTGCCTAAGCTTTAACTCTTTCAGGTTTTAGGCTTTCAAAAGCCACAATCATCTATTATTAAAGCTCTTGCCTCAAATTCCATCTGTTTTCTTTTTAATCATTATGTGAGCCATAATAAGATTGTTTTATTGATCTCTGCATGTAGCCTCAAGCAAGTAATTTCTAAGGATATACCTTATTTAAACAAGGAACTGCTTCCTTAATTTTTTCTTTTTTCACTTATTTATTCATTCATTCATTTACTCACTCAAAAATAAAATTGTATCAAATGTACCTCAGTAAATCTTTTGGAAATTTGAAACTATGTTTCTGCTAGATGTCAGGCACTATTCTAAATGTTGGATGTGAAATGAAACGGACCAAGTCTGTCCTCAGAGAGTTAACAGTAGTGGAGAGAGAGAGAGAGACTAAGGAAACACATATGATGGGATATCTAGTGAAAATGATATGAAGAGTAAGAAGTCAAGTAATGGGGAGGAGGCCAATGAGAGAGGTTTGCTATTTCGTATCATGTGGTTGGGCAAGGCCTCACAGGTAAGACTGTCAGGAGTGGGGGAAGGAACCATTTGACCACATGAGAGACAAGTTGTGCAGGCTGATAGAAGGGTAAGAGGGAAGACCCTGAGGCAGGGGAGTGCTTGGAGTGAAATGCACCCTGAAGAGAGCAGTGGGAGACACTATGAACTGGAGGGAACTGTGTCTAGAACACAGATCACATAAAGCTTGCAGCTGTAAAATTTAATAAATAGAAAGCTCAGTTAAATAAAGTTGGGAGACCAGAAATGGTTGGGGTTGGGCCGGGGAGGTGGTGGGTTGGGGCTGGGGGGTGGCTCTCACGCCCTGAGACAACAGCTGAGCCCAGCAGGAAAAAGAAGACTGCTCCTTTCTTGCCAAGGACTCAGCCAACAAAAAGCCACGGATTCTGGGTTTATTCTAGCCTTCCCAAATTCCTTTTCTTCTCTACAAAGTCTCTCCTTACCCAACTGTGAGGGACTGGCACGTTATTCATCATCATTACAGATCCCAAATTGCAGTTCTCTGTCAATCCCAAATCAACCCATTTTTGCTGGAGAAATACCTGGCAATCTATTTGTTTTCATTCAGCTGAGCTTGTGGGAAAGACTAGACTTTACCCATGAAATAGGAAACGGTGAATGTGGAGGAGTGACATGATCTGACTGTTAAGACTTTTTGTGAGTAGGCAAAGGTATAAGCAGGGGCCAGCAAAGTTCTTGCTGAATGCAGTTGAAAAGGACAGAGCTCAGACAACAGTTTTGGCTGTGTTCTTTTAGCCTTTCCCCTCTCCGTTGAGTATTTTACTATGAAGTTGAAATAAAAGCCTTTCAGTTGGTATGCTTATCAAGAGAGGTATCAAGGAATACTTCTTTGCCCAAAAGTGCCTAGCATGATGCTGACTGACAACAGAAGAGATGAACTGGGAAACAATGACGTGTAAACAACCCGAGATCTGTAGTTACCTGTATTTAAATGACATAAAAATATACTCCATGTTTGTAACATAAGGCTGTGATTCTTTACGTCTTATCCATAAGTGTGCTATAAATGGTAGCTATAGTTATTATTATCAATATAATTATCAGTTATTGTCGGCTGGAATTCTCTTGCTCTTAAGAGACCTACATGTAACTTGCTTTTATCTCTGTCAATTCAATGGCTTGTGGAAGACTAAGACTTCTGCAACTGCTTGGACACTTGATCTTGAAACTCCTTTTTCCTAGATCCATACATGTTGCTTCTGTTCTTCACATTGTTCAAATGTAGTGTTCTTGAGTTTCCAAAGAACTATGTACATACTGTGTTTGTGAGCAATTTAAATTTTATTGAAGAGTTCATAGGGGAAGCTAAGGAGGTATTTATGTCACAGAAAAAAAATAAAGCTTTTACATCACTGAAGGAAGGCATCAGCATTTTAAAAATAATTTTTTACAACCATGAAGCAGCCTGGTGCCCAAGTTGCCTTAGCTTCTTTCTATTCTGAGGGATCTTCATCTCTTGTCCTTTCTCTCTTTTCCTTACTTTCTAAAGGAAAACCAACCTATCAGCTACAACAAAAATCCCTGCCTGGCCTCATACAGAGCCATTGCCCTGCTCCTCTGAATCCTTGGCACCATTCAGAGACCAGGCACGGCAGAGGATTAGAAGGGCTCCTCTTTAACCACAGACATACATAGTCTTCTCCCCATGAGGGATTCAGGCCAATGAGAGCTTTTAAACACCATTCTGGCTCAGGCACTTGTCTTTCTGGATAGTTTCAAAAGCCACTCCAAATCATCTCTCCATCTTCTCTAAATTCAGTCAAAGCACTTATTCTTTTACCATTACTTTTCCTGTGACATGTCATTTCTATTTCCTAAAGTTGCTCTTTTCTCTTTAACTAGCTGGGCAAAGCTAAGGTCTCAGAGTTCATCCCCCATCCCACAATTCCTAGCAACCTACCTTGAGCCAAGTTTTCTTGAACAACCTCCCATCATAAGAGTTCAAGAGTTTGGGCTGCAGCTTGCTTGAAAATTCCAGTGAAGGCCCTGCTTAAACTGAGATCTCCTTTCTTTATTCCTTGAAGTGAAGTGTTAGTTGCTCAGTCATGTCTGACTCTTTGCAACCCCAGGGACTATAGCCTACCAGGCTCCTCTGTCCTTGGAATTTTCCAGGCAAGAATACTGGAGTGGATTGCCATTTCCTTCTCCAAGAGACCTTCCTAACCCACGGATCGAACCTGGGTCTCCCACATTGCGGGCAGATTCTTTACTGTCTGACCCACCAGGGAAGCTCCCTTTATTCCTTATTACTTATCAATCCTTTTTAGGTCTCCATTATGACTATTTTCTTCTCTCCTTTTTTATGTTCTCCTAAAATGCTAGGGAGTAATTTTTTTAAAAAGAATTATTAGTATATATATTTTATTACATAGCTGTTTTAATTTTTTTCTATTAAAAAGTAATGGGGGTCTTTTGAGTAGGGATTCTTTAGAGTCATATAACTAGGAAAAAGGAAAAAATCAATAAGTTCTTTAATATGATCCTATAATTGGTTATTAAAGCACAATAATTTTAAGGAGAAAATGTGCAATGAATGATACATTTTTAGCTAAGATCAAATTCTCATATTATAAAAATATTAAGAGCATTTTTAAAACAATGGTTATGAAAACCTGACAAATGTTTTACAAGAAACTTTTCAGGAAGCACTTTATCTTCTTAACAAAGAAAAAAGAATTTTTCCAGTGTCATAATTTATCTTAAATGTTATTATATCACATACATGTTTTATCTCCCTGAGGATGAGTTATCATAATATCAACTACAGTGGTAAGTGACACACTGTAGATTGCTTATTAAGCAGTGGATCAAGCCAAAATATTAAAATCCCAGAGTCTAAGGATATGTTGAAATTTTCTACCACTTCTGTTTTCAATTATAAATTTTTATTGGCATTTATCTTTAATCCTGTACTGTATTAATTATGTAGAAGCAGTGGTTACATGGTTAAGTGATTGGGCTTTGAAGTTAGGCTTCCTAATTGAAATCCCAGCTTTGCTTTCTACTGGCTGAATGGCCTTGTGTGTTAGTCGCTCAGCTGTGTCTGATTTTTTGTGACCCCATGGATTGTAGTATTCTCTAAACAAGGATACTGGAGTGGATTGCATTTCCTTCGGTAAGCTATTAAACATCTCCATGCCTCAGTTTCTACATCAGTAAAATTTAAATTGTACATGTAATGATTAAAACTGTGTCTAGGTCAGAGTAAGAGTTTAGTAAATATTAATCCATATTAATTATGGCCTTCCTCTGGTGTGTGGTTACTGCTTGGACACTATTAGTTGCCTTTCCAATAGTCAGCCTCCTTCTCTTTCTTGCTGGCAGAACAGAAGTCAGAAATATCTGATGCTTCTTTGCCCAAGGCTCCCTCGTACTGGGGCACTGTGTAACCTGGTCCCAGCTAATAATCTAAGTAGTAGTCTCCTAGCAGGAGAGAGATGAGGGAGAAGGAAGAGGTGGTGTTGGGATTATTCACAGGAAAGATTTTCCTCCCTGAAAAAGGGAAATGTCTTCAAAAAGCCTACCCTTCTTTCCTGTAAGGGACAGAGGCTGGGAAAGTCTCTGTGGTCATTAGGTGAAGAGGGCAGCCAAAAAGTGAAATGTAGCAGAGCTGAAAGGTAGAAAGAGCCTATGTCACTGAGGACACTGGTGACAGCTGAGCCAACCACGGAGTGCCAAACTCCAGACTTCTTACTGTGTAAAGTAAGCTCTGATTCTTCAAGCCATCATTAGCTAGGTATCCAACTACTTCCCACCAAAAATCTTGCAACTGATAAATGTTCTCCAGAAAATAGCATTGTTGTTGTTCAGTCACTCAGTCATGTTTGACTCTTTACGACCACATGGTCTGCAGCACACCAGGCTTCCCTATCCTTCACCATCTCCCAGAGTTTGTTCAAACTCATGTCCATTGAGTTGGTGATGTCATCCAACCATCTTGTCCTCTGTTATCCCCTTTTCCTCCTGCCTTCAATCTTTCCCAGCATCAGGGTCTTTTCCAATGAGTTGGCTCTTCAAATCAGGTGGCCAAAGTATTGGAGGTTCAGCTTCAGTATCAGTCCTTCCAATAAATATTCAGGGTTGATTTCCTTTAGGATTGATAGATTTGATCTCCTTATTGTCCAAGGGACTCTCCAACACCACAGGTCGAAAGTGGTGTCTGATGCTCCTTTTTCCAAGGCATTTCTAAAAAGTGCAAGTCAATGTTTGAAAACGTGTACAGTAACTGGTTTAATAAGTAAATGTATGATATTCTGACAAACAAATTAATATCATTTTCATTTCCTTGAAAAAATTTTGTCCAAGTAATTTTCTTTTCTGTATAAAAGGATCATGTTGATTTCAATAAGCTAGCAGGGAAAAGATCTGTTTTAAAAAATGCCCATCCATAAAAATGCCCACCCAGACAAGCCAAAAATAAACTAATTTTAAAAAAACAAAGTTAATCTTTTAGTTTTCTTAAGCGATTCTTAAAGCATATACTAACCATAAGATACTAACTATGCCAATTTCATATTTGTATCCCTGAGTTACTAATCTTCTGCCTCCAAAGACCACATACTATCTTCTTATGAGTATTTTTCTTCATATTTGACACCTGGAGGTCCATTATTTTTTGAGTTCTTGAGATAGTTAACTAACTCTCCTAATTTCTAATTATATTAGTAGATAGATTTTGAAATGATAGAACAATAAAACAATGTCTGTACTCTCTGTTACCACACAGCATCTTTATACCAGTAGATTTAAATTGCTTCTGTTTATTAAGAAAGTTCATGTCTGAAGATGCCAACTTCTGTGGACGGTATCTGGGTGAAAACTGATAATCAGATCCAGCAGTCTCACTCCTTAGTATTTACCCAAAGGATTTCAAAATATATGTCCACATAAAAACTTGCACATGGATGTTTAGAGTAGCTTTATTCCTAACTGCCCAAATTTGGAAGCAACTGAGATGTTCTTCAGTAGGTGAATGTATAAATAATCTATGGTACATCCAGACAATGGGATATTATTCATCATTAAAAAGAAATGAGCTATCAAACCATGAAAAAAATGCAGAGGAAACTTAGATGGATATTACCAAGTGAAAGAAACCAATCTGAAAAGGCCACATATTGTATGATTCCAAATATATTAAAAAGTCCAAACTGTGGGAACAGTGAAAAGATCAGTGGTTGTTAAGGGTTTTGGGGGTAGGAAATGATAGGCAGAGCACAAGGGATTTTTAGGGCAGTGAAAATACTCTGTATGGTACTATAAAGGTGAGTACATGCCATATATTTGTCAAAACCCATAGGATGCACAACACCAAGAGTAAAACCTAATTTAAGCTATGGACTTTGGGTGATCATGATGTATTAGTTGAGGTTCATCAGTCATCACAAATGTTCCCTCTGGTGAGAGGTGTTGCTGACAGAGAAGCCTATGCATGTGTGGGGCAGAAAAATATATAGTATATCTCTGTTCCTTCCTCTTAATTTTAACTGTGGACCCAAAAATGCTCTAAGAAAATTTTTTTTTTAATTTTATTTTATTTTTAAACTTTACATAACTGTATTAGTTTTGCCAAATATCAAAATGAATCCGCCACAGGTAAAATTAAGTCTTTAAAAAAAGAGAGAGCTAATCATTCTTATTCCATTGCATGTGCTTTGATGAAATTAGGAGATTATGCCGTTTAATGGGATCCCCAATTCCCTAACAGACATAGTAGAATCCAAAAATGTAGAGATCAAATGACCACACTTAACCATCAGGGATGAGGTAGTTGTGGTTATGGTGATAGGTAGGAGGGCCTGGGCAGTAATCATAGTCATTTGACTAAGAGGCATCTTTAGCTATAGATAATTGATCATGGTGTCCCTACAGTGAAATGGATGGGCAATCTATATGATAATGAAAAATTGATAGATATGATGAAGAGAGACCTAAACTTCATCACCTTAATGGAGATTTACAATATCTTATCATCGGCTCCTTAACTCATGGCTATTAAAATAGGAAGCCCAGTTGGAAGCTTTGGAACTGCCTTTTTCTACAGAAAGAGTAAAGCAAAAGCAATACTATATTCCTGGGGAAATTCTAATGATTAGTGCCAACAGCAAAGACTCAAAAAATGCAGGGTGGTGATTCTGACCACACTCCCATTTAATCTGCCATTTGGCCTGTGTAGAAGATGAATGGGTTGTCTAAAATGTTGATTCCTAGCAATTCCTAGGAATTAGATGCAATTCCTAGCACCTCATATGCAGATATCACTCTAACAAATGTCTTTTACTCATCCTAATATGCATGGAACAACTGAAACTATTCAGTTTCATTTGGAAGTGAGAGAATGAGGGAGAATTTATCTATGTAAGGCTTTGATAATTCTTTTACTCCCTCTCATAATTTAGTGTGCAGGAACCATGATGATTTTATCACCTTATGGGACATCACTTTTGTCTACTCTATTTATGATATTGTGCTGACAGGACCTGATGATCAAGAAATAGCACATACCTTAGATGCCTTGTGTAGTAAATTGTCTCTCATAGATGCTATGGACCTTGACACTATCTCATTCAGAGGTGGAATCCCTCACATTTGGGCTGACTCTCTGATATATTTTAGATAACAAAATGCAGTGGAAGAGACTCTGTGTAAGTTGTGTGGCCATAGATCTGCTGTTTCTGCCTTTGTTGCTTGGAACACTTACTCTTGGAATACAGTTGCCATGAGGAAAAACAGGTATCACATAGGGAGCCACATAGATAGTGGGGGAAGAGGTCTTAGCCCCTCAAGTGAACCCACCAAGTCACTAGACATATAAAGTTATCATGCATAGTCCAGCTTCAGCAACAATCTGGTTGAAACTTAGTGAGAGACCCCAGGTATTACCACATGGACCAAAAAAAATCACCCAGCTGAACCCTGCCTGAAGTTCAGAACAAATAAAAGAGTTTGTTTCAAACCACTAAGTTTGATAAAACAACAGAAGAAAACTAAAACGAATTGGAAAGAACACATACAATTTGGAGATGATGGGGAGGGTGGTTTAGACTCTGACAATTGAGAGTTCTGATACCTCATTGAAATTTCTGGGGTCCAAATGGTCTGGGATATATTTGCTTATTCCCTCAAAATGAAAGTAGTTTCCATTTGTGTCCCTTTGGATCACGATGTTGCACTGGCTAGGGTCGCTCATTCAGCTGTATTCACCTGGGAACAAGGCTGTGACTTAAAAGTCAACTGGCCCACGGGTCTAGCACCTCAGGTGAGAGGCTCAAACAGCTAGGATCTGGCTAAGTCTCCTTCCTTAGCAGGGTAATTTGGTTTATTATATGGTACCTGGTGTCCAAGAGAGGAAAGCAGAACCTTCTAGGTCTCCCAAGACCTAGGTCTGGAACCAGTCTAGGATCACTGTTTCATTACACTGTATTGTTCAAATTCAAGAGGAGGGAAAATAAACTCCATCTGTGATGTGTGTACAGGCCTGAGAAGAATTGTTGGGAGGCCATCTTTATTGTACCACCAAACTATTTTTTAAATTGCTTTTTTATTTTGCTAAGTATTTCTATTCATCAAGTATCTTTAACCTATTATTTCATTGTTTGCTGTTTTACATTATAGCGTACATTTGGTGCCATGAGGGGAAAAAAGACCATAAATTTTATCCAACACTGCTGAGGGGGAATAAAAAACAAACATAATTTTTATCCAACTCCACATTGTTGCATCTTACACACAAATGTCCCACTAATGAGTTTAATGTTTATTAGGCATTTGATGTTTTAAAATGCTTTATATCAGAGGTTTGCACACTATGACCCATAGGCCAAATCTATCCTGGTACTCATTTTTGTAAATAAAGTTTTATTGGAGCACTGACAAGCCAAGTGCTTCTATGGCATCTTTTATGCAACAGTGACAGAGTTAAGTATGACAGAGGCTGTATAACCCACAAAATTGAAAATATTTACTGTGTGACCCTTTACAGAAAGAGTATACTGGCCTTTGCTTTAAATTATGCAGAAATCCTTGGCAGATTTTTTCACAGGTGGTCAAGTATTTAATAATATTTGGGGAAAGTGGGGTTTTTGATGGACTGGAATGTTTTCCCATTATGTAAAAATGGAATAAAAGATATTTCTATCCAAAATTTCACTATCCAACCAGATTTCAGAAACCAATTAGAGTCAGACAATGAGGGATGCCATATTTACTTTACCTGGACAATTCAGTTAAATAGGTCAACTTAAGAATCTTATGTAATCATTTTGAGATTTTTGTGAATGTTTTCTCTTGGATGTTTATACAGGTGGTAAACAACAAAACAACTTATAATACCAATACAATTTAAATCAGTATTTTTCTTAACAAAAGCCTAACTTCTGTGTATAGTTATTTTTCTAATTATGCAAGTTAGCAAAGTTAGCTAGAATCCTAGTTTAGTACTAGAAAGGCCCCAAGAATTATGCTTCTTGGGCTTCCCAGGAGAGGGCTTCCCAGTGGCTCAGTGGTAAAGAATCTGCTTGCTAATACAGGAGACACAGGAGACTCAGGTTCAACACCTGGGTTGGGAAGATCCCCTGGAGTAGGAAATGGCAATCCACTCCAGTATTCTTGCCTGGAAAATCCCATGGACAGACAAAACAGTCCATGTGGTGTTGCAAAGAGTTGGACAGGACTGATACGAACCATGATACAGCCTATAAGCCATGCCGCAACTAGAATGTATCCCCAGCTGCTAGAGAAAGCCACTCTGTTCTCATCCCAGCTCAGATAAGGTTCACCAAGGGGGTACATAGAATGCTGAATACGGATTCTATTGCTGAGATCTATAGCTGTACAGTCTGAAACAAAAGCTTGTGGCTCAGAAAGGGCTTCCCAGGTAGTGCTAGTGGTAAAGAACCTGCCTGCCAATGTAGGAGACATGAGACGGGGTTCAATACCTAGGTGGGGAAAATCCCCTAGAGTAGGGCATGGCAACCCACTCCAGTATTCTTCATGGACAGAGGAGCCTGACAGGCTACAGTCCACTGGGTTGTAAAGAGTTGGACATGACTGAGGGACTGAGCATGCACGCTTGCCTCAATTCTACTTTTCCTTTTTTTTTCCTCAGGTGAGAATACTAGCTAAGAGAAATTGACTTGCCAAAGGTCATGATACTACCACACAATTGCACTCATCTCACATGCTAGTAAAGTAATGCTCAAAATTCTCCAAGCCAGGCTTCAGCAATATGTGAACCGTGAACTTCCTGATGTTCAAGCTGGTTTTAGAAAAGGCAGAGGAACCAGAGATCAAATTGCCAACATCCGCTGGATCATGCAAAAAGCACGAGAGTTCCAGAAACACATCTATTTCTGCTTTATTGACTATGCCAAAGTCTTTGACTGTGTGGATCACAATAAACTGTGGAAAATTCTTCAAGAGATGGGAATACCAGACCACCTGATCTGCCTCTTGAGAAACCTGTATGCAGGTCAGGAAGCAACAGTTAGAACTGGACATGGAACAACAGACTGGTTCCAAATAGGAAAAGGAGTACGTCAAGGCTGTATATTGTCATCCTGTTTTTAACCTATATGCAGAGTACATCATGAGAAATGCTGGACTGGAAGAAACACAAGCTGGCATCAAGATTGCCGGGAGAAATATCAATAACCTCAGATATGCAGATGACACCACCCTTATGGCAGAAAGTGAAAAGGAACTAAAAAGCCTCTTGATGAAAGTGAAAGTGGAGAGTGAAAAAGTTGGCTTAAAGCTCAACATTCAGAAAACAAAGATCATGGCATCTGGTCCCATCACTGCATGGGAAATAGATGGGGAAACAGTGGAAACAGTGTCAGACTTTATTTTTCTGGGCTCCAAAATCACTGCAGATGGTGACTGCAGCCATGAAATTAAAAGACACTTACTCCTTGGAAGGAAAGTTATGACCAACCTAGATAGCATATTGCAAAGCAGAGACATTACTTTGCCAACAAAGGTTCGTCTAGTCAAGGCTATGGTTTTTCCAGTGGTCATGTATGGATGTGAGAGTTGGACTGTGAAGAAGGCTGAGCACCGAAGAATTGATGCTTTTGAACTGTGGTGTTGGAGAAGACTCTTGAGAGTCCCTTGGACTGCAAGGAGATCCAACCAGTCCATTCTGAAGGAGATCAGCCCTGGGATTTCTTTGGAAGGAATGATGCTAAAGCTGAAACTCCAGTTCTTTGGCCACCTCATGTGAAGAGTTGACTCATTGGAAAAGACTCTGATGCTGGGAGGAATTGGGGGCAGGAGGAGAAGGGGACGACAGAGGATGAGATGGCTGGATGGCATCACTGACTTGATGGACGTGAGTCTGAGTGAACTCTGGGAGTTGGTGATGGACAGGGAGGCCTGGTGTGCTGCGATTCATGGGGTCGAAAAGAGTTGGACACGACTGAGCGACTGATCTGATCTGATCTAAATGTGCAATTCCTAGTGCTTTTTAACATTTGCATATATGGAAGTTAGTGTATTGGGAACTTGTACTGGGGCTTTGGGTAGGGATGGGGGAGCATTGCTGGAAACATCAATGGAAATTGTTCTTTAGTGAAACTGATAAAAGGTAAGCCACGGTTACTGTTCAGTTGATAGTTTATTTATTTGTAAACCTAATGTGATACCCACGATTTTAAACGTTAGGTTGAAGCGTTGTATAACTTTTTTGTTTTTTAACTTTTCCAAGTAGAATTTTGCCTTGTTCAATTTATAAAAGTATCAGCTGGCTGTAGCACCGATACAAATAATCTGAGACCCGAAAGATGGCTGGGAGGTAGCCGTCCGGCTCTCTCATTTAACAGGACAAAACAGAGGCCCAGAGAATTACCTCGGATAAACGGCTTTTAGCTGTTTACATTTACAGCGAACTTTCTTCCAGTCGCGATTGCCTTGTGTTTTTTTCAAATTTCCCCCTTTAAAAAAACAGAAGGAGGGCACTTTTGATGATTCAAGCCTAGTGTCAGAAGATTTGGAATGCATCGGCCTTATTTCCCTTTTCGGGTGAACTCAACGGTTAAGACTTTTGGTAACTATACACAAGTGCTATCCTTCTCTTAAAACAAAAGGTTGGGGGTGGGGGAGTTTACCGGGAGAAGCAACTCAGAGACGGGACGCCTCCCCCGTGCCCCGCCCCTCACTCCTGACAACAGTAGCAGACGCCGGCGCTCGCTTTCCTGAGCTCGGCCAATTGGCTGCGCCGCTGCGGGCCCGATCGTAGGGGCGGGGCGGCCGTTGCCAGAGAAGCTGCTTGCTGGTTACCAACCCGGTTTTGTCTCGCTTGCTCCCCGTTGGGCATTCTTCCACTCAGGCCGTACGAGGAATTCGCCTGCTTCCAGAGTCACGTCCTTGCCTTCCTTCCTAGCTTTCATCCACTGCACTGCCCCCCGGATCCTGTTCCCTCCCTGCTGGCCCACCCAGGGCTGGAGAGCACAGGTATGCTCGCCAGGGTTTGCACCAACGTTCACCCAACGTCAGCCTTCTGCGGACCCGGCGGCGGCCTTACGTCACGGCGGCGTGATGACGCAGTGGGGGAAGCGACGGCCTGCTTTTGGAGAGGAAAATTTGGGCTTGCGCGGCGGAGGGTCGGTTACCGCGGGTGGCTTTAAGGGTCCCGGGTTGGGCCGTGGCCGTGGCCGTGGCCGTGGTGAGTTACAGAAGTGAAAGGCCCTCGCGTCCACCCAAAACTAACCTCAGCCCCTTTCTGCCTGCACTTCCCACTCGCAGCCTGGGCTTGGGAAAGGCGGCGAGGAAGGGTGTGGTCCCTGGAACAGCCTGGCAGATCGTAGTGAGGTGGGCTTGTCCAGGACGGAGACGTGATCCAGAAGGCCCTGGTAACGGCAGCGCTTCTTTAGGAAATACTGCCCGTTTACGTATTCGGCTGATTTTGAAGAGCCCGCTGTATAATAAGCCAGACTCTAGTAGGCTCCGGGGCTCCTTTAGTAAAGAATACTTCAGGCCTCGGGAAATCATTCCTTTTCCAGGGTCCTAGATTTCCAGCCTCTATTCTTTTAAGTGTGTGGTTTGGACAAGTCACTAACTTCTCTGGTTTCAGTTGCCTTATTCGTAAAATGAGGGATAAGTCACTTTCGAGTGGTTGTAATAAGATTTAAGTTAACCAATGTCAGGTTTTGAGTAGGTGGTCGGTAAGTGGTGCTTGTTTAGTGAGAAAACCATAGCCAGACTTTGGCTGGTGTTGGGGAGAAAGTATTGCAAAGACAAAGTTTCCCTATCACCTCACACACAGTTAGGTTTCATGTGTTTTTGGATGAATGAGGGCTTCCTTGATGGTTCAGTGAATGAGGTTCTTGGAGTAGTTTTAAGTGTCACTTGGTTATGGTTTAAGGAATAGACTGCAGAAAGCCTGTCTACTTTTAAAATGAGTTAAATATCCTCCTGCTTACAATAAGATTGTCAAGGTCATGTTTGTTATGGTCCTTAACAGCCAGGTATCCATTTTCTTGCTTCTCTTTTTCTTATTTCAAAATTGATGTGTATTAGTAAGGTAGTTTTTGCATCGGAAACTCCCAAAGGTATGAGAAAATGGCTTTGTTTATACCGCTGCTAATCACTGCTTAGTTTGTGCAAATGATTGAGACCCTAGAAGCTGGGTATAGCAATGAGGTTAACATAACATCTATTCCCTTGGGCACAGTTCTCTTGGAAGTCAATGATTGTTCCCCTGGGCCCTGGCTTAGTAGAACTCAGTCAGCTTTTTACAACACTGAAGATGATTTGTAATAATTCTGCAAGAATGATTTTTGAAAGAATTATTATGAAGTTGAGTTGAGTCTGTACAGATAACTCTGAGAAGGAAAAAATAATACGTTTATTTTTGAAAGGTTTTTTTGATATGGACAGTTTTTGAAGTTTTATTGAACTTGTTACAATGTAGCTTTTGTTTTATGGGTTTTTTTTTTTTTTTTTTTTTGGCCATGAGACATGTGGGATGTTAGCTCCCTGACCAGGAATTGAACCCATACTGCCTGCATTGGAAGGTGAAGTCTGAATCACTGGACAGCCAGGGAAGTTCTAATACACACTTTTAAACGATTTTCTTCCAACTGGTCTAAGTTAATTTTTGTATTTAACGGGATAAGCAGTCATTTTCTGCAACTTAAATGTTGAGCATCTATTCAGATGGTCATGAGTAAATGAGGGGTTACATTTGATCATTTCCATACTGATCTTTTGCTTTTCCTGTATTCTAATCCCTTCATTGTTTTCTGTGGGGTTTTGTTTGTTTGTTTTAATCACCAGCAGGAGCAACTTTTGATTTTTTTCAAAAATTTTTGTTGCAAAACATTGTTGAAACATTCATCTCTCTTGGGACCTATTTCTACTCTCCTCCATATGCCTAGTCTGTTTTCCAAAACACCACTGGGTTTATCTTTAAAAGATGCACTTCTGATCTGGCATTCTCCTGCTTAAAATTACTTAATGGTCTGTCTTAACCTTTTGGGGAAAAACTCAAGCTCTTGAACTTTGCATAGAGTTACTGCTTTCATATGTCCAGTCAGTCTCATCATTTGCCAAGTGCCCTTTCAAATCATGTTCTGTCATGATTCCTTGTTCTTGCTGGTACTTTACTCTCTATCTGAAATGCCTTTTTCTTTTCCCTTTTGCCAGCCTCAGATGTGTTCTGCTGGACTCTACTGCGGATTCACCTCTGGGAAGTCTCCCAGGATCCTGCTTGTTGCTTTCAGGGTACCCAGTGAGTCCCTTATAACCTTTAGCACACTGGATTTTAGTTGTCTGCTCTCTGTCTTCTCTGGGGCTTCCTAGGTGATGCTAGTGGTAAAGAACCTGACTGTCAATGCAGGAGACATGATACATGGGTTCGAGCCCTGGGCCAGGAAGATCCCCTGGAGAAGAGCCTGGCAACCCACTCCAGTATTCTTGCCTGGAGAATCCCATGGACAGAGGGACCTGGCAGGCTGGAGTCCATAGGTTCGCAAAGGGTCGGATACAACTGAAGTGATTTAGCACGCTCACAGTCTTCTCTCAATTTAGACTTGTCTGTGCCTTCAAGGAGCTCAGTCTTACTCATCCTTTATTTCCTTGTACAGAACAGTTTTCATTTTAAAAATATAAACAATTTATAAGAGTATTGTTAAAACACTTATAAAAGAGAAGTTTGTATGTTACTTTCAGCTGTGTAAATTCTTATATTTTAGTATCTGCTGGCTTTTGCTTCAAAACTGAGTTCCACCACTTCCTTACTTATAAACTCGAGCAAGCTATTTAACCTTTCTAAAACTTGGTTTCTTCATGTGTAGCTTTGGGATGTTAATAGAAACTGTGTAGGGTTTTTGTGAGGTGATGTTATAAGGTAAGTTAATGCTCTGTTGATAAATGGCAGCATGTCCTCATGCTGTTCATGTGTTGAAGGGAAAGAAAATGTTTTATTTTATCTGATAAAAGGATACTGATTATTTAGGGTGAAATGGTACTCTGAAGACTTTGGTCCAGTCTTCTGGGTAATTAAGTTCTCTATGAGGCCTGCTTGATCTCTTAACTGTTTCAGGTTGAATAATAAATTATTTGCTCACCATCACTTATATATTGGATCCTGACCTATGCCTCTCACTGTGTTATGTAATTTTTTGAGGGTAAAGAGTGACGAGTATATTGCCCTAACAGATTTAGTAGCCATTTTAAAATTTTACCCTTTATAGAGCAATTAAATTCTAAACAGTATAATTCTGAAAATATTATTAGATGTTTAGGATTCTTGGTGGACTGAATCAGTCAGAGGAATATTTTGAGAAGGAGGGAGGACTTGGGCCTTGAAAATATGTATGTATCCTTTATTTACAAATCAGACACTCTTCCTGTCAACTTTTTTCTTGATATTATCCAATCTGCAACCCTTTTATGTTTAAATTCCTTTATTCATTGGACAGAAGCATTAGCTAATTTTCAAAGTTAATCTCTCTATAATTAAAAAATGTTTTTTTTTTTTCAATTTTGATGGCTTTCACTCATAAGATCTGTTTTCCATCTCTGGCTATTTTTACCCTGCCTAATTCCAAATATCTTTTTTTTTTTTTTTTTTTTTGCTATGGAGTCCAAAAAGCTATACAATTACATCTCTAGTAAACTTTTGACTAGTGTTTAGTGAGGGAAATGAGTAGCATTTCTGTATCTACTTGGTGTTCTTTGCCAAATATTTCCTAGTGAATATTTCAAAATCTGCATGCTTTTGTTTGACGCTAATGGGAACTAGTTTTCCAAGGGTTAGTATTTGGCAAAACAAAATGAAATATGCAAGATTCATGTGCTTTTCTTTTCAAAGAGATTAGTTTTGAATGCATATTTGAAGCTGATAGAACAATATAGGTGCTATGGAAGGTCATGGACTGTGATCTTTCCTTTCTGTGATCATGGCAGCATCATGGTCCCTGAACAGCCATTGCTCAAATGCTTGTTATTGGCCAAAATGGAACATAGTTTAGTGAATGTAGCTGGGTTGCCAGAAACCCATGACCACTCCTGGAAAAGGCTTTAAATATATGCCTTTTGGATAGAAGGCTGAAAGTCATTTCTATATAAGAAATTTAATTCTTTAAACATTAAAAGTATTTTAAAATTGGTGTTCTTTAGGGATTTGATCATTAAAAGTGTGTGTGCAGAATATGTGTCTTTGTTTCACCATGAGCAAATTGGACAAAAGTTTAATACATTTGTAAATTGGCATTTATTCTACACAATTGATAACATTTCCTTGTGAAATATCTGCTTTTTTTCCATGCAAGAATACATTTGGTGCACCAAGATGATAGCCTTTTTTATAAAGGCAAGACTTTTTATGTTAAAGAAAATTATTACATTTTTCAGCATACAAATGTTTCTGCTCATAGTATTATCACAACACAAAAATAGTGGAGTACCTTGGAACCTCTCAACTTTATTTTGAGAAGTTCCTGTATTCCTATATATTATAAGTGAATAATCCTATATTCATTTCCCACAAAGCTAAGCAAGAACTCATTTAAAGTACTAATACCAAGCTGAATATTTTTTTTAACATTTCTTTTTCTTTATTTATTTGGCTGCATTGGGTCTTGGTTGCCACATGTAGGTCTTCGTTGCTGCATGCAGGATCTTTAATTGAGGCATTTGGGATCTGGTTCCCTGACCAGAGATTGAACCCAGGCCCCCTGCATTGAAAGTGTGGAATTTTAGCCACTGGACACAAGGGAGTTCTCAAACTGAATCTTAACTCATAGAATGTTTTCAATAAATTGAGGATCCTTATCCTCTTATACTGATTTGTAAACTTTTGTTTTAAATGTATGAACTATTGTTCTTTTAGTGATCCCCTAAAAGATGAATCAAAGGGTGAATAGTTATAAAAAGCATCAGTCTTAATTCATCATATTTGTAAATTATGCCAAGCCTTGAGCCCTCTCCTTCAGTTATTACTTAGCTTTTACAAGGCTTATAGGTGCTGAGGATTCTAGTAAAGAAGAAATTTTTCTTGAGATTCCATTGTACAGAGAGACAGATATTTAAACAAGTTAATGGACAAAAGATAAGTACCAAAACTGAGCAAATGAGCAGATGATAATTTCCTTGATTGCAGTGACTTATCCAAGCATATTCATTTTCATCTTTAGGTTTGGTTTTTCATTTGATTTTGTATATTCATGAAAGAAAGCGAAAGTGAAGTCTCTAAGTTGTGTCTGACTCTTTGCGACTCTGTGGACTGAGGCCCACGAGGCTCCTCCGTCCCTGGGATTCTCCAGGCAAGAATACTGGAGTGGGTTGCCATTTTCTTTTTCAGGGGATCTTCCCAACCCAGTGATCGAACTCTGGTCTCTCACATTGTGGGCAGACTCTTTACTGTCTGAGCCACCAGGGAATGCCTGTATATTTAAAAAATTTAAAAAAAATTTTTCTGGACTGCCAATAGCTCAAAATATTGTTATGTCCTAATAACAGATGTTGCATATTTGTAGCAGTCACGTAGATCATCTTAGACTATATGTATCTTATTCTGCATTTCCATTTGACATGAGTTGCTAGTGTTTAAAAAGTATGAGCATGCTTTCATTGGCCTATATCCTAAATATCTCTCTGATATATAGAACCTTCAGACAAAAAAGAGATACATTTTTTACAGACATTTTAAATGATTTCTGAATTGCTAATTAAATATTGTGAATACTTTTCAACCTTTAATTTCACATCTATCTAAAGATCTGAAAATTCTTGAACATATGTATTTTATGATACAGAAAATTAAAACGGATGCATGTTGATGTATGGCAAAACCAATACAATATTGTAAAGTAAAAAAAAATAATAATAAAAAAATTAAAAATAAATAAATGGCAACTTCAAAAAAAAATTACAAGGAGGTAAAGTATCTCTGCAAAATGCAGAAGACCTTAAGTATGATGTTTGATTTTGTATAAACAGAATCAGGGAGACACATTTCCATATATTAGAATTGTGAAAAACAGTCTTAATGATTGCCAAAGCACTAATTCATTAATTAAAATGGAATAGCTTTGAAGAAATTCATAAATGTCATAAATTTAAAATTCACATTTTAAAATGACATCTCCAAATTTGAGAGAAAACAATTAGATTATTTAGTAAGACTTTGATGTAACATCATCTGTCCATTCAGTATCACCAAAGAATATCCTAGATTGAACTTTTTTTAAAAAATAGGATTTATTTGTAGAAATAAGTGAATTTAATGTTGAAAAGTCTACTTAAAAAAAAAACCTTTATCTTTGCAGCTACTGTTGCCAAATACTTTCAAAAGTATCTTAAATTTTTACTGTTATAGGCATGAATAACATTCATTTCTTATTGACTAGATCTAATGAAAAAGGTCAGTTTTCATTCCAATCCCAAAGAAAGGCAATGCCAAAGAATGCTCAAACTACGGCACAATTGCACTCATCTCACACGCTAGTAAACTAATGCTCAAAATTCTCCAAGCCAGGCTTCAGCAGTACGTGAACCGTGAACTTCCAGATGTTCAAGCTGGTTTTAGGAAAGGCAGAGGAACCAGAGATCAAATTGCCAATATCTGCTGGATCATCAAAAAAGCAAGAGAGTTCCAGAAACACATCTATTTCTGCTTTATTGACTATGCCAAAGCCTTTGACTGTGTGGATCACAATAAACTGTGGAAAAGTCTGAAAGAGATGGGAATACCAGAACACCTGCCTGCCTCTTGAGAAACCTATATGCAGGTCAGGAAGCAACAGTTAGAACTGGACATGGAACAACAGACTGGTTCCAAATAGGAAAAGGAGTACATCAAGGCTGTATATTGTCACCCTGCTTTTTTAACTTATATGCAGAGTACATCATGAGAAACGCTGGGCTGGAAGAAGCACAAGCTGGAATCAAGATTGCCAGGAGAAACATCAATAACCTCAGATATGCAGATGACACCACCCTTATGGCAGAAAGTGAAGAGGAACTAAAAAGCCTCTTGATGAAAGTGAAAGAGGAGAGTGAAAAAGTTGGCTTAAAGCTCAACATTCAGAAAACGAAGATCAAAAAAAAAAAAAGCAAATGAAGATCATGGCATCTGGTCCCATCACTTCATGGGAAGTAGATGGGGAAACAGTAGAAACAGTGTCAGACTTTATTTTTTGGGGCTCCAAAATTACTGCAGGTGGTGACTGCAGCCATGAAATTAAAAGACACTTACTCCTTGGAAGAAAGTTATGACCAACCTAGATAGCATATTGCAAAGCAGAGACATTACTTTGCCAACAAAGGTCCATCTAGTTAAGGCTGTGGTTTTTCCAATGGTCATATAAGGATGTGAGAGTTGGACTGTGAAGAAAGCTGAGTGCCGAAGAATTGATGCGTTTGAACTGTGATGTTGGAGAAGACTCCTGAGAGTCCCTTGGCCTGCAAGGAGATCCAACCAGTCCATTCTGAAGGAGATCAGCCCTGGGTGTTCTTTGGAGGGAATGATGCTGAAGCTGAAACTCCAGTACTTTGGCCACCTCATGCAAAGAGTTGACTCACTGAAAAAGACACTGATGCTGGGAGGAATTGGGGGCAGGAGGAGAAGGGGACGACAGAGGATGAGATGGCTGGATGGCATCACCGACTCGATGGACGTGAGCTTGAGTGAACTCCAGGAGTTGGTGATGGACAGGGAGGCCTGGCGTGCTGCAGTTCATGGGGTCGCAAAGAGTCAGACACGACTGAGTGACTGAACTGAACAGAACTGAATGAAACTTAAATTGATAGTTATTCCATGACTTTTATGTCCATTTTCTAGTCTGTTTGGATCAAGATATTATTTTAATACTTCAAGAAATAGACTAATAGTAATTTATACATTCTTGTGAGCATGTAGAAAATAGTGACTTTTTGGAAACTGGCAGTTGGCAATTGTTGAATGATTGTGCTATGCAGTTTTGATATAACTTTAAATTAGTATCACAACAAGTAGCAGCTACAATTTGAGTTTTGCTGTGAAATATTTTTCTTTTAGGCATCTTTAGGATTTTTATCTTATAGGGTAATAACAGAAAAAAAGAATTACTGAAATGTTTAATAATGAAAATATTTCCTAGGTTTCAGCTTAAGTGGAGAACTTGCTGTGGAAGCCACCGATAAATCCATTTAATTTATGGAGGAGACTGCAAATGATGGAAGTCATTCAGAAGAACTCTTTTCCCATTTTGAAATTAGATCAGAGAAAGAACATTTACCACAGGATGCCAGTGAAAATCATCTCAGCTGGTATTCTCAACAATAGCAGGGGATAACTTAATTTTCTTTGTTTCAGGGTTTCATATTTTGTCCATATTGTAAACTATTTCAATTAAATGTAGCATTCTTTCAAGAATATCATCTAACAGTCTAGTAATTAATATTTAATTTGATTACAAAGTACTCATGTAGCAGAATGTGGCTGTTTTCAAATTTTAATGACAGCAATTAAAATTCAAAACATTACCTATAAAAATTTATAAAGTATATACCTTTTTACGTAAGATAAATGGAAATATAAATACCATGTAATATTGGAAATATAGTTAATGAGTACTAATTCACTGTCATTTGGTATATTGCTATCTAAAAGATACCTGTCATACTTTGCTTCTTTGGTATGGGGATGCACTTGTTTTTTGTATGACTCATTGCTCCCCAAAGTGACAGTCTTAAAAATACTGTGGTTGTTGCTATGGATGGTATAGTGCAGCTTTTAGTTATAAATGAAAATAATGTTTGGTCATATATAATTATTTTTTATTTTCTGTACATGGTTTTTAATAATGATAATTGTCTTTTGTAGCCAGCATCTTCCTTAGGCCCATCATTTTAAGCCAGTGGTGCTTAAGAATACGATGTATTTCTTAGAGACATAGCCTTTAAGATGCCTTTCATTGTTGTTGAGCCATTATATTATGTTCCATAGAAGAAAAGTGGTGTCAATTAAAGAAAGACACAGTGCTTTCTGGGAATGCTTGGAATTTTATTTATAAATACTGTAAAAGCCTCTTCAAACTTATACATAGATTTTTGTCCAAATGACTCTGCTCATATAAAGATTAAATGAAATAAATTAGTGAAAGTATTCTCAAAGCTTCTTTATACTCAAAATCCAACTTCTTTGAGTCACTTTTTAACTCAGAGTTCTCTCTGCTATTAGGAGTATTAGTGAAAGGGTATTTCTTAGGCACATCTATATCTGAGATGAAAATTATTGGTGATGGGCTCTTACTTACAGTATACAGAAAGCCTACCTTGGAATCTTGCTTCCAGAATGTTGCTTAACATTCTTACTTCAACAACTCCTTCAAGCCCTCTATGTGACCCTTCTTTGCTAGAGGTTTAAAAAGTGCTGTATCCCATCTCTGGGATATTCTTCATACTATTTGATGCTCATTCTATAAGTTTTGGACATGTACAGGAGAGACAGCTCAAGACGGCTTCCAGACTGACAAAGATTATTAAGAAGCATCCCTATTTGGGGATGTAAAAGTATGAACTTCTTGTCTCCCCCCCAAAAATGTATTTTATAGTGATACACAGTACTGTAGATAAAACATAACCAAGAAAGCAAATATTATCAGTTTCATTTTAAATGATAATGTTTTATAAAACTGAATGTGAAGAATTTTTAGGTGTCTGGAGCAGTGTTTTTTGTGTTTCATTTGTTTAGCTTACACATTCTTCTGGAGGAATTTTTTTGTGAAGAATAGATTTCAAGAAAGGATTGGGAATAAGGGCTAGAAAGTCAGATCTTTTGTTTTTGGACTAGGGAGAAGGGAGGGAAGAAAAAAAGACACACATTCACATAAATCATTTTACAAACTGGAGAAGAGATGTTGAATAATTATCAAATAGTAGAGTGATATATTGCTGTTGGTAGTCTTCATATTTTATATATCTTAACATTTTAGAAACTGTCTTACCATTTATAGTTGTGTAGAAAAAATATGGAAGTATAGAAAAAATGCATACATTTTCAGTGACAGTTTAGTGTTAAATTTTGCAGAGCAATTTATGGAATTGTAATACTTAATCAGGCTATGCTTAGTTTGCACAAAAAAGTAAAACAAATTTATGTAACAGTTTTAACTTAAATTTTCTTTGTGCATAGCCTAAAGCAGGACATCCAAAATGAGAAGACCGAATTGGAAGCATTGTTTAAGGAAGCCGAGTTAGCAACTTGTTCTGCAGAATTACTTCTGCCATTGTTTAAGGACACCATTGAAGAGATTAGTTTTGAAAATGTGAGTACTTGACTAGTGAACATTTAATAAAATGAGGAGCTAGGATAATACTCAGAATGCATTAACTGAGGTCTCATATCTTACAGTAATTATGCTCATACACTGGTATACTGGTATTTAATATTAAAAAAATGCAAGTTTATCAGTGTTCTTTTTTCCTATGTCATTAATTGCAATTCTTTCTGTCAAAGATAATCTCAGGAATGCACTTGATGAGAGGCCAGGCTAGAAATTGTGTACCTCAGTGCTTGACTTACCTGGAGTTGAACTAGAGCCAAGAACTAGAACAGGAGTGAATTTAAAATATTCTGAGAGATGAAATATATTTTCTATAGTACTATGTGGATTAAAAACCTCTATTCTAAAATTACAGTGTATTTAAGTTTCAGTTAAGGGCCAGTTGTATAATATTAGTTTTATTATAATAAATTCCTGAAATACTTTAGGGTTTAAGCCCTTATTTTGATTTCATTTTACTTTAGTATACCATGTAACAAATACTATTCACTGCTCCAGTACTCTTGCCTGGAAAATCCCATGGATGGAGGAGCCTGGAAGGCTTCAGTCCATGGGGTCGCTGAGGGTCGGACACGACTGAGCAACTTCACTTTCACTTTTCACTTTCATGCATTGGAGAAGGAAATGACAACCCACTCCAGTGTTCTTGTCTGGAGAATCCCAGGGATGGCGGAGCCTGGTGGGCTGCTGTCTATGGGGTCGCACAGAGTCGGACACGACTGAAGTGACTTAGCAGAAGCTATAAACTTGGCAAATTTTACTATTACTATGTGCAAAAGAGGGCCTCCCTGGAGGCTCAGTGGTAAAGAACCTACCTGCCAATACAGGAGACCTGTGTTCGATCCCTGGGTCAGGAAGATCCCCTGGAGTAGGAAATGGCAACCCACTCCAGTATTCTTGCCTGGGAAATTCCATGGACAAAGGAGCCTGGGGGGCTACAGTCCATGGGGTCACAAAGAGTTGGATATGACTTAGTGACTAAACAACAACAACAGCATAGGCAAAAGAATGATTTTCTTTACTGGGAAAAAGTATTCTTTGCTAATAGCATTACGTTTTAGAGTCTCTTAATGCAATGTCTTAAAATGTGTTTGTGGCTCTTATATTTTGTCAGGCTAATCTTTCTGCATCCAATTTGAAGATTTCTAAACAGACAGAAATATTAACAATAGAATTAGACGCTTAAACGTGTAAAACAAACTTTAGAACATCTTCTTAGAAAGACAGAATACCAACAAGTAAGAAATACTAAGCACTTCAATAAGCATTTCAATAGTGATATTTCTCACTTGAAGGGTATATTGGTTCTTGAACTGTAGAAATTAAAATATTGGTATATTTGAAATGGAAATGATTCTTGAATTTTTGTTTGAAATGGCAATCATTAACCCCCACTTTCAGTGTTTCATGAGTAGTTTTACGTGAAAGCAGCATATTTTATAGAAAACATTTTTATTTTCAATCTCAAGAACTTTCATTATTTGTTTTACTTGATTTCAGTTACTATAAAAAACTCTTGGAATTTAAGCTCTTGTATTCATTTTATTTATGCATTCATATATTCCTTTCTTAACGGTTTTATTGAGATCTAATTCACATACTATACAGTTCACTGGTACAAAGTGTGCAATTCAGTGATTTTTGGTATATTCACAGAATTGTGTAGTCATCACCGTCAGCTTTGGAGCATTTTCATAACTACAAATAGAAACCCTTAGCCCTTTAGAATTTTGCTTCTCATCCCCATCTACCCCTTCTTTGTCCATTATCTGCTTTTTCTGTATCTGTGGATTTGCTGATTTCACATACTTTTTATCAAGTGAGTGAAAATCACTCAGTTGTGTCCTGCTCTTTGCAACCCCATGGATTATATAGTCCATAGAATTCTCCAGGCCAGAATACTGGAGTGGGTAGCTTTTCCCTTCTCCAGGGGTCTTCCCAATCCAGGGATCAAACCCAGGTCTCCCACATTGCAGGCAGATTCTTTACCAGCTGAGCCACAGGGGAAGCCCAAGAATACTGGAGTGGGTAGCCTATCCCTTCTCCAGTGGATCTTCCTGACCCAAGAATCGAAGCAGGGTCTCCTGCATTGCAGGCAGATTCTTTACCAACTGAGCTATCAGGGAAGCCCTGATATTTTATATAAATAGAATCATATGGTATGTGTGACCCTCAAAGTGAATAAACATTTTCTGCATTCTCATTTAAAATATCTACATGGAATTCTTTTATTGATTTGCTATAATTCTTTAAAACATTTCTTTTTGGCAGACTTTAGGCTGCTTATAATTTTTAACCTGTTTATAAACAGCATTGTGAGCCTCCTTTGTATACAAGGTTCTTGTGATTTTTATGTCATTGGCTTGTACTTTATGAGGCATTATTTAATTTAGAAATTAATTTTATAAATTGTGGACAAAAATTGATTTGGAACACTTAAGCAAAAATCTTTCTGGTTTTTAACTTTAAAAAGCTGAACTGGGCATGGTAGTTGTCCATATTAATTTCTTTGGAAGGCAGCTGTGATCACCACTATATGTTGCACCACATTAATTTCTTAATTTTGATGCTTAATCCACTTTCTGCTATTGTGTAGAGAAATATAGCTTCTGAACACTGATTTATAACTTCTTTTTTCCACAGAGAAGGGAAAGTTTATCCAACTTGTTAGAGAAACTAACTGATAATGAAAGTGAAAACATTGTAAGTCTTTTATACTTGGGAGTCTAGTTTTCTGAATTTTTTTGTTTATATGCTGGTCAGTTTTATAAAATTAGCCAACATTACCCAAGTTGTGATATTTCTAACTTTAACATTTTATTTATTGAAGAATCTTAAGAACAAGGTACTTGAAAAGGAGACCTATATCCAAGAACTTTCTTCTTTGTTTCAGAATGAAAAGGTAAGCAAATTTTGAGCTTAATTCATCATATTTTCTTAATATTGACTCCTTCTTTCCCTTCTTTCCATGCTGGCCTCCTATTTATCCTTATAAATAGACACAAAGTTTTTTAGGTTATTTGGACATTTTCCCCAGTTTTATGTATCAAATATAACATCTTAATTTTTTAAAGTTTTTTCTTTTTAGATTTTTATGATGTTTCATTCAGGGTACTTGGCATAAGTCAGGGACCTATGTATAAATATATATTTCAGTTTTAGTATAAATTAAGGTATTTCTGTGTTTGTAGGATCATTTTAGACATATCCATGATTTTACTTAGGATGATAGATAGGAACTTGTAACAGGAGATAATTAGGAGTTATTAAATTAAAAAAGGGAGTAGAAAACATCCCCTTGATTTAATATAAAATCCATTCATAATGGGAGTGTTGTACTTTGCTCTTTAGTAAATTTTTAGATCACATCCACGTACTGTAAAGTTTAATAATGTAGAGAAGTACATCAAATAACACATTTTTGTTTTGTTTTTTCTTATAGGCAAATGCTTTGAAAGCAAGCCGTTTTTCACAATCAGTGAAAGTAGTACATGAACGACTGCAGTCCCAAATTCATAAAAAGGAAGCAGAGAATGAGAAATTAAAAGAACACATAAAGGTTATAAATACTCATCCATTTTTATAGTTTTAAGTGCTAAAAGTAATGAATGACAATATAGTCTTAATTCTGGAATTTAGTGGTTTTGAAAGAATTCAATTTAAGTGTTGCCATGGGAAATCCATATTTGAGGCAAATCTTAACATTTCTGATCTTTCTAAAGATTTGGCTCCAGATCCTAATATGAAAATGCTCTCTCTCTTTAGTACTGATCTAAGAAGGATTTGTATAAGATTGAATTACTTAAAAAAATCTCTCCTATTATTAAATTATATTTATTTGGAAAAGCTATTAAATATAAGAGAAAATTAAAATAACTTAAAAATACTGAAGCCATTAATATTTGGTATACAGTCATCCCTTTTATGTGCCTATAATATACTTAAATACTCTTGCACTTATTTAATGAGACAATAATGTTTATTATATTGATTTTGTTGCTAATGGTAATAACATTAAGATCAGGTAACCTAGCATTGGTGTTTAGATACTCAAATAACCTGTTACACAGCTTTTTAAGCAGGGTAATTAAGAGGAATTCTCTGGTGTAAACTGCATAGTTTAAATATTCTTGTGGAAGTCTCACAGTCACTTTGAGGTGAGAGTTTGAGGTTGCTGTGGTATGACACAAGCTGACTGCATCTACTGTCAAAGGAAAAGAAGCAGTGTGGCCACTTTTGAAATAGAAGTGTAGAAAGACAAACCCCATTGAGTGTGAGGACTTCTGTGCTGGATTTCTGTTTGCTTTTATCTTCCTGATCATGGCAGATGCCTGTAGCCCAGGCACTTGTTTTTCACGACTGCATATCAAGGTTGTTTTTTCTTTTTTCCTTCAGTGGCAAAAAGCTTTTGCCCATGAAAGAGACATTAAGCAGACTTATGTGAGACATAAACTTTGTCTTTTGTCTGCCTTTAGGTGCTTTTAGCACTTTCCCCCAGAGAGTCCCTGTGTTCTTTGCGTCCGTGTCTTAGGGCACTGGAGATGAACTAGAGTTGAAATTGTACTACTCTGTCATGGTAAATATAAGAGAATACATGTAATTTAACATCTCAGATTATCTACTACAATTTACCTTTTTTTTTTTTTAAATTATGTCCTTAAATAGCAGTTGGGGAAGTTCTTGAAAATATTTTCTTTAGTTTAAAAATGAAATAGTAAACATTTTTTTTGAGTTAAATTTGACAGTTCCTTTTTATATTCATGATATTTAGGAGAGCAAATATAAAGCTATAAAATCCTAAGATTTTGCCATCACATTCACCTGTCTAATACTTTGAGTTCACATTCTCTTATAAAATTCTATTATTTAGAAATAATTAGAAGAAGTTGAATTAGCTCATGGATTTTTTTTTTACATTCCTTCTAACACAGTTTTGGAATTTATTTAGGGTTGACAAGTTTTGTTTTTTTTTAATGAATGCATGCACAGTGAACTAACTCAGTTTGCCAACATAAATCTCATTTTTTTTAGTATTGTTGATGACTCAACAATTATATTGGGTCTTTTAAATTTTTTAGTTACATTATAATTCCTTGAGAACTACCTTAAAGATACTTTGAACTCATTTTTCTTTCTAGATCTTTAAAATATGTCAATTAGAGTTAGAAGATTTTCACATTTTAGAGGAGACAGGATAATTATCTTTATAATATACTGCAAGTATAATTCTTTGGAAAGAGGAAAAGGCATATAGTTGGTTTAAAATATATATCCATTCATTTGGCAAATGACTGTGACGGGGTTATTTTGAAACTATAAAAATAATTTCATAGTTTCAGCACACTTCCTAATAGTGGTTGAGCATGGGATTTGATAATCTAGTAAGAAAGTCTTGTGGATCCATGTTCAAAAAAAACCTATTTTACCCTTAGTGGTAAGTGTGCCTGTCATTCATGATGTGGTGATGACACCCTGTGGTTTCTTAGAGAAAGTACAGCTGTTTTTCTTGGGTTGGGAAGAGTTCTTCCTTTCTCTAAAGCTGACTTAACTATATTGCAGTTTATTTTCCCCAACTACTTGTTAAAATGCGGTTTTTTAGTTTATAGAGATTTTTAAAGACAATTTAAGAATGTTTTGCTTTTTCTCTTAGTTTGTGAAGTTACTTTTCAAAGAGATCAAGCCTTTGGATCTTGTTTAAGATGTATCTCTTAAACTCAGTTTTACTGAAAATTAAGTGTAGTTTTTTGTTGATCTTAGGTAGAAAAGCACCATCTTTTACTGTAACTCCTTTGTTTTTTTTTTTTTTTTTTTTAACTAAAATGATTGTCCAGGAAATGGAAGACTAAAACTTAAATTCTTCAATAATTTTGCATTCTTTTCTGAACCACACAACTTTTAAGAAACGTAGAAACGTTAAAACCTTAAGTCTTTAAGTTCTTAGTACTCAGATGCTTTAAAATACAAAGTAACAGAAAGTGAGCAATGTATTTTCTTAATGTTTGGTTATTTGGAACTGATTCCAGATTTCTTCCTGTTTCTAAAGTGTGTGATTTAAGGGCCATATGGGTATAAATTACGAAATAGGGAAGTCTCACAATTTTTGATTTATTCACAGCAGTGTGTTTCTTCTTGCTGTATCTGTGGTTCATTGTATTAAGCTTATGGCCTTCTAGGTGGACTAGGAATTCATTGATCCACTAAACAATAAAATCCATGTAAGCAAAAAAAAAATAAATAAAATACAAAGTTTTAAGATAATTTGAAATTAAAACTTGAGTTATCACACTAAATCATATTCATCATCGACCCAACCTAATATTCTGTGTTTAGTTATATCCCCAAGAGATATGTAAGGAAAGTTATGTCAATTAACATTATCAGACTCAGTGGATAAAAACATGCCTTACCTTTGGGTAAAAAGATAACCAAACATCTTTTTACCCTTAATGACTCTTACTGATCTGGTAGTCGTTTCTCGAACCCTGTGTGGTCTTAGAATAATAGCTTCACTAAACTTACTACTTACTGGGCAAAGTAGTACTTTTATTGTCTTGATGTAACTCTTTGAAGTGTCAAGACTTCCCCCTTAATTATAGTAAATTAAAATATAGCAAATATGTTTTTGTTTATCTCATCTATACTCTTCATAATCTGTAGATTTTGATTATATATCCTTTAAGCATTTATAATTTGAACTAGAGTCCTAATATATTTGGGGAGCTACTGATTCCTTTGAGCTTTATGTACCTACTGTTTGAATTGTCTCTGGCTTAATTACATTTTTTTTTTTTTGATTTGCAGTAACTAGTGAGTGCTATATATAATATTCTAGATGTGAAATTAAAAAAAATTCTAGTTAATCAAAAAGGTTTTAAGGGAATTAGTGTTTCTGCCATAATAATCACCAGTATTAGCTTCTTAGTGAGAGTAGTATTAGCTTTATAAAGGTTTATACATTTTAAATTTGTACTGTATAACTGGTTACAAATAAACATTGGTGAAATCACCTTTCTTCACTGTTTTGCTTTTTACTAAACTTATTAGTCTTTTTCATAAATTCTATGTGGGAGATTACTTACATATTTTAACAATGTTTATGTCAACATTGGCATTCTAAAATAACTACTGCTGGTATTTTTTAGAGCTTAGAAACCCAAATATCAGAATGGAATTTGCAGTTGAAAAAGAATAAGTATGAGGCTGTAGCAATGAAAGAATCAAGTAGGCAAAAAACTATTGCTCTGAAAAAGGCATCTAAAATTTACAAACAAAGGATTGAACATTTTACTGGAGACATGGAAAACCTTACTTCCAAAATTAGAGAGCAGGTGAGTTATATACATTCTTCCTTAAAGAATTGTTTTATGTACTTAGTTTATGTACTTAACTTCATAATGCTTAGTATAATTATCTTGTTAGAAAAACTTTACTCTACTAATTTTGCTTTCATCTTTATTTTGAAAGATTACATAAAGTGACAAATTTGCATTTTGAATTACATCAGCGTTTCCTTGGGACTTTAAAGGATATGTAAGTTCCAAAGCATCTGTGATTACATTGGCTTGTACCACTTCATACATATTCACCCTTGGAAATTTACATTGCATATTAACATTAAATTAAAGTACGTTAACAAAGGCTCTGAGAAGGCCTTCAACGTCAAGGAGGGTATTGAATTCAGAGTTTTCCACCACTTAGTTAGCTGCAGAATTCTTTTATTCACAAAGTAACTCTTGGAACTGATTCTGAGGAATGCTGCTGCTGCTGCTGCTAAGTTGCTTCAGTCGTGTCTGACTCTGTGCGACCCCACAGACGGCAGTCCACTAGGCTCCTCTGTTCCCGGGATTCTCCAGGCAAGAATACTGGAGTGGGTTGCCATTTCCTTGTCCAATGCATGAAAGTGAAAAGTGAAAGTGAAGTCGCTCAGTTGTGCCCGACTCTTAGCGACCCCATGGACTGGAGCCTACCACGCTCCTCTGTCCGTGGGAATCTGAGGAATACCAGTTTGGGAAATGCTGATTAGTATTATTAGACCATATGACTTTATTCAGTAATTCACTTCACTTAAACTCTATAATATATTTAAATACATGTGCTGATGTAAACCCACATGTGAAAGTTATCTTTGGGTTTATTAACAAAGTTGAAAATTGACTTAGTGCTTTGTTTTTGATGAATTGTGTTTATTCAATTACTAAGTAATAAAATATTTACTCTTTTTAAGTATCATTGGTATCCCAAATCTTAAGAACTTAGATACGAATGAAATGAAAACAGACTTGCATAAATGGTCTTATAAACAAAACAACCTAATGTTTTATAAGCTCAACTGTGAACATTTTAAAACTCTTAATATTTAACCTACATTCAGAAGAATTTAATTAGATAAAAGACTTGAGGACTAAGTGCAAAATCTGTAAGGCTGAAGGCCTAGTTGAATGCCTGAAAATATTCCTGTGTGTTAAAAACTAATTGAGTCATTAACATTCTTGGGATTTTCTTTTAACTAGCACCATGTCACTCATGCCCCAGATCATAGTATAGGAAAACTTTGCCACTTGTTAACCTGGTGACTTTGGGTAAGGTACTTAACTTCTCTAAGCTGTAGTCTCTTTAGCTATAAAATAGGGGATAATAATACTGCCTGTCTCATATAGGAATAAATGAGAAAATATATGTCGAAGCACAGTGTCTGTCAGACTGCATTTTTGCCACATTAACCTGCTTTCTGTTCCTCTGATGAGGGTAGTGTGTTTGTTTCACTGTTCTATGCTGTTGCCTCTGGCTGTAATGTTCTTCTCAGGTTCTATAATAGCTGATTCTTTTAAAACTCATTCTGCTATCTTTTTACTTGATATCTCTTCACAGCGGCCTTCCTTGACTGCTCCTTTTGAAATAGCCCCACAACAGTTAATCACATCAATGTCTTAAATTTTTTTCTTAGCGCTTATTTTATAGGCAAAATTTCTAAATATCTTAATTTATATTCTAATATAATTGCCCAACATATCCTTCATAATGCATATTAATATTCATTTACATGTAACATAAAAACAGAATACTAGTCTTTTTTAAATACATTAAAAAGATTACTGTAAAAATGTAAAAAAAAAAAAAAATGTCTTGCACATAGTAGATGTTGAATAAACACTTGTTCAGTGATAGGAAAGAAGGAAGCACCCAATAAATGTAAACTGCTCATATCACTACTTCTAAGTCTTCTGATTAGTAATTATTGGCACTGTTGTCATTCTAGTGAATTTGTCTTTCTTTAGAGAGGGGTACAATGGCTACAGCTCTTTAGGTGAATTTGTAAAGAGTAGATTCATTTGACAGTTATTTGTTGAGAGTCAGTAGGGTGATCTATACAGAATAGCTTGGCATAGAACTATCATATGACCCAGCAATTTCATTCCTGTATATTTATCCAAAAAGCCCAAAAAGCTAATTTAAAAAGGTATGCAGCCTAAAGTTCATAACAACATTATTTATAATAACCAAGATATGAAAACAACCTAAGTATCCATTAACAGATGACTGTATAGAGAAGATGTAGTGTATACACACACAGGAATATTACTCAGCCATAAAAATGAACTTTTGCCATTTGCAACAACATGGATGGACTTGAAGGGTATTCTAAATGAAAGAAGTCAGAGAAAGACAAGAGTTCAGTAAATATAAAGGGAATTATCTTCAGTAATTATGAAACATGTTTTTAAAATAACTCCGTTAACATCCTTAAAATGTTGTTAGAGCTGTTATTATATGCATATAAAGTAATAGTATTATAAAGTCATTATTAAAATTTACTTTTAAGTTTTCCTGTGTTCAGATTTGTACACTGAAATTTTCTGTAACAAAAGTTCAATAACTTATAGGATGAGTGTTTCCTTGTTAATAATGTATTCGTTTTTAGAACAAAACTAGTGTTATTAAATTACAAGATGAGTACTTTATGTATTTTTTAGGAAGCCAAGTTGTCTGAAACAGTTTCAGCTTCCAATGCCTGGAAAAGTCATTATGAGAAAATAGTAAGAGAGAAAACTGAGTTGGAAGTTCAGATCGAAACAATGAAAAAGTAAGAAAAGAGTCTTTTTACTATTTTATAAGAAATGTTTTCAGTTCTTTCCTCTTTGAGTAGTTTATATATGGTTCCCATGAATTACATATGGTAAAGCTATTGTCTGATTTGCTATGTTTACTATTTATAATTTATAAACTTTTCTTACTCTACTTTAAAAATACAATTAAAAATTATTACCCATTAAAATGCATTTTTATTCACAAATTATTGATCCTTAAGGTGTCTTAAATGCATAACAAAGAAAATCTGAGTAAAAATATGTGTTTTATATTTTGTAATTTATTATTAATAAGTTAATAATAAAGAACTATACATTTGCTTTTGAATGTTTCACTTTTTGTATATTTTCTTCAATTTTTTCATTGAAAAGTAGTGTGTAGTATTTGCTTCTAAAGATTATTTATTATCTCACTTGATACTTTTATTAACTCTTTAACTCTTTCCCAAAATTGTGTGTATGTGTGTATGCATGTATGAATGACAGAAAGATGGGCCTACCTGTGGATCATAGTTTAGATGTTTTACTGACTAGAGAAGAGAATATTGTATAATTTTTCATTAGTGTCATCAATGGATAATTATTTCTAATCAGTTACTCAGGTAGAAGTAACCTTATAGATTATGGTTTCCTATTTCCTTTGTTCTAAGTGTGATTAACTTTTGAAACTGTACTTTACAAAGAATAACTTCAGAAGCACACTTAAGATATATATTGTTTGAATGAAAATTTCTATGGCTTTTATAAAGGCAAATCATTAATCTTTTGGAAGATCTAAAGAAAATGGAAGAGCATGGAAAAATTTCATGTGAAGAAATTCTTAGAAAACTTCACTCAATTGAATATGAAAATGAAACTCTGAATCTTGAGAACACAAAATTAAAGGTATTATGTGTTTGTGTGTATGTATATCATGTTGTATAATGACAACTTAGTCCTTTGTAGAAGTAGCTTGAAGTAACAACACTTTCAGAAGTATGCTGTTGTATCATGTATCTTTTATGTTTCTCAGAGTTTTAGAATATCATTATAATAAGTAATTCTAAAACTGTATCTTTGTATCTTTACATACATATATATGGACAATGCTTATATATTTGAATGTTTACAGTTGTATACACAGATACATGTAAAAATTGTTTTCAGTAGTACTGAATAAGATTTATGAAGCTGAATAACTGTCTCTTTGTCTCAACCTAAGAGAATTTATTTATTCTCCAATTTTAGCAGTTTAGGTGCATCTCCAAAAATACATTAACTTTAATGCACATAAGATTATTTTTAGGTGTCATGGTTATGGTAGGGTATAGCCTCAGGCTTGGTCCATTTGAAACCAGAAAGTATATTTTTGGCTGCTTCATAACTGGAAAGAATTTTCCAACTTAATCAAATCTGAGGGACAATTGAGTTTTTATGTACCAGAGAAAAGATGTAGAAGCTTTTATACTTCCTGGGAAAAAGGATATTTGAGTTCCCACTCATAGATATGTGTAACCTGATGAGACCTGACTAAAGAGGATGACATCATTTTCAGTTCCTTAATACTGTTTTTGGAGGACAGTAAATAGAAGACAAAAAAATCTGGGAAAAAAAGGCAAAAATTGGCAGTTCAAAACCAGAGTGGCATCAGAGAACTGAGCTACTTTTTAGCTCTCTACCCTGCCATTCAAATGGGTGATGGGACTCCATCCATTATATATCCAAGATTCAAACAACAGGATGGAGGGAAACAAAAGATGAATTAAGATGATTTATCTCTCCCCTTTTCCCCATTTCCTCCTCTTTATGGAGACATCCTGAAAGTTCCATACCACTTGATTCTTCTCCTTATTTAGGTATTAATATATGGCTTCCTCTGGGCTTCCCTGGTGGCTCAGGTTAAAATGTCTGCCTGCAATGTGGAAGACCCGGGTTCGATCCCTGGGTTGGGAAGATCCCCTGGAGAAGGAAATGGCAACCTACTCCAGTACTTTTGCCTGGAGAATCCCACAGAGGGAGGAGCCTGGCAGGCTACAGTAAATAAGGTCATAAAGAGTGGGACACAACTGAGCTACTTCACTTTCACTTTCATATGGCTTCCTCCAGTTAAAAGGGAGACTAGATAATGGAGCCTTCTAGTGATCCTGCTGCTACTGCTGCTAAGTCGCTTCAGTCGTGTCTGACTCTGTGCGACCCCATAGATGGCAGCCCACCAGGTTCCCCCATCCCTGGGATTCTCCAGGCAAGAGTACTGGAGTGGGTTGCCATTTCCTTCTCCAATGCATGAAAGTGAAAAGTGAAAGTGAAGTCGCTCAGTCGTGTCCGACTCTTAGCGACCTCATGGACTGCAGCCTACCAGGTTCCTCTCTCCATGGGATTTTCCAGGCAAGAGTACTGGAATGGGGTGCCATTGCCTTCTCCAAGTGATCCTGAGCTCTAGTCAAATATGAATATTCCTTATTTTCTGCAGTTTGTTCATATTTTCCTCTATCCCTATAGTTTTACTGTTTTTACAGTTTGGAATTTTTTTTCTCAAGTATTTAAATCCTACCTTTTCTTTAAAGTTCAGTTTAAATGCTCCTTCCTCCCAAAATCTCCTCAATTAGGATAAATCTTTCCTCACAAACTCCCATCTTTTATGCAGAGGATGCGTAGGGGAGGTGTGACATATAGTTAGTTCTCATTCAATATTTATTGAACAATTCTTTTCCTATTAATTTATTTTGATTGGAAGATAATTACTTTACAATATTGTGATGGATTTTGCCATACATCAACATGAATCAGCCACAGGTATACATGTGTCCCCCTATCCAGAATCCCCTTCCCACCTCTCTTCCCACCCCATCCCTCTGGGTTGTCCAAGAACACCAGCTTTGGGTGCCCTGCTTCATGCCTTGAACTTGCACTGGTCATCTGTTTTACATATGGTAATGTATGTGCATGTTTCAATGGTATTCTCTCAAATCATCCCACCCTTGCCTTCTCCCACTTGAGTCCAAAAGTCTGTTCTTTACATCTTGTCTTCTTTGCTGCCATTCAGGTATGATCATTGGTACCATCTTTCTAAATTCCATATACATGTGTTAATATACATATATGTGTGTTAGTATAATTTGCCTTTCTCTTTCTGACTTGTTTCACTCTGTATAATAGGCTCTGGTTCATCCAGGTTCATCATTAGAACTGACTCAGATACGTTCCTTTTTATAGCTGAGTAATATTCCATTATGTATATGTACCACAACTTCCTTATCCATTCATCTACCATTGGACATCTAGGTTGCTTCCATGTCCTAGCTGTTGTACATAGTGCTGCAGTGAACATTGGGGTACTGAAATGTGTCTGAAATGTGTCTCTTTCAGTTCTTGTTTCCTCTGGGTATATGCCTAGCAGTGGAATTGCTGGGTTATATGGCAGTTCTGTTTGCAATTTTTTAAGAAATCTCCACACTGTTCTCCATAGTGGCTGTACTAGTTCACACTCCACCAACAGTGAAAGAGGGTTCGCTTTTCTCTATACCCTCTCCAGCATTTATTGTTTGTGGACTTTTTGATGATTCCATTCTGACCAGCATGAGATGATACCTCATTGTGGTTTTAATTTGCATTTTTCTAATAATGAGTGAGGTTGAGCATCTTTTCTTATGTTTATTAATCATCTGTATGTCTTCTTTAGAGAAATGTTTATTTAGGTTTTTTGCCCATTTTTTGATTGGGTTGTTCATTTTTCTGGTATTGAGCTGTATGAATTGCTTGTATATTTTGGAGATTAATTCTTTGTCAGTTGTTTTGTTTGCTATTATTTCTCCCATTCTGAGAGCTGTCTTTTCACCTTGCTTATAGTTTCCTTTGTTGTGCAAAAGCTTTTAAGTTTAATTAGGTCGCATTTGTTTATTTTTGTTTTTATTTCCATTACTCTGGGAGGTGGCTTATAGTGGTTCTTGCTGAGATTTATGTCGGAGAGTGTTGTGCCTATGTTTTCCTCTAAGAGTTTTATAGTCTCTGGTCTTACATTTAAGTCTTTAACCCATTTTGAATTTATTTTTTGTATGGTGTTAGAAAGTGTTCTAGTCTCATTCTTTTGTAGGTCAGTCACTCAGTCATGTCTGACTCTCTGTTACCCCATGAATTGCAGCACGCCAGGCCTCCCTGTCCATCACCAACTCCCGGAGTTAACTCAAACTCACGTCCATCGAGTCGGTGATGCCATCCAGCCATCTCATCCTCTGTCGTCCCCCTTCTCCTCCTGCCCCCAATCCCTCCCAGCATCAAAGTCTTTTCCAATGAGTCAACTCTTCGCATGAGGTGGCCAAAGTACTGGAGTTTCAGCTTCAGCATCATTCCTTCCAAAGAACACCCAGAGCTGATCTCCTTCAGAATGGACTGGTTGGATCTCCTTGCAATTCAAGCAACTCTCAAGAGTCTTCTCCAACACCACAGTTCAAAAGCATCAATTCTTTGGTGCTCAGCTTTCTTCACAGTCCAACTCTCACATCCATACATGACCACTGGAAAAACCATAGCCTTGACTAGACACACCTTTGTTGGCAAAGTAATGTCTCTGCTTTGCAATATGCTGTCTAGGTTGGTCATAACTTTCCTTTCAAGGAGTAAGCGTCTTTTAATTTCATGGCTGCGGTCACCATCTGCAGTGATTTTGGAGCCCAGAAAAATAAAGTCTGACGCTGTTTCCACTGTTTCCCCATCTATTTGCCATGAAGTGATGGGACCGGATGCCATGATCTTCGTTTTCTGAATGTTGAGCTTTAAGCCAACTTTTTCACTCTCCTCTTTCACTTTCATCAGGAGGCTTTTTAGTTCCTCTTCATTTTCTGCCATAAGGGTGGTGTTATCTGCATATCTGAGGTTATTGATATTTCTCCCGGCAATCTTGATTCCAGCTTGTGCTTCTTCCAGCCCAGCGTTTCTCTTGATGTACTCTGCATATAAGTTAAATAAGCAGGGTGACAATATACAGCCTTGACATACTCCTTTTCCTATTTGGAACCAGTCTGTTGTTCCATGTCCAGTTCTAACTGTTGCTTCCTGACCTGCATATAGGTTTCTCAAGAGGCAGGTCAGGTGGTCCAGTATTCCCATCTCTTTCAGAATTTTCCACAGTTTATTGTGATCCACACAGTCAAAGGCTTTGGCATAGTCAATAAAGCAGAAATAGATGTTTTTCTGGAACTCTATCACCTCCACTAGCTTTGTTCGTAGTGATAGTTGACCAGTTTTCCCAGCACCGCTTGTTAAAGAGACTGTCTTTTCTCCATTGAACATTTTTGCCTCTTTTGTCAATGATAATGTATCTATACATGCATGGATTTATCTCTGGACTTTCTATCTTGTTCCATAGATGTATATTTCTGTCTTTGTGCCAGAACTATACTGTCTTGATGTCTGTAGCTTTGTAGTATAGTCTGAAGTCAGGAAGGTTGACTCCTCCAATACCATTCTTCTTTCTCAAGATTGCTTTGGCTATTCAGGGTTTTTTGTGTTTCCATAGAAATTGTGAAATTATTTGTTCTAGTTCTGTGAAAATTACCGTTGGTAGTTTGATAGGGATTGCATTGAATCTACAGATTGCTTTGGGTAGTATACTCATGTTCACTATATTGACTCCTCCAATCCAAGAACATGGTATATTTCTCCATCTATTTGTGTCATCTTTGATTTCTTTCATCAGCGTTTTATAGTTTTCTATACACAGGACTTTTGTTTCTTTTGGTAAATTTATTCCTAAGTATATTATTCTTTTGAATGAATTCTTTAAATGTTTTATCCTAGAAGAGGAAGCAGCGTTATTGATTATGTTTATATTTTCTTAATTTCCTTAATATCCTTCAGAGAGGGAATTAGGATGTTTCATTAATTATGTCTGGTTTTTAATTACATATAAAAATCATTGAGTTAAAGTTTATATATTATCATATTCTATTAATAATTTAAAAATATGTATTTTTAACACATTATTCTCTGAATTTTATTCAAGGAAAAACATCCAGGTATATTTGGCATATGTTATATACAATATAAAATTGTCTAGATGTCGTATTTTGTTACTTTCTCTTATTTCAGAATAATTTTAGATTTTAGTTTCAAATGAAGATGATACTAGCTGATACTGTTTCCAAGGCCCAGTGACCTCCTCTATAAAAAACAACAACAATTATTTGGAGTTTTACAAAGTTCTATTTGTTCATTATAGACAGTTTGAAAAACAGAAAATCTAAAAATCACCTATGATCTCACAAATGAAAGAAATGAAGTTACTATTTTAGCACATATATAATTTGGGGGATTTTGGATTACTTTCATATTTTTTTGCTATTATAAATAAAAATGTAGATGGTTTTAGTCTTTTTTGCATATATATATATATTTTTGAGGATAAATTTGTGGAAGTAGAATTATATGGTCAAAAGAAAGACCCATTCTTAATTTTGGTATTATATATTTACAAATCACCCATCATAAATGGGTCCTTATACTTTTGGCAACATTTGACAATTTTAAAACAAATCTCTCCAAATTTGATAAGTAATCTTACCTAGTTTTGGGGATTTAGATACCATCTATATCCTGAGGGCTCTCAAATCTATATCTCTCTAGCCTAGAACTTGGCCCTGAATTCTAGACATATTATGTATTCTACTGCTTACTTGAAATCTCCTCTTGGATATTTCATAGATGTCTTAAAGTTGTCATGTTCAAAATAGAGCTCCTGTATTCTTCAGTATGGTTCATCCTACAAAATTTCCCTTGCCTCAGTTAATAGCAGTCATCCTTTCTATTACTTGACTCCTTTCTTTCATACCTACAATCCAGTTTGTCAGCAAATCTACTTCAAATACATCCAGAATTTAACCACTTCTCTCCAGCATCACTGTCATTGTCCTGGTTCAGCCCATCATCATATCTCATTATAGTGACTTCCTACCTGCTTATTTAACTTATATCCAAGAGTACATCATGAGAAATGCTGGACTGGAAGAAGCACAAGCTGGAATCAAGATTGCCGGGAGAAATATCAATAACTTCAGATATGCAGATGACACTGCCCTTATGGCAGAAAGTGAAGAGGAACTAAAAAGCCTCTTGATGAAAGTGAAAGAGGAGAGTGAAAAAGTTGGCTTAAAGCTCAACATTCAGAAATCGAAGATCATGGCATCCGGTCCCATCACTTCATGGGAAATAGATGGGGAAACAGTGGAAACAGTGTCAGACTTTATTTTTCTGGGCTCCAAAATCACTGCAGATGGTGACCGCAGCTATGAAATTAAAAGACGCTTACTCCTTGGAAGGAAAGTTATGTCCAACCTAGATAGCATATTCAAAAGCAGAGACATTACTTTGCCAACAAAGGTGTGTCTAGTCAAGGCTATGGTTTTTCCTGTGGTCATGTATGGATGTGAGAGTTGGACTGTGAAGAAGGCTGAGCGCCGAAGAATTGATGCTTTTGAACTGTGGTGTTGGAGAAGACTCTTGAGAGTCCCTTGGACTGCAAGGAGATCCAACCAGTCCATTCTGAAGGAGATCAGCCCTGGGATTTCTTTGGAGGGAATGATGCTGAAGCTGAAACTCCAGTACTTTGGCCACCTCATGCGAAGAGTTGACCCATTGGAAAAGACTCTGATGCTGGGAGGGATTGGGGGCAAGAGGAGAAGGGGACGACAGAGGATGAGATGGCTGGATGGCATCACTGACTCGATGGACGTGAGTCTGAGTGAACTCTGGGAGTTGGTGATGGACAGGGAGGCCTGGAGTGCTGCGATTCATGGGGTCGCAAAGAGTCGGACACGACTGAGCGACTGAACTGAACTCAACTTCTTCTCTGCTTCTGCCATTCCCTCTGCAGTCAGCATTCAGTGTAGTAGTAGAGTAGTTCCTATAAAAATCTAAGTCATCTTCAGACCATGCCACTGCTCTTGGTTAACAGAGTAAACATCTATAAGACATTATACTATCTGACCTCTGACATTACCTCTCTGACCTATCTTCTTCCACACTTTGCTTTTTCTTGCTTTCTGCTACATTGGCCTTCTTTCTGTTTTCCTCTAACTGACCAGGTTTTCTCCCACTATGGCCTCTTCCCTCAATGGGCAACACATCCTTTTGGTGTTTACTCCAGAGTCTCTTTTTCAGGAGGCCTTCCTGGTAGCCCATTCTCAACTTGTCCTTACTATCTTGCTATCATGTATGATATATCTTGCATCTTGTTCTTGTTTTCTTTGTCTGTATACTCCTTGTTTTTGTCTGTCTATACATGGAATACATTAAGCTCATGATGGAAGGGGTTTTTGCTTTTTATGTTCACTACTAAAAGACTATATCCAGTGCTTAGGGCATTTTGTAATAACTGGTAAGGATATTTTTTTCATGTATTTTTCATCATTTACATTTCTGCCTTTGGGAATTAACTACTAATTATCCTTTACATGTCTTTTTTTTTTTTCAAAATTATTATATAAGGGTTCTCTCTATATTAAGGGTATTAATCTTTTGTCATAATCCTTTACTTTTTTTCACATTTTGTTAGCCTGTTTAATACTTTGAGGGGCTCTGAAATTTTGGAGATACACATGAACCTATGTATGTATATGAGTATGTGTATAATATATATATATATTTATATATATATATATATATATTTTTTTTTTTTTTCCCTTTACGGCTTCCTTTGGGAGTCTCTCACATTTCTGCACATCTTGGGAGCAACGTACTGACTATGATCTAGAAACAGACTTATCTTTTCAAGGATGTTTGTATAGTGAACATCCTTGGAAGATAGTAGTGTTTCCTTCTACCAAAAGGCATGCCTACTGCCTGTTATAAGAGATTTGGGTTCCCTAAATTTGGAGTTGCATCTCTGTATGTCTCAGTATGTGTACAGGTGTCATTGGCCCTCTTGGTATTGCTTTGGAGGAAGTAAGGCTTGGGAAACTAACACAAACACTGATATAAGACTCACCCAGGAATCTTGTGTCTTCTGCTAGTATCCATGAGACTATGCTAGGCTAACTGGTAGTCTTGGGGGGTAAAAATTTCAGACTTTTACAGTTCTTGATATCGTCTTTTGATTTTATGCTTAGTTAGGTTTTTACTATTCTAAAATTAAATCAAATTTTACCTGAATCTTCTGTGAAAAAAAGTGTAAGCTTAATTTTTTAAAATATTTAACACATTAAAATAAATGTATGATTGACCAATGTAAAAATCATGTTTGCTGAAAGTGTATTGTTAACCTGTTTTTTCCTAGTGAATGATTGTCTTATTACCATTATAGTGATCCATATTTTCCCCATTTATTTAAAAATCCAATCTTTGTCATATAATAAATATAATCTTAATGTATTTTTTTTCTATTCCATAGACCCCTGTATTATATAGAGAGGGGTCAGACACAACTTGGTGACTGAACAACAACATACATTTTAATATCTAATAAGTACTGAGATTCTCTACTTAGTATCCTTTAAAATTTTTATTAGTCTCTTCTGTTTTTCCATATGAATTTTAAATTAATTTTCTCATATTGGTCTTCCCCTCAACTGTTTTGGTTGTAATTATAGTAAAGTTGTATTGATTTGTAAAAAACTGATATGTCAATAGTATTGAGTCCCCCTTCCAAATGTGGTCTTTCTATTGTTCAAGTCTTTTATGTCAATAAATTTTTAAAGTTAAAAAATATGTTTTTAATAAATAACTTTTTGAAATTCTTAATTTTAATGGTAATTATATGCAGTCAGAAATAAGCTAATTTTATTAGCTTCGTTGATAAATGAGTTAATTTTTAATGCATCGAAATACAAATGAATTCTAATGATTTATAAAATCTATTTATATATTCCTTAATAGACTACACTTGCTGCTTTGAAGGATGAGATTGCCTCTGTTGAAAATGAACTCTTAGAATTGCAAGAAGTAGAAAAACAACAGAAAACCCTTATTGAAGTTTATAAAACTCAGGTAACCATTGCATTTATTTTAATGTTTGTTAAACTTGGTAGATAATTTAAACACTGTATTTGTTTATGGTTTAAAAAAGCAGAATTGAGGAAAGGTGGAGTTATTGTGATAAAATATGATTTATCTCAAAATATTTCTTAAGGTTCCAAATTCATAAATTGATTCTTCTTATTCCTAATTTGAATGCTCTGTTTATATTGGATATTCCTAAAAGTGATCTAAAATTAATTGCATAGGTGTAATGGAACTTATAGTAATCTTGTTAGTAAATTTTAGTTATATTTGTCATCTTGTATTTTTAATGGTATTGATTTAGAATAATGACTCCATTCAAGGGTCATTAAAGCACAATATTTCCTCCTTGCATCTTAATAAAGTATAATTCAGATTTATTCTCATGAAAGACCTGGAAAAGAACATATGTATTGAATAGAGCATGTGTTAATTGGTAATTTATAGAAAAGCTTATGATTTAGAAATACAGTATTTAAGAAAAACTTCATTTGAAAGATGAGACATATGCAGGTCCTTGAATGATGGGTAACAAATTGGTCAACAAGGACCTTATTTTCATGAAAGAGAGTGTTTGAATTGAAGGATAATGAACTAAAGGTTAAAGCTGAAGGAGGGAAATAATGTAGGTAAGTAGGAAGGACTCCATTCCCATGGATTAGATGGGAAACTGGAGTTGAGACTAAAATTCAGTTAGAATATTCCAGTTATCCCTGCTGGAGCTAAGAGTGGAGGCTGTGATGGACTGTGTGATGCCTCACTGAAAATATCATCTGGGTCTTCCAGCTGGTGGTTCTGATTTAACCCTCCATGAAGAATACTGTGAATGAGTATATTCTTGGCTCTGGGTCTTGTATAAAGTGCTTAGGTTTTTTGTTTTTTATTTAACAGATTTTGATGTGTAGAGTGAAATAGTTGCTTTGGGAGCTAGTTTGGACCAGAGACCAATTCTTTAAAGTGACATTGACCTGCTAATGAAGGTCTCTCTCTAATATTCAGAGCTCAGGTGAAGATTCTAGAAGTATTATGGGAAAAGACAGGTAAATCACAAAAGGATTGTGAATCAGAGTAGAGCACTGAGTGGTTCTTGTATTTAAAGAAGGAATAACATTAGATAAACATACTGATGGTACTAATAGGGTAATGATAATGGGTTTAAAATAGAAATTTTAAAATTTAAATTCACATTTTTAGCTTTTTATTTCATATAATGGTCCTAATAAGAAAATAATGCGTATTACTGTAATATTTTTTATTTTCAGATACAAAAGCTGCAAGAAGCAGCTGAAATGGTAAAAAGCAGATGCAAAAATTTGCTACAAGAAAATAGCCTAATAACAAAAAACAAAAATAAAAAATTAAAAAAGGTTAGCTTGACATTTTAAATAATGAAATGTTTTATTTATGTTTTGTACTGTATGAATTTTATATGAATTCTTTTATATAAATTTTATATAAATTCTTTGATTTTCTTTAGTTTAGACTTAGGAATTACCTGTTCTCGATTTCTGTGGCAATTTGTTTTCTAAGTAAGTAATGTGTCTTCTAGACCTGAAATATGTTAATATATTTTTTTAATTGTTCCTAAATATTTAAAAAATAACATAAATATTTAATTTTTCTGATACAAGAGGAGACTTAAGTAGCATCAAAAAATGGTTATCACTGAGCTTTGTGCAAATCTTTCATTTTTAATCTCACCTTTTTTATTCTGATACTAAATATTTTGTGTAAAAAAACAAAGAAAATATTCTCTTCTAAATGCTTTTTTGGAAGAAAAGTAACATTAAAAGCAAAAAGAACCCTTTTTTTTTTTTTTCAAAAACAAAATCATTTCCTTTTTTTTTTCCACCCTATTGCAAAAGAATGAGGGGAAGGTCAGTGTTGGCAAGTTATGATGTTTTTGTGAATATTTTTAAGTTTTAAATGGAACCGCATCCTTTTTTGGGTCTTCTCACATTGCTTTTGGTAAGGAAGCAGTGAAACTTGTAGGACGCTGACACCCCTGACTCCTGGCTGGGGAGGTCATGAGATGTTACTGGTTAGTTGAGTGTAATAAGGTGACTGTCTCTGGGTTGTCCCCACATCTTGGAATTGAGAAGTCTGAGTAAGACACCAGTGTGAAGAAGAGGTCAGTCAGAGCAGGCTTCTCTGCTGGTTAAAAGAGGGAAAGGTAGCCCATTAGATGTGCAACTTACTACTTTTCACCTATTTTTAGCAGCCCAGAGAAGAAATCATTTCATACCTCTTGGTTACTTTTTCTCATGAGACATACCAATGCAAATGCCTCCTCTTTTATAGGCAACACTATAAATAAAAATCTATTTTAGAAAACCTGTTCAAAAGGCTGAAGAGGCTGGAGCCTGTGCAGGGTTTTCAGATACTATGAGGTCACAGTGTTTTGTTACTGGTATTAAACCAGATAAGCTATTTTTTAAAGTGAAACGCTTCCTTTTTCTTGTCCACTGTTTTAAGTCTCTTGTCTTTCTCATGGGCTCTTAGATGTTTGGGGACCCAGAGGCAGGCATTTTTCTAATTTTATCATTTGTCATCCAGAAGGCCTGATGTTGCATAGTAGCTCTCGGTATTCCCTGTCTTGGGGAAACGTCTAGCTTTTGTTTTTCTTCCCTGTGAACATCCTAGGTGCCCTATGTCTTGTTATTTCCTCTTAATTATTAGTTCAAGCAATTTTTATGGTTGCTTCTTGTCACATCTCTACAAAAGTGCCACCGTGAGGAATTGTAGCAGCCCAGAGATAATATAGGTACAATTAGATTTGTTCTTAGTAATATAGTAACATTAATGATCAAATTATAGTCTCCTGAATACTACTGATATTAGGTATTTTGAATTTACATACAGCAAACCTCACTAATTCCAACTAAGCTGAGTGCAGCAAGGCTGCTTTATTCAAAATATCTTGAGTTACCAAATTTTGGACAAAATTCTATAGTTACTTCAGACTGATGGCTGGACAGCAGAAGACTACTGTACTAGCCTTCTTAGTAATGTCTGTGCTTGCATATAAATGACAGGACAGAGTCAAAAGTTTACTTTCCTAAGGAATTTAAACATTTGACCTGTAAGCTAATATCACCATATTCATTTACTCAACAAACTTTTTGTACACTAATTAAAGTCCAACCTACTTTTGTGTTCTATATTCTTATTTAACGGGTGGGCTTCCCTGGTGGCTCAGATGGTAAAGAATTAACCTATCATGCAGGAGACTCAGGTTCAATCCCTGGGTCGAGAAGATCCCCTGGGGAAGGGATTGGCAGAATGTGCCTGGAGAATTCCATGGGCAGAGGAGCCTGGCGGCAGTCCGTGGGGTCATAAAAAGTCAGATATGACTGAGAAAGTTTCACTTTTCATTCTTATTTAGCATAGTCAAACTTAAAGTTTATTCTTATTTATTTGGTTAAATCTCTTTTTATAAACTCTTATACCTAAAATATTTATTATATTACAGGCATATCTAGTATTTAAGATAGTAAAAACATGAATGCTGAATGTGTGATCTTGCACTTATTTCCCTAATGCTACAACTCAGATGAGAGGCCAGATGGAGTCTCATCTGAAGGAGTTAGAACGTGTCCGCGATTCCTTGACGGCGGTGGAACAGAGGCTTCAGGAGTGTCAGGAGAGTCTGCAGCACCACAAAGGGAAGTGTGCAGACCAGGCACACACCGTTAGGGAGCTTCAGGGCCAGGTGTCCAGCCATCATTTTGATTTTCGTTAGATGTGTCAAATGCTTTGGAATAATTTCGCCAGTTGAGGGCATTCCTGTCAGGGGCTGATTATTTTACTCTTATCTAAATAAGTTGATAAAATGTCAGTTTCTTGTGAATACTGTGATTATTTTGTAAGCTCTTCTTGTTAGTATTTTATAATGAAAAATGGTAGTTAAAATTGCTAATTTAGTTTATTCATACAAATCTATATTTAGACATTTGAGGACAGTAATAGCATGAGAGAAGGAGCAAAGCTTTGTTTACACGTATATTTTTGATGTCAGGATAAGATAAATTATTGAAATTTACCATATAAAAATTAGAATTTATTTCTGTTAGAATTATGTGCAAGTTTATTTGGGTTATTCTCAATTATTTTTTTAAAGATATACTTTTTCACTGCATCTGAAGAGAGAGATCATGGGTTTCATATAGCCATCTCTTAATTAAATGCCTAACACATAGTAAACACTTAATAAATATTTTTTAATCTTTTTTTTTCAAAGAAGCATGTCCAAAGGTGGTGGCACATCTCTTTTTTTGCAAAATAATTTTAGGAAGAATTCCCTATCTTCCAGATTAACCCGGGTTTAATATTGAAGATCATCCTCTTTTTAAAAGAACGCAAACAAAACTTTGCTTAGTCTATCTCCTGAGAAGAAATCTTTCTAGGAAAGTGTCAAATCACACTAACTGAAATATGAGAAAAAAATTTTTTTTCAAAACTGCATTATTTAAAGCTTTTAAAGCAGTGGAAAAAATATTCTTTTTTGGTGTAGGCAAGTGTATCTTTGGTTGATTTGCTTATCTGTTTTGTTTTGCTTCTCACAAATATGTTTTTTATTCAATAGTTACAACTTCACAGATATTCAATTATTAATCACTGCCTATAGGTGAATCAGAAAACTGTAAGAGTAATCCTAAGTATCCAACAATAGGAGGTTACTGTATAAAATCTTCACATTTACTTAACAAAATACATGTTCTTTTTCAATAAAACATTACTCAGAATGTTTTATTTGCCATCTTACAGTAAAAATTTTAGTAAATAATTTTCCATGAGGCAGCAATAATTTTTTAAAAAAATCCAGGAATTTAAGAATTTGTTTTTTAACAATGTAATATTTCTTGGTGTCTCTCTGTGTAGGGGTAATAATATTTATACCATCTTCTTTTTTATAATTGTTCTAGCAGTAAACTATGTAGATTTCTCTGGAAGTCACTTATAAAGAAAATAACCAAGAAAACTTTTTTCTCTTTTAGGTTGACGAAAATCATAATCTTCTGACAAAGCTTTCTCTGGAAGAGGAAAATTATCTTATTCAGTTAAAGTGTGAAAACCTTAAACAGTAAGTATTAAATTGACTTAAAGTTGGTATTACATTTTTTTCTACACACTATAATTTTAAAATATATGTCTTCTGTAAAAAGAAAATTAGAACAGATGGATGCAGAAAATAAAGAACTTGAAAAGAAGCTGGCAAACCAAGAAGAATGTCTTAAGCACAGCAATCTTAAGTTTAAAGAGAAATCTGCAGAATATACAGCACTGGCCAGGCAGCTGGAAGCTGCTTTAGAAGAAGGAAGACAAAAGGTACAGATGGGCTTTATTTAGAAACATTTTAATTAGATTACCAAAGAGTCATCTTTTTAAACAGACGATATCTCATCTTGCCAAACCTACAGTTATTGTTTTTATCCTGATGACAGGGTGAAGGGAGCAATTACATTTTTGTTTTTTATCTACTTTTCCCTTTTGGAGCTAAACAGATATGTTACTGGTCCGGAGTTACTTCACTAAATAAATGGTGATGTGGCAGGGTAAAGGGCAGGAATGGAAAACACTTTATAGGAATCGCCCTTCTTCTTTTTTTTAAATGAAACCAGAGCAGATATGCAAGTTACTGAACCTTTTGGTTTTGATTGAGATTCAGTGAGCTATAAAGCTCAACTCCCTTTTGGCAAATGTTGTAAAAATAAATATGGGCAAGAATTAATTTCCAGTTAAATCCATATGATTAGCATTTAATAAATATCTCACTGTCTGTTGAGACGCATTCTGTTAGTGCTTCTGATACAAAGATGAGTAAGAACTGGCCTCAGCTCTCAGGACACTCAAGTTCAGTAGGGAAACAACATGTGAACAGACAGTATCATCCAGCAAGTAGTTGCTGTAATGTAGGGAAGACACAAGGGACACTGCCAGGTGGATTAGTTCAATCTGGAGATGTGGAGAAATGATTCAGGAAGATCTCAAAGAAGAGGTAAATTTATCAAATAATTTGAAAATGTAATCTTGAAAGACACGAGGTGGGCTTTGGAATTCACAAGAGGTGGCTTTGAATTCTGGCCCTGACACATTATATCCCAACCCAAGGCAAGCTACTTTCCAAACTTTAGTTTCTTAATTGGTAAAACGGGGAAGATGAGTTTCCTCATAGGATTGAATGACACTGGAAAGAGATTGTCTATACCCTGATGACTCTCAGAAGTATATCTCTACCACAGACTTCTTTCTTTCCTGACATCTAAATTCGTATGCTCTGCTATTTATTTATCTCCTCTTAACATTTTTAGGCAACTCAGACTTTACATGTCCAACACCAGACTTTGAATGTCTCTCTGAACTCTTCTACCTGTGGTCTTTCGCAATCCTGTTAAAGGCAATTCCACAAGAGTCAGAGAACTTCTGATACCCTTGAACTCTTTAAGTGTCACATAGATATATTTTGATATTTTTTAACCTCTGGGAAAGCTATTTAAGTTGACTTTGAAAGACATATCATTGAATGAAAGCTAAGTAGTAAAATGTACTGCCAATGATAGAAATGTAATCCAGGTTTCTCAGTCCCAGCCTGTGGGAGGAGAAGTGACTTTAGCCTGGGTTCAGACTACATGAACCTTGGAAATGCTGGATGCTCTCAGATTTCTTCTCAAAAGTATTCAGAGTCCTCAGAGATGTGTCTGCCCTCTGCTTTCCTTCCTGCTGCGGTGAAATGTGGAGCTGTCTCTACTGCCGCGTGAAGAGTGCCGTCACTGCCCTGTCACTGTTGTCCATACCGCAGGGCATTGTAAAGGACACGGATACTTGTCCTGGGGGCTCTTTCTCCCAAAGCTTCAAATGCTGTTAGAATTCTTCTCTCACAATCACCCTTGGAATTTGTGCACTAGAAATCTTTGTAAATAACTTTATAACAACTTAGAACTTAGTCCGTGGGAGTTAGGTTAGAGGACAGTCCTTCCTACTAGCTCCTTGCTCCTCAACTAGTCTCTGCCTCCACTTTCATTCTTGTGGTTCCAACCCACCTTTCCTGCAAATAGGTTCCCATGTATCTGAATCCTTGGATAACATCGCTAAGCTAGACTTTCTGCTGAAATAAACCATCAGAGAAATACGAAAACTCAAATTCAGACCATTTTGGAAGTGAATGAATGAAAAACCAATCTAGTGTGTGTGTGTGTGTGTGTGTGTGTGTGTGGTGTGAATATCATCTCTCCTGCCCCCAGTTCTCTCCATCCAAGTCTATAATCAGCATTGATAGTGGACTTTCTATGTCCCACCACCACTTTGGATGCCATGATAAATATAAATTCTGTAAAAACATGGCAGTTAATCTCAGCAGATTGTGGAAATACAGTATTGGGGAAAACCTGCCTACGTCGCATCTGTGGTAATATATACACCTCTTCCACTTCAAGCTACTTTTTCAGATACTTCCATACCAAACAGGAGAATGCATGCTTATACTATATGTGTTTCTCAAGGTACAACACCTTTAAACACTTTGTAGTTAAGTTGTCTAATATCCAAATAATATCTATTTGGAAAGAAGAGATACAGTATAATTATTCAAGGCTTTAAATTATATCTTAAAGAAAGCACATTTAGCTCTTCTATTCTTTCAACTAAAATTACAGGTTTCTGAAGAAATAGAGAAAATGTCATCTAGAGAAAGGGCTTTACAAGTCAAAATAGTAGATCTGGAAAATGAGCTTAGAAAGAAAAATGAAGAACAAAATCAACTTGTTTGCAAAATGAACAGTGTAAGTATTAGTATGGCTTAATGTATTTTCATTAAAAATAAGTGAGCATTTAACATTCTTACCATGGAGTTTTAGTTAAACAGTTAACATACAAAGTGAAGGGAATCAAGGCTATTACTTTACTGATAGTACTAAAAGTAACAAATAATATAAATCATAAAAATAAAAATGTCAGCATTTGGCCAAAGAATTATTATCCTGCATCCTTGGTAGCTTCTATTACATTTCCCCCAAAGTCTCATCAGGCCCTTTCTCTGCATATTATTTTTACATGACATATGCTTAATGAAAGTTACAGATATCATTTACTTGTTTTCTTTCTATTATGAATTTTTCATTTTTAAGATAAACACTATGATTAGATTTTGATAGTATTAAATAATGAATATTTTAGGAAGTTATAAGTTGATGATTTAGATGTTTAGTTATATCTGCATATGAGGTGGATGCTTGGGTCTACTCAGTCATAAAATGAGAATACCAAATTGGCTGTGTTTAGTTAGTCTTCTGTTTTTTCTCCTAACTATTCATGAAATAGTTGGTGTAATATACTATGAAAACTAGCACGAATTGTGATTGACTTAGTTGAAAATTATTTACTAAACAGTGACATAGGAAATAATAACTTTTATTTTTTCCAGGAGCCAGACTCCATTTTAACTATTTTTTCATTCCCAAGCATGTAAACCATTGAAAACCTGAAAGGTTCAAAAGTTAAATATTTTAGCCATCATTATTAGTTTAATTTTATTACCATCAAAAGTTTCATGGCAATTTAATCAGAACAAAACATTTCTCATCTTTAGTTTAGCACAGGCCTTTGCTTTATTTCACAATATTTTTTAGTCACTGTCAGAGTTTCTGTTATATTGTAAAATGTGCAATATTCTGTGTGTAATTGAAACTTCTAAAAAATGAGTATATTAAAATAAGGTATGTGTGTTATAATATTCCTAGTACTTGGTTAAAGCTGCTAAAATAAGTAAATTTAAGATCTGATGTTTTGTTAAGCTTGATGATTTTTACAGTAGTAAAAATTTAGAATTTTTTAGAAATTCTGACCCTGGATTTGGACATTGCTGAAAAATGGGTTTATTTGTGTCCCTTCCCGGGAGCAGTTCAGTTGGCAGTTTCAGATATTTGTTTTATATACACGCCTTAGCTCCATCTGAATTGTAAGCACCCTGAGAGGCTGTCTCATAGTTAATTGTATGCTGCTGTCTTCCATCGTGCCTGCCCCATAGCAGCAGGCCTCTACAGATTTTCTGCCCAGTGCTTCAGAGGGAGAGAGAGGGAATAGATACACAGACCCAAGGGTGACCCTCAGCGGCCTACTCTAGATCAAGAAGCCTGAAATGTCTTTGGAATATATATTAAATCTATGTACATTTTGCATTCTACCTTATGTGTATTTGTATTAATATTTTTCCCTCCAAGGTGTTGAGTAAAATCAATGTTTCTCAAAGATCCGTTATAGTCATTCTATGACTTTGTAGACTTCAGCCTGGCGAGTTGTTTTATACCACCCACTATACTTTCCTTGGGGGCATTGCTCAGTTTCAGAAGGTATCTGGTGTCATTGAACACCTGGTAGGAAGGATATAAAAGATTTTTCTTCTCGTGGTTCCTACACTTTAGTTGGAAGCTAGGTGATATTTGTAGCCTGTCTGTCTAAAATATTTTCAGTGAACAGATCTATTTGGGAATTTACACACAACTGAATATTTTAAAAATACATTACATTTTAAATGTTTTCCTCAAAGACCACATATGAAATTGAGTTCATTTTGTTTTTAAAAGATTCTAAAAATAAAATGTCCATATTATCAAAACTAGAATTCTGTCTAGTTTATAGATAGCAAAAATAGTTTTGCTATTTTAAGATAGCAAGAGTAGTCAGCCTTTTAGGCAAAGAAAATGACAAAAACTAGTATTAAAATATGCCATGTTAAATGTAATAGAAATTGTGACAGTTTTAAGTAAAATCTATTTAAGTTAATCATATTAAATATATAATAATTTGGGGCTAAGGGGTGTGTATTACAATAAACTGTCACAGAGAGATCAACCATGTATGAACTCTATTTATTCTACATTTTAAAGAAAAGTCAGCTCTAAAATTTTTTCTTTTAAAAAATTAAAAACCATGTATTCAATTATTGTGTATATAAATTTTTATATTATGACTATCCTTTGATATTAATGTCATTATTAACTATTTTTCTTTTTTTTATTTAGAAAGCACAACATCAGGAAGTATGTTTGAAAGAAATACAACATAGTCTTGAAAAGTCAGAGAATCAAAATGAGAGTATTAAGAATTATTTACAGTTTCTTAAAACCTCTTATGTAACAATGTTTGGATAAATTTTTGGCTTTACTTTCTATAAACAATAGATTTTTACTATGAGTAAAAAGTAATTAGGTAAAAATTAAATAAATATGTTATCTGTTGCTATACTTTATGATTTATGAGTGGTGCTATTAGGCTTTTATGTAAAGATTTTTGAAACATAATTTATTATCCAGTTGAAATTTTAAAACAAGATATATGTTAGTATTCCTTTTTTGCTGGATAGTCTTCACTTAACTCTGGATTAATATCTATTTAATTTATTTTGGTTTCTAGAATATTTTATACACAGAAAAGAAGCTAGAATCATTCTTTGTGACTATAGCCACCATTCAAATGAATTTGTAATAAACCTCAGCCAATTATAAGCCAAATACATGATTTTAAATAATGTATGTAATTGTTTTACATTATATAGTGCTATATGTGTATATATTAATATAATAAAAGAAAATACTCTGAATATTATTTTTAATAATGATATAATTGCATACTTTCTAAAGTTGCCAAATGTCTCAGTGTACTTAATATTGTTTCAAATATATGCTAAAATGCCATTATAATTTCTGTCAGGTTTTAAATATAGAATTTTAAGTCATGGCTTTATTAAATGCCAACTGACAGTGACAGATGAAAACACGGCGGCATGCATTCTTTATAAAGAATAGGTCTTTAGTCTCTCCTGTGAATTTATAGTCTCTTTTTGTTCATCTTATGTTAGTGATTGATATTATTAGTGTAGACATTCTGAAACCCCTGAGTTAACTGAGAGATTAAAGAGGAGTGATTTTTCCTACCCCTTCCCATGGCCAACTCACATGGGATGATCAAAATAAACACTCTTAATACCAAGAAGCTTTAGCGTGAGATCTTTGTTATTGGGATGGAGTAGAAGAGACACCAAGAAGATGTTCTCTGTAATCTCCTACCCTATGTGTCAAGTCAGGATACTCTACAAGGGGACAGATATAATTGACAAAGAATCAAGTAATAGTGACTCCTCTCAGAGAATGACTTGAGAGGTGTTTATTCAAAGGACACTCAGGTTTCAAATGATCATTCAAAGCAGCAAGTTGTATACTACACAGTCCAGCCTGTGAACTGAGCTCAGTCCCTCCAAGATGTTTTATCTACTTCTCTGACCAGAAATGAGGGCCTGCTTTTCTCTGATCCCCTCACTCCTAAGACTACTGTTATCATCTACAGGGGCTTACTTCCCAGTGACCCAATTGCTTCATAGTATTTTTCAAAAATACAATCATTTCAGAAACGGGCCACATTTTTTGCCTAACAATTGCTAACAATATTAGTGTTGCCTTTTAATTTTAAATCATAGTACTTGTGTTACATGCTTGACCCTTGTGATTCTTTCTTCATCTCCTTAAGCAAAGGCAGCCTTAAGAAATACTCTCATGAAATAAAAAAAAATATTCTCAAGAAAGAAAACTAAGGTTCTTGAGTATTTTTCACTAGACTTTGAACTCTGTAAGAACAGAACTGTATCTTATTGACGTTTTCTCATTTCTATTTCAGCTACAACACAAGACCTGGTATATAGACACTTGGATGATGTTTGTGGATAGGTAGATGGATGTTAAAAGAGGGAGGTATTCATATTCCTGTTTTAAATATGAAAAGTGTAAGAGGAATTACTGCTGTGGCTGTGGTATAAAACTCCTTGAGTTTAAAAGTCTTCTGACTCCAGAATCTCTGTACAATACTTTTTTCCTGTTGTAAGCCGTGACAGCAGCATTAGCCCAGGGGCATCATTGCTCTTATTTATTGAGCACTAGTCTATGCCAAAGTCCTGACTCTGATACTTGTATTAATTCATTAACCCTTTATCTAATGAGATAGGTGCTATTAAGTACATTTACTTTTCAGGAAACCAAAACACAGAAAAGTAACTCACTCAAGGTCACACAGCTAGTAAGTAGCAGGTATCCAGAATCTCTTCTCTTGGCTATGACCATACTATCTTCATGTATATTTCATAAGTAAAGGTAATGGTTTCTTGTAACAATCATGCATTACTTCATCTATGAATACTTTCTCTTTTAAACATTTTTAATTTTATCAAAGAAATTTGTGCATATGGTATTTAAAAGTTGGTCCCCACCATATTTTGGCTAGACTATGGAAGGAAAAGACCCTAAGGTTGGTACTTGGATGTACTGACACAGAATAACAAAGGAAATTTACCAGAACTAGAACTTCAGCAATCTCCCTGCTTAACGTTTCCATGTGAAGCATTAAGCACAGACATTGGGTTTTTCTGGCATGTGAACCAAACTCAGTGTCAGGGAGGCTCACAGTCAGTCCCTGGGAATCTCCAAGTGGTGTCTGCTTCCAGCTTCTCATCATCCCAGATGGGGAAAGAAAGCCCTTGTTCCCACAGTACTAATAGGCTGGCAAGATTTTCTGTTTATCCTTGATATTCAGGATCTCATGACTCTTAAGTTCTAAATGTTTCCTTCCATTATTTGTGTGGTTATTACCTCTCTACATATTCCTCCCCTCTTCCTTATTTTGTCTGCTGGATCTGACCTCCACACCACTTGCCTTTTCCCTCAGGGTATCTGTTACAGGACTTCTTGTGAGGCATTTCTTCCATCTGATGTTTCTAACCGCTTATATGGTTCTCAGGGGCAGTCATTCTCTTTTGCTGTTGGATACTGAATTTCTAAATAAGAAGTCTTGAGTTTTAGTTCCTAAAAATTTTGGAGGTTTTTTTTTGTATTTTGCACTGTAATTCCATTCTATTTTCATTAAAATTCTCTTGTTTCTTCCATTGGTCCTACTGCAGTAGGCATCTCCTGTTTCTGTTCTGTTGGCCATCTTTCTTTCAGAGCGCTGTGAGTGAGTTTTAATTTTCCTTGCCCACTCATGGTTGTGGTGTCTGCCATGCTTGCCAGCAGCCTGTCTTGCATATTTCTGGGGAAGCAGGAAACTAAGTGGTGGAAGGTGCCATGGCTTCGTGCTCGTGGCCTGCAGTGCGGTGCTGTGAGAAACCATCCTGCTCCCAGACTTTTCCAGTCCCAAGCATCAGTGCTTTCCCAGCTACCAGCATTGGAAGCACAGCGCTCCACTGAAGAGTCTGCTTCAAGGTTTTCTGGGGTCAGCAAGTTTGTTGCAGAAACAATGAATGAAGTTCCCTTTGGAGGAGAACCACGGGCAGCGTCTCTACCAGGAACAATGTGCAGCACTTTAAAGAAGGAATTCAGCCTGTATGTGAGATTTGTTCATGATTTTTATAAAATACCCAATATTTTGTATTGGGTATGATTAACTTTTCATAATCAAAACAAGCATTTATGTACACAAATGTCTCTACATTTGTGTATATAAGTTCACATATGTTGGTATGAGCATGGAGGAAGGTGTAGAAAAGCCTACATGCCTTGGTAGGGTTGGAGGAAATAGTAATAACTTTTCACTTAACTCCAGTACTTTGGCCACCTCATGTGATGAGTTGACTCATTGGAAAAGACTCTGATGCTGGGAGGGATTGGGGGCAGGAGGAGAAGGGGACGACAGAGGATGAGATGGCTGGATGGCATCACTGACTCGATGGACATGAGTCTGAGTGAACTCTGGGAGTTGGTGATGGACAGGGAGGCCTGGCGTGCTGTGATTCATGGGGTCAAAAAGAGTTGGACACGACTGAGCAACTGATCTGATCTGATCTATTCTGATAAGATTATATTTCAATTGTTTTTTTCTAATCAGATTAAAAAAAATTCAAACAGAGGACAGGCTTGATAGGTATAAAGTGGAAGAAAAGTAGACCTGATAAGAGGTTATGGTCTGACATTGAATCCTGGAATTTGATTTTCAGAGGTGGACTAATTTTAGACAAGGAGAAAGTAGAGAGAAGCCTGATTGAGGAGGAGCTGGGGGGAGTCACTGGAGTCCCGAGTGTTGAGCTGAGAGGTCTTGAGTGTTTAGCTATCTGGGATGTGGAGAGCTTTGGAATAGAGCTGAAGGATAAGCAACTAACCCGGTTAAATGGGAGCAGATGTGTAATGACTCTGGTAAGGATTGAAGTTTCTGGTTGCATTTAGAATATAATCCAAAGTCCTCAATGTGACTTTTGAGACCCAGCCCCCCTCCTCAACCCCTCAGACCACTCTCCTAACCCATTTGCCCAGTTATACTTGGTTTCCTTGAAAGCTGAGTTCTTTCCTTCTCATCCTTAAATGCTGTCTGTCACTCTTGGCCTGACCAAATCCTACTGATTCTCTCATATACCTTCTTATTATTTTCTTTGATAATTGACAATTATTTGCATAATTATATGTTTCATATTTGTCTTACTAGATTTTAAACTTCATGAGGATTTACTGTTCTATAGTCTACAGCTAACAAGGTGCCTGGTACATGGCAGGCACTAAGTACATATTTATTGGATGGATAGATAGATTATGGGGTAATGATATTGCTCCTAGTTCTGAGCTTCAAAGTAGGGACAGAGGATTTGGCTCCTAAAGGGAAACTGTATGGAGTCTAGGAGAATGAGTAGCTTTCACTTCTGAGAGCTGCCAGGGAAGCGGTTTCCTGGGTGAGGGGTCAAGTTATCTTTCAGGCAGAGGTAGAGACAGAAGAGATTTAGGATGTAGAGACCTTGTTTATAATCTGACACGCATGTGTCCCAGAGGCCACAGTGGAAAATGGGAGGGAGCAGGTACTGGAAGTCAGGAAGACAGAATGGGTTCTACTTACAGCTGTTTGCTTCAGATAATTTAACAGGAATTTCTTTTTTTCTTGTCTAAGAATTAATAAAAATCCCATACATTGTCTTCTTTTCTTTTGATGTTACTGAACTGGGAAGTTGGTTAAATCCCAAGTGTATCTTAGTATTTTGATTTATTTAACATTATAACCAGTTGCAGTACTTTTAGATAACACATACACACACATGCACACACTTGCACAAATATTTAAAAATAAATAACATTTTCCTTAAAATTTAAGATTTCTTTAAAATAAAAAAGTTTAGTCTTATTTTTAAAAATAACTTTAGTATATTCTTATATAGGTTTAGTTTGGAGTCAGCACTGGAGGTAAGAACAACTGTTAGGAATCCTCTATATCTAGTTTGTTATTAGATAAAGTTAACATTGACAGTTGTTTATGGCCAAAGCTAAAAAAATTAAACCTATAATTAACTGTCATACATTACTGACTAGAAACATTTAAATTATATACTATGAATGCTTTTGGCAAGCTTAAAGTTTATTTTTTTCAGCTTTTTTTGTAAAATAGGTATCTTTCCCTATCATTCAAAACAATTAACTCAATTAAAAAAAAGAATTAACTACAGAGGGCATGTAAAGCCAGGGCAAGAAGACATGGTCCTTAAAATAATGATTTCATTTTAATAATTAAATTTCTTGAGTAATAAAATAACAAAACCTCTTGACTGTTACCTGACTGTAATACTGGCTAAACCTATTCTTATTTTTAAAAGGTTTGTTTTCACCTCTACAGATAAAACAATTACCTTAAAATTTCATAAATTTTCATTTCTATTCTAGAAGTTTAACTTTTACTATTTTGAACTTATTTGAAAAAAAATATTTTTTCACCTTATCAATAGTACCCATGGAGTTGAACACTATCAGAAGTTAAAGCATTTCAAGAAATAATTTGAATTACAAATGAGGTGATTTACGCTAAAACTCTAAGCATAACACTTGAGGGTAAAATAGACAAAGGATTTTTATACTTTATCTGCCCAACAATTAAAGAGCTGTTACCAATTAATAAAATATAAGTGCCTGTCAGATGAAATAGCCACAGGAAAAAAACAACTCAGAAGAATCACTAATGACCAATAAACATGTTTATAGGATGTTCAGATTTTATTAGTAAAGAAATATAAATGAAAATTAATCTTTTATTCCCCTCAGTTCAGTTCAGTTCAGTCGCTCAGTCATGTCCAACTCTTTGCGACCCCATGAATCGTAGCACTCCAGGCCTACTTCTCCATCACCAACTCCCGGACTTTATTCAAACTCATAGCCATCGAGTCGGTGATGCCATTCAGCCATCTCATCCTCTGTCGTCCCCTTCTCCTCCTGCCCCCAATCCCTCCCAGCATCAGGATCTTTTCCAGTGAGTCAACTCTTAGCATGAGGTGGCCAAAGTATTGGAGTTTCAGCTTCAACATCAGTCCTTCCAATGAACACCCAACACTGATCTCCTTTAAAATGGACTGGTTGGACCTCCTTGCAGTCCAAGGGACTCTCAAGAGTCTTCTCCAACACCACAGTTCAAAAGCATCAATTCTTCGGCGCTCAGCTTTCTTCACAGTCCAACTCTCAAATCCATACATGACCACTGGAAAAACCATAGCCTTGACTAGATGGACCTTTGTTGGCAAAGTAATGTCTGCTTTTTAATATGCTATCTAGGTTGGTCATAACTTTCCTTCCAAGGAGTAAGTGTCTTTTATTTCGTGGCTGCAATCACCATCTGCAGTGATTTTGGAGCCCCCCAAAATAAAATCTGACACTGTTTCTGCTGTTTTCCCATCTATTTGCCATGAAGTGATGGGACGAGATACTATGATCTTAAGTTTTCTGAACGTTGAGTTAGGCCAACTTTTTCATTCTCCTCTTTCATCAAGAAGCTCTTTAGTTCCTCTTCACTTTCTGCCATAAGGATGCTTTCATCTGCATATCTGAGGTTATTGATATTTCTCCTGGCAATCTGGATTCCAGCTTGTGCTTCTTCCAGCCCAGCTTTTCTCTTGATGTACTCTGCATATAAGTTAAATAAGCAGGGTGACAATATACAGCCTTGACATACTCCTTTTCCTATTTTCGGTTGTTCCATGTCCAGTTCTAACTGTTGCTTCCTGACCTGCATATAGGTTTCTCAAGAGGCAGCTCAGGTGGTCTGGTGTTCCCATCTCTTTCAGAATTTTCCACAGTTTATTGTGATCCACACAGTCAAAGGCTTTGGCATAGTTAATAAAGCAGAAATAGATGTTTTTCTGGAACTCTCTTGCTTTTTCCATGATCCATCGGATATTGGCAATTTGCTCTCTGGTTCCTCTGCATTTTCTAAAGCTAGCTTGAACGTCTGGAAGTTCACAGTTCATGTATTGCTGAAGCCTGGCTTGGAGAATTTTGAGCATTACTTTACTAGCATGTGAGATGAATGCAATTGTGTGGTAATTTGAGCATTCTTTGACATTGCCTTTCTTTGGGATTGGCATGAAAACTGACCTTTACTAATCCTGTGGCCACTGCTGAGTTTTCCAACTTTGCTGGCATATTGAGTGCAGCACTTTCACAGCATCATCTTTCAGGATTTGAAATAGCTCCACTGGAATTCCATCACCTCCACTAGCTTTGTTCGTAGTGATGCTTTCTAAGGCCCACTTGACTTCACATTCCAGGATGTCTGGCTCTAGGTCAGTGATCACACCATCGTGATTATCTGGGTCGTGAAGATCTTTTTTGTACAGTTCTGTGTATTCTTGCCATCTCTTCTTAATATCTTCTGCTTCTGTTAGGTCCCTACTATTTCTGTCCTTTATCGAGCCCATCTTTGCATGAGATATTCCCTTAGTATCTTTAATTTTCTTGAAGAGATCTCTAGTCTTTCCCATTCTGTTGTTTTCCTCTCTTTCTTTGCATTGATCACTGAAGAAGACTTTCTTATCTCTTCTTGCTATTCTTTATAACTCTGCATTCAGATGCTTATATATTTCCTTTTACTCCTTTGCTTTTTGCTTCTCTTCTTTTCACAGCTATTTGTAAGGCCTCCTCAGACAGCCATTTTGCTTTTTGCATTTCTTTTCCATGGGGATGCTCTTGATCCCTGTCTCCTGTACAATGTCACAAACCTCCGGCCATAGTTCATCAGGCACTCTATCTATCAGATCTAGGCCTTTAAATCTATTTCTCACTTCCACTGTATGATCATAAGGGATTTGATTTAGGTCATACCTGAATGGTCTAGTGTTTTTCCCTACTTTCTTCAGTTTAAGTCTGAATTTGGCAATAAGAAGTTCATGATCTGAGCCACAGTCAGCTCCCGGTCTTGTTTTTGCTGACTGTATAGAGCTTCTCCATCTTTGGCTGCAAAGAATATAATCAATCTGATTTCGGTGTTGACCTTCTGGTGATGTCCATGTGTCGAGTCTTCTCTTGTGTTGTTGGAAGAGGGTGTTTGCTATGACCAGTTTGATCTCTTGAAAAAACTCTATTAGCCTTTGCCCTGCTTCATTCCGTACTCCAAGGCCAAATTTGCCTGTTATTCCAGGTGTTTCTTGACTTCCTACTTTTGCATTCCAGTCCCCTGTAATGAAAAGGACATCTTTTTGGGGTGTTAGTTCTAAAAGATCTTGTAGGTCTTCATAGAACCGTTCAACTTCAGCTTCTTCAGCGTTACTGTTTGGGGCATAGGCTTGGATTACCATGATACTGAATGGTTTGCCTTGGAAACGAAGAGAGATCATTCTGTTGTTTTTAAGATTGCACCCAAGTACTGCATTTTGGACTCTTTTGTTGACCATGAGGGCTACTCCATTTCTTCTAAGGGATTCCTGCCCACAGTAGTAGATATAATGGTCATCTGAGTCAAATTCACCCATTCCAGTCCATTTTAGTTCACTGATTCCTAGAATGTCAATGTTCACTCTTGCCATCTCCTGTTTGACCACTTCCAATTTGCCTTGATTCATGGACTTGACATTTCAGGTTCCTATGCAATATTGCTCTTTACAGCATCTGACCTTGCTTCAATCACAGAAGCACACCCACAGCTGGGTATTGTTTTTGCTTTGGCTCCATCACTTAATTCTTTCTGGAGTTATTTCTCCACTGATCTCCAGTAGCATATTGGGCACCTACTGACCTGGGGAGTTCCTCTTTCAGTATCCTATCATGTTGCCTTTTCATACTGTTCATGGGGTTCTCAAGGCAAGAATACTGAAGTGGTTTGCCATTCCCTTCTCCAGTGGACCACATTCTGTCAGACCTCTCCACCATGTCCTGTCCATCTTGGATGGCCCCACATGGCATGGCTTAGTTTCATTGAGTTAGACGAAGCTGTGGTCCATGTGATCATATTGGCTAGTTTTCTGTGATTATGGTTTCAGTGTGTCTGCCCTCTGATCCCCTCTCACAACACCTACTGTCTTACTTGGGTTTCTCTTATCTTGGTTGTGGGGTATCTCTTCATGGCTGCTCCAGCAAAGCACAGCTGCTGCTCCTTACCTTGGACGAGGGGTATCTCCTCAGGGCCACCCCTCCTGACCTTGAACGTGGAGCAGCTCTTCTTGGCCCTCTTGCGCCTGCGTACCTGCTGCTCCTTGGATGTGGGGTTTAGGTTGGGTAAAATGAGAATGATCATACACTACCAATAGCTTACTGTTCCCTATCCCTGGCTATATCATAATATATTACTTATTGCTCCATTGTTGGATAGTTATGTTGTTTCCACATTTCTGTGGTGAATATCATTCATTATGTACAATTCGTTGTCTGCATCAAGTTATTACTTTAAGATAAATGCCTATATATGAATTGTTGTATCAAATGCCATGGAAAATTTCAGGGTTCTTGAAACACAGAATTGTTCATGCCATTTGGTACAATAATTTGCAATTTAGCCATTTATCATGAAGTATAGTTAAGTGCTGGGAGAACTGTTAAATGGCATTCCATTGCTCAGCCATTGCCTGGTACCTAGTGAAAACAGTTCTGTCATTCAGTATCGAAATGAGTATGAATTTGGTCATCTCTCAGTTTAGTTATGTCTGTCAAGTAAGAATGTGATTATGCCTTGAAAATTTATAGAGTTCTGAAACTAAATATTAGTATTTGTTACTAATTTGAGAAGTGCTGTATTTTTTATTTCTCATTAATATTTAGTTGTTAGCAGTTTAGTAATACCTGAAGCTGGTGTTTATTCTCCCATATCTCTATTTATTTTACTATCCATCTGTGTTAAAATTTTTTTACATCATTAAAAGTCAGTTGTAGATAGTATGAAATTAATTCCAGATATTAATTTTCACTGAAGATAGTTATATAAAACATTTTCTACTTTGTGAATTGTTTTTGCCTGTCACTTTTTAAAATTGTGACTTGCTGATCAGGATTTGTGGTTTTTGAATTCTTCATTAGGTTTATTAAGATGTGAATTAATAAATATTTTTAAATAAATATCAATAATACTTGTGGTTATGAGCAGTTCAGTCATATTTCAACTTTCAGTCATATTTCAGTTTCCCCACTTATTTTGAAACTGCCTAATTAACAATTTTTTTTAATTGAAGTGTAATTGACCTAAAATACTGTGTCAGTTCCAAGCATACAACTTAGTGTTTTCTATTTCTATACATGATTATCAAAATAAATCCAGTTACCATCTGTCACCCTACAGAATTATTACCGTATTATTAACTATATTCCCCATGTTGTATATTTCATCCCTGTGACTCACTTATTTTGTAACTGGAAGTTTATCCATCTTAATCAATGTTGTTGTTTTTTTTTTAACTTTACAATATTGTATTGGTTGTTGTGTTAGGATTATACAGAGAAACAATATATATGGCATTGGCTTATGTGATTATGGAGTCTGAGACATTCCATGATCTGATGTCTGTAAGTTGGAGTCCTGGGAATACTGGTGGCATTCCTCAAAAGGCCTGAGAGCCAGTGTATAGTTTATAGTCTTGAGTATAAAGGCCTGAAATCCAGGAGTGCTGAGGGCAAAGAAGATTGATGTCCCCACTCATTGTAGTCAGGCAAAGAGCCAGTGAATCCTACCTTCCTCCACCTTTCTTCTATACCAGCCCACAGTGGATTGGATGAAACCCACCTGCATTGGGAATCTGCTTTATACATGCTTTGTATATGAAATTTCCCTCTAAGCCCTTGTTATATGTATTCAACAATGTTTGGTATATTTTTTCATTATCATTCAGTTAAAATGACTATAGATGTCTATTTTGATTTAATATTTAATCCATGGATGGCTATGAATATAGTTCTAATTTTTAGGCAGTTGGTTATTTTCTAATTATCTAATTTCCTAATACATGGAAATGTTTCAGATATCTTTCTGTAACTGGTTTCCAGTTAAAGTCTTTTATGATGAGAGACTATACCATGAACAGTTTCAGTCTTTTGATGTTCATTTAGATTTGTTTTAGGTCAACTTAATTGATAGCATTTTTCAGGTCTTCTTACTGATTTTTGTCTACTTGTTTCATTACTGAAAGAGTTGTATTAAAGTTCCCAACTATACTTTGAAATTTGCCTGTTTTTCCTTTCAGTTTATCAGTTTTTGCTTTATACATTTTGAAGCTCTATTATTAAGTTAGGACAGTTATGTCTTGGTGAATTGACACTTAGTACCATATAATGTCTCTCTTTATCTAGGATAATATTCCTTATTCTAAAGTCTACCTTGTTTCATATTAATAGAACCACTTCAGTTTTCTTTTTATTTGTTATTGAATGCTATATTTACTTTTAATACTTTTATTTTAGGCCATCTATCAGATCAGATCAGTCGCTCAGTCGTATCCGACTCTTTGTGACCCCATGAATCGCAGCACGCCAGGCCGCCCTGTCCATCACCAACTCCCGGAGTTCACTCAGACTCACATCCATCGAGTCAGTGATGTCATCCAGCCATCTCATCCTCTGTCGTCCCCTTCTCCTCTTGCCCCCAATCCCTCCCAGCATCAGAGTCTTTTCCAATGAGTCAGCTCTTCGCATGAGGTGGCCAAAGTACTGGAGTTTCAGCTTTAGCATCATTCCTTCCAAAGAAATCCCAGGGCTGATGTCCTTCTGAATGGACTGGTTGGATCTCCTTGCAGTCCAAGGGACTCTCAAGAGTCTTCTCCAACACCACAGTTCAAAAGCATCAATTCTTCAGCGCTCAGCCTTCTTCACAGTCCAACTCTCACATCCATGCAAGACCACAGAAAAAACCATAGCCTTGACTAGATAGACCTTTGTTGGCAAAGTAATGTCTCTGCTTTTGAATATGCTATCTAGGTTGGTCATAACTTTCCTTCCAAGGAGTAAGCGCCTTTTAATTTCATGGCTGCAGTCACCATCTGTAGTGATTTTGGAGCCCAGAAAAGTAAAGTCTGACACTGTTTCCCCATCTATTTCCCATGAAGTGATGGGACCGGATGCCATGTTCTTTGTTTTCTGAATGTTGAGCTTTAAGCCTACTTTTTCACTCTCCACTTTCACTTTCAACAAGAGGCTTTTTAGTTCCTCTTCACTTTCTGCCATAAGGGTGGTGTCATCTGCATATCTGAGGTTATTGATATTTCTCCCGGCAATCTTCATTCCAGTTTGTGTTTCTTCCAGTTCAACATTTCTCATGATGTACTCTTGCATATAAGTTAAATAAACAGGGTGACAATATACAGCCTTGACGAATTCCTTTTCCTATTTGGAACCAGTCTGTTGTTCCATGTCCAGTTCTAACTGTTGCTTCCTGACCTGCATACGAATTTCTCAAGAGGTGGATCAGGTGGTCTGGTAGTCCCATCTCTTTCAGAATTTTCCACAGTTTATTCTGATCCACACAGTCAAAGGCTTTGGCATAGTCAATAAAGCAGAAATAGATGTTTTTCTGGAACTCTCTTGCTTTTTCCATGATCCAGCAGATGTTGGCAATTTGATCTCTGGTTCCTCTGCCTTTTCTAAATCCAGCTAGAACATCAGGAAGTTCACGGTTCACATATTGCTGAAGCCTGGCTTGGAGAATTTTGAGCATTACTTTACTAGCGTGTGAGATGAGTGCAATTGTGTGGTAGTTTGAGCATTCTTTGGCATTGCCTTTCTTTGGGATTGGCATGAAAACTGGCCTTTTCCGGTCCTGTGGCCACCGCTGAGTTTTCCAACTTTGCTGGCATATTGAGTGCAGCACTTTCACAGCATCATCTTTCAGGATTTGAAATAGCTCCACTGGAATTCCATCACCTCCACTGGCTTTGTTTGTAGTGATGCTTTCTAAGGCCCACTTGACTTCACATTCCAGGATGTCTGGCTCTAGGTCAGTGATCACACCATCGTGATTATCGGGGTCGTGAAGATCTTCTTTGTACAGTTCTTCTGTGTATTCTTGCCATCTCTTCTTAATATCTTCTGCTTCTGTTAGGTCCATACCATTTCTGTCCTTTATCGAGCTGATCTTTGCATGAAATGTTCCTTTGGTATCTCTCATTTTCTTGAAGAGATCTCTAGTCTTTCCCATTCTGTTGTTTTCCTCTATTTCTTTGCATGGATCGCTAAGGAAGGCTTTCTTATCTCTTCTTGCTATTCTTTGGAACTCTGCATTCAGATGTTTATATCTTTCCTTTTCTCCTTTGCTTTTTGCTTCTCTTCTTTTCACAGCTATTTGTAAGGCCTCCCCAGACAGCCACTTTGCTTTTATACATTTCTTTTCCATGGGGATGGTCTTGATCCCTGTCTCCTGTACAATGTCACGAACCTCATTCCATAGCTCATCAGGCAGTCTATCTATCAGATCTAGGCCCTTAAATCTATTTCTCACTTCCACTGTATGATCATAAGGGATTTGATTTAGGTCATACCTGAATGGTCTAGTGGTTTTCCCTACTTTCTTCAATTTAAGTCTGAATTTGGCAATAAGGAGTTCATGATCTGAGCCACAGTCAGCTCCCGGTCTTGTTTTTGCTGGACTGTATAGAGCTTCTCCATCTTTGGCTGCAAAGAATATAATCAATCTGATTTCGGTGTTGACCATCTGGTGATGTCCATGTATAGAGTCTTCTCTTGTGTTGTTGGAAGAGGGTGTTTGTTATGACCAGTGCATTTTCTTGGCAAAACTCGATTAGTCTTTGCCCTGCTTCATTCTGTATTCCAAGGCCAAATTTGCCTGTTACTCCAAGTGTTTCTTGACTTCCTACTTTTGCATTCCAGTCCCCTATAATGAAAAGGACATCTTTTTTGGGTGTTAGTTCTAAAAGGTCTTGTAGATCTTCATAGAACTGTTCAACTTCAGCGTTTTCAGCCTTACTGGTTGGGGCATAGACTTGGATTACTGTGATATTGAATGGTTTGCCTTGGAAATGAACAGAGATCATTCTGTCGTTTTTGAGACTGCATCCAAGTACTGCCTTCAGACTCTTTTGTTGACCATGATGGCTACTCCATTTCTTCTGAGGGATTCCTGCCCGCAGTAGTAGATATAATGGTCATCTGAGTTAAATTCACCCATTCCAGACTATTTCAGTTCGCTGATTCCTAGAATGTCACATTCACTCTTGCCATCTCTTGTTTGACCACTTCCAATTTGCCTTGATTCATGGACCTGACATTCCAGGTCCTATGCAATATTGCTCTTTACAGCATCGGACCTTGCTTCTATTACCAGACACATCCACAGCTGGGTATTCTTTTTGCTTTGGCTCCATCCCTTCATTCTTTCTGGAGTTATTTCTCCACTGATCTCCAGTAGCATATTGGGCACCTACTGACCTGGGGAGTTCCTCTTTCAGTATCCTATCATTTTGCCTTTTCATACTGTTCATGGGGTTCTCAAGGCCATGAGATTTCCCTACAATTTCTTTTATATTTAAAGAAATTTCCTTATACACAGAATGCTTTTTAATTGAGGTGTTTAGACAATTTTCATTTACTACAATTAATAATATGATTGAATTTAAATCTACCATCTTGCTAATTGTTTTCTAATTGTACCATTTGTTATTTTAGTTTCCTTTTCCCTCATTTGGATTAATAAAATATCATTATTCATTGTATCTATACTATTGGGTTATTAATTATATTTCCCTTTTCATTTTTAGCATGTTTAAGACATACATCTTTAAGTCCTCACAGTCTACTTATGTGTAATAACACAGCACTTCACATATAATGTAAGAACTTTAACACTGTATAATTTCATTGGCTCTCTCCCATCTGTGTTGCTATTATTATCATATCACATTTTACTCCTATATTTGCTATAAACCTCATAATATATTGTTATTATATTTTCTTTAACAATTATCTTTCAAAGTGATTAAAAAGAAGAAAAACTGTGTTTTATGTTTACCCTCATTCTTACCATGTATGGCATTTTTTGCTTCTTTTTGATCCATTTTTTCCAGTTACTATCATATTGCTTATGTCTGCAAAACCCTTTAATGTGTTTTGCTGTGGAAGTCTGTTGGAAATAAATTCTCCCACTTTATCTTTTTCTGGAAAAAACTATTCTTCATTTTGAAAGGTATTTTCACTTTCATAGAATTTTAGATTGACTTTTAAACAAAAGTTTAAAAAGTTCATTTCTCTAACAAAATTCATTGTCTTCTGACTTCCATAACTCCTGACAAGAAGTACATTGTCAACCCTATCTTTATCTCTGTTTTGATTCTTTCCTTGTTTTTTTCCCCCACCCTATTACTTTCAACATTTTGTCTTTGATTTCCTATAATTTAACTATGATATGTCTAGGTTTTTCCTTTTTATTTTATTTTTCTTATCCTCCTTAGAGTTCTCTGAGCATCTTAGATCTTGGAGAGTTTTGTCTTTCATTAGTTTTAGCCACTGCATTTTCAAATGTTTCTCCTGCTTTGTTCTCTCTCCTCATTCTAGGACTCTAATTTCTTATATGTTAGACTTTGGATATTGTCTCACAGCTCTTGGATACTCTGTCCTCTCTTTCTCTCCCTTTCGTTCCCCTTTTCTTTCTTTCTCTCTCTCTTTCCCTCTCTCTTTGTTCTATCTCTTTCCCTTTTTGTTTCAGTCTGGATAATTTCTGTTGATCCTTTCACTTCACTGATTGTTTTCCTTGGTTAGGTCTAGTCTGTTATAAACCTTTTGAAGAAGTTCTTTATCTCTGATATCAGGCTTTTTATTTACAACATATCTATTTAACTTTTATAGTTTCTATTTTTCTGCTGAAATTTCCCATTTGTTTATACATATTGTCTACGATTTTCATTAGTTCCTTTAACACAGTAACCTTTCATTAGTTCCTTTAACACTGTATAATTATAAAAGTTGCTTTCTAATAATGTGAACGTTTGTGTGTATGTGTTAGTTGCTCAGTTGTGTCTGTCTGACTCTTTGTGAGTTTATACTTATTTATAATTTTATTAACTTTTACAATTCTAAAATCTATGGATAACTTTTTTTTAGTATTTTCAGTTCAGTTCAGATGCTCAGTTGTGTACAACTCTTTGTGACCCCATGATTGCAGCGTGCCAGGCCTCCTTGTCCATCACCAACTCCCGGAGTTTACTCAAACTCACGTCCGTCGAGTCAGTGATGCCATCCAGCCATCTCATCCTCTGTCGTCCACTTGTCCTCCTGCCCCCAATTCTACCCAGCATCAGTCTTTGCCAATGCGTCAACTCTTTACATGAAGTGGCCAAAGTATTGGAGTTTCAGCTTTAGCATCATTCCTTCCAAAGAACACCCAGGACTGATCTCTTTTAGAATGGACTGGTTGGATCTCCTTGCAGTCCAAGGCACTCTGAAGAGTCTTCTCCAACACCACAGTTCAAAAGCATCAATTCTTCGGCACTCAGCTTTCTTCATGGTCCAACTCTCATATCCATACATGACCACTGGAAAAACCATAGCCTTGAATAGACAGACCTTAGTTGGCAAAGTAATGTCTCTACTTTTGAATATGCTATCTAGGTTGGTCATAACTTTCCCTCTAAGGACTAAGCGTCTTTTAATTTCATGGCTGCAATAACCATCTGCAGTGATTTTGGAGCCCCCAGAAATAAAGTCTGACACTGTTTCCACTGTTTCCCCATCTATTTGCCATGAAGTGATGGGACCAGATGCCATGATCTTTGTTTTCTGAATGTTGAGCTTTAAGCCAACTTTTTCACTCTCCTCTTTCACTTTCATCAAGAGGCTTTTTAGTTCCTCTTCACTTTCTGCCATAAGGGTGGTGTCATCTACATATCTGAGGTTATTGGTATTTCTCCCAGCAATCTTGATTCCAGTTGTGCTTCTTCCAGTCCAGTGTTTCTCATGATGTACTCTGCACAGAAGTTAAATAAACAGGGTGACAATATAGAGCCTTGACGTACTCCTTTTCCTATTTGGAACCAGTCGTTGTTTCATGTCCAGTTCTAGCTGTTGCTTCCTGACCTGCATATAGGTTTCTCAAGAGGCAGGTCAGGTGGTCTGGTGTTCCCATCTCTTTCAGAATTTTCCACAGTTTATTGTGATCCACACAGTCAAAGGCTTTGGCATAGTCAATAAAGCAGAAATAGATGTTTTTCTGGAACTCCTTGCTTTTTCGATGATTCAGCTGATGTTGGCAATTTGATCTCTGGTTCCTCTGCCTTTTCTAAAACCAGCTGGAACATCAGGAAGTTCACAGTTCATGTATTGCTGAAGCCTGGCTTGGAGAATTTTGAGCATTACTTTACTAGTGTGTGAGATGAGTGCAATTGTGCAGTAGTTTGAGCATTCTTTGGCATTGCCTTTCTTTGGGATTGGCATGAAAACTGATCTTTTCCAGTCCTGTGGCCACTGCTGAGTTTTCCACATTTGCTGGCATATTGAGTGCAGCACTTTAACAGCATCATTTTTCAGGATTTGAAATAACTGGAATTCCATCACCTCCACTAGCTTTGTTCGTAGTGATGCTTTCTAAGGCCCACTTGATTTCACATTCCAGGATGTCTGGCTCTAGGTGAGTGATCACACTATCGTGATTATCTGGGTCTTGAAGATCTTTTTTTGTACAGTTCTTCTGTGTATTTTTGCCACCTCTTCTTAATATCTTCTGCTTCTGTTAGGTCCCTACCATTTCTGTCCTTTATTGAGCCCATCTTTGCATGAAATGTTCCCTTGGTATCTCTAATTTTCTTGAAGAGATCTCTAGTCTTTCCCCTTCTGTTTTAGTATTTTACAGATGATAAATGCAGATTCTTTATACAGTTCTCAGAAAACCTCTTGCTTTATTTAAAATGTAAACTTTTATCTAGTTCACAAATGTTTTATTTAATTTATAAATAATTAATCCAGTAATAAATTGAGAGTTTACTGTGATAGCTGGCGATGTGAAAGACTATTAGAATGTATTTACACATTAGAGTTTTATTGATTCAGTGTGATGTCCTTTTATGGGATGATAAATATGTAAAGAAAGCAGTAGCCTATGATAATGGCATTAATTCCTGAAAGAAGTAGATTATAATTAGATAGTGTAATCACTATAATCCTCAGTTGGGGGTAACTGGAATGGCTGGGGAAATAAGATTCTCTAAGCTAATTTATAGTCATCAGGTTGGTACTGATGGTGGAAATGTTATAAATGATGGGCTGCTGTGTGTGTTAGTGAGCATCAGCCAAGAAGGACTGTGTTTACTATGCTGCTGCTGCTGCCAAGTTGCTTCAGTCGTGTCCGACTCTGTGCGACCCCAGAGACGGCAGCCTACCAGGCTCCTCCATCCATAGGATTCTCCAGGCAAGAACACTGGAGTGGGTTGCCATTTCCTTTTCCAAATCATGAAAGTGAAAAGTGAAAAGTGAAAGTGAAGTCACTCAGTTGTGTTTGACTCTTCGCGACCCCATGGACTGCAGCCTACCAGGCTCCTCCATCCATAGGATTCTCCAGGCAAGAGTACTGGAGTGGGGTGCCATTGTTTACTATAGGAAATGGTAAAGGCTGTGCCACCATGATAAAGCTTTATGAGGCTGCAGTAACTTTCTAATCCTAAATGGTTCAGAAGTAAATTAAGAAAATCATTAAAGGCAAAAGGATCCAGTTATGATCCTTGATTATTATTATTATTATTATGATCCAGTTATTATTTGCAGTGTTCAACTGCCAATAATGAGGCAATTCTGTAACCATATACTTCAGTTCATGATTTTGTATTCCCAAGTAAAGGGAGACATTTTTACTAAAAGAAAAATAATAAAGTTACCTATCACATGTTATTGGATTGATAAGAGTAAAGAGTGAGGTGTATTGTAAGATGGAGTGCATTTAATGTTTAACTATTATTAAGGTAATGGGGACAGTTAAAATAGAGTTTCTTAACTCTCAGTTCAGTTCAGTTCAATTACTTAGTCGTGTCCAACTTTTTGCGACCCCATGAACTGCAGCATGCCAGACTCCCCTGTCCATCACCAACTCCCAGAGCTTGATCAAACTCATGTCCATCGACTCAGTGATGCCATCCAGCCATCTCATCCTCTGTCATCCCTTTCTCCTCCTGCCTTCAGTCTTTCCTAGCATCAGGGTCTTTTCCAATGAGTCAGTTCTTCACATCAGGTGGCCAAAGTGTTGGAGCTTCAGCTTTAGTTTCAGTCCTTTCAATGAATATTCAGGACTGATTTCCTTTAGGATTGACTGATTTGATCTCCTTTCAGTCCAAGGGACTCTCAAGAGTCTTCTCCAACACCACAGTTCAAAAGCATCGTTTTTTTAGTGCATTTTTTACAGCTTTCTTTATGGTCCAACTCTCATTCTTAACCCTAGTTCCCAATTAATTTAAGTATTTATATCTGTCAGTATAAGTTTTGTTTTCTTCAGACTGCTTATACATATTTCTTTGTAAAATTATTTCTAAGTATTTTGGAGTTTTTGTGTAGAATCAGAATTGTTAGCTTCTAACTACTAACTAATAATATATATGAATACTATAATTTTTTCTTGTTTTCAGTTATATTACAAATTAATTCTGTTTTCCAATGGATACTCTGGCCTTTTCTAAATAGACAGTAAAAGATTATAATTAGCAGTATTAGTATTAACACTGTACTTTAGTTAAGTATCACTTGTGTTTAAAATGTCTTTTTACAAATGATTTATTTATAGCAGGATACAAACAAAATCCACATATTGCATTTGGTGGATGTGTCTCCTGAGTCTTTAACAGTTCTATTCCTTAATTTTTCATTTATTTATGGAACATTTACATTTATTTATGGAATACATGGATCATTTACACTAGAGAATTTCTTACAGTCTGTACTTGGCTGATTATATTCTCATGACATTATTTAATATGTTTCTTCATCTCCTGTCTTTCCCGTAAACCAGTATTTTGGTCCAAAATCTTGACTGCATTAAGTTTTAAATCTTTCTGGCAAAAATACTTTGTTGTTGGTGCTGTATGCTTTCAACTGCATCACATTAGGAGCAATGCAATGTCTGGGTGTCCTACTATTATTAACGTTAAAATGGACCAGTAGATTCAGATGATGTCAGACTAAGTCATTCGCTAAAAAAGAATTACATCAACTTTTTACCAAATGCTTTTAAGCAGCCATTGATGATCGTGACCAAGTCTGTTATTTTATTAAGAAATTTTAATATGATGATTTTCAAATTCTATTATTCCTCTGCATTTATTCATTATTCATTTTCTATTAAAAAATCTTTAGCTTCTCAACTGTTTAATTATCCTGAAGGAAAGCTGAAATGCTTGATTCAATTTTTAGAGTAATGAGTGAGTGCCTGCTGCTGCTGCTAAGTCGCTTCAGTCGTGTCCGACTCTGTGCGACCCCATAGATGACAGCCCACCAGGCTCCCCCGTCCCTGGGATTCTCCAGACAAGAACACTGGAGTGGGTTGCCATTTCCTTCTCCAATGCATGAAAGTGAAAAGTGAAAGTGAAGTCGCTCAGTCGTGTCCGACTCTTCGCGACCCCATGGACTGCAGCCTACCAGGCTCTTCCATCCATGGGATTTTCCAGGCCAAGAGTACTGAAGTGGGGTGCCATTGCCTTCTCCATATTAGTGAGTGCCTAGTAGCCTCAAAAAGTGACAAATAAGGTTTTGTTTTAGTATATTCTTAACAGATTTTATGTATGTGTGTGTGTGTGTATATATATATATATATATGCTAAGTTGTTTCAGTTATGTCTGACTCTTTGCGACTCTATGGACCATAGCCCACCAGGCTCCTCTGTCCAGGGGATTCTCCAGGCAAGAATACTGGAGTGGATGCTGTGCCCTCCTCCAGGGGATCTTTCTGACTCAGGGGTCGAACCCCATATCTTTTATGTATCCTGAGTTGGCAGGTGGAATTTTTACCACTAGTGCCACTTGGGAAGCCCATCGAGATATATATATATATGTGTGTGTGTGTGTGTGCGTGTGTGTCTATATATATATATATGTTCATATATATGTATGTTTATATGTCTATATGTATATATATAATATGTCTATGTATGTCTCTCTCTGTATCCCTCCCTCCCTCTCTCTCTCTCTCTCTCTCTATATATATATATATATATATATATATACACACACACACTGAGCCACCAGGGGTTCCCCTGGTGGCTCAGTGGTAATTAATCCACCTGCTAATGCAGGAGATTCGATCCTTGGATCAGGAAGATCTTTTGGAGAAGCAAATGGCAACCCACTCCAGTATTCTTGCCTCAGAAATCCCATGGACAGAGGAGCCTGGTGGGCTACCGTCCATGGGGGTCACAAAAGTGTCAGATACAATTTAGCAACTAAACTACAATGTCTATTTTAATCCATCAGAGTAACTTATTTTTATTTTGTTTAAAAAAATACAAACAACAAACCTCTTTTCCCTATAATAGTGAGTGAGGTCTGGGTAGGTATGTGTGTGCCTGGTTTGCATTTTTTAGTTTGTATTTTTCTTATTTCATATATGTGTTCTTAAAAGATTTTCTTGCTTTTACTTTTATGTATAATAAAATATGGTCTTTGTGATTTCTGATATTGAGAATTTATTATCTTTTTTTTTTACTTCATTAATAATTTTTCCAAATCTTCATTATTTTGTCCATTTTATCTGTCATGGAGTAATTCTGATATATATTAAAGTCTCTTACTCCATGTGTGTTGCTGTCCATTTTTCCTTCTACATGAAATACTTTTTTCTACATAATTTAATGTTGTTATTTAATGTTATCCCTTTTCCTTTATAGGTATCAAATTGTGCCTATTTCATTGTTTTTTTTGTTTCAATGACTCTTCATGGAAACAAGGAATTTGCTTCTTTTTCCATCCTCTCCCTTTCTCAGTCCTTGATAATTTAGTCTGGGGTTGTAAATTCCATCATTTACTGGTTTTTAATAGAGTAATATAAAATTACTTTAAAAATAAAAATTAATGTTATAAAATAATCATTTGAATTTATATTTTTATCTTTTAACTGATTTCATAGGAATCCACAGCTAGCCTGGAAACCCTGAGGCTGGCAATAAAACCATGTTAAAGAGACTTTTAAATTGCTATGAAAAAGATGAGAGAAATGCTCTCTCCTTTTGTTAACAAGTAAACTGACATTCAATAAGGAATTTGAGGCTTCTTGATTTTTAAGATAGATTACAAAAAAACTAACTCAGAATAACATGCAATCATTTCAGTTTTTGTTTGTTTTTAAGACATTAATTCTAGATCTACATTGGGCCTTACTCTTTTGAAACTTGTTCTTATCATATATGAGGCTACTTTTCAAGTTTCAGTCAGGGTAATTCAGGGTAATTGTTCAATGATTGTTGATCTCACACATTTTTAAACTTAATTTTATCATTAATAATTTAATTATGAAGATAACAAATGTTTAATTAAAAATAGAGGGTACTGAAGAATATGATGTGAAAAGTATTATTTCAGCTGATTCTCATCCCAAATTCCACTCCCCAAAGCAGCCACTGATAATAGTTGCCTAATCATACCATTTAACCTTCAAAAGATAGCCTAATTCTCAAGTAGTTTAGTCTAAGAAAGAAAAAGAATCTGGTTCTTTTACATAGCAAGAATTAATTTTCAATATTTTAAAATTTTAGTAACCCACAAAGCTAGAGATTACTGAATAATATTTAACATGTTTGTTAATGCTGAAGTGGCTAAGTAAAAAGTTTTCTGCAATTTATTTCCTTTATCTCTTTTGAGTAAGAGCATAAGCTACCCTTTTAAAAAAGATGTTTTTCAATATTTCTAATATATATAGAAAGTTTTACTTGGTATTACTATCAACATAAAATCACTGTAAAATTGTAGTAACCTAAGTTCTATTTTAAAAAATGAAAGTATAATTTAGCAGTGGCCTTTTATATGTTTTTCACTTAATGCAGTCATTTTAAGGCCATATATTCCAGTATCCAAGTTTTAAAGTAGTTTGTATACACCCAAGAGGCAAAGCCATGACTTTAATCATTTCCTCACCAGAACTTCAATTATGCCAAGCACTTTTTAATTATGCTGCAGCCCACAGTCTATTCTTAGTCAAAAGCCTGACTTGTACACAGGCAGTATATTCCTCTGTGGCAAGATTCAACTCACCACTTTGCAACCCCACCCATGAAAAAGATCTGTGAATTAAAAGCTACTAAATTAAGTGTGTATTTTTAACAGCCTCAATTTTAAAGTCAATTTTGGCATGACAGTAGAAGATATTTTTTTGAAGTACAAAAATGCTATGTTGGCATTTCATGGTATTTTCAGAATGCAGTTTGTTTTTCAGGTTGTCTCTTTACAAAGTTAGTTTCTTCTAACTTTTTTTCTTTTTCTAAAGGGAATATATATGGTCATCTTGTCCCATCACTTTTATTTTTTCATTATTTAAGAAAGAAGACTTTGAACACGAAAGAACAATTATAGAAAAGGGACTTCCATGTGAGGACAGGGCTGTAGGGTAGCAGGAAAGATCTGGAGGCCCAGGGATCTGCAGGGGAAGCCCAGAACTGACATGTAGCTGGACTTAGCATTTCATGCACAGATCAAATCCTGAAATAAGTCCAAAATTAAGAGAAAAGTAAACTACATAGAATTATTGTGATTTTTTCACTCCTTAGTAATGGAAAATCTATTTTTCCCAGTGAGTGTAAATAGAACACAAAGTCATTTCAGGACAAGCTTGTATAGTATTTATATAACATAATCATTTAAAAAATAGTTAATGAGGATCTGTTCCATGTAAGACCCTGTGCTGCTTTTGTCATAATGTAGTTTCAATAATTTACTGCTTCCATTTCCCTTAAAGTCAGGAACAAGACAAGGGTGCCCACTTTCACCACTATTATTCAACATAGTTTTGTTGGAAGTTTTGGCCACAGCAATCAGAGCAGAAAAAGAAATAAAGGAATCCAAATTGGAAAAGAAGAAGTAAAACTCTCACTGTTTGCAGATGGCATGATCCTCTACATAGAAAACCCTAAAGACTCCACCAGAAAATTACTGGAGCTAATCAATGAACATAGTAAAGTTGCAGGATATAAAATCAACACACAGAAATCCCTTGCATTCCTATATACTAATAATGAGAAAATAGAGAAATTAAGGAAACAAATCCATTCACCATTGCAACGAAAAGAATAAAATACTTAGGAATATATCTACCTAAAGAAACAAAAGACCTATATATAGAAAACTATAAAACACTGGTGAAAGAAATCAAAGAGGACACTAGTAGATGGAGAAATATACCATGTTCATGGATCGGAAGAATTAATATAGTGAAAATGAGTATACTACCCAAAGCAACCTATAGATTCAATGCAATCCCTATCAAGCTTCCAAGGTATTTTTCACAGAGCTAGAACAAATAACTTCACAATTTGTATGGAAATACAAAAAACCTTGAATAGCCAAAGCAACCTTGAGAAGAATGGAATGGGAGGAATCATCCTGCCTGACTTCAGGCTCTACTACAAAGCCACAGTCATCAAGACAGTATGGTACTGACACAAAGACAGAAATATAGATCAATGGAACAAAATAGAAAGCCCAGAGATAAATCCATGCACCTATGGACACCTTATCTTTGACAAAGGAGACAAGAATATACAATAGAGAAAAGACAATCTGTTTAACAAGTGGTGCTGGGAAAACTGGTCAACCACTTGTAAAAGAATGAAACTAGAACACTTTCTAACACCATACATAAAAATAAACTCAAAATGGATTAAAGATCTAAACGTAAGACCAGAAACTATAAAACTCCTAGAGGAGAACATAGGCAAAACACACTCTGACATAAATCACAGCAGGATCCTCTATGACCCACCTCCCAGATTACTGGAAATAAAAGCAAAAATAAACAAATGCGACCTAATTAAAATTAAAAGCTTTTGCACAACAAAGGAAGCTATAAGCAAGGTGAAAAGACAGCCTTCAGAATGGGAGAAAATAATAGCAAATGAAGTAACTGACAAACAACTAATCTCAAAAATATACAAGCAACTCCTACAGCTCAATTCCAGAAAAACAAACGACCCAATCAAAAAATGGACCAAAAAACTAAACAGACATTTCTTCAAAGAAGACATACAGATGGCTAACAAACACATGAAAAGATGCTCAACATCACTCATTATCAGAGAAATGCAAATCAAAGCTACAATGAGATACCATTTCACACCAGTCAGAATGGCTGCGATCCAAAAGTCTACAAGCAATAAATGCTGGAGAGGGTGTGGAGAAAAGGGAACCCTCTTCCACTGTTGGTGGGAATGCAAACTAGTACAACTACTATGGAGAACAGTGTGGAGATTCCTTAAAAAACTGGAAATAGACCTGCCTTATGATCCAGCAATCCCACTGCTGGGCATACACACCGCAGAAACCAGAATTGAAAGAGACACGTGTACCCCAATGTCCATCGTAGCACTGTTTATAATAGCCAGGACATGGAAGCAACCTAGATGTCCATCAGCAGACGAATGGATAAGAAAGCTGTGGTACATATACACAATGGAGTATTACTCAGCCATTAAAAAGAATACATTTGAATCAGTTCGAATGAGGTGGATGAAACTGGAGCCTATTATACAGAGTGAAGTAAGCCAGAAAGAAAAACACCAATACAGTATACTAATGCATATATATGGAATTTAGAAAGATGGTAACGATAACCATGTATGTGAGATAGCAAAAGAGACATAGATGTATAGAACAGTCTTTTGGACTCTGTGGGAGAGGGTGAGGGCAGGATGATTTGGGAGAATGGCATTGAAACATGTATAACATCATATATGAAACGAATCGCCAGTCAGGGTTCTATGTATGATACAGGATGCTTGGGGCTGGTGCACTGGGATGACCCAGAGGGATGGTATAGGGAAGGAGGTTGGAAGGGAGTTAAGGATGGGGAACACATGTACACCCATGGTGGATTTATGTTGATGTATGGCAAAACCAATACAATATTGTAAAGTAATTAGCCTCCAATTAAAATAAATAAATTCATATTTAAAAGAAAGAAGTGCCCTTAAGCACTTCTCCATTATTTCTATTAAAAAAATATATATATACTCCTTCATGATCTAAAGAAAATGCAGTGTTCAAAATCTGAACTTGAGAAACATACCAGAAACTTGTGGGCTCCATAAACACAGTCTTCCTTGTTTTTTCTTGCCTTCATCCACCACAAAGGCAGGAATATCTAAAAACTCAATTACCCAGCCTGCCTTTCAGCTAGAAGCTGCCTGATGGGATTCTGGCCACTGCGGTGTAAAGGGAAGGCTGTTGGTGCCACATGGTTTCTTTCTGCCAAAGGGCACTGGAAATGCTACTGTTGTCACTAAGGGCAACAGAACTGAAAGCTAGGAGGCTGGGTCCTTAGAGGTATCCTGGGCCACTATACTAGCTGTGGACTGCCTGCTCTGTGACTTCTTGTGATGTGACATGAAGGAAGCCCAGTTCAGTTCAGTCGCTCAGTCGTGTCCGACTCTTTGTGACCCCATGAATTGCAGCACGCCAGGCCTCCCTGTCCATCACCAACTCCTGGAGTTAACTCAAACTCCTGTCCATCGAGTCGGTGATGCCATCCAGCCATCTCATCCTCTGTCATCCCCTTTTCCTCTTGCCCCCAATCCTTCCCAGCATCAGAGTCTTTTCTTTCTTTTTTTTTTTAAGGTAATAAAACATTTTTAATAAATTGCATTTAAGAACTTATAAATTGAATTACAAAGTGAAATTCAAGAGTTACTTTTTGTATTTTTGGCCTACTACTTGCAGAGTAGCCAGGTATATTGAAATTTTAGTTGCCTACAGATTCTTAATTGAAAAATTTCAGAATATGGAAAAATTAAGAATAGTACATGAATACTCATGTACCTTTATCTGCATTCACCAATTTTTAACTTCTGCCACGTGTATTTTTGCAGAATCATTTTGAAAGGAAGTTGTGGATACCATGACACTTTACCCCTTAATAGTTTAGCAAGTATCAGTATTTCCCCCCAAATGAGGACATTTGCTACTTAGCCTAATGCATAAAAGCATCTCCAAAATATAGATACACTGTTATCTACTATGTAATCAATATGCAAATATGCCCAGTTGTCTCAAAATTTTTTTTAACTCCAGTATCCATTGTATCATTTGTTTTTATGTCTCTAAGGCTTCTCTAATCTTTAATGTCCACGTTTTTTAAGTCATTTCCATTTTGTGGAGTCTAAGCCAGTTGTCTTAGGGAATATCACCTGTATGTGTTTATTGCTTCCTCCAGATTAGTTTGAGGTTAAATATTTTAGCAAGAGGATAGTTGATGTGTCTATATCCTATGTATCATGTCCTGAAGGCACATGGCAGTTTGGCTTATTTTGAGTTCTGGCACTTGGTTAAAGTGGTGTTAGTCATATGTCTCTATTACAAAAGTACCTTTACCTTTTATTTATTTTTTTAAATTTTATTTTATTTTTAAACTTTACAAAATTGTATTAGTTTTGCCAAATATCAAAATGAATCTGCCACAGGTATACATGTGTTCCCCATCCTGAACCCTCCTCCCTCCTCCCTCCCCATACCATCCCTCTGGGTCGTCCCAGTGCACCAGCCCCAAGCATCCAGTATCGTGGATTGAACCTGGACTGGCAACCCATTTCATACATGATATTTTACATGTTTCAATGCCATTCTCCCAAATCTTCCCACCCTCTCCCTCTCCCACAGAGTCCATAAGACTGTTCTTTTCTAATGAATCAACTCTTCGCATGAGGTGGCCAAAGTACTGGAGTTTCAGCTTTAGCATCATTCCTTCCAAAGAACACCCAGGGCTGATCTCCTTTAGAATGGACTGGTTGGATCTCCTTGCAGTCCAAGGGACTCTCAAGAGTCTTCTCCAACACCACAGTTCAAAAGCATCAATTCTTCAGTGCTCAGCTTTCTTCACAGTCCAACTCTCACATCCATACATGACTACTGGAAAAACCATAGCCTTGACTAGATGGACCTTTGTTGGCAAAGTAATGTCTCTGCTTTTGAATATGCTATCTAGGTTGGTCATAACTTTCCTTCCAAGGAGTAAGTGTCTTTTAATTTCATGGCTGCAATCACCATCTGCAGTGATTTTGGAGCCCAAAAAATTAAAGGCTGACACTGTTTCCACTGAAGCCCATCCTCGTTTAAATCACCATTGGTTGGGATTCCTATTACTCTTAGCTGTATGCATACTCTTGAAAGTGAAAGTGAAAGCGAAGTCTCTCAGTCGTGTTCAACTCTTTGGGACCCCATGGACTATAGCCCACCAGGTTCCTCCATCCATGGGATTCTCCAGGTAAGAATACTGGAGTGGGTTGCCATTTCCTTCTCCAGGGTATCTTCCTGACCGAGGGATCCAACCCAGTTTTCCTGCATCGCAGGCAGATGCTTCAACCTCTGAGCCACCAGGGTTAGCTGTATGCATTACTGAATGACTCAAGAATAACTTAATTTGGCAATAAGCATGACAATGGGCTTCCCCGGTGGTGCTAGTGGTAAAGAATCCACCTGCCAATGCAGGCGAGATGAGATGTGCGTTTGATCCCTGAGTCAGGAAGATTCCCTGGAGGGGGCCATGGCAAACCACTCCAGTATTCTTGCCTGGAGAATCCCATGGACAGAGAAGTCTGGCAGACTACAGTCCATAGAGTAGCAAACAGTTGGACACAACTGAAGCGACTTAGGACGTATGCATGACAGTGGTATCCATATTCCTAATTGCGGTGGTCAGTCTCCAAGATGGCCCACAGTGATCCCAGCCTTCCTTCACAACCTTGTGCAGTGCCCTGCCACACTGCCAGGGTCACTGCTACAGTAAAAATTATAAATTTAGCAATAACCTTAAGATCATTTATATTTACTTTTTATAGAATGTCACATTTTTCTTCTTACATATGACATGTGTTCTGGTCAATTACAATACATATCCCTTATTAAAATTGGAAAATAAAGAAAAAAATAAGTTCTAAAACCTACTTACATAATACTATATGCCAGGCTGTCTTCTATATTCTTCAACTTCATTAACTTACCTTTTTTCTTCAAATAATTTTTTGAGATATTATATAACCCACTTTTCATTTGGAGAAACTGATGTAGAGAGGGTAAAAATCCTGCCCAAGGCTACACACCCCATAAGTGGTAGGGCTGAGATTTGAACCTATAGATAGGCTGGTTCTAGCTTTTGTGATCCTTTCACCACGTAAATGGAGAAGGCGATGGCACCCCACTCCAGTACTCTTGCCTGGAAAATCCCATGGACGGAGGAGCCTGGTAGCCTGCAGTCCATGGGGTCGCAAAGAGTCGCACACTACTGAGCGACTTCACTTTGACTTTTCACTTTCATGCATTGGAGAAGGAAATGGCATCCCACTCCAGTGTTCTTGCCTGGAGAATCCCAGGGATGGGGGAGCCTGGTGGGCTGTCATCTATGGGGTAACACAGAGTCGGACACGACTGAAGTGACTTAGCAGCAGCAGCACCACGTAAAAGTCACCTGCAATCCTGCTAACCATACGAAACTGGCCTCTTTTCTATAGATCTGCTTAAACAGGTGCAATGTGTTAGTTGCTTACTTCTTTAGTGTAACAGGTCAGTTCCTGCTGGCATTCTCAGTTCCTTAAGCATCATTGCCTCTCGAGTTTTTCACACTTATGTCAATGCTGAACGTCATCTGTATTCTGCTGGTGATGCTGACTCTGTCAGCCACTGTTCACTCAGGCAATGAGGGCTAATAGAGGGGATACAGGGCAGAAAAATGGTTGTAAAGATTGGAGGAGCAAAAAAGAGAGGTGTTAATTTTACCTAAAGAAGAGTAACTTTGGCAGCCACTAACATGCTGAGACAGGAGAAGCAGGATGGAAGATGCTGCCACCCAGATCCAGGCACAATCATGTGCCCTTGAGGCTGCAGGGAGCAGGGAGTTGTGCAGCATTAGAAATGAAGCTAAGCAGACTCTATTACAATATGCCAGCAAATGTGGAAAACTCAGCAGTGGCCACAGGACTGGAAAAGGTCAGTTTTCATTCCAATCCCAAAGAAAGGCAATGCCAAAGAATGCTCAAACTACTGCACAATTGCACTCATCTCACATGCTAGCAAAATAATGCTCAAAATTCTCCAAGCCAGGCTTCAAAAGTATGTGAACCGTCAACTTCCAGATGTTCAAGTGGGTTTTAGAAAAGGCAGAGGAACCAGAGATCAAATTGCCAACGTCTGTTGGATCATCAAAAAAGCAAGAGAATTCCAGAAAAAACATCTGCTTTACTGACTATGCCAAAGACTTTAACTGTGTGGATCACAACAAACTATGGAAAATTCTGAAAGAGATGGGAATACCAGACCACCTGACCTGCCTCCTGAGAAATCTGTGTGCAGGGAAGAGAGAAATCTGTGTGCAGAGAAACCTGTGTTCAGGAAGCGACAGTTAGAACTGGACATGGAACAGCAGACTGGTTCCAAATCGGGAAAGGAGTACGTCAAGGCTATATATTGTCACCCTGCTTATTTAACTTATATGCAGAGTACATCATGAGAAATGCTGGGCTGGATGAAGCTCACGCTGGAATCAAGATTGCTGGGAGAAATATCAGTAACCTCAGATATGCAGATGACACCACCCTTATGGCAGAAAGTGAAGAAGAACTAAAGAGCCTCTTGATGAAAGTGAAAGTGGAGAATGAAAAAGTTGGCTTAAAACTCAACATTCAGAAAACTAAGATCATGGCATCTGGTTCCATCACTTAATGGCAAATGGATGGGAAACAGTGACAGACTTTATTTATTTGGGCTCCAAAATCACTGCAGATGGTGACTGCAGCCATGAAATTAAAAGACGCTTACTCCTTGGGAGAAAAGTTATGACCGACCTAGACAGCATATTAAAAAGCAGAGATTATTTTGCCATCTAGTCAAAGCTTCATCTAGTCAAAACTACGGTTTTTCCAGTAGTCATATATGGATGTGAGAGTTGGACTATAAAGAAAGCTGAGCGCCAAAGAATTGATGCTTTTGAACTGTGGTGTTGGAGAAGACTCTTGAGAGTCCCTTGAACTGCAAGGAGATCCAACCAGTCCATCCTAAAGGAAATAAGTCCTGAATATTCATTGGAAGGACTGATGCTGAAGCTGAAACTCCAATACTTTGGCCACCTGATGTGAAGAACTAATTCATTGGAAAAGACCCTGATGCTGGGAATGATTGAAGGCAGGAGGAGAAGGGGACAACAGAGGATGAGATGGTTCAATGTCATCACTGTCTCAATGGACATGAGTTTGAGTAAAATCTGGGAGTTGGTGATCAACAGGGAGGCCTGGCATGCTGCAGTCCATGGGGTAGCAAAGAGTCGTGCATAACTAAGTGACTGAACTGAACTGAACTGAGACTCTATTACATCCTATAGTGGGAAGCATTTTATTACGCTTGTGCAAGCCATCAGGGTTATGTTTCAGTCACAGTGACTGATAGGCTAACTTCAAAACAATGGCATCAGGAACCTTTCTAGTCTTCCTTTGCTATGTGTTTAGGATAGGAAATTTTCAAAATTGTCCCTTCACCTGGATGAAAATAAAATGTAGTTAAAATCAAAAATGAAAAATAAAACATCCTGAAGATGTTACAGGAGTCTGGGAACCCTCGTTTTCAAACCATGTTGCTTGTCAGAGGCTAAGGCTTACCTGCTGCTGCTGCTGTTTGTGGGCACTACCTCCAGGAGAAGAGAAATCCTTCTTTCCACTCTGCCAGGGAGGATGGAAAGATGAGTATGCAGATATGTCCAGTCACCGAGGGACAAGAGCTCAAGCCACAACTGAGACCAAGCTCGGGGCTAGAGATGTGGGGGAAAGAAGAGCACAGGTGACCAAGAAATTGATAAAATTTCTGCCTCCCTACAATTCCAAGAAGCATAGAAATGTGGAGATGCAACCATGGGGAATGGCCAACAAGCAGACCAGTCCTTAAAACATTTTTCTTCCCTTAACACGTTTTTTGTGTTGTTAAATATTCTTCCCACAATTAATGGCTGCATCATGTTCTTTGTTAATTACTAATGCTCTAGTTGTTAAGTTTATTGCTATCTTTTTTAGTGTTAATTTTCCTTATTTTCTTTGAAATTTTAGTTTGAGAGTTTATCTTATGTGAGTGGTTCACCCTCCTCCCCTCCAAGCTTCCATTTTATCAATTTCTGGGTCACCTGCACCCTCCTTTCCCCCACATCTCTAGCCCCGGGCTTGGTCTCAGTTGTGGCTTGAGCTCTTGTCCCTTGGTGACTGGACATATCAGAGACCTAGTCGTCGAGCTGGCAAAGAGTAACACTGTCCTTGCCTCCAGCTTAGAAAGGATGCCTTGCTCTGTCACCCCACACAAGTCCAACTCTGTGCTGCCTGAAGCTTTGGCTCCTGCATATTGCCACAGATTCTCTCACCCTGCTTTTGAATATGCTTATGGATTTTCTTTATATTAAAAACTATCATTGCTCTGTTTCCAGTAGAGGGAGGAACGTGTAGCACAAATGCACAGTGTCACAGCAAGGGTAAACGTCAGTACATTTTGCTGATTTACTTGGATTTTCTAGGTAATCATATTACACAAGAAGAACAAGAACTGGAGTCACCATTTAGTCAGTACTCACTACACTCTGCCATGCACTTTATCTACATATCAGGGCTTGGAAGTGGGCAAAGAGGATTACTGGTGTCTTTTAGTGGAGGGCTGGCCATTGGCCAGGTGACCCTCAGGACATTTTCTGATTCCAGGAATGTGCACTTTCAATTGACTTTTTTTGACTAGATTATTTTACAACTCCAAAGAGGTAGCTGTTAAATGGTGAAAAAAAGTAGCAATGCAATGTGTGTTCATAACAAGGTAAATGTATTTTGACTGGTAAATTATAAAGCTTAAGTCAAATGCTCATTTGAAAACAGGTCTTACCATCTTATTGGTTCCCTGAAAAATTGAAGAGTTGAATAAAATCTTTGCTATATGTCCATTTTATACTTATATAAGAGTCATAATTTTATTGTTTTGAAAATTATGCTTTAGCATATGTATCTTCTAATAGGCACAAACTGAGAAAAAGGTATTATTCACATTTAATAGATGAGAAAACTGAGACTCAGATCAAATGGCTTACCTGCTTAGTGTCAATTTAACTAGTAAGTGGCCAAACTGGAATTTAAGTACCACATTTGCTGTCTTCAAGATCTATGCTCTTATATATTATTGCCTGCCTTGGAAAAACTCCATTTGGTGACAAATGATTTTTTTTTTAAAATATATTAACATCAATAAAACTATCTAAGTGTTTGCCATGTGCCATGCATTGAATAACATGTTTATGTGGATGAACTAATTTAATCAAGATGGGAAAACTGAACCTACAGAGGTTCAATAATTTGCTCAAGATTTTCCATGCTATTTCTGTTTTTATCTCTTCTTTTTCCTAATGCAGTAGTACTCAGCATTAGTTTGAGTGTCTAAAACTGTCCAGGGTTTAAATAGAGGTATTTGGAAAATAGAGCTCAGCTGAAGGTCAAATCATAATAGGAGCTTAGCATATTGAGAAACCATCCCAGCAGTAAGTAAATTATTTTTGCATGGACTCACTAAATCAGTAAGCTCTGTCTGATACTGCCAAACAGTAATGTTTATAAAAGTCAGTATTTGCTAAGGAAATGTTCTCTTTCTATGATTTAGAATATTTGGATGACCTAGTAATATTTTTTTAGTAAACTTCATCTCTTTGCCCACAGAGGCAGACAAGGTGGCTTAAAACCCATTCACAGTCTTTCAGTCTTGCTTTCTTCTACACAGTGGCTTGAAAGCTAAATACCTTTTTAACAGTCTTTCCACTACTGATGACCCAATTCTAGCCAATAATATATAAGTCATTGGATTAAACGTGGAAACTGCATTTTAAAGGAATAAACTAAGCTTCTCTGGTTCAGAAGGGAGATGAAACATGAGGTGGGCTAGTAACCATCTCTTAAGCATTTGGAGAAAAGCCACCTGCCAAGAAAGGTGGAGCAGAAAGTTACGAGGTCTGACCCTGGGTTCTTGATGGAATCAGGGAGTTCATGTACCAGCCCTCTACAGCCTTACATGAGAGATCTTATTACATAAAAAATTAGCCCCTTAACTATTCAATCACTTTCAGTTGGTTTTCATTGCTGTTGTTATTATTATTGCTTGCTGCAGAAAGAGGAAAAAAAATTAGCAATGGGAGGTAATATATATACAAATCATTTGACTTTTTTTTCAGTTTTATTGAGGTATACTTGACAAAACTATAAGATTTTTAAAATGTTCATCACAATGATTTAATATGTTTATACACTGTGAAAGGATTCCTCCCTAGTTAATTCTTCCTGTCCATCACCTCACATATATATCTCCTTTTTTCTGAACATCTAAGTTCTACTCTCTTAGCAAATTTCAATTATACCATACAGTGTCAACAACTATAACTCTCTTAGCAAATTTCAATTATACTATACAGTGTCAACAACTATAATCACCATGCTACACATTAGGTCCTCAGTCCTTATCATCATCTAGCTGAAAATTTTCTTATATAATTGTTTTAAGTCTACAATTTTAGCCTTTTCATAGGAGGAGAGATTTACTTCTCAAAAGTGAGTAAATTGTATATAAAACTCATTTTTATTGATGCAAGTAACTCATCCTTTTTATATGGATTGTCCTTATCATCTTGATTATTAATGGAGAGAAACACGACCATTGTAATTTTCTCAAAAGGAGATGGGTAAGCTGTGGGCAGCTGGTTTTGAATGAACATGTCATTTCATCATACAAGCTTTATTGAATATGCTCATTAAGGTCTTGCACCAGTGGAATTTTATATCTGTCAGAATCCATGATCCCATTCAGTTTATATGAAATATAGGTTGACAGTGTTAATGCTGCCAGAGGACAGTCTTCAGAGGACTGCATTTCACCCTCTACAGAAATGTTTTCCTTGATACTGGAGCTATGACATTCCTTTGGCATCATCTCATGGTATGAGGTTTGCCTATGTAGTGAGCCATTTGTTATAGAGTTCCTGGATAAAGAGATCAACTATCATGTATTATTTTTAATTTTTGAGTATATATTACTGCCATTTTAAGAGTTTAGTACACTCGTCGTTTAGTCGCTCAGTCATGTCTGACTTTTTGTGACCCCGTTATCTATAGCCCACCAGGCTCCTCTGTCCACAGGGGTTTCCAGGCAGGATGGGTTGCTATTTTTTTCTCCAGGAGATATTCCCGACCTAGGGATCAAACCCACGTCTGCTGCTTGGCAGGTGGATTCTTTACCACTGAGCCACCAGGGAAGCCCTTTAGGTATTAGTAGGTCTCAGGAAGACAAGTACAAACCTTTATATTGTACTGAACACCTCTTGGTCAGCAGAGAAGGAACTAGGAGCAGTGACCCACATAAAGAGCCTGACTTGGGAGTGGCAAGCAAGCCTAGAATGAGGGCCAGGAGGAGTCAGAGTCTCAGCCCTAATTGCATATGAGTATTCACTAGGTGAGTGGGACACAGTGTTTGAGGAACCTGCTTCACAGAACAGAAGAAAGATAAGACCTCCCCAGCTTTCTTCCACTCCACCCATGAGCTCATGTGTGTTCTGCTTCTCCTTCCTTGCATCACTCCCATCATACTGGAATCACTCTGCCTTCCCCTGTCTGAACCTCGTCCCCCCACCATGCCCTGAACCCCAGCCCTTTGGCGCGTGCTCTGACCTTGCTCAGCACATCATCCCTTCTCTTTCCTCTGTCCTCACTTCATTCCGATAGCATTTATATGTATCTAAGGTTTGTCAATCCCACACCTTGCTTCTCATCACCATCCTCTCTCCCCTTTCTAAAGCTAGTGTTCTTTATGCGTTTCTTAATGTCTATCTCCTCTTCTGTACCTCCCACTCTCTCCTTGCTAAGCCTGCCTCTGCCACCATGGCTTCACTGCAACTGTTCCAGCCACTCTGGCTTCACCAGCCATCTCGTCATGCACTTCCCAGCTGATGAAATCCAGCCCTTGTTGCCTCTCAGCCTCATCTCCTGTACTCTGCTCCCTTACTCCTGCTCATCCAGCCCCACCAACCTCCTTTTTATAATTCAACCTGCACAAATCCTTGCCCATTTCCAGGCCTGGGTACTTGTTCTTCCCACAGCCCCAGATTCTCTCCCCATGCTCTCACACAGCTGATTCATTCTCATCTTTTGGATCTTGGCTCAGATATTCACTCTCAGAGAGGCCTTTCCTGAACCATATATGGTGTGTGACCTTGGTATCATCACTCAATGAGCTGGGTTCATAGGAGCTCTGCTAAGAGGAGGGAATGATGGGTGGAGCTGCTCATCATACTGCTCACATATATTCCCTCATCAACTGAAGAGGGAAACCTCAGGCTGAGCCTACAAGTGGGGAGTAAAGGCCTTAGGTTTGCTCTTAAACTCTAGATTAATTCATCATTTATCAGACACCCAAAGTGCCCAACTGAGTTAGGTGTTAGGTTAAAAATACAAACCATGTATATATCAAATATATGTATGTATAAACAAGCATAGTAATTTACTAAGCAGAAATATACACAAGTTGGCAGTGGGGGACAATCAGTTGTCTGGGGGTGCTGGGAGATTCAAAGAAGAGTAAAAATATGAAATAGGCCTAAGACTTATCACATAAAACAGGGAAAGCAATCCCAAGTTGAGGAAATAGTACATGCAAAAGTACAGGGAGATTTCTCATGAATATTCAATATGGTGGATAGAGGTGACGTGAAAACCAACCTCCACCGTTCCTCTCCCTGACAAAATAGAAATACTTAGCATCCCTGTGACTGTTACAAAGTTGGTGCAAACTTTTGAGGAGAAAATTTTATATGGACTTTGAACTAAATTTATTTTGGAGTAAATAATTTATGGCTTGCTGTGATAGATGGCTACTAGCATAACTTAACACTTCTGAATATTAAATTTCAATTCATATAACAGTTCCAGTTTTGGAAGAGAGAAAGATTAGAGGTGGATGGGTAAATTGACTGGACTGGAAAATGGACAGGTGGGAGATAGGAGGTAGATGCCAAGGAATCCGGTAGAGAACTGGGGTGATGTTTCTTTATTCAAAGTTTAGGTTGGATGATGTATCCAGGTGCGGGGGTGACCTGGGAAAGCCATCCTCGTGTCTCTATAGGAAATTTTGATTTTATTATAATAAGAACAGTAATTACTGAAAATGTACTATGAATTAGATATTATTCCCTGTTCTTTTCTTTTTATATATTATCTTTACCCTGGAATTGATACTTTTGAACTGTGGTGTTGGAGAAGACTCTTGAGAGTCCCTTGAACTACAAGGAGATCAAACCAGTCAATCCTAAAGGAAATCAGTTCTGAATAGTCACTGGAAGGACTGATGCTGAAGCTCTAATACTTTGGCCGCCAGATGTGAAGAACTAACTCATTGAAAAGACCCTGATTCTGGGAAAGATTGAAGGCAGGGAGAGAAGGGGACAAGAGGATGAGATGGTTGGATGGCATCACCAACTCGATGGACATGAGTTTGAGCAAGCTCCAGGAGTTGGTGATGGGCAGAGAAGCCTGGCATGCTGCAATTTGTGGGGCTGCAAAGAGTTGGACAAGACTGAGTGACTGAACTGAACTTACCCTGGAAGGAAGGTATGAGAAACCTGAGATTTGGAGAAGTTAATTTACTTAAGATAATACAGCAAGTAAATCTATGTTGTCAAGATCTACAGCAAGTAGATTTTTTTCATGCTTTCCTACCATATAAGGGGGACAACTCCTAGCTCCTTCTTAGCAGACTCAGTTTACCTCGAGTCCCACTTTCAAATCTAATCACGGCTCTGCTTCAACAATCCTCTCCAACTCTTGTGATACAGAGGAACTGAAGAATTGCACAGCTATTCTATTTTAATAATGCTTCTGCCTTAGTATAACTGGTTTTTCTTCTAGCATAGAATGAACTTCTGCAAATACAAAGTGCTTTCTTTGCACCTGAATACTGTTCACCCACCACAGTCAATTTATTCCTGGAGTCTTTCTATTTCATGCTTCTCCAGAGAGAATTTACTACTGTATCTATCATGGTTTCTGTTGTTCGCAACTGAACACTCCTAGTTGGGCTAAGGGAATGGAATTACTGCCAGCTATTAGATGGTTTATAAAATTATTGGAAGAGCTATAAGAAGAGGCTCTAGGCTGAGAAACCTAGGATCTAAGTTTCTAGAAACAACTCTCAATATCCAATATCACACAGCTTCTGCATGGCCAGAAACTTCACAATCTCTTCTTCACATTTACAGAAGACTACTGACAGGAGAGCCTTAATGTCTTTGCCCATTCACAGGCACAGAATGAAAGCCTCTCACCCTTTCTCTCCACTCAGGACCAGCTTTATGAGCAAGCATCCCATGTAGCCAGCTAAGGTTCAACCCTTAGAAGGGCATCACTTTAGAAGTTTAATGCTCTGAGGTTGCCATCTTGAAATTCTTGATTTAAAATTTATATTCTGAGGAGAATCCTTTAGGACAGTGGATTATGCTCCAGGAGCTTGGATCTTCCTCCTGCCGCCTGCCTGTGACAAGTTCTCCGCCAGCCCATCCCCTACACTCTAGCGCCCCAGGCCTCCCTTTCCCTGCTACTGCCCAGCGACCACCGTCTTCCAGCCCCAGATGGAGACGTAGCCCCAGGTTCCAGGAGTATTGGGATTGATTCCCGTCAGGTGCATGCGCCGCTTCACCTGGTGCTGGGCAGCTCAGCACCGTCCGCCTCCCTGGCAGGTAGCTGTGCCCTCGGTTAGTGGCAGGGGTGAGCCTCTTAACTGCCTTTATCTGGGCGTCTGGGGCCTCTGGGCGTGGAGGTGGCAGTACTTTCAAGGGTCACTCATCCTTCATGGGTTGGAGTGCCAGCCCCTAGAAAAGAGGGATCTCTGCATTGACTTCTGGAAGCTTCTGTCGGCCCAGCAACCTATGGGAAAAGAAACCGAGCAGGCAGTGAGCGCGTAGTCATGGACAGGGACCCTGGGACGGTGAGTATCTTAGGGTTCTCAATTTCTGGGATTGCACATTAAATAGCAGAGGGGTTAAAAAAAAAAAAAAAAGAAACCACCTTGATAAGTTGTGGAAAAGACCACAAAAGGAAGATAAAAGTTCTCTCCACCAGCTCCCCACCTCCCACACCTTTTTTTTTCTACAGGGGCCTCGTGTTTTCATTTTATATTGGGCCCCACAAATTCTGCACTAGCCCAGTCTCCAATTTGGAGAAGGCAATGGCACCCCACTCCAGTACTCTTGCCTGGAAAATCCCATGGACGAAGGAGCCTGGTAGTCTCCAATTAACTTAGCCTGAATCCAGGGGTTTGATAAGTGCACCTGATTAGTGGAATTCTAATTACATCCTAAACTCTGTTTATAAGGAAGTCTGGCAAGCTCAGTTTTTAGCTTTCTAACCTGAGTAGTAAGTGAAAGCTCTGGAGTACAGGAAGGAGACTGGAATTCCTGTTGAGTAAGAAAGACAGCCTGTGCTGTCTGGCACTGGCACTGCATCAACAGCCTGGCAGGAGTGCCACCTCCTTGGTACACTAGACTCCATGGCGCAGGGGCGGAATCTGGTTCATTCACGTCTTTAAACCCAGTTCAAAATATAGGGCCTGTCACATAGTATGATCCCAGGATTTATAGAATTGAATTTCTAATCATCAATTTTTGTATGTTCTAGTTATTAACCTATACATCTAATGGTATATTCTTTCTTGCTGTAGTTCATATTAACTTGAGATCTTCATTACTGGTGACAAATTCATATGCAAATGCAGTAGGTTAGTAAAAATAAAATAGGCATATGGATTATACTTAGTGATTTATTTTCATGTACTGAGCATAGCTAATTACAAACATAATATTGTATCTCTACTCTGCTTAGTGAATTAAATTACTTACCATGCCACTGTGAAAACATTAATAATGTTTACCCAGCCACAGAAATCACCGATATGAAGTTACAGTCTGTCTGGTCTTCACTTTTTGAAATTCACAAACTGGAATTAATTTCAAAAAGAAAATGTCTGGCCGAAGAGTATTAAAAGAGTGGGCAAATTACATAATATTCTATGGAAAAGTTAGTTTGATTTAAAACAGGAATACCCAGCACAGAATCAAAACTTTTCATCTACTTCTCACCATCTCCAAAATGGAAAGTTTTACCACCAAAAGATTTTAATTAAAAAGACTTTTAGCATGTGTGTGTATAAAAATGTCTCTTAATTACAAAGATTAAAGTTAAAGCTTATACCTGAGATTTAATTTTCAGTCTAAAGGTGTATGGATCGATGATAATGAGGACGGTTGGAAATATGCAGGATAATCAGAGTATCCAAAGCAAATAGAGAAGCAAGCTACACTTCCCAGAACTTATCTGTCTATCCAGGAAGTGTGGGACAGAGGGCTTATTCCAAAATTTAGTTAAATATCATAGGTTAAAACAGTTCTTTGGGATCTCCATCCTTAAATGTTCTTTTCAGGAGCTGCATCATGAAAATCTGGCCTGACAGTCTGACGGGTCATGAATTATTAATAGATTAAGTTATAACTCGGAGCAAATGAGTTACTTAAGGAGAGTCAATGAGGCAATTGTGTGAGTAACTGATTGTGATTGCCTGAAGCACAGTCTGGCCTTTGAGCCAAATCAGGGAATAAATGGAATTCTGGTTCCTTCAGGAGAGGTGGACCAGAGAGTGTTGACTTTTATTATCCAGGTAATCTTGTCTTTCACTCAGTTTGAAGGCAGGATTTATCCTAATCCATTTTGCCTCTAAATTAAACAGTTACCCTGACAAAGTGGTACTATGGTACAACTATAAATTATAGCAACAATAAGGGTTATGCAGCCAGATAATCCAGGGTAATCTTCCCATCTCAAAATCCTTAATTGTATTTGTGAAGTCTGTCTTGGCCATGTAAGGCAATATTCACAGGTTCTAGGGATAAGGGCATGCTGACTTTAGGGGGAAGGGATGTTATTCAGCCTAACATCCCCCTTGTCTGAAAATTTGCTAAAACTGAAATCTATTTACTACTATCTCTAAACAGACCATCAAAGGATGGAGATTCCAAAGACCTACTTTTGTTATGACTAGCAACTATAAACCAAGGTTTCTAAAGAAGTTTATTTTAAAAAAAGAGCTGTTTGGGGGAACATCTGAGAACATACTTCCTGTTTTTAGACTAATAGATATAGTCTTCAAAAATCCTGAGGTTCAGATTTGAATTAAATTTTATCATGTTCGTTTTGTATGTTGTTGAATTTCTAAGTTATCATGTGCTTCTGCATTCTTTTGAATTAATTTATTTTTGGTTGCTCTAGGTCTTCATTGCTGCGAGCCAGCTTTCTCTGGTTGCAGTGAGGGGGGACTGCTCTCTAGTTTCAGCACTTCTCATTGCTGTGGCTTCTCTTGTCTTGGAGCACAGGCTCTAGGTGCACAGGCTTCAGAAGTTGCATGCTTGGGTTCAGAAGTTGTGGTGCACAGGCTTAGTTGCCACATGGCAGGTAGGCTTCTAGTTCCCAGACCAGGGATTAAACACTTGCCCTCTGCATTGCAAGGTGGATTCTTAACCACTGGACCGCCAACGAAGCCCCTTCTGCATGTTTTTGATCAGCCATGTGCAAGCTGTAAGACCTTGGATCTGGAATGATTCAACATTATTCATTTTTTTTATCACCCTAGGGCTGATAGGTTACACTTTGAACTAGATTTTGGGTGAATTAATACATTTTAAAAATGAATTTGCACTTGGCATATCATTTAGCATATCATGACTTTGAGCATAGTTATTTAATTTTTGTTTGAATGAAATGACAAGTACCCTATTTCAGGACTCTAACTTTAAATACAGGGCTATCCCATCTTTACTGTGTATTTCACTAAGCAATTTTGTGGGGGTTTTTTGTTGTTGTTAAATATTTTGGTGAATTAGAAAATGTAGCCTTTAATTACCTCTCTTCAACTGGAACTGTTTTCTACTGTCATTTTCAGTGTTAGTTGTAATGCTCATTGCTGTACTTGGGACTCATAGTTTTAGTTCTTTTAGTTCTGAAGTGCCTGTGATATGCTTAGCACTTCTATTGAGCACAGACTCGATACCAAACATAATGCTAAGGAACAAGAGAATATGAAGAAGTCTAAGACTTGTTCTGCCTTTCCTCTGTACTGAGATCTGGACTTATTTTATCTTAATCTCCAGCATTTGTTCAACTCTCTAGCACAGAGTTCAGAATTAATGTCTGTGTTCTGTTTTGTTTAAAAAAATTATTGAGACATAGTTGACATTATATTAGCTTGTATGCCTGTAAATATAATGATTAGATATGTACATATTGCTAAATGATCACTGTAGGGTAAGGGAGTTAGAGAAGGTGAGGTTCAGAAAAAGAATGAGACCGGCACTTTACAGGAACAGATCACCTTTAATGAGGTGAGAAGGGGCAGCAGTCAGATTAGTGAGCTGCTGCACTAACCCAAGAAAAGAGTAAGTATATATAGGCATATATGTGGAAAGCTACTGTCTTAATGGGGCCTGTTCGTCTGCAAGGTTGTTCAGAGTAGTTATCTCTTAAACAGCTGGGGCAAGGAATTTTGAAGATTGGCCAGAGGCTGGGACTGGCTGGGAGCTGGGCATAATCAACCTTAATGTCCATGTTTTTTTCTTCGGGTGATAGAGTTCTTTGGCAAGGACCTGGAGGGGAGTTTTAACTCCAGGCTATTTTGAGCCATGTAACTTTCCTTCAGTTACCATAATAAGTCTAGTTAGAATCAGTCACCATGCTGCCGCTGCTAAGTCTCTTCAGTCGTGTCCGACTCTGTGTGACCCCAGAGACGGCAGCCCCACTAGGCTCCCCCATCCCTGGGATCCTCCAGGCAAGAACATTGGTGTGAGTTACCATTTCCTTCTCCAATGCAGGAAAGTGAAAAGTGAAAGTGAAGTCACTCAGTCGTGTCCGACTCTTAGTGACCCCATGGACTGCAGCCTACCAGGCTCCTCCGTCCATGGGATTTTCCAGGCAAGAGAACTGGAGTGGGTTGCTATACATTGTTACAAAAGATTTTTTTCTTGTGATGAGATCTTTTAAGATCTATTCCTTTAGCAACTTTCAAATATGCAATATAGTATTATTAAAAATAGCCACCACACTGTACATTACATCCCCATGACTTGCTTATTTTGTAAGTAGGAGTTTACACCTTTTGATTCCCTTAACCCATTTTGTCACTCCTTTGTAAATATCTGTTTAATGAAAAATTTTTCCTTAAGAAGTAGTTGTTGAATGAGCTACTCATAACTGAGATGACTGAGATAGAATGCTTCTACCTTCAGATCACTTCTAAGGGGTGTGATGGAGGTGTGAACAGGGTATAAAGAGACCCACCACTTCATCAAGGAGAGTCAGAGAAGGCTTTGTAGAAAAGCAGTCATGTGAGTGAGGTCTGGGAGAAAATAAGTTTGCAGAATAACCGCTTTTGTTAGTTTACTTGTTTCTTTTCACTGCTTAGTGTTGATGGGGTAGTCTTCATTTTGTCTCCGTAATAGCGTTTGGAGGAATGTTGGGTTTGTCTCTGTCCCAGCTCCACTGGAAGGAGCAAGAATGGAGTGACTTCTCGGAAAGTTACAGGGAGCAGAGCCAGATGCAGCTCGGCCCTCCCAGGGAGGAAGGAGACCACAGAGATGAGAAAAAACAGGGCCAAATGTATGAAGAAACAAAGGAGGAACCTGGAAGCAACTTCTTAGTTAAGAATGTGTTTATAAAATGTCACTGTATTTGAGAATGTATTCTTTGTGAATGTATGGCCCATGAATATGTCCTTTTTCTTTTCACCACATCTTGTGCTGGCACAGACTGTAAAGAATCTGCCTGCAACGTGGGAGACCGGGTTCAGTCCCTGGGTTGGGAAGATCCCTTAGAAAGGGAAATGGCAACCCACTTCAGTATTCTTGCCGGGAGAATCCCATGGATTCTGGAGCCTGGAGGGCTACAGGCCACAGGGTCGCAAAGAGTTGGACATGACTGAGCAACTAACCCTTTCACTTTGTCTCTCTCTGGGAAGCAGTATATACTGACCCTCATCTTCATCTTGCTCCTAGTAAAAGTCCCCTTTCTCTGTCCCTGCTTTTTCCAAGTGCAGCAGCAGGAATCTGGTTAGAGACAAATTAAACATTCCTTGAAATGCTGTTATGAAAACAAAATGAAACTGGTGAACTACAAGTTTACATTATTTTTAAAAAGCTCTTAAAACTATCCCATCCAATATGAATTGTTGTAAACTTTATAAATAGTTCAAAGGAATAAGAAAAATTGGCAAATTGACCTCGTGGAAAGTCTTGGCTTTCTGCACCTGACTTTTGGCAAATTGACCTAGAGCCAGTGTTGAAGAATTAACACACATTTACCTAGCAAAAGTGGGAAATGGCATTCTAGGTACAGAGACAAGAGCAGAAGAAATGTTTGGCAGGGACAGGTATGTTTGTTTATTCATTAAATATTTTAGAGCACAGAACCTGCCCTTGTGAACAGTTGTATGCTCATGAAGCTTATGTTGTCTCTTTTGTATATATGTCTGCCAAATTACTGATTTTAACTCTCTCTCTCCAGAGAGAAGCTTTTTAGATATTGGATATTAGTTGTAGCAGGAAAACAGTAGAGATAGAAGGTAGAATGATTGTAATTGAAGTGAAACAAACTATGCTTTTGTCTGAAGAAAAAAGATCCCAGAAATTGAACAAAATTGCAATAGAAAGATAAAAAGCAGAAATGAAACATGAAAGCAATGAGGCAAACAAAAAATAATGAGTAATGTTAAGAGGCAGTTTTTATAAAAGTCCACTAAAATAGATAAGTGTTCGGTGAGTTCTGACCAAGAAAAGGAAAGAGAGAAAACTCAAATGCAGAGGGAGGCTCAAGAGAGAGGAAATAGATATATAATTATGACTGATTCACAATGTTGAAAGGCAGAAACTAATACAGTATTTTAAAGCAATTTTACTCCAATTAAAAATTTTTAAAAAGATGACTAAGGTATTCCCATGAGGTATTATTAAACAAGAAAATCAAGTCAGAGAAATGTAAATGATTTTTTTAAATTTTTTTTAAATTTTATTTTATTTTTTAACTTTGCAGTATTGTATTGGTTTTGCCATACATCAAAATGAATCTGCCACAGGTATACATGTGTTCCCCATCCTGAACCCTCCTCCCTCCTCATACCATCCCTCCGGGTTGTCCCAGTGCACCAGCCCCAAGCATCCAGTATTGTGCATCGAACCTGGACTGGCGACTCGTTTCATATATGATATTATACATGTTTCAATGCCATTCTCCCAAATCATCCTACCCTCTCCCTCTCCCACAGAGTCCAAAAGACTGTTCTATACATCAGTGTCTCTTTTGCTGTCTCGTATACAGGGTTATTGTTATCATCTTTCTAAATTCCATATATATGCGTTAGTATACTGTATTGGTGTTTTTCTTTCTGGCTTACTTCACTCTGTATAATAGGCTCCAGTTTCATCCACCTCATTCGAACTGATTCAAATGTATTCTTTTTAATGGCTGAGTAATACTCCATTGTGTATATGTACCACAGCTTTCTTATCCATTCGTCTGCTGATGGACATCTAGGTTGCTTCCATGTCCTGGCTATTATAAACAGTGCTGTGATGAACATTGAGGTACACGTGTCTCTTTCAATTCTGGTTTCCTCAGTGTGTATGCCCAGCAGTGGGATTGTTCTATTTCCAGTTTTTTTAAGGAATCTCCACACTGTTCTCCATAGTGTCTGTACTAGTTTGCATTCCCACCAACAGTGTAAGAGGGTTCCCTTTTTTCCACACCCTCTCCAGCATTTATTGCTTGTAGACTTTTGGATCGCAGCCATTCTGACTGGCGTGAAATAGTACCTCATAGTGGTTTTGATTTGCATTTCTCTGATAATGAGTGATGTTGAGCATGTTTTCATGTGTTTGTTAGCCATCTGTATGTCTTCTTTGGAGAAATGCCTGTTTAGTTCTTTGGCCCATTTTTTGATTGGGTCATTTATTTTTCTGGAATTGAGCTGTAGGAGTTGCTTGTATATTTTTGAGATTAGTTGTTTGTCAGTTGCTTCATTTGCTATTATGTTCTCCCATTCTGAAGGCTGTCTTTTCACCTTGCTTATAGTTTCCTTTGTTGTGCAGAAGCTTTTAAGTTTAATTAGATCCCATTTGTTTATTTTTGCTTTTATTTCCAATATTCTGGGAGGTGGGTCATAGAGGATCCTGCTGTGATTTATGTCGGAGAGGGTTTTGCCTATGTTCTCCTCTAAGAGTTTTATAGTTTCTGGTCTTACGTTTAGATCTTTAATCCATTTTGAGTATGATTTATTTTTTTTAAAGGATAAACTTAAAATACTAAATCTCCCTTTTAAACCTGCCATCATCATCATCATTATCCCCATCATCAGTCTATGCCTGTCTGTATATTTGCATGTGATCGATGAATATGGAGATGGTTGTTAACACTGATGACTGGGGCTGAAGACTGGGTAACAGTGGACAGAGTTGGAGTAAGAAGGCAACCTCCTCGCTTTAAAAGAGGTAGCAATAAAAATAGCATGTGTGATAAGATCTCATGAAACATACTTTTATAAGATCATTGATGTGTCATTGATGGATATCTCAGGGTAGAATTTCAGGTGAGTTTTATTTTTCGGTATCTTAATATATTATTTAACATTTTACAATAAACATTTTTGTAAATAAATGGAGAGACCAATGAGCTGTTTCATTGTATAAAAAATAAAAAGCTTCCTGAATGATTCTGTTGATTAGCCAAGCTTCATCATTAGGATTCGACTTAGGAAGCTCAAAAAAAAAAAAAGGAATTTCAATCACCAGAAAGCAAAGTGTTAAGAAAGCACTTCTGAAAAAGGGAGCCTTGCTGGGACCCCAGAAACCACTCATCCTGGATCATTTCCTATTTGTAGCATGCTAAGACTGCTCTGAGGGAAAATGATGATCAGATAGGATGTGAGGTGTCTGGGGAATATGTGGCTTGACTCCTGGTAAATGTTCCTGTGTGGTTCAGGTGCTGGCTTCTGATATCTGAATGTTCTGGGTTGGGTACAGGACAGCTAGTGGAGAGGTGGATGGCAGGAAAGCAGTGATGTCTGGAGTGGGGCAAAGGCTTTGTTGCCAAGCAGACTGGAGTTTGAATCTGGCCCCTGGCAGTCACTAGACACATGACCTTGGACTCATTACTCCACCTACCTGGGCCTGAGTTTTCTTGTTAGGAAAGTGAGGCTAATCATGCCTCCATGGCAGGCTTGTTGTGAGGAAAGGAGACTATCCTGATACTGAAGGTGGCCCAGCCAGTGTTGTATATGTATATGCTTGTAGGAAAGCTCAAGGCCATGGTCCTGGGGAGCCCATTGCTCAGCTTAGTGGGTAAAATAAGGAGAGGAGCATCAGCAAGGCTTGAGGAAATGCAGGCCCTGGGAAAGGAGAGAGGCTCAGGCAAGCCTAGCTAAGACTTCTGTCCCTCTTGCCCTCCAGACTCAGTTTCCTATACTTTCTCTCCTGCATCACTTTAGCAAATTCTTGTGGATTGGAATTAGGTGACTGAGATGGACTGAAATTTTTTTAACTTTTAGGTTTTTTATTTAAAAAATTGGGGGGCAGAAATAAAAGCAAAAAATACAAATGCAAATATTATGAGTGATGAAGGATATATAAACATCAGTCGTGACTAACTCTATGGTCTCATGGACTGTAGCCTGCTAGGCTCCGCTGCCCATAGGATTTCCCAGGTAAGAATACTGGAGTATGATACCATTTTCTACTGCAGGGATCTTCCTGACCTAGGGATCGAACCTCTCTTGTGTCTCCTGCATTGGCAGGCAGGGTCTTTACCACTAATGCCACCGGGGAAGCCCCTAGATAGAGATTAAAAATGTGGTGAAATTGACCATGTACAACTTTGCCATTAAAAATAAATCTAGATAGAATGGATTGTTTAAGCTAATCTATGTTTTAGCACTCTAACCCAAATTTAAAGTGTCTTCTTAGTTTAAAACTTTTTTCTCTTTACTCATTATCAGTTGTTGGTCAAGTGGTAACAAATAAGTTTCTACCTGTGAGTCAACACAATCTAGCGGCCATAACCCATCCATCAGAATAGGCACCTGGGGAGAGGAAGAGTGTATTGTCCAGTGCTAATTCAATCATTTCCCTTATTATTAACACTGTTTGCTACAGGTGAAAAAGGAATTCTGTGTCAGTTAGAATCAAAAGACATAGTTCCAAATGATGTAAGAAAAATAGTGAATTAGAATAGCTAATCTTTGACTAAAAAGTTTTGATTAATGATATAATTTTTTAAAAAATGTATTACCTGAATTGTATACTGATTCATGTTAATGTTTGGCAGGAACCAATGCAATACTGTGAAGTAATTATCCTTCAACTAAAAATAAATAAACTTAAAAAAAAATAAGCATACATTACCTGTATAGCCTTAAAGTTCAGTTCAGTTCAGTCACTCAGTTGTGTCCGACTCTTTGCCACCCCACGGACTGCAGCATGCCAGGCCTCCCTGTCCATCACCAACTCCCAGAACTTGCTTAAATTCAAGTCCACTGAGTCGGTGTTGCCATCCAACCATCTCATCCTCTGTCGTCCCCTTCTCTTCCCGTCTTCAATCTTTCCCAGCATCAGGGTCTTTTCCAATGAGTCAGTTCTTCACATCAGGTGGCCTAAGTATTGGAGTTTCAGCTTCAGCATCAGTCCTTCCAGTGAATATTTGGGACTGATTTCCTTAAGGATGGACTGGTTGGATCTCCTTGCAGTCCAAGGGACTCTCAAGAGTCTTCTCCAACACCATGGTTCAAAAGCATCAATTCTTCTGCGCTCAGCTTTCTTTATAGTCCAATTCTCACATCCATACCTGACTACTAGAAAAACCATAGCTTTGACTGGGCAGACATTTGTCGGCAAAGTAATGTCTCTGCTTTTTAATATGCTGTCTAGGTTGGTCATAGCTTTTCTTCCAAGGACCAAACGTCTTTTAATTTCATGGCTGCAGTCACCATCTGCAGTGAGTGATTTTGGAGCCCCCCAAAATAAAGTCTCTCACTGTTTCCATTGTTTCCCCATCTATTTCCCAAGAAGTGATCTTAGTTTTCTGAATGTTGAGTTTTAAGCCAACTATTTCACTCTTCTCTTTCACTGTCATCAAGAGTCTCTTTAGTTCTTATTTACTTTCTGCCATAAGGGTGGTGTTATGTGCATATCTAAGGTTATTGATATTTCTCTCAGCAATCTTGATTCCAGCTTGTGCTCCATCCAGCCTGGCATTTCGCATGATGTACTCTGCTGCTGCTGCTGCTAAGTTGCTTCTGTCATGTCTGACTCTGTGCTACCCCATAGACTGCAGCCCACCAGGCTCCTCTGTCCCTGGGATTCTCCAGGCAAGAATACTGGAGTGGGTTGCCATTTCCTTCTCCAACACATGCATGAATGCTAAGTCGCCTCAGTCATGTCCGACTCTGTGCGACCCTATGGACAGCAGCCTACCAGGCTCCTCCATCCACAGGATTCTCCAGGCAATACTGGAGTGGGCTGCCATTTCCTTCTCTGATGTACTCTGCATATAGGTTAAATAAGCAGGGTGACAATATACAGCCTTGACATACTCCTTTCCCTATTTGGAACCAGTCTGCTGTTCCATGTCCAGTTCTAACTGTTGCTTCCTGACCTATACAGATTTCTCAAGAGGCAGGTCAGATGGTCTGGTATTCCCATCTCTTTCAGAATTTTCCATAGTTTGTTGTGATCCACACAGTCAAAGGCTTTAGTGTAGTCAATAAAGCAGTAGATACTTTTCTGGAACTCTTCCTTCTTCAATGATCCAATGGATGTTTTACAATTTGATCTCTGGTTCCTCTGCCTTTTCTAAATCCAGCTTGAACCTCTGAAAGTTCACTGTTCATGTACTGTTGAAGCCTAGCTTGGAGAATTAGGAGCATTACTTTACTAGTGTGTGAAATGTGTGCAATTGTATGGTAGTTTGAGCATTCTTCAGCATTACCTTTCTTTGGGATTGGAATGAAAACTGACCTTTTCCAGTCCTGTGGCCACTGCTGAGTTTTCCAAAGTTGCTGGCATATTGAGTGCAGCACTTTCACAGCATCATCTTTTAGGATTTGAAATAGCTCAACTGGAATTCCATCACCTCCAGTAGCTTTGTTCATAGTGATGCTTCCTAAGGCCCACTTGACTTCCCATTCCAGGATGTCTGGCTCAAGGTGAGTGATCACATCATCATGGTCATGAAGATCTTTTTAAGATAGTTCTTCTGTGTATTCTTGCCACCTCTTGTTAATATCTTCTGTTTCTGTTAGGTCCATACGATTTCTGTCCTTTATTGTATCCATTTTTGCATGAAATGTTCTCTTGGTATCTGTAATTCTTGAAGAGATCTCTAGTCTTTCCCATTCTATTGTTTCCCTCTATTTCTTTGCATTGATCAATGAGGAAGGCTTTCTTATCTCTCCTTGGTATTCTTTGGAACTCTGCATTCAAATGGGTATCATTCCTTTTCTCCTTTGCCTTTAGCTTCTTTTCTCAGCTATTTGTAAGTCTTCCTGAGACAACCATTTTGCCTTTTTGCATTTCTTTTTCTTGGGGATGGTCTTAATCACTTCTTCCTGTACAATGTCACAAACCTCTGTCCATAGTTCTTCAGGCACTCTGTCTATCAGGTCTAATCCCTGGAATCTGTTTGTCACTTCCACTGCATTATCATAAGGGATTTGATTTAGGCCATACCTGAATGGTCTAGTGGTTTTCCCTACTGTCTTCAATTTAAGTTTGAATTTTGCCATAAGGAGTTCATGACATGAATGAGCCACTGTCTGCTCCCAGTCTTGTTTTTGCTGACTGGACACAATGGTCAGAAAGGCTAGTGGGAACATCTACTTCTGAATTAAAGGAAGTAATATGGACTATTCTGTCCTACTTATCAGAAACAACCAATCAATGTAAAAGGACCAGATATAGGATACAGTGGTTTTCAAGACACTGGGCATCAGGCAGCAAAGGACTGTGATCCCCGAGAGACAGGAAACAAGAATAAGATGAGCCCTATAATTACTCTGCTCACCACTTAAGACAGTTTTCAGGCCACAGTCCTGGGAAGGGGAGCTCAGGAAAGTACAGTGGACTCTCAATTGGGGAGATACAGCTGAGAGTCAGGGGACTAAGGTGTCTAGAGTTCACAGGACAGGGTTCTGGACAGGAGAGAGCTGCACAGAGAGAGGACTGAAGAGATCTGCAGAGAGTTCCCTTCAGGTTTTCAGCTGAGTACTGACTAGCTTTGCCTGTGAGGAGAGTAGCTGGGGCTGGAGAAAGAAACATGTAAACGTATTAGAGGTAAGAGTGCCTGGTGCTCACACAGGGCAGAAAAGAGTTATCACTCCCATTAGCCAGACCGGATAACCTCAGAATTCACAGGACACTGGGTACAGGACAGAAAAGTCTTGCCTCAGTGGTAGGGAACAAGCTACTCTAGACTGATCATTGCTCTGAGCTAGTCTAACAAGATGTGAAAACAGTAAAGCTGTTTCCAAGCACTTTAACTGGCATCCCAGAACAAAGCTCTAGAATATTTAAAGGAACACAAAAATATATACCACCCAACAACATAAAGTTTAGAATATCTGCTAGTTACAAACTTACTGTGCAAATAAACAGGAAAACATGAACCACAGTGGGAAAACAAGTCAGCGAATTGAAACTGACTCTAAAAATTTAATGTAATCTGTCATAATCTTTTGTAGAAATTGATAAACTAATTCTAAAATTCATATTGATTGTGAAAGACCTATTAATAGACTAGCCAAAACAACTTTGAAAAGGAATAAAGTTGGGGACCAACACTGTTTGATTTAAAGATTAATACAGGGTAGCAATCAAGAGTATGGCCCTAGTGTAATGATAAAGAATTAGACCGATGGCACAAAACAGAGTCCAGAAGCAGGCCCACAATTTTTCTGACAACTGATTTGCAGATTTTTAAACAAATGGTGAGGGGGAAAAAAGAAACCTCTGTCCACATTTTATACCATTTTTAAAAATTCACTAGGAATGGATCATAGACCTAGATGAAAAACCTGAAACTATAGAACTTCTAAAAGAAAGTGTGGGGAGAAAATTTTTGCTGCCTTGGATTAAGGAAAGATCTCTTAGATACATCACTGAAAGCAAGACCTATAAAAGAACAATGTATATATTTGGTATACTGGACTCCTTCTCACTGTGCCATCATTCAGTCTTTTATCTGTGCATGCCCTTCCCTGATGTCTCTCCATGGACAGCAGCCAGATTGGATTAGGACCTGCCCTGTTGGCCTCATTTTAATTTAGTCACCTCTTGAAAGTCTCTGTTTCTGAATATCATGTCATATTCTGAGGTAATGGGGCTTAGGACTTCAACATGTAAAATTTAGGGGAATATAATTCAGTCCATAACACTGTACAGACACTAATGTAGCAGCTTTATTAGTAATAGCTTAAAAACTGAAAACAACCCAAATGTCTATAAAGAGATGAATAGATATACTGTGGTATGGTTATATGATGCACTACTCTTCAGCAATGAAAAGGAATGAATTGTTGATGCATGATACAGCATGGATGGGTCTCAGAGTAATTATGCTGAGTGGAAAAAATGACCAAAAAATAATACATATTATATAATTACATTAATTAAAATTCTAGAAAATGCAAATCAATCTATAGTGGCATTAGGAGATCAGTGGTTTCCTGAATATCTGGATTTTAGGCTTAAACTAGAAATAGAGGAGACTTTTGGGGATGATAGACATGTTGATTGTCTTGATTGTGATGCTAGACTCATGGATGTATACATATATCAAAACTGTGTGTGTGCACTTTAAAATACATAGCTTTTTGTTGTTGTTGTGTAATCGCTAAGTTGTGTCCAACTTTGAGACCCCATGGACTGTAGCCCACCAGGCTCCTCTGTCTATGGAATTCTCCAGACAAGAATACTGGAGTGGGTTGCCATTTCATTCTCCATTGGATCTTCCTGACCCAGGGGTCGAACCCAAGTCTTACGCATTATCAAGCAAATTCTTTACCACTGAACCAACAGGGAAGCCCCTATGTGGCTTATTGTATGTCAATTATACATCAAGAAAACTTTTTAAAAAAAGATCATAACTAAAAGCATAGTAAAACCACTCTTTTGGCGGTCAGATTTCTGCAGTTCTCAAGTCTCTGGTGCATGGATATGTACCCAAAAGGTTTTTGAAAAGCATGTTGGAATGGCTTTGACAAAACCATAGCATTCTAACTTACCAGAGTAATTATATTCCTTCCTAGCTAGGTAAACTTCAGTTCAATTCAGTCTCTCAGTCATGTCCGACTCTTTGCGATCCCATGAATCACAGCACACCAGGCCTCCCTGTCCATCGCCATCTCCCGGAGTTCACTCAAACTGACATCCATCGAGTTGGTGATGCCATCCAGCCATCTCATCCTCTGTCGTCCCCTTCTTCTCCTGTCCCCAATCCCTCCCATCATCAGAGTCTTTTCCAATGAGTCAACTCTTCGCATGAGGTGGCCAAAGTACTGGAGTCTCAGCTTTAGCATCAATCCTTCCAAAGAACACCCAGGGCTGATCTCCTTTAGAATGGACTGGTTGGATCTCCTTGCAGTCCAAGGGACTCTCAAGAGTCTTCTCCAACACCACAGTTCAAAAGCATAAATTCTTCGGCGCTCAGCCTTCCTCACAGTCCAACTCTCACATCCATACATGACCACTGGGAAAACCATAGCCTTGATTTGATGGACCTTTATTGGCAAAGTAATGTCTCTGCTTTTCAATATGCTATCTAAGTTGGTCATAAATTTAGAAACCCTCATTCATAGACTGCTTGTTTTCACTTAAGACACCACTTCAACTAAGCTTGATAAGCTCTAAAAAATGTTTGAAAAGATTAGATGACTTCCACATATATGATGGAGTATCAGTGACAAGTCATTGCCAGAAAAATAGGAAGAGAAAATAACCTTAAAAAGTATTTAGAATTTCACTCTGCCAACACTGACTGGTGATGAATATTCATTGAAACAAATGAAGACAGTATCTTTTGTTTAATAAGGCAGGTTAGAATACAGTAGACTGTAGAAAAAATTCTTATAAAAATGAGATGAAAAATGTTTTAAATATGGAAGAGGTAATTTTCAGATAGGGCTTCCCTGGTGGCTCAGATGGTAAAGAATCTGCCTACAGTGAAAATCTCTGAAAGTAAATACCTTGCTGACTCAAAACACAGTGCCTTTGAGGAAAGTCATAAAAATTACAGAAAACATTGGATTTAAAATAAGTCAAACGTGAGAAAAAATGCAAAAGAATATCTATCATCAGAAGTATTTTTATCCTGACATAAAAATGCACAGGTTCACTCCAGCCTTTTTCCTTTATAAATGATCATGTTTCTTTGGTTTCCTAAAGTGCTCTGGGTGTTTAAATTGACAAGGAGGAAAGAACAAGTCTTAATGCTTATGGCTTCAAGATCTGGTATCTAGTCAATTCACATATGTCTCAGAATGTTAATTGAATGTTGATCTTTTTTGACTCCTTGCCAACTTTATGACATAAATGTCTTCTTTGACCATAAATCTTGTCCTCTCAGGGACATTTCTGTAACTAGGCTCAGAATTGTGATAGGATAAGTCTTCCTTACTGAAAAATTATATTCTACTGTTTAAAGCATTTTATTATGCTAAACCTTCCATGAAAAAAATTGAAAAATCATGTTTCTAGGAACCTCTAAAAAAGAAATGGGTCCCCAAAGGTGGCACAGAGGTAAAGAATCCACCTGCCAGTGCAGGAGATACAGGAGACATGGGTTTGATCACTGGGTTGGAATGAACCCCTGGAGGAGAAAATGGCAACCCACTCCAGTATTCTTGCCTGGAAAATCCCATGGACAGAGGAGCCTGGCGAGTTATAGTCCAGGGGGTCACACAGAGTCAGCCACAACTGAGTGACTGAGCAAAACGCACACCAAGAAGACGTGGGCCATCAGTGATACCACTGAGAGCAACTGAAAGCACACTTCAACAGACTGAAACAGAAGTTCTTTACCAGAGATATTAACTCCAGAAAAGTTCTTTAACAGAGATGTTAACTCCAGAAAGAAAATAGGGCTAAGAAGATCAGTACATTACAGGCAGAGCCCACCATGGCGCAGCCCAGAGAGACACAACTGTCGAGCTCTATGAGCAGCTCCCATGCTCATCTCTCACAGTTCAACAAGTCAGCTTAGAGCCCAAAGAAATGGATGATATCATTAGAGTGCTCTATATAGTGTGCTGGAGAAGGAAATGGCAACCCACTCCAGTATTCTTGCCTAGAGAATCCTGTGGACCGAGGAGCCTGGTGGGCTGCTGTCTCTGGGATTGCACAGAGTTGGACACGACTGAAGTGACTTAGCATGTATGCATGCATTGGAGAAGGAAATGGCAAACCACTCCAGTGTTCTTGCCTGGAGAATCCCAGGGATGGGGGAGCCTGGTGGGCTGCCGTCTATGGGGTCGCACAGAGTCGGACACGACTGAAGCGACTTAGCAGCAGCAGCAGCAGCATATAGTGTGCTGACAGTGGTGGGATTTCCTCTGGAATAAGTCTGTAGTGAGCTGGATATTTCTTCTGGCTACATTACTTTGGGTGGTGTATGATCCAAGATAGTTTCCGTGGCATTCCAAAAACTTACTAATAGACTAAAGTAAACTCCTTTCTTTCTGAAAGAGATGGGAATACCAGACCACCTGACCTGCCTCTTGAGAAACCTGTATGCAGGTCAGGAAGCAACAGTTAGAACTGGACATGGAACTGCAGACTGGTTCCAAATCAGGGAAGGAGTATGTCAAGGCTGTATATTGTCACCCTGCTTGTTTAACTTATATGCAGAGTACATCATGAGAAATGCTGGGCTGGAGGAAGCACAGGCTGGAATCAAGATTGCTGGGAGAAATATCAATAACCTCAGATATGCAGATGACACTGCCCTTACCGCAGAAAGTGAAGAAGAACTAAAGAGCCTGTTGATGAAAGTGAAAGAGGAGAGTGAAAAATTGGCTTAAAGCTCAGCATTCAGAAAACTAAGATCACGGCATCTGTTCCCATCACTTCATGGCAAATAGATGGGGAAACAGTGGAAACAGTGGCTGAGTTTACTTTTCTGGGCTCCAAAATCACTGCAGATGGTGACTGCAGCCATGAAATTAAAAGACACTTACCCCTTGGAAGAAAAGTTATGACCAACCTAGACAGCATATTGAAAAACAGAGACATTACTTTGTCAACAAAGGTCCATCTAGTCAAGGCTATTGTTTTTCCAGTGGTCATGTATGGTTGTGAGAGTTGGACTATAAAGAAAGCTGAGCACTGAAGAATTGATGCTTTTGAACTGTGGTGTTGGAGAAGACTCTTGAGAGTCCCTTGGACTGCAAGGAGATCCAACTAGTCCATCCTAAAGAAAATCAGTCCTGAATATTCATTGGAAGGACTGATGTTGAAGCTAAAACTCCAGTACTTTGGCCACCTCATGCAAAGAGCTGACTCATTGGAAAAGACCCTGATGCTGGGAAAGATTGAAGGCGGGAGGAGAAGGGGGCGACAGAGGATGAGGTGGTTGGATGGTATCACTGACTCAATGGACATGGGTTTGGTGAACTCCGAAAGTTGGTGATGGACAGGGAGGCCTGGCGTGCTGCAGTTCATGGGGTCGCAAAGAGTCACACACGACTGAGCGACTGAACTGAAACGGAATAAACTGAAACCGCTTTCTTCTTAAATTAGTTGAGTAGATTTTGTTATCTGTAAAACATCCTGCAACTAAGAACCCTACCAGTAATTGTTGCCATTTTAAGAAATAAGCTTAGCAACTATAAGAAAGTGACTCCAAGTACAATGGCTTACGTTGTTTAGAAGCTTCCTTTCTCTATGAAACCTCAAGGTAGGTCATTGGGTTGTACTCTACAAGGACGTTGGAGGACCCAGGCTGGTGGGGTGACTGCTGTCAGCTCCATTTGGCTTGTCTTTCTGGCTCTCAGATGTTTGCTCCAGTTGTCTTCAGCTACACTGCTCTGTATCCACAATCCAGGCCATGGGAAGGAAAAAAAAGATAACATAGAGGGACAAGAGTTTCATTTTGTAGGGCACAAAGCAGAAAGTTGCGGCGAAAACTGAGACTCAAAGCCTCTGAATATTCAGGGGAAGATGGAAATCATCATGTCTAACTGAAGCAGCCTGGCCAAAACTTGCTGGGTGTGGGGAGACCTCTTAGTAAAAGAAGGAAGAGTGACCGGATATGGGAAAAATTCCAAAACTTTATTCAAGAGCACATTATCAAGCCTTTGAAACCTCAGAGGTCCCTGCAAATAGGCTTTTGCTGTAACTCTTTCAAATCAAGTGTGCTTGCAAGAAGCATTACAGCAGTGGGAACATCAGAAAAGATTTTTCTCAGCCCCACTATCCGAGTAGCAATATGAAATATGTCCATGGTTAGTTTGACTCTGAATAAAACAGAAATAAAACATCTAGATTTTAAAAACATACCAACTCTTCACTGAATGTAGTACCTGCTATGTGTCAGCACTGTAGATACAGAGGTAAACAAGACAGCCAGGGCTGCTGCCCTTGTGATGCTTTCTAGGATGGGAGACATACACTAAAAGACACACATTATGAATTGATTATTTAATTATAATAAATGCTTCAGGGAAATAAAGGGGAGGTATAAGCATGTATATAAAAATGCAGGAAGCTGACCTAGGCTGCAGGAATCATTTTGAGACTCCTGAGGTCAGAAATGCGTTTTGTTCTTAAAGTGATATTTATCTACAAAAAATTATGGACAGATTTGCTAGTAAAATAAATTTATCTCTTCTAGCTGGAAAATTGTTTGCAGACCATTCTGTTTCATTCTTGGGTTATAATTAGATTTTAAAATATATATTAACATTCAAAATATACATTAACATTTAAAATATATGCTAATTTAACTTTTGGAATAAGTACTCATTTATCTGGCTTCAATATCAACAGGTATACAAAAGTATAGAGCTAAGATTTCCCTTACATTCTTGACCTCAGTCAGCTTGTTCCTGTAGTCCCTCAGAGGGTGCCCATTTTTATTGGTTTCTTATTCTTGACAAGGACTTTTATTTATATGCAAGCAATAAGATTATATATTATTATTTTCCTTCTTTTAAAGTACAGATGATAATATACTATATACATTTTACTGCTTCTTTCACTTAATGTAGCTTGGAGGTCTTTTGATATAATATATTGATATAAAAATATTTTTCACACAGAACTATAAGATTCCATTTTATAGCTGTATTATGAGTGTATTTAATCAGCCCCCGATAGGTGAGTGTTTAGGTTGTCGTCAGTATGTTGCTTCAGTGCTTAAATAGATAATATTAAAGTGTCATTTTATTACTATGTGTTTGTATCTATAGGATAAATTCCTAGTCCATTTGGGATTTATCTTAGGTTGTGATTTAAGGTATAGATCGGGCCATATTTTTTCTCCAGTGGCTTCCTGGTTGTTTCCAGATGATTCATTGATGGTACCTCTTTTCTTCACTGCTCTGAGGTATCATATTTATTATATACTAAAGCTGTATTTGTATTTAGTTCTCTTTCTGACTATATTCTCTTACATTTGTCTGTTTAACTATTCATGTGTCAGTAATACACTTTATTAATTACTGAGGCTTTATCTGACAAAGAAAATCTCACATGAGTATTCTTCTTTTGCAGAGATTCTTGACTTTTCTTTTGTATTTCCATATAAATTTAAAAAATCACTTGATTTCGTTCTGAAAAAGTAAAACTTAGATTTTATTTTTATTCCAATGACATTAAATTTACACATTAATTTAGGGAGGGTTGACATCCTTATGATGTTGAGTCTCCCTATTCAAAATGCCTTTCCATTAATTTAAGAATTCCTTTTGTCTTTCAAAGAATGTTTTAATACATTTCTCTTTACAGTATTAGACCTTGAACATTTCTTTTAGCCCTTTTACCTGGGAATAGGGTCTTTCATTGTATTTTTAATTAATATTGGGTATATGAACATTTTGTATGTTAATTTTGCACCTTCTAATTTATTGAGTTTTTGTTTTGTTTTGTTTTGTGTATAGCAGTGTTTCAGTTGACTTCCTTGGGTTTTGTAGATGTGTTGTATGATTTACATGTAGTGATAGTCTTATCTCCTTTTTAGTATGCACATATCTAATTTTTTTCTCTTATGTAACTGCCGTGGTTAGTACTTCTGGTAATGTGTCAAATAACAGTGATGACAGGATCATTCTTGCTTGTTCCTATGTGGGGTGCTCTTGAGTTTCTCCCTTAACTATAGTACTGACTTTGGCTGAACTAAAAAATCTTAATATTTAAAGAAGTCTCTATTGATAAATACTTTCTTAAGAATTTTGTCAAGAATGCATCTTGAATTTGGTCAAATGCCTTTATAGTGTTTAAAAAGATTATATGATTCTCCTTATGCCTACTAATTGATAGATTGTAACAATAGACTAATAGATTTTCTGATATTGAACTTCCTTTGCAGACATAATAAATCCTACTGGGAAATGATGCATTATTATTTTTAATGCTGAACTTTATTTAGGAGTCTTGTTCAGCATTCACACATGAGATTGGAGATGGGTTTCTCTTACATGTGCTTTGTCAGATTTTACGACCAGTGTCCTACCTGTTTCAAAACAATCTGAAATTCTTTTTCTGTACTCTAAAATAGTTTTAAGTAGCACTGGGAATATCTGTAGTTTGAAGGGTTTATAGAAGTCCCATGAGAAGTCATGTCTACCTGGTGTTTCAACTGGGGAAAATGGGCAACAGGCAGTAGTAGGTCTTTGAATTTCTCTGTTTCTTTTATGGAAAATTTTCTCTTTAGGTTGATCTCTTTTCTGAGGTCAGTTTTGGTATTTTTATTTTTGAGAAAACAGTCCAATTTATTAAAATTTTGCCTTTTTTTCATTTTTGTGGTTACTTCTCCTTTATCACTTAGTTTATTAACCCATTAAAAGTTCTTTTCCTGACTAAGTTATTTAACAGTGTATCCATTTAATTGACTCTTTTCAAAGCACCAGGTTTTTAGTTCTCATTCTCCAACTTCTTAAGTTCTGCTTTTATCTTTATTGATTCCTTCCTTTGGCTTTCATTTATTTTGTGTTGATTCTTTTCTAACTTCTTAAAATGAAGGCCAAATTTATGTATTTTCGGTCTCATATTTATAGTAGAACTATTTTTGGGCTGTGGTTTTCCTCTCAAAATTGCATTAGTAATGTATGGTTTTATGTTTTTAGATGTTCTGCAATTTTAGCTTCAAATTTTCCTCTTGGATTCAAGAATTTTTTAAGGGAATTTTTAAAAATTCCAGTAGATACAGGCTTTCTATTTTCTGATCCTAGTGTTAGTTTGTAGATTTGCATATTGATCAAATCCCATGGACGGAGGAGCCTGGTAGGCTGCAGTCCATGGGGTCGCTAAGAGTCGGACACGACTGAGCGACTTCACTTTCCCTTTTCACTTTCATGCATTGGAGAAGGAAATGGTGACCCACTTCAGTGTTCTTGCCTGGAGAATCCCAGGGACGGGGGAGCCTGGTGGGCTGCCGTCTATGGGGTTACACAGAGTTGGACACGACTGAAGTGACTTAGCAGCAGCAGCAGCAGAGAATGTTATCTGTACTGTTTCTACTTTTTGAAATGTACTGAAATTTTTTTTTTATTAGTATGTCCTCAGTTTCTGTGCATGTCTCATGGACATTTAAACAGAGGGAATAATCTCTTTATTTTTAGGGTACAGTGTGATATTTATAATCAGGTCAGTCTAAATAATTGTGAAAACTAAGATCATGGCATCTGGTCCCATCACTTCATGGCAAATAGATGGGGAAGCAGTGGAAACAGTGACAGACTTTATTTTCTTGGGCTTCAAAATGACTGCAGATGGTGACTGCAGCCATGAAATTAAAAGACACTTACTTCTTGGAAGAAAAGCTATGACCAACCTAGCCAGCATATTAAAAAGCAGAGACATTACTTTGCCAATAAAGGTCTGTCTAGTCAAAGCTATGGTTTTTCCAGTAGTCATGTGTGGATGTGAGAGTTGGACTATAAAGAAAGCTGAGTGGCAAAGAATTGATGCTTTAGTACTATGGTGTTGGAGAAGACTCTTGAGAGTATCTTGGACCACAAGGAGATCCAACCAGTCCATCCTAAAGGAAATCAGTCCTGAGCATTCATTGGAAGGACTGATGCTCAAGCTGAAATTCCAATACTTTGGCCACCTGATGCAAAGAACTGACTCATTTGAAAAGACCCTGATGCTGGGAAAGATTGAAGGCAGGAGGAGAAGGGGACAACAGAGGATGAGATGGTTGGATGGCATCACTGACTCAATGGACATGAGTTTGAGTAAACTCCTGGAGTTAATGATGGACAGAGAGGCCTGGAGTGCTGCAGTCCATGGGTTTGCAAAGAGTTGGACACGACTGAGTGACTGAGCTGACTGAACTGAGCTGAGGTTTTCTATATCATATTCCTACTTTTTTTCCCCTTTTGATCTAGTATGGCCTGAGAGAAGTGAATTAAAGTTTCCTATTGTTAACAAGTTTTTTTTTCTCCTTGTGTATCCTCTAATTACTTGGTACATAAGTAGTCATAAATGTTATATCTTTACTGTGAATTACCCTTGGTATTATAAAGTTATAAAGTTTCCTTCTTTGCCTTATTTAGTGCTTTTTAACCTAAGTGTTCTACCTTTTCTGATTTTAGATTGAATCTTTTCTTTTCTTCCCTTCCTTCCTCTCTGCTCCCCTCCCCTCCCCTTCATTTCTCAGAGCGTATCAGTCTTCTGTTGTATTTTCTCCGACCCCAGCAATGTGTCTTCACCCAGCTTGTGCTATAACTGAGTCTTCAAAAGCTCATTCCATCCTTTTATCAAGCCAGCTGCTTTAGGATGGTGGGGAACATAGTTAAGGATAGTGAATTTCATGAGCATGTTTCCATTGCTTCACTTCTTTTGCTGTGAAATGAGTTTCTTGATCAGAAGCAGTGCTGTGTGCAATACCATGGATTGTAGTTTTGGCAGAAGTATTGCATGCAGGAAAGGCAAATCCATATCTAGAATAAATATTTATTCCAATGAGAACAAAACACTGTCCCTTCAGAAGGGATGTCATATAGTGTACTCAACCTGCCACCAAATAATGGGTTCATCACCCCAGGAAATGGTGCCATTTTGGGGAACTCAGTGTTAGTCTCTGCTGCCAGTTGACGGGGTAATCAGCAGTGGCCATAGCCAGGTTGGCCTTGGTGAGTAGAAGTCTGTGATGCTGAGCAGATGCATAACCTCCATCCTTGCCACCACTGCCACCTTGCTCCTGAGTCCACTGGGCAGTGGCACTAGTGGCTGGGGAAAGAGATTGGCATCTGTAAAATGGGTCCTTATCCACTTGATTATTATAATTTTTCTCTGCTGAGGTCTCCCTTTGGTAAGTGTTCACATGGGACACAACTATTATCATGGGGCTTTTTGTTCCTTCAGAGAAATCTACCATATACCTTTTCTGCCAGTTTTCCTTGTTACCTGTTTTCCAGTCATGTTCTTATCAAATTTCTGACCAACCAGCCAACCCATGAATTTGTGTACAATTGCATGTCTGACCATTTCCCCTTCCAAGGAACATGAACAACCAGATGCACAGCTCAAAGTTCTGCTCCCTGGGAGCATTTCTATTTACTGCTGTCCTTCAGGAATTCCCAGAAAAGGGCTGTATTGCTGCAACTGTCCACTCTTGGGTGGTGCTTATGTAATATTCAGAACCATCTTTCTGCCGGGCCTGAGGTTTCTCATCCCCGGTCTGCTGATTGTAGGGAAGCACAGGTACAGGCTGGGGAGAGAGAAGGCAGTGGAGCAGGAGGCTTGTTTTCTGTTTCCTTCATTTTGCTTTCTCTGTGTGATTTAGCTGGGATTAAGAAAGGTTTGCTGTTATGTTTTATGATAATACTTTGGTGATGATAGCTTCATATAATATTTTTAGTTCCTCATAAACGTAGACATTGTTTATTAGTCCTGTTTTATGAGCAGTGATAAAATTAAAATATTTCCTATTTTTCCTTTTACCTAGCCTGTCTCTGTACCTAGCTTTAGAATTTACCTTTGGATTATTAAATATTAGTACAGATATTGCATAGCATGTCATCTTTAAATGATATCCGTTCACAACAGATACTACACGACAGAATATATGAGCTTTTCCTCCCATTGTGAGCTGTGCTAAGTCACTTCAGTCATGTCTTTCACTCAAGTGAGCCAAGTTGCTTCACTCTTTGTGACGCTATGGACAGTACCCTGCAGGCTCCTCTGTCCATGGGATTCACAAGGCAAGAATGCTGGCGTGGCTTTCCATGCCCTTCTCCAGGGCATCTTCTGCATTGGCAGGCAGGTTCTTTACCACTAGTACCATCTGGGAAGCCCTTTCCTCCCACATTTTCCTCCATTTTCTTCCAATTTTTGTTGGTGTTCAGTTGCTAAATCATGTCTGACCCCATGGATTGTAGCCTGCCAGGCTCCTCTGTTAAGACGTACAGTATCCAAGTTCTCTTCTGTCACCCTAATCTCTCCACACTTGTTTTAGTTCTACAGTCCTGTGTATTAAAACTCATGGCTAGTCCTTTGTCTTTAGAAGTTTATGCAAGTAAGGATGGGTACAGTATTCTCTAAATTCTTTCATGTTGTAATCTGTTGTCTGTAAAGTTAAAGCCCAATCTGATTTGATGTCAAATTCTCAGTTCTTGCTTTCTTTCCTTCAGTATTTTCTAGACTTTGTTACATTTTCTGGTGATAAATATTGCTCTGAAGAAATTTCAGATCACTCTGATGTTTTAATTCTGTATAATCTATTTGATCTTTTTACCAAGAGTTCTTTCTTCATCTTTGAAGACAGGTAAATATACTAGATTATGTCTCTGTTTACTATTTTGGATAAATTAACACAAAATGGTGAAGGCACAGTCTGCAGCCTTTCATTATATAGTGTTTACTTGAATTATGTCTTTAACTGTTTGTTCTGTTCCATCATTTAGATTTTCCTTAGGGATTGCAGTTATGTATATTTTGGATCTCCCATACCTGGCATCTATAGCTCTCATTTTCTCTCAGTCCTTCTCAGGTCTTCCTTTATTTTTATTTTACCGTATTTGCTGTTCTCTTTTTATCTTCTATATCCCTTTTATATTTCCTATCATATGCTGCTCTTCACTTTTTCTTAAAGTCTTATTCTAATTTCTGTGGTGGTTTTATTTTATTTCTCTACTTCTCCCCTCAGTTCTTACAGCTCATGCTTCATCTTTTTCAACATTTCTTTCTTAAGATCTTTCAGTTTTGTTTTGTGGCTATTTCTTATAGAGGGGATTGTTTTTATTAACTCATAGAAACCCTTTACTATGTGGAGCACAACAAACTGTGGAAAATTCTTAAAGAGATGAGAATACCAGACCACCTGACCTGCCTTCTGAGAAATCTGTATGCAGGTCAAGAAGCAACAGTTGGAACTGGACATGAAACAATGGACTGGTTCCAGATTGGGAAAGGAGTACGTCAAGGCTGTTTATTGTCACCCTGCTTATTTAACTTATCTGCAGAGTACATCATGAGAAATGCTGGGCTGGATGAAGCACAAACTGGGAGAAATATCAATAACCTCAGATATGCAGATGACACCACACTTATGCCAGAAGGTGAAGAAAAACTAAAGAGTCTCTTGATGAAGGTGAAAGAGGAGAGTGAAAAGTTGGCTTAAAGCTCAACATTCAGAAAACTAAGATCATGGCATCCAATCCCATCACTTCATGGCAAATAGATGGGGAAACAGTGACAGACTTTATGTTTTGGGGCTCCAAAATCACTGCAGATGGTGACTTCAGCCATGAAATTAAAAAATGCTTGCTCCTTGGAAGAAAAGCTATGACCAACCTAGCCAGCATTTGCTGACAAAGGTCTGTCTAGTCAAAGCTATGGTTTTTCCAGTAGTCATGTATGGATGTGAGAGTTGGACTATAAAGAAAACTGAGCACCAAAGAATTGATGCTTTTGAACTGTGGTGTTGGAGAAGACTCTTGAGAGTCCTTTGGACTGCAAAGGAGATCCAACCAGTCCATCCTAAAGGAAATCAGTCCTGAGCATTCATTGGAAGGACTGATGCTGAAGCTGAAACTCCAATACTTTGGCCACCAGATGCGAAGCACTGACTCATTTGAAAAGACCCTGATGCTGGGAAAGATTGAGGGCAGGAGGAGAAGGGGACGACAGAGGATGGGATGGTTGGATGGCATCACCGACTCAATGGACATGAGTTTGAGTAAACTCTGGGAGTTGGTGATGGACAGGGAGGGCTGGTGTGCTGCAGTCCATTGGGTCACAGAGTTGGACATGACTGAGCAACTGAACTGAACTGAAACCTTTACATTCACTTTACCTGTTCTGTGGCAGTGTTGCTCTGGTGAGTGGTTTTCTCTGTTAATAAATTTGCCACTTAATTCCTTGTTTGTATAGCATCTTTGTATTGATGCTGTGTTTTTTATTAAATTTTCCTTATTGAATGTATTGAAGTTTGATTCATATACATACAAAGTTTTGTATTGTACAAGGATACATTCTTCATGAATGTATTGAATTTTCCTGTATCAGCTTTTTGTAGAACTTTCCTAAGGTGGAAAGAAACCAGGGTGATCTTCAAAACTAAATAATTTTAACAAAACAGAGTCTTCACGTATTAACTGACACTAAGTTTCCTGCAAATATAGCTTGTCTGTATGGCTTTTAGCTATTCTCGATTCCTCCATTTCTCTAAATCAATCAGGTTCAAGGGGGCTTCTTTTGATATTCAATTCATCTCTGTTCTTGCATCTTCTGGGTTCAAACAAGGGATATAGTTCCTGCCTCTTAGAATGTATCTCTTAACTTCAGTAACTGTTTTTGTTTATTTGTTGTAAATTTCTGATATTTGTCACTGCTGTGCTCTCTGTCTCCTGGGCTTCATTCTGCTTGCCCCCTTGGGGTTTCTCTGCAAACTCAGTTGCTTTTGGCAGAATTTACAAATATTTTGGAGTCTGACTTCCTGGCTCTATCAAAAATAGATTTGAATTTTGTTTCTTGTTCTTTCTGCTGCCTTTGCATGTTACAGGAATAAAAAGGGACCTCTGAGTGTATGCAACTCTATTCCTATAGGATCTTAGAATTCCTTTTTAAATTGCTCTGAAATCTAGTGATTTTGACATCAATTGGAGATTTTTTATATAAACCTATTTTCCTGCCATGTATTGAGTCATTTATGGATGAGGTTATGAGAATAATTTGTAGGCATCCAGTTATATATGCTTTAAGCAAAATTAAGTAAAAACATCAGGAAATTATAAAGTCAATAAAAGAAGATTGAGCTCATGAATCCAATGTTTTCAAAAGAAAGATGAATTAAAACATTTTTTTGGCACTAGGTCTTTTCATTTGGTCTTTCATGTTCTCTAAAAAAAAAAAAGAGCAACCAAGAAATCAAAAAACAGCTATACAGTATCATCAAATCCATGTTAAATCCACATATGGTTTGGAAGTATTTGAGATCTATAAGCAAAGGCAGATGCTGAACATTTTTTTTTCCTTAGTTGATGATATGAGCATTATTAACTTTGTTGGATGATATTAGAAATACTCATAGTTCCACCCAGTAGAATATATCCTTGTACTTTAATCCAATGCCCCAGAATTGACATTCAATTTTCCTTTCAGATCCCAAGAATTAGCCCACAGTCCACTGGTCTTGAGGAGTGGGCTTCTGAAGCTCATTCCAATTCAAATGTTGTTCCTTGATATCTCTGCAGCTGGTCTGGCAATCAATGGTGTGAGCCAAAGGTCTCCAGATGTTTGTTGAGTCCCAGAGTGGCCCTAATTTTGTAGCTGTTCTGACACTGGGGCACTTCAAGAGGAAGTTCTGGGTGTATTTCTATCTGTTAATCACTACATTTTTGTATAGGTCACTTTACCTTTCTCACCTCTTAAAATATGAAGAGTAATGCTTTCCTTGCTATTTTCACAAATTCCATTTTATGTGGATGTGAGGGTTAAATGAGCAATGCATGTGAAAGTACTTTGTAAACTGTACAATACTAGACAAGCAGGAATAGCATTATCTGATTTTGTTTGGCAGTAGGTAGAAGTGGGGAGGTAGGGCTTCCCAGGTGACGTAGTGGTAAAAGAATCTGCCTGGCACAGCAGGAGATGCAACAGACATGGGTTCCATTCCTGGGTCCAGGGGAAGAGCCCCTAGAGGAGGAAATGGCAACCCACTCCAGTATTCTTGCCTGGAACAGTCCATGGACAGAGGATCCTGGTGGGCTACAGTCCATGGAGTCACAAAGAGTCAGACACGACTGAAGCGACTGAGCATGCACATGCACACGTAAGGGGGAAGGTAGCACAACACCATGTGTCCTACAATGTCAGTGATGGAAACCAGTGGAAGGGAGCACGTGCTAAGCTTCTAAAATTGTGCTTAACTTTTTTTTTTACTCAGTTATGTGCTTCCAAGTGCTAAATGTCCTAGCCTCTCCTAATTATGCATCAGAACTGGCAGTGTTGCTCGACATTTGATCTGCACACCTGGCCTGAAGAGAATATCAATCCCAACTATATTCTTAGACTTGCTTTCCTGAATGATTTTTTGTCAACACATTGGCAGCAGCTGTGGCTGCAAAACCATGTAAAGCAGCCATATTTAAATGCTTTAAACTCTAGTGAATACAGTTTTTATTGGACTTAATAAAAACTTGCCAAATGGGACGTGTGATAACAAGACAAACTTCTGAACAAATTTTTGAATGGAATGTGTGGTAGAAGTTTTTTTTTTTTAATCTTGTGAATTTTAATAATTTGATCAGTGTGTCCTTGGATCTTGATTCTGATTTTCAGAACAAACTGTGTTATAATTCAAATAAACCTAACATGTGGGTAAAATGTTCCTTTGGCACCAGACATGGGCTACACAGATTTGGCTTTGAATCTCCCCTAAGTTTCTGAGAAGATGCTTCTAATAGACAGCTTCTATTCCCTGTTACAGAGAAGGCAATGGCAACCCACTCCAGTACTCTTGCCTGGAAAATCCCATGGATGGAGGGACCTGGTAGGCTGCGGTCCATGGGGTCGCTAGGAGTCGGATATGACTGAGCAACTTCACTTTCACTTTTCACTTTCATGCATTGGAGAAGGAAATGGCAACCCACTCCAGTGTTCTTGCCTGGAGAATCCCAGGGACGGGGGAGCCTGGTGGGCTGCTGTCTATGGGGTTGCACAGAGTCGGATACAACTGAAGCCACTTAGCAGCAGCAGCAGCAGCAGCATTCCCTGTTAAGGGTGTGTGTGTATGTGCACGCTCAGTCATGTCCAACTCTTTGCTACCCTGTGGACTGTAGCCACCAGGTTCCCAAGTCCATAGAATTTTCCAGGCAAGAATACTGGAGTGGGCTGCCATTTCCTTCTCCAGAGGATCTTCCCAACCCAGTAATCGAACCCATGACTCCTGTGTCTCCTGCATTGCAGGCAGATTCTTTACCACTGAGCTATTGGGGAAGCCATTAAGGGTACTCTGCAACATGTTTTAGAAACAGGGTTAGCTTTCTCAAATTAGGACACAAGCATTGAATTGGGCTTGCAAACAGAAACTGGGAGACCTACAAAATCCTAAACTTGTAAGTTTCTCCTGAGATCATGGGGTGAGATGAGAGTGAACCAATAAATCTTCTTGTTTTCAAGACATGCAAGGCTTTAAATTACCAGAAATCCCCTCAAACCACACACAAAGATGACAAAAACAACTCAAACTGAGTATTCAGTCATTCATTTTCTAGAATTAAAATTATTGATAAGGATTTTTGATAACACTGCATTTACTACGATGAGTCAGGCAGTGTACTAATACTTGGCATATGTTATCTTACATAACAACCCTGTGAAATAATTAGCCCACTTCACAGATCAGGTAAGCAGCCACAGAAAGCTTAGGAGACTGTTAAGGTCTATCCACAGAACTGATTTCCTTAATCATGATGTTCCCCCATTCTTTCATCTAAGCATACCACCTATTGTATTCATTTAGGCTTTGTAATATTGTGTCACGGCAGGGATTCATCACTTTTCTTTCAAAAAGTTAAGAAGTATAAAATTTTAAGTAAATACATATGAACGATGTGGACATTTGGAGAACAAATGTTGACTTTTAGACTGTTGGTATTTAACTTGAAGAATTCATCTGAGATACATATATATATATATGTATATGTGTATATATATATATAAATGTACATTCTAATGTTCTCTTCTAAGATTATATATATATATATATAATGTTAGGCCAATGTTGATATCTCCTAACTCCCAGTGGATGACAACATTTCACAAACATCCGTTTGACACACAAACATGCTGAACTGAGGATAATATCTAAGACAAAATAAATGTGTACAAGAGCCACCCTAGGTTTGTGCTTATGCAAGGCCGTTGTTTATTGTCATCTCATCTAATGCAACTCATTGCTTTTGGAAATGCAATCAGTTCTTTAGGTGAAAAGAATTTCAGAATCCTGTATTTGCACACTGGCAGCCTCTCAAGGATAGGAATCTCAGTTTGCTCACAACTCATGCATTGGTGGTTCTGTCTCTGAATGAGCTTAGCCACTTCCCATCTTGGTATACTGAGGGTAACTTGAGTTTGAAAAATAGTCAGCTTTAATGATTTTACATTTGAAAGGAACATGAGCTGATTATAAATGCTTTATTAATTTTTTAATCTTAAAGAGTTGATATGTTCCTGCATGTAATCCAATTGACTTGAAATAAGATTTCCTGCAAGTGTTGAGTTGGCCAAAGAGTTCATTAGGGTTTTTCTATAACATTTTATTAACCCAATATTTAATTTTATTTGACATACTGTTTATTTTCAGTTCAATGTGGACATCTGTTGAAAGTCACTAGTCACATGGGTATATGCAGACATATTCTTGCCTAGACCTGGGCATATATGAAAGTTGGGGAGCGGCTTAATAAACTGTGGTGCATACCACCGGGTGACTTCTTTCCTGAATTGGATTTGTGAGGGCATTTCTGTGTTCTATTACTACATACATGTTAAATGTAAGGCTCCTATGACATGGAGATCAAAAGGTCTTACTAACAAACTATGACTGCATTTCGATGGATATTTTCTATTCTCTTTGTCATAAATAATATTTTTGATTACCCATTTGATAGGAATTATACATTTGCCCCCATAACTGACTTGGGAAATGTAAGGGATTCAGTCATTTAAAAATATAGGGGGAATAACTGAACTCCTATGTGTTTAAAAAGTTACAGTATTTTTGTCTTGGGCGAAACATACACAGTTTTGTATGTGAGCAACTGTTCTCACAATATGGAATGACTGTATATTCCAAAGACAATACAGGAATACCTTGTTTTATCATGCTTCACTTTATTTCGCTTTTCAGATACTACATTTTTTACAAATTAAAGGTTTGTAGCAAGCCTGTGTCAAGCAAGCTTATCGGTGTCATCTTTCCAGCAGCGTTTTCTTAATGTGTCTGTGTCACATTTTGGTGACACAGTATTTTTTTAAATTTTTTATATAAAATCATTATTACATTTGTTAGGATTTTCTGTGGTTGGCAATCTCCGATATTACTTCTGTAACTGTTTTGGGATGCCATGAGCCACTGCACTCATATAAGGTGGTGAACTTAATCATGTGTTCTATCCACTCCACCGATGGGCTATTTCCTTATCTCTCTCCCTCTTCTTGGGCCTCCCTATTCCCTGAGATATGATAATATTGAACATTAGACCAATTAATAGCCCTACAATCGCCTCTGAGTGTTCAAGTGAAAGGAAGAGTCCCAAATCTCTCACTCTAAGCCAAAGCCAAAAATGATTAAGCTTAGTGAGGAAGGCATGTCAAAAGCTGAAACAGGCCAAAAGCTAGCCCTCTTGCACCAAAGAGGTAACCAAGTTTTGAATGCAAAGGAAACATTTTTGAGCAAAATGAAAAGTGCTACTGCAGTAAATGTGCAAAAATTATAAGAGAATAAAAGAGCCTTACTACTGCTATGGAAAAAGTTTCAGTGGTCTGCAAAGAAGACCAAACCAGCTAGGATATTCCCTTAGTCTAAAGTCTCATCCAAAATCAGACCCTAACTCCCTTCGGTCCTGCGATGGCTGAGACAAGTGTGGAAGCTGCAGAAAAAAGGTTGAAGCTAGCAGAGGTTGGTTCATGAGATTTAAGGAAAACAGCCACCTCCATTACACAGCGTGCAAGGTGAAGCAGCAAGTGCTGATGTAGAAGCTACAGTAAGTTATCCTAATGTCTAGTTCAGATAATTAATGATTTTGGCTTCATTAAACAACAGAATTTCAGTGTATATGAAGCAGCGTTGTATTAGTAGAAGATACCATCTGAGACTCATATCTGGGTAGGATAAAGTCAATGCCTGGCTTCAAAATTTCAAACTACAAGTTGACTCTCTTTTTAGGGGCTAAAGCAGCTGGTGACTTTCAGTTGAAGCCAAAGTTCATTGCCATTCCAAAAGTCTTAGGATCCTTAAGAAGTAGGCTAAATCTGCTCTGCCCATAATCTATAAAGAACAGCAACTGCTGTCCTGGATGATAGGACATCACAACATGATTTACTGAATATTTTAAGCCCCCTGTTGTGGGAATTCCCTGTCAGTCCAGTGGTTAGGATTTGATGATTTCACTGCCATGACCGAAGTGTTTCAATCCCTGCTCAGGGAACTAAGATCCTGAAAGCCAAGTGGTGTGGCAAAACACAAATTAACAAAAGACAAGCCCCTCCAAAGCCAACTCACTGTTGAGACCTACTGCTCAGAAGAAAAAAAAAATAAGATTCCTTTCAAAATATTGTTAAATATTTTGAATATTCAACATGCACCTCATCACCAAAGAGCTCTAATGGGGATGTAAATGAAATTAATGTTGTTTTCATGCCTGCTAATATAGCATCCATTCTGCAGCCCATGGATTAAGGGATTTCGACTGTGAAGTTTTATATTGAAGAAATATGTTTCATAAGGCTTTGGCTACCGTAGATGATGACTCCTGCGATGGATCTAAGCAAAGTAAATTGAGAACCTCCTGGAAAGGATTCACCATTCTAGATGCCATCAAGAATATTTGTGACTCATGGGAAGAGGTCAAAATATCAATGTGACTAGGAGTTTGGAAGAAGTTAATTCCAATCCTCATGGGTGACTTTGGGGAATTCAAGACTTCAGGAGAGGAAGTAACTGCCGATGTGGTAAAAAGAGCAGGAGAACTATAATTAGAAGTGCAGCCTGAAGATGTAACTGAATTACTGCAGTCTTATGCTGTAACTAAGAGATGATGAGGTGCTTTTTATGGATGAGCAAAGAAATTGGTTTCTTTAGATGAAATCTACTCCTAGTGAAGATGCTGTGAAGATGAAATGACAACAAAGAATTTAGAATATTATATAAACTGAGTTGACTAAGCAGCAAGAGAGAATTTACTCCAATATTGAAAGAAGTTCTACTGTGGGTAAAATGCTATCAGCTCTGCATACTACAGACAAACTGTTCATGAAAGGAAGAGTCAATTGATGTGGCAAATTTCACTGTTGTCCTATTTTAAGAAATTGCTGCCAAGACCCCAACCTTCAAGAACCACCACCCTGATCAGTAAGCAGCCATTAACATGGAGGTAGAGCCCTCCACTGGCAAATAGATTATGAAGGCTCTGATGATGGTGTTTTTTTAGCAATAAGATATTTTTAAGTTAAGATATGTACATTGTTTTTTTAAGATATAATGCTGTTACAAACTGAATATGCTACAGTATAGCATAAACAAAAATTTTATATGCACTTGGAAACCAAAAATTTCATGTGATTTGTTTTATCTCAGTATGTTTTATTGGGTGGTATAGAAGCAAATCCACATATCTTTGAGTTTCATGAAATCAGGATTTTTGTTGCTGTTAAAAGACTTATCCCAATAAATTATTAATATCTGCAACTTTCCCTACACCTCACCCCCTTTTCAGAGGTTTAGGGGATTAGGAAGTGGGGCCTGTTAAGTAGGAAGCTGGTTACTTCCTAGAACTCAGGGGCACTGTAAGGAGTCTTGGTGCCAAGTACTGCCACCTTCTGTTGAGATGATCCTGTCAACTAGTGTTCTTTCTGAGCAAGACAAGGATGAGTTAAAGGATGAGGATGAGTTAACTTTCTGAGCAAGGATGAGTTAAAGGATGAGGATGAGTTAACTCTTTCTGAGCAAGACAAGGATGAGTTAACTATAGAAGCCCCATAGACCAGGCTTCTGCCCCTAGAATGTTTCAGAGAATTCCAGCTCAGATCAGTAGATCCTACTGGGAAGAACATTTCTAATCCTCAATAATTGTAAAAAGTTGTTGTTTAGTCACTGTCATGTCCAGCTCTTTTGTCACCCCATGGATGGTAACCCTCTAGGAACCTCTCTCCTGGGGATTCTCCAGGCAAAAATACTGAGAGTGGATTGCAATTTCTTTCTCCAGGGGATCTTCCTTACTCAGGGATCGAACCTGTGTCTCCTGCAATGGCAGGCAGGTTCTTTACTACTGAGCCACCAGGGAAGCCCTCTGTAAGAAGTATTAGAGCAGAAGAGCTTGGTCTCATTGACTGATTTAGAGCAAATTAAGCTCTAAGCCTCTGTTTCCTCTTCCAAATAATGATGTAGATGATACGTAGGTATCATAGGACTGTTTGAGAGTTGAATGAAAAAAACATGAAGATACTTACCACAATGCCTAACATATATTAAGCCCTCACTAAATGACAATTCCTTATATTTTACATAAAAACACACTTTGAATCAGCCATTTGTTGGTTTGTGAAATTCTTGTTCTTGCCAGAAGCAGTCAAACTGGAGTAATAATTTATTTCATTGAGTGTTAAATTTGCTGTAGGAAAAAAGTTTCAGAACACTGTACCAGTGCATCAACAAACCCCCAGGCCAGAATACTGGAGTGGGTAGCCTTTCCCTTCTCCAGGGGATCTTCTCAACCCAGGGATCGAACCCAGGCCTCCGACATTGAGGGTGGATTCTTTACCAGCTGAGCCACAAGGGAAGCCCAAGAATACTGGAGTGAGTAGCCGAACCAGGGTCTCCTGCATTGCAGGCGGATTCTTTACCGCTTGGTAAAGAGCCACCAGGGAAGGCCCTAGAAACAACCACAACAAACCCAAAGAAGCAAAATGCACAAAATTTTCATTATCATGTTCATACTACCCTTGGAAAGTTTTTGCTCATATGGCCTATCTCCAATATTAGTTGAATTCATGTCATCTGTGCTGGAAAGAGATCATCTGTTTGCTGTCCATAAATGTATTCATGATTTATCTTACCTTTCATTGCATTTTCTCTAGAGAATAGCTTCAGCAAATTGTTTTTTCTTTACAGTTCAGTTTCAGTTTATACTCTAAAACTATTAACAGAGAGACAAATGAAATAGTAAAGATCCACAGCCCTACTCAGTGTATTTGGGTAAAAGAAACAATTGGGCAGTGGTAGCTGTGGTAATAATGAGGCAATGTGAAATGTATTTCTGTTTGCTTAAAGTCCACAGATTGCCAAGAATTTATGAGGAAACCAATAGTATTAATCTCTTTACCAATATTTCCTGAATTTTCAAGGGAGGTCTTCCATAATATATTATACCATGAAATCAATAGTTCTTTGTTAAGCGTGGTACCTAATTTCACAGCACTGATTTCTGCTCACCTAAAATCTCAGACCACACTGAGGAACAAGTCTCTGCTGCTGCTGCTGCTGCTAAGTCGCTTCAGTCGTGTCCGACTCTGTGTGACCCCATAGACAGCAGCCCACCAGGCTCCCCCGTTCCTGGGATTCTCCAGGCAAGAACACTGGAGTGGGTTGCCATTTCCTTCTCCAATGCATGAAAGTGAAAAGTGAAAGTGAAGTCGCTCAGTTGTGTCCAACTCTTCGCAACCGCATGGACTGCAGCCTACCAGGCTCCTCCGTCCATGGGATTTTCCAGGCAAGAGTACAAGCACTGGTTTTCAAATTGGCTTCATACAAATTGCCTGGGTAACTTCAAAAAATCTTGATGCCTCTGACCTCCTTTTCCGGTGGGAAATTCCCATCCCACACAAGAATTTGGGAGCTTTTATTGTCATCCTCAGCCTTCCTGGCCTCAATCAGTAGGTGTCAGGAGAGACCCACAGGCTTGGAATAAGACCACTCCTCTCCAGGCTTGGGGATTTCATGTGTTGCCTGAAACATGACGAAAACCAAAGATGAAAGACAAGAATACATGTGTCATCAGAATCATGCAGCCACTCCAGAAATGTTCCAAGTATCCCTCCAAGTCACAAAATAAACCAAGATTCTGTGGTGTTTCCTAAGTATTTTTGAACAGCTTAAAAGAGTTGAGTCTGTCTGCATTTTCCATGCTGGATCATTATGTCTGTTTGTAACAATCTCTTACTGGCACAGTGATATGTCTTAATTAAAGTTAAGAATTATATACAAAGAAGATAAATATTGGAATGGGGATGGAGGAAAATGAAAGTATGTCAATGACTTGTATCCCAGCTACTCAGATACTAAGATAGAAGAGACAAAGGCTGATAATTTTCTGTAATCACATTTCTTCTTTTATATTTCATTTTGAAAAAATACAACTCTTCAGAAAAGTTGAAAAATCGGTACAGTAGAACCCATATGCCTTTCACATACAGTCACCACTTTTACATATTTTGCTTCATCCTCCCATTTGTTGTTGCTGTTGAACCACTTGTAAGAAGAAGCCATCACGGCACTCCACCCCAAAATGCTTCAGTACATGTCATCTCAGAGCAGACATTCTTCTAAAAATGACTATAATAGCATTATCAACGAACAAAATTTTAATATATAAAGCATATTTGAATTTTCCCTACTAAATTCAGTCTTTTGTAGCTCTCCATATCTATAGATTTTAATATTTTGCATATTTTTGCATTATTTATTTTGAAATTGAAGTATAGTTTATTTACAATATAATGTTAGTTCCATGTGTACAGCATGGTGATTCCATATTTTTATAGATTATATTCATTTAAAGTTATTTCAAAATAATGGCTGTATTTCCCTGAGCTGTGCTGTGTTATTATCTTGACAGATTTTTAAAGAGACTCCTGTTTAGTTGTGAGGATAGATTTTATCATTCAAACTAGTTAAATATCAGTAAGTCACATATGTTGACAAGTCAAGTATTTCTTCCATTTGCGGAGTGGAGTTAAAAGCTTTGTGTTTTTTTCCCCAAATTTAGCAAAAAAAAAAAAAAAAAAAATACTACAGTTAAGATAACTTTGTTTTGCATCAAGTAGTATTTATTTAGGCATTTCTTATCTTGGGCTGATTTATCAGACCCATGGAAGATAGGAAATTATGTCTGTGGAGTATTGAACAGTTAATATATAGTAGTTGTCTTCTGCTGTATTAGTAGCCTCTAACTTTACCTGAAGATCCTGAAATTATGTGAGAATATTGCTGATGAGGTCAAATAAGATGGATGTCTCTCTTTTTCTAAGTAAAGTTTTCTTTTATGATAAATTTATATGAATTGATTCGTATATCTCCATGGCTACATGTAAAATATTTTTAATGCTACTCCACCAAGACTTTTCAACAGCTTCTTTTTACTTGATTAATGATCTTTTAATGATATTAAACTATATATAAAAATGTAATCTTAGATACTGAAGTGACATGGATGGACCTAGAGATTGTCATACTGAATAAAGTAAGTCAAACACAAATACCACGTGATATCACTTATTGGAAGAGGAAATGGCAACCCACTCCAATATTCTTGTCTGGAGAGGAGCCTGGTGGGCTACAGTCCACAGGGTCGCAAAGAGCTGGACACAACTTAGTGACTAAATAACAACAACAGAAAAAACAGAAATAGGGTCCAGATGTAGAAAACAAATTTATGGTTACCAAGTGGGAAGGAGTTGGGGGAAGGATAAATTGGGAGATTGGGATTAACATATATGTGTGTGTGCTCAGTCTCACAGTTGAGTCTCACAGACTCTTTACGACTCTATAGACTGTGGCCCTTCAGGCTCCTTTGTCCATGGAATTTTTCAGGCAGGGTTAGAGTGGGTTTCCATTTCCTCTTCCAGGGGGTCTTTCTAATCCAAGGATCAAACCCGAGTCTCCTGTGTCTCCTATATTGCAGGTGGATTCTTTGCTTGAGCCATAGGGGAACCCCAAGGGATTGACATATACACACTGCTATATATAAAATAGATGATTAAATAAGAACCTACTGTATAGCACAGGAAACTCTGCTCAATAGTCTGTAATGATCTATATGTGAATATAATCTAAAAAAGAATGGCTGTATGTGTTGTATATGGTTGTCCAGAAGTTCCCTTCAGACTTAGAGTGTTCCTAGTGATAACTGAATCTTCTGAATAAAGTTTGGTTTCTCCATTTAATCTTAGCAACACTCCAGTATTTACCCTAGTCAGGTCTAGTTTGATTCCAGGATTTCCTACTAAGACTGTATGGAGTGCTTCCACCTAACTTGTCTCAGCACCATGGTTAGCAGTTAGACAGTGGGATCTTGACATTATTCTTATATATTTGTTGCAAATATAGTTCCCATTGATCCTTTTTTTATATTTGAGTTCACTTTTCAATAACTAATTCTATGGTTTGTAGTGTTTTTATCAGGTTTTAAGATTATAGTTATACTAACTCCCTAAAATGAATCAGGGAGTTTACAAGCTTTTTCTGTGACTTGGAATGACATGAATAAGTATTACCTGTTTTGACAGATTAAATAGAATTCAATTTCAAAACTATTTAGTCTTACTACATACTTCTGTGGCATATCTTTTTTGTCTTTTGGGAAGTCTTTGTCTTTCTAATCTAGTGGTATATGGTTATGGGTCTATCAGGGTTTTGTGTTTTTTTTTTTCACCTTTTCTTAGAACAATTTTGGCACTTTATATTTTTTATAGAAAAATCATATGATTCTTCCAGACTTTCAAATTGATTGTTATATAGTCACACATAATATTCTTTTATAGTTTTTAAAATCTATTCAGTATCTATGGTGTATTTCTCACTGCTAATCTCATGTTTTGTTTTGTCTTTTTAATGAGACTGGGTCTTTGCATTTTTTAATATTTTCTTTTTGTTATTTTCTGTTTTGTTATTTTAATATTTTATCCTTATTAGTTTATGTTTCCTGCTTTCCATTGGTTTATTTTGGTATTTTTCTAATATTTAAATTTAAGCCATTTAATTAGAGTGTTTATTTTGATAATAAAATTATTGAAGGAGTAAGTTTCAAATGAAATTTTCAACTTTCTATCTGAATTTAGTTTTAGACATATCTCATAAATTTTAATATGAAGTGATTCTTTGTTACTGTCTAAATGACTTGTTTTTACTTTGGCTAAGGATTAATGGCAACCCACTCCAGTATTCTTGCCTAGAGAATCCCATGGACAGAGGAGCCTGGTGGGCTGCTGTCCATAGGGTTGCACAGAGTCAGACACGACTGAATCGACTTAGCATACATGCATGCATTGGAGAAGGAAATGGCAACCCACTCCACTACTCTTGCCTTGAGAATCCCAGGGACAGAGGAGCCTGGTGGGCTGCCGTCTATGGGGTCACACAGAGTCAGACACGACTGAAGTGATTTAGCAGCAGCAGCAGCAGGAAGATTACTGAAGTGTTTCTAGCAGTTGAGTTTTTGTCCTTATTTTTTATTGTTGGTGTCTACTTTTTGGACTATAATCAGGAAGTAAGGCCTAGAAAAAATTTTTTCAGTGATGTATTCAGGTAATTGTAGCCAGGCACACAATTAAATATCACAATTGGAAGAATGTGTATTCTTTGTCATGTAGCTATTTCTATGTGTTTATCTGTCAGATATATATCTATATTACTATGTTTCTCAAGTAGACCTTATTTTCAATATTTGGGGAAATATATTGTATTCTGGTTGTGAATGTTACTTTTCATTTCATAATGTGCTTTTTCTTCTTGAATTCTTTAGTCTAATATTAATATTGTAGCTATGTTTTTTCTTTGTGCATAGTTTGCCAGTGCATTTTTAGAAGTTACTTATATTTGCCTTTTCCTCTTTCTTTTCTTTCAGGGATGTTTCTTATTAATAACACTGAGCAGTGAGAAAGCAGTTGTGCTTCTTCTGGGGAACCTGTTAGTGACTACTGCCCTAGTATTTGTACAAAGCTATAGTCTCTGTCTTGGGTTGCACAAAGGGCAGGTCTTTCCTGTGGCTGAGTCCACAGAGAATGAACTGAACCTGATCAGTCCCTGAAGAATTTTGGGAAATGTGAGTTCTCAGACCCGTTCTGAGTCACCAGGAAATCTTTTGTAAGGAGCCATACTATAGTCGTACCGAGACTCTGCCACTAATTTCACTAGCTGTGTAACCTTGGTTAATGTCTGTGAGACTGAGGTTCCTTATTTGCAAAATGCAGTAACAACACTTTACAAGGTTGCCATGTGGATTAGATGAGAAGATCTATCTAACAGTGCCCAGAGTATAGTAGGCATTCCCTGTTTCCTTTTTCACTTCTCAGGAAGATGTGAACAATGGTAGGAACTCTGGGAACAGAGGGGCTTCAAATTCTTCTAGGCCAGGGAGCAGATTACAGAACTGTAGTGTAGGTTTGTTAGCATACTGCCACCCTAATGTTTGTAGGAAGTATCTAGTGGCTTGAAAAGGAAGAAAATACAGCAGACTGTGGCTTTCAGACAGAGAAGGCAATGGCACCCCACTCCAGTACTCTTGCCTGGAAAACCCCATGGATGGAGGAGCCTGGTGGGCTGCAGTCCATGGGGTCGGGTCGCTAAGAGTCGGACACGACTGAGCGACTTGACTTTCACTTTTCACTTTCATGCATTGGAGAAGGAAATGGCAACCCACTCCAGTGTTCTTGCCTGGAGAATCCCAGGGGCGGGGGAGCCTGGTGGGCTGCCGTCTATGGGGTCACACAGAGTTGGACACGACTGAAGTGACTTAGCAGCAGCAGCAGCATGTCTTTCAGAAGGCTGTAGCATCCAACCAAAATCGTGTTGCTGGTGGTCAGACTATCTGACTTATGAGGCTTCTTCTTCCCTGAAGTCTTGTTAGCCATGTGGCTCTCCTCTTTCCTTCAAGTTGATTTGCTGTCAGTGTCTCCTGAGTCCTGTGTATCTGACAGTTTTTTCAGGCCTCAGACTTGTAGAAACATGAATTATTTTATGCAGGTCATCTGAAAAAGCAGAGTATCACCTGTTCTTTCTTAGTTTTCCTTGTAAATCTGTCTTAAATTTATCTGCTTTTCTTCTATCCAGTTGGTTCGTGGGTCCTACCATAGATTCTTTGGGAATAAAGAAGTAAAAGGCTATCTGTAATGGTTTTGTCAAAATGAGCATTAAAAAATTTTTCTACTATAAAAGAAGATTCCTTTATTCTCTCAAAGCCTCAGTTCATAAAAATCATCCCCTAAGAGTTATTCTTATCCATTGCATTTCAAGATCAAACCAGTCAATCCTAAAGAAAATCAGTCCTGAATGTTCATCGGGAGGACTGATGCTGAAGCTGAAGCACCAATACTTTGACCACCTGATGCGAAGAACTGACTTATTGGAAAAGACCCTGATGCTGGGAAAGATTGAAGGCGGTAGAAGAAGGGGACAACAGAGGATGAGATGGTTGGATGGCATCACTGACTTGATAGACACGAGTCTGAGCAAATTCTGGGACTTGGTGATGGACAGGGAAGCCTGGCATGCTGCAGTCCATGGGGTCACAAAAAGCTGGACACGACTGAACTGAACTGAAGAGTTATTCTACCAAGTAGTGCTATTTAATGGTATTTATCTAATCTTAAATGAACAGAAGCTTTTTGCTTAGCAGTGACTGAATTTGTGCACACTAGCTAAAATAGCACACTCCCTTGAACCTGGACTGTACAGTCCTTTACACTGAATATGACTTCATTTTTATTTTTTTGGTCTATTATCTTTTGGTTTAAATATTTAATGGGCTGTCACTGAGGTTTTTTGTTTTTGTTTTTTTTTTTCCTTTCATAAAGTCGTTGAGACCTACGCCAAATATACCATCTCAGATAAAAATTTTATTTTTAACTAAACCATGTTGAAAGAACAAATCTGAATAAAAGTAGGTAGTGTTAGACTAAATTAAAAGTGCACTGGATTACTGACTGTTGGAAATTCTTCTGAACTGCATGATGTAATCAAACAAAATCATTAGCTCTCTTTTTTCAAAGTAAACACTCTCTACGTATAAATTACACTGAGCATTGTATGTGATTATGAAGTATAAATAGAATTTCATGGCATTTACAATGGCACTCAAAAATACCCATATACAAATGTAGGTGGTGCCCAATGCCCTTTCATTTAGCAGTTGGAAATTGAGACTGTTAAGGGTGATACATATTGGAATTAGGGTCTTGCTAGAAGATCATTTAGATGTTTCATCTCCTGTTTAGGATTTGAACTGCAATCAAGCTGAGTCATGTTTCAGTCTACAGGTTGATGCTCACTCTCTGCTGTTTCATGCTGTTCCTCCAAAGTGGGGACAGCAGCAGCCTCATAGCCACCTTCAGGATGAAGGCAACATAGTGGGGCAATTTTCATGCTGGCAAAGGGCAAGACTGGTGACTTGGCCCTTGAAAGGGCAGGCCTGGTGTGATATCTCAAATATATGGGCAGCACTAAAAAGGAAACTGGGTTCTACATGAAAATAATTTATATCAAAGTGCCTTCTGATGAGTATTTGGCTTCTGATTTTAGCCTCTTTCATTTATTTCAAAGAACTTTTAAAAAATGTGTCTGAACTTTATACTTGCTAGAGTATCCAGAGGTGGGCAAGTCACAAAGACCAAATCTACAGAGGGCACATGCATGATGCCAGGCATATGGAAGTGCTCGTTAACAGTAGTGTTTATATTATGGGAGAAAAGGGCAGATGTGGAAGTGGTCTATAGGCTTGGTGCCAAACTAAGATTTCTATTTCATACTAGAATTAGTTTTACTGCTTGAAATCTCCTGAATAGATGTGAAATCTACACTCTTGCTTGGATTCTACCAAATAAGTCTATCAGAAATGTAAACCATTCACCTCTCTGGACTTCAGTCTTTCCAATATTCCTTACAGCTCCCCACACAGTTATCTTCTCTCATCGTTTGCAGTTCTTTACCAGCCACTCTGCCTCTTCCCTACCTCTACTGCCCTTGCCTGTGTCTAACTATTGTCAAATTCTCATCTTCCTTGATGTCTTTGTAGAAGTTGACAGAGCAGATACTCCCTTCAACTTGAAACTCTGTCTTGGTCTCCATGATAGCACATGACTGTCTCTCTAACTCTTCCAGAGGTCTATCCTCCCCCTTTTGATTCTTAAATGTCTGTCTCAGCTTTCTCCTCATTCTGCACTCACTCTGTTAGCAATCTTTTTCATTTCCATTACTTCAGCTGCCACATATACGCATGCTGATAACTCACAGATCTTTGGCAACAAGACAACTCTAAATCTGCACATTAAAGCTTTTATTCAACATCTATACTCAATTTTTTTTTTTTACAGTCACCTCAAGCTTACATGTTCAAAATGGAACTCATCATCGACACAAACCCACACTTCTTCCAATCAGTCTCCCAAGCCAAAGTCTTATACCTCTTCCTCTGTGCCCCTCAGCACTTTGCATATAATTCTTATACTGTACTGTGATTGTCTTTTTTCTTATCCATCACAGTATTCTTTTCATTGTTTCTTTAAAATGTAGCATAAGGCCCATGGCAGAAGAAATCAATAAATGACTTCAGAAGTAGGAATGCTGGAAAATGTTTCAAACTACCTGGGTTCTATTCAATTTAAATTGAAACACTCAAAATACCTTCTTGAAATGGAAAGTTATGCTTAAGTTCATTTAGCAAACTCTATTTGTAAAAAAAATATACAGCCCAATAATTTATATGTCTATTTGGCATTTACTTTGATTAAACATTGTTTCTTGGACTAGAGTGACTTCAGTGCCTCCGAGTTCCTTGTTGTCATTGTCTCAGAGAGACCTGCTCTGATTGCCAAGAAGAGTTAGTTCAGCCTGCCACCAACTCCATTACCCTTACTGTCTTCAAGCATCAAACTATGTTTGATATTTCATATTTATTTATTTACCATTAAATAATACTAAAGGCATTAAAATATTGAGTTTATCTATAAAAATATTTTATTGTCTGGATCCTCACTTTTGGAATGTAAACTTCAGGAGAGCTAGTACCTATTTTGTCTTGCTCACCATCATATCTTCAGCACTCAATCAATTGTTGGTGCTGAAGCCACAGTCATGTGTAGGTGTTCAGTAAATACCTGATGAGTGAATAATCAGTTGATACATCAGTTAATAAATACAACAGGAATGAGGTCACTGAGATATGAAACATTGTAGCCTATTCCAGGAACTGCAAGTTATTTAATGTAAGGGCTGTTGCTGAGGGCTGTGTACAAAGATAATAGCATTCATTTAGCACTTCTGTGTCTGCCATTATCTTAGGCTTCACTTACCTTATCTCACTGAACCCCTGTGACAGCCTTGGAGATCAGTACTATTATTATACTCGTTTATGGATGAGGAGGCTGAGGCTCGAAGAGATTAAGGACATACACCAGTCAATGACAGAACCCAGACAGATAAATTCTCAGACCATCAAAGGCTCTTGAAAGGAGTTTGAACTTTATCCTGTGATCAGTGACAGGAGATTGGAGCTTGTGAGGCATGAGCTGATTTGTGTTTTTAGAGGGGTCATTATGGGGCAGCGTAGAGAGTAGAATGGAAGAAAACAGAAGGGAAGTCGGGGAACTCAGCGAGGAGGCTGTGAAACACTCCTTGCAAGAGACCATGGTAGTGACTCGAAGTAAGTCAAGGGAGGGTAAGACTTAGAGGATTTCCTGGGAGGTAGATAGAGTTTAGCAACCAAGTAGTTGTGGGTGGGAAGGAGGGAGGCAGCGAGCATGACTCAGGGGACAGATTGTGATTTGGATGTCTGTTACCATGTATTCCCAGTGCTAACGTTTGGCAGAGCCAAAGCCATATTACTCATGTCTGCAGTTCCTATGTAAGCTGGGAAGCCCCAAAAATCAGCACACAAAGTGTTTGGACCATTGGTACTTAACGAGATCATGTTATACTGTGGAAATAAATTGGAGATAAATAGCTTCCTTCTATAATAGTTCCACTTTGTAGATTTAATCATGTTTTCACTGGTGTTGCAAAAGTACCATTTAAAGTCTTACTCCTCTCCCATGAAACCAAGGCAGAGGTTGGTGTGTGTGTGTGGTTTTATTTTCAAAGAATTTTGTTGGTAGATTTTTTTAAAAGCTGCACTAGAGGTTCAACTAGTTCATTTCCCTTTAATGATTTACTCATTCTACACAGCCTATATTTCAAACAGACAGACCTCTGAGAAGGAACCAAGGCCTTTCAAGGGTCTGTGTTGTGGCGTGCTCAACAAACTTCTGGCAGCCCCATGATAGGAGTCAGTGCTCAATTCCTCACAGCTGTGAACTCCCTTGCACTCCACACAGAACAGCACTGCCTTGTTGGCTGGAAGACTTTCTTTAAAGATACTTCAGAGGCTCTGCTCAACCACAGAAGTGTTCTTGAATCCTGAATGTGAATCAAGGCAAGCTCCCACCATCAAACCAGACTAGCCTAGGACACCACTCACAGTACACATTCTGGGCAAGTAAATTGAACTCTCCACTCTTTAAGTTGTTTTTACTGTCTCCAGCCAGTTAGATGGCTGAAGGGAAATGCTAACCAACAAATAATGGTTTCCAAAGGAAACCTCCCAGTTCAATGAAAGAGTGTGTCTTCCTTATTATGGGAGATGCCATGTCACAAGTGGGTGTTTTGTGTTCAGTTAAATTAAAAAAAAAAAAAAAAAGATTGGTCTTAAAAACTGTTAATGATAGAACACATGGCATAAATTATACTGTAAACTCCAAACAACTCTGAAATTATAAACATTGCTTAGTCAAGGCTTTTCTTATAATGATGCCCTGATGTCTCTGGCATAGCCCAGTGATTTCAGTCAATATTATTTTACTTGAAAGGAGGAATTTCTTTTCCAAAAACAGTCTCTCTAAGAAAACCTATCTTCCCGACTGACTTTATGAAACATCTTCCTCCAGTGGCCTGTATCATGTCTTGCCTGTCCAGGACCACAGGGTGTGAGATAGCATAGAGAGCTAGCAGAAGAGAGTCATATGATGAGGAGAAACTACAAGCTTGGTCCTGACATAGGCTGGAGGCTGACTCAAGTCAGTGGGAGCTATGACTAAATAAAGACTGTCAGGACTCTGAACCAGCATACCTGAGACCTGGTGCAGAGTAAGCACTCGATTCAGAAGGTCTTCCTTGGTTTGCCTATCAGAACAATTCTCCAGGGCAGCAGAAACAAGGAGATGTCTTTTAAATGAGAATAATATTTACATCATTTATAAGGGTGTGTTATTAAGTACTTACTATAGACCAGCCACTTGTCCAAATACTTTATCTAATTTAATCTTAGTCAACTTTGAGATAGGTACTATTATTACCTCTTTATTAAGATGATAACTGGGGCTCAGGGAGGTTAAATTTCTCCCCAAATCATGTAGCAAGTACAAGGAAGCCTAGATTCTAACCTAGGTTAAAGTCTATATAATGAATTATTAGCAACTATGTTATACCTCTTTCCTGAGGATTAATTAACAAAATGTGTGTAGAAGTGTTTTGGAAGCAGCACATGCTATACAGATGCTAGTAAAAGTGCTAGTCAGAAGAGCAGACCCATTCCACCTCTTGATAGCTCTAAGTTTTGTTAGTACTTGTAGAGCAGCCCTACAGTACGAGAGAACCAAGTTGGAGGCCAAAGAGGAGACTCATCTTTGGTCATTATGGTGAAAGCCTTTTCTTTTGACACTGGTCTGTAACAAGTGTTCCGCTTTCCTTCAGCCTAATTTAACTAGAGCCCCCTTCATCATAGTATTTTCTCAAATGCTCACCCCAAATGAAATTTTTACTTGATACTTGTCAAGCTGTAAATCACACAACTGGTTCGCAGAAGAAAGATGAGAGGTCATGAATGGTTTGATTCAGTACATTCCAATGCTGGAAAGGGATGTGTGCCTGCTCTCTATTTTATGGAAAGTTAGCACCATATTTGGGCTTCCCTGGTGGCTCAGATGGAGAAGGCAATGGCACCCTACTCCAGTACTCTTGCCCGGAAAATCCCATGGACGGAGGAGCCTGGTAGGCTCCAGTCCATGGGGTCGCTAAGAGTCGGGCACGACTGAGTGACTTCACTTTCACTTTTCACTTTCATGCACTGGAGTAGGAAATGGCAACCCACTCCAGTGTTCTTGCCTGGAGAATCCCAGGGACGGGGGAGCCTGATGGGCTGCCGTCTATGGGGTCGCACAGAGTCGGACACGACTGAAGCGACTTAGCAGCAGCAGCAGCAGGTGGCTCAGAGGTAAAGAATCTGTCTGCCAATGCAGGAGACTCAGGTTCAATCCCTGGGTCAGGAAGATCCCCTGGAGAAGGAAATGGCAACCCACTCCAAATTCTTGCCTGGGAAATCCCATGGACAGAGGAGCCTGGTGGGGTCACAAAAGAGTCAGGTATGACTTAGAGACTAAAACAAACAACAGCACCATATTTAAAAACAAAGGTTTGCTGTGATATGAAGAAGAAAATTTAAATGAACAAGAATGTTATTTTTCTAATTCCAGAACATTTTTTTTCCTGGCCAGAAATGGATTAGGGAATCAATCTAGCCAGTGCACCTCTTCAATCAGACAGGTCCCTGCCATGTGGGTATGCTTTAGCACAAATATTCCATGAGTCTCTGAGTTCATTCATAAGGCAGATCTCCCTAATGTCATATTCATTCACTCAGTGAATGATCATTAAACCTGTACAGGTGCTGTACTATTTAGATTATAAACAATCCTCGCTCAGAAGGGGTCACAATATAGTGGGAAATTACAGGAGACAGAGGTTCGATCCCTGGGTTGGGAAGATCCCCTGGAGAATGGCTATAAGAAAATGTGAATTAACTGCTAAAGTGATGCAGGAGAGGGAGCCTGTAATTGCCTCTGACTCAGGCACGATAGGGTAACGTCAGCCTAGCTCCTTTCTGTGTTAGTCCTACAGCAGGCCTCAGAGAAGCAGGAGGTAATTTTGGTTCCTAATTTCTGGTTCATTTCTCAGTAACAAACTGGGACATGTTGAAGGCTATAGAAATAGATGTTTAAATAAAACCCAGTCTTTTCACCCATTTGAATTTTAGTGAATGATGAATTGGCAGTCACAGGGCCAATCCCAGGTTTTGTGGCCTCAAGAAAATACCTGCACTCCACCTTATATGTGGCACCAAGTCCAGCTCTGAGCAGATTCAGAAGCTTTTATTCTGGTGGTACTGCACAGTCACATAACATAGTGAGAGTCTTTTATTTTCCTAAAAAATTATTTGTGAGAAGTATGGATATGTCACAAATATAACTCATGCTCCTGAGTCAATTCCATTGCTTAAGAGCTATGTGAGAAGTTGAGCAAGGTACTTAGCTGAGCCTCAACTCCCCTGTTTGTAACAAGGATAATAAGACACTTAAATCTAAATATAGCATACAGAGGGAAAGTATTTTTCAAACTTTAAAATGTTATACAAGCAATAATTAATATACAGTATTTCTTTCAGCTAGTGGTCACTATTTATGTTCCCAAGAGACTTTTGTACGCAAAATCCCACTAAGGAGACCAATGGTGGATAAATTGGTCTTTAGAAGATGTTTTGGAAATGTATGTCCAATACGGAAGCTCTGAAATGGGAGCTTGTTTTCTGCCCGTTTCACATTTTCAGCAGATTCCAGAGTAGCACTTCCTAATGTCATTCTGATAGTTGATCAGTGCTAGATCATTTAGAACAATGACCGTTGAAAAAAAGGTGCTTACGATCATCACCAATAATAATTTGTAATAATTTGGATTTCAGACTTTTTCCTCTTTCTACTTGAAAAGGTGAAAAAAAAGCCTTTGTGGAGAATTTTTTTTTTCCTTTTGAATATGAGACTTGTGGCTCAAAACTCAATCCAAACCAAATTTCAAATGTGGAATTATAATCCCTACTTCTGAATGGAAACCGTGGAGCCCCTTAGCCAGAGTGGCAATTGGCAACTCTGCCTTGTTCTCTAGGACACACACAGTGGGATGCCAACCAAGAAAAAGAACAGGCAAGGAGCACGAGGGGAAATGCTAAAACCATCTGTACAGAGTTGGATTTTATATGCTGCTGGTACAGCAGGGTCCTTGTTATCTTCACTAGAGTCCATCCCCTTCCCCTGACTACGATGAAAAGAAGAATCAATAAACCTCTCTTACCATATTGATTTCAGAGAGTTAGTGTGGTTCAAGGGAGGGACCATCAGAGTGGGGATCAGGAAACAGGGTTCTAGCCTGGCTCTGTCATTAATGCACCCTTTGCATTTATGAAAATCCTATTAAAAGCCTTTGCAGTAGGCCCCTGGTCCTCTCCGAGACTCAGAGGCATCATCTGTAAATGTGGATGTTTACAGTTAGAGTCACTTCAGATATCATGGTGAGGAAAACACACTACAGTGTATACAGTATTACTTCAGACTTTCTGTGGTAGAAAGAGCGACCCAGGCCTGGCCTCTCCAGATACTTGAACTCTTGGGTGCTGGGGAAGAGAGAACACAGTTGTCTTGGAGCCCGTGCTTATGACCTGTCTCCCCTTCCTCTTTCCCTGGGCCATGTCTAGAGTAGGGGAGAATTACCTTGCAATGAGGGCACTAACATAATTCTCCTGTGTTCTGTGCCCACTACCCCTGTCTTCAGATGGGCCAGGCAATGCCAGAAAGACAAACCTCTCACTGCCTCTGTCCCATCCATTCTCCTATAGGAGCCACGGTGCTGTGGGCATGGCCCTGGGCCTGCAGGCTGGATGCTTTTTGCGACTGCCAACCTGTGGTCTTGGTCATGGGCCAATTCCTGTAACTCTGGTCCAGTCTCAATGATTATTTTTATTTTCTAACAGTAGTCGTGTTTGTTCACTTTGAAATTCCTGTTCTCTGAAACAGACAAAGGATGTTCAAAAGTTAGTTATAATGAACTTTAAAGAGAGAGATAAATAGAAAAATAGAGGCAAGTGGAAAAATCATTTGATAATTTAAGAATTATCTGATAAAGTTAAATTTAAAAGATAAAATAAATAATAATTAAAGCAAAAACTAACAAGTATGTCTTCTATCTGAGGATGAAAGATTTAAGTCTCTGGCTGCAGTTGTGTTACAGTATAATCATTTTGGTTTGTTGGTTTATTGTCCCTTTAAGTGGCCACTAATATGCTCTTCTGTGGGGCCTGGGTCACCATGTGGTGGTCTGAGCTGAAGATGTGCTTTAGCAACAGCTGCTCAGTGAAACGGCTTCCATTTCCTATTATACCATCCTCTGGTCATGGCTTCCTTCTTTTACTTTTCTTCCAAAATGCATTCTGCCTCGCTTGTGTATAGTCTTTGAAAGAGCTTGACTTCTACCAGTACAGGCATAGGTACAAATAGAAACCGCCCTAGTATTTACTTGTGGATTATTTTCTACATTTTTTCCATTTCTAAATCCTCCCAATAGACCAACTTTCTTTGGTAACAAAGAATACAGTTCTCTTTAAGTTTTTAAAAGCAGCTACATGAAATTCTCCAGACACATGTTTAAAATGTGTGGTCAAACTGGCATCTGCCCTTGGAAATGGCCAGTGGTAGAGAATTTTTAAGTTTGTCTGATGATACCTCAAAGAGGTTTTTTAATGGAATATTAGGCCCTCAATTATGAATTGTTCCCACATTTCAGATCTGCCCAGCGGACCCCTCAACTTTATGCTGTTTTTGTTGTTAATGAAAAACTCCATTATGCATTTATGAAGCCTGGTTCTTAGTGTTTTGACTTGAGAGAAGGATTTAATTTAGAAAGTTAACCTGTGGAATAAACTGTGTCTCATGTGAAACCATTTAGAGACAAATGCATTTTTATAATATGCACTGAGACCAATTTATATTTCTCCAAAGAGTTGCCATATTCAATAGACTCAAAAGACCTACTGTTAATGCAAAATTTAAGCTATGGAAAACTTGCTTTTTCAAACACTGAGAAGGAATTTCCCCTCATAACCACGAGTCCTCTACTTTGTTGATCCAAGATGTCAAGTACTGCTGCAGTTACCTGATGCAAGTTAAGATTAAAATACAGCTGAAACACAGCTGAAGACTGAAAAATACTGACGCACAATAAATGACGGTAAAGTGAATGACTGAAGCAAGAAGGAGGAAAATAAACTCACATTTCTGTGACCTTATCAAAGGAAGGAATAGTGGGGAGTTAGATAGTCTATTTCACATAGCATACTAAGCCAGAGTTACTTTGCTTAGAAGTCCATCAGTTCTATTCAGTTCAGTCGCTCAGTTGTGTCTGACTCTACGACCCCATGAACAGCAGTACGCCAGGCCTCCCTGTCCATCACCAACTCCCGGAGCTTACCTAAAATCATGTCCATTGAGTTGGTGAGGACATCTAACCATCTCATCCTCTGTTGTTCCCTTCTCCTCCTGCCCTCAATCTTTCCCAGCATCAGGGTCTATTCAAATGAATTAGCTCTTCGCATCAGGTAGCCAAAGTATTGGAGTTTCAGCTTCAACATCGGTCCTTCCAATGAACACCCAGGACTGATCTCCTTTAGGATGGACTGGTTGGATCTCCTTGCAGTCCAAGGGACTCTCAAGAGTCTTCTCTAACACCACAGTTCAAAAGCATCAATTCTTTGGCACTCAGCTTTCTTTATAGTCCAACTCTCACATCCATACATGACTACTGGAAAAACCATAGCCTTGACTAGATGGACCTTTGTTGACAAAGTAATGTCTCTGCTTTTTAATAATCTGTCTAGGTTGGTCATAACTTTCCTTCCAAGGAGCAAGCGTCTTTTAATTTCATGGCTGCAATCACCATCTGCAGTGATTTTGGAGCCCCCCAAAATAAACTCGGCCACTGTTTCCACTGTTTCTCCATCTATTTGCCATGACGTGATGGGACTGGATTGTCATGATCTTAATTTTCTGAATGTTGAGCTTTAAGCCAACTTTTCACTCTCCTCTTTCACTTTCATCAAGGGGCTCTTTAGTACCTCCTCACTTTCTGCCATAAAAGTGGTGTCATCTGCATATCTGAGGTTATTGATATTTCTCCCGGCAATCTGGATTCCAGCCTGTGCTTCCTCCAGCCCAGTGTTTCTCATGATGTACTCTGCATAGAAGTTTAAGAAGCAGGGTGACAATATACAGCCTTGACATACTCCTTTTCCTATTTGGAACCAGTCTGTTGTTCCGTGTCCAGTTCTAACTGTTGCTTCCTGACCTGCATACAGGTTTCTCAAGAGGCAGGTTAGGTGGTCTGGTATTCCCATCTCTTTCAGAATTTTCCACAGTTTATTGTGATCCACACAGTCAAAGGCTTTGGCATAGTCAATAAAGCAGAAATAGATGTTTTTCTGGAACTCTCTTGCTTTTTTGATGATCCATCCGATGTTGGCAATTTGATCTCTGGTTCCTCTGCTTTTCTAAAACCAGCTTGAACATCTGGAAGTTCACGGTTCACGTATTGCTGAAGCCTGGCTTGGAGAATTTTGAGCGTTACTTTACTAGCGTGTGAGATGAGTGCAACTGTGGTAGACACCAAGGTACAGTGGTTATGAGGCTGGGCCTTGACAGGCTACCAGACAAATACAGTTCAGATCCCTTTTCTTGAGTGACCCTGGATTTTTACTTATTTTCTCTGTGGCTTTTTGCTTATATGTAAAATGGGAAAATAATTCTTACATTAGAATTATGGTAATAATTAAATAAAAATGACCTTCATAGAGCTCTTAATACACTTGACTCTTGTTTCTTGCTTAGTAATAGGAAGAAGTCCAGAAATTTTACCATAGTTAAGAACTATAGAACAGTTAACCCTTTACTCTTTTTTTAAGCCATGTTATGTTGAGACATTATTTACATACCATAAAATTTATCCACTGTTAAGTATTTAATTCAGTGATTTTTTGGGGGGTAATTTTATAGAGTCATACAGTCATCAGTACAATCCAAATCCAGTTTGAAAATGTTTTCATCACCACAAAAATTCCCTCAGATTTGTTTGAAGTTGATCTCTGCCTAGTCAACCACTGATCTGCTTCCTATCCCTGAATGTTTGCCTTTGCAGAACACTTTGTGTTATAAACACAATTTTACAATAGGTAGTCATTTGCATCTGGTTTCTTCCACTTAGTCTAATTTTTCTTTTTCTTTTTTTGAGATTCCCTCATGTGTGGCATGTGTCAGTTCCTTATTTCCTTTTATTGCTGAATAGAATTCTATCACAGGTATTCCCTGCTTTGTATGGTGTGCTTTACTTCAATTTGATTTTGTGGAAGACCCACATTATTACCTGTTTTTGCTAACCAAAACAAATCCTAAAAGAATTTTCACTTGTGCAAAAAGAGGGTTCAGAATTTGCTTTGCAGGGAGCCATTATACAATCAGCACCATCCCAAGCAGCAAGAGTGGCACCGCCAAGCTCCTTTCCCAGGAACTACACTCAGCCCCAAGCCCCCATAGCTTTGAACTGTGTCTGTAAGCGTTTGTACTTTCAGTTAGTCAATTCAGTCGCTCAGTTGTGTTTGACTCTTTGCGACCCCATGGACTTCAGCATGCCAGGCTTCTTTTTCCATCACCAACTCCTGGAGCTTGCTCAAACTCATGCCATTGAGTCAGTGATGCCATCCAACCATCTCATCCACTGTTGTCCCCTTCTCCTCCTGCCTTCAATCTTTCCCAGCATTAGGGTCTTTTCCAAGGAGTCAGTTCTTTGCATCAGGTAGTCAAAATATTGGAGTTTCAGCTTCAGCATCAGTCCTTCCAATGAATATTCAAGACTGATTTCCTTTAGGATTGACTGATTTGTACTTTATCTTGATTTATTTTATGCATTCGGTTAATAGGATGTGCCCTAAGATTGTTGCTTTTTTGTTTTAAACCATTTCTGCTTATAAAAGGTTTTTAGAAACTCATGACTTTAAGATAGCAGAGGAAACCCATATAAAGACATAATAGATTTTGTGTATCCATTCACCAGTTCTTGGATTGTTTGCAGTCAATTTGGATTATTTCTCGTTTTTGGCTATTACAAATAATGCTTCTGTGTACATTTACATACATGTCTGTGTGGACATATGTTTTCTTTTCTCTTGGGTAGGTTCTTAGGTGTGTAATTTCTAGGTTGTATGATAAGTTTTTATTTAACAATTTAACAAACTGCCAAAAAGTTTTCCAAGTTTCTGCACCATTTTCTATTCCCACTATGTTAGAAGATTCTGTTTTCTCTACATCATCACCAGTGGTTGGAATTGTCTGTCTTTTTCTTGCTATAGTAATTCTAGTAGGTATGTAATAGTGTCTCATTGTGGTTTTAATTTACATTTCCTTACTGAATAATGACATGGAGCATGTTTGTTTTTTTTTAATGTACTTATTAACAGTCTATATATCTTCACTAGTAAAATATATTTTTAAGTATTTTTCCATTTTTTAAATTGGGTTGTTTTTATTACTGAGTTGTAAAAGTTCTTTGTATATCCTGAATAAATATCCTTTATCAGATGAAGATATTTGCAAATATTTTCTCCCAGGTGGTGGCTTATTTTTTGAACTTAAAAATATACTGTTAAGAAAATGAGAAGTTTTAAATTTTGAAATGAAGAATTAAAATTTGTCTACTTTTATCAATTTTGGTGGACTTAATGGATTGTGCTTTTGGTGTCATATCTGAAAACTCTTTGTTTAGTCCAAGGCCATAAAGATCTTCTACTATTTCCCCAGAAATTGTTTCAGTTCTAGATCTTAAATTTAGTTCTGTGATCTGTTTTGAGTTAATTTTTATATAAGATGTGAGAATCTAAGATAATATTTTTGTATATGGCATCCATTTGCACTTACACTATTTATTGAGAAGACTAGCATTTCCTGTGTTGAATTATCATAGCACACTTGCTGAAAATCAAATGAGCATACATGTAAGGGGATATTTTTAGACTTTGAATTCTGTTCCATTGATCTAAATGCATATGCTTGCAAGTGTCCTGATTACTGTGCAAAGAGTCCCCTCTTGTATTGGTACCACAGTGTCTTGATTACTTTGTTGAGATCAAGTAGTAAGTCATTTGAAGCCTTCTAACTTTGTTTTTTTTCCTATTATTTTTATCAATATAGGTTTTTTGTACTTCTGCAAAAATTTAGGATCAGCTAGTCAAATTCTATTAAAACGTCAAGTGGTATTTTGATAGGGGTTACTTTGAACCTATAGATCAATTTGGAGAGAATTGTCATCTGAGAATGCGGTCTTACAATTCATGAATAGGAGTTATCTCTCCATTTATTTACATTTTATTTAATTTTTCTCAGCACTATTTAGTAGTTTTGGTGTACAAGTCCTTCATTTATTTTGTTAAATTTAGTTCTAAGTAATTTTCTCTAAGAGTTCATGAATGACTGGCATTGTATTTTCTTTAAATATTTGGTAGAATTCACCAATGAAGCCACAGGGACCAGACTTTTTATGTGGGAAGATTATTAATTGCTAATACAATTTATTTACTTCTTATAGATCTACTCATATTTTCTATTTTTCTTGAGTCAGTTTGTAATTTGTGTCTTTCTATAAATTTTTCCACTTCAAGTTACCTAATTTGCTGGCATGAAGTTAGTACTTTTAATTTCTGTAGGGTCAGGAGTGGTGTCCCCTCTTTCATCTATGATTTGGCTATAGGGTCAGGAGTGGTGTCCCCTCTTTCATCTATGATTTGGCTAATTCTTTTACTTGAAGGAAGCCTTCTAAAGGTTTGCAAATTTTAATTTACAAATTAAATAAAATAATTTAATTTTATTATTAAATAATTATTTAATACATAAACAATATTTTATTTAATATATTCAATATATAAACATATATTTATATATTAACATTGTATATTTAGATATGTGAATAAATGTATTTTATATGTAAATATAAATATATATTTACTTATATATGTAAATATACATTTATATATATTTATATTTACATATATAAATATACAATATTTTAAAAATAAATTTTAAAAAAAGTTTAGAAAGGTTGATCTTTTTAAAGAACCAGCTGCTGGTTTTATTGATTGTCTCTTTTGTTTTCTGTTTTCTATTTCTTTCATTTATGCTCAATCCCTCAGAACTCACCACAGTATTACAAGTTTCACCTTTGTTCCATTCAGATCATTTTTAACCTATAAATAGTTTCTGAAATTGAACCAAAGAAGATCCTGGAATGTGGTGTTTGTCTTTGAGAGTATAAGGATGTCTTCAGGCCTTTTCCAAAGGGCTTTTTAAATCCCTAAATCTCCAAATTACTCTCCTGCCATGTGCGAAACTTTCAAGTCATTTAACCTCTATACTTAACACATTTGCTCAGACAACCTCCTCCAAACATATTTTCCGTAAATATCCCAAATAGATCTCCTCTTACAGTTCTGTTTTTGGAAGTCCTTTCCTTAGAGAGTGAATGAAAAAAATAATTGAACAAAGATAAAAATAATTATAGTTGACAAAAAGGATTTTTGTCTTCAACGCCTTTTTCTACAATCTCATAAATCCACTCAAGACAGAAAGTGAATACTTGAAAGTGATCTCATCCCTCAGTGTACAAACTTTTGAAGGAAGCCTATGTTTTATGTTTTTTTCCCTGCTGTTTGGAGGATCTGTTGAGAGATGCTGATGAAGTTAATTTCTTCAAGGGCTTCTGCTTGAGGCTGAAGAAGGTAGAAAGGGATTGGCACTTTTCAAAGTGTAATAACTTGACAACAGGTACCAGTAATATGACAACATAAACAGGATGATTACATGTCTGCAGGTTGTGAGTATAGTTTTTTTCAGCAAGCCTTCAAAAAAGTTGAGTTTTCCAAAGGAAAACATAAAGGAAACAGAGAAAATTACTTAGGAAACTACTTAGGAAAGTTTCAAAATCAGAGACTTCGACTGCCCTCTGAAAACACAGCTTCATGTCAACTAAAAAATTTTAGTCTAGCCAGTTAAAATGCTTGATGACCACCTGGGCAATTTCTCCTCCCTGCTTTAGCTTCAAAATTAATTTCTTAATGATCTTGATGTATTTACAGTTTGATCAATGATGCAGCCAAACCCTGCCTATGCAAATCTTATCTCATGATGGTGATGAAAGATCTGCATGCTGTGAACCAAGTCTGGCAGGTTATAAGGAACAACTTCTAGACCTGAAAAGGGGCTCTAGAATTAGGGTGGTATGAATCCACGGGTGCCTGGGAGCCTGCTGAGCTGTCCTGCATAGTCACTTGTTACTGAGTTTCTACTCAGTTTCCTGCTTTGTTTTCCCTGTTTTAGCTAGCTTACTCCTTCCAGTCTCCCTTTCCTAAGAGTTGGCCTAAGTTTTATGCTTCAAGGTGGACACTGATTAATGTTAAGACTCTGTCACTCACAGGAAGATGAGTGAATCCTGCCCAAAGAATCCTGATATACCACCACCAGTCTGAATCAGACTGGTGACCTTCCTTGTGATCTGGATTGCAAGTGTCCCAACTCTCTCCCCTAATTATCAATGGTTACTCCTTCTCCCTGGCAGCCCACAGTTTAGTGTGGAACTCATTGCTGAGGCCACACAGAACATGACTACATCCAGAGAGAGTTTTAAGAAGCTGTAAAGCAGAGATTTGCTGACTCTGTGACAGAGAAGGTGCTGGTTTTGGGGAAAATCAGTAGGTTTAGAAGTCTTTGCTTTCTTCCTTCAGGTTTTCGGAGCAAAGCAAAGAAGTCCTTCAAGCTGTAATAGGAGGGAAAAAAAAAAAAGGGTTTTAGTTGAGAGGTCGTCATCTTCTTCTCTGCCTAGTCAGTCCACAGAAGAGAAAGCCAATGCTGCATCCAGGCATTCTACTGTGCACTATTAGGTTTCAATAGTAGCTGCACATGTATAACCAAGCTAGGCACTGGCCCAGCAAATGAATCCCAGAATATAATCAGGGAAGTAGGATTTGCTTGGAGCAGAAGCTGGAAGGAATTAATGGCAACTCATGGTAAAGGAGGTAATGCCAGGGACACTGGAATATAGCATAGGAATAGGGCATTAGGTGCCAGAATGCCTACCCTCTTTGCTGCTCTTCAACCCTGCCCTACCCAGCGCTTTACTTGTGGAAGCCTGGCACGTGATGGAGTGCCTCAGTAGCTTTCAAAATGAAAGAGGCATGGCTGCAATCTGAACTGAAATGTCCATGACAGCAATCATATGAAACAGCCACTTCAGAAAAATTTGTGGTGAATTTTCCAAAGAGGAATTTGTGAGTCTGCCTTTCTCTTAATGAATCTGTCTGCTTCTTTCTTGAGTGCGAACCAAGGGAACATCTGCCTGACAGAAAACCGAACATGATCCTTAGTGGAAATTCTCAAGGGATTTCTGTTAAATGAAAGTGTCTTTGCCTTCTTTAAAAGAAATAATTCAGAGTTAACAAAGGGTTTGTTTTGGTGGTAGTAAGGGACTCAGCCATATGGGCAGCAGCTCTCCTCCATTGAAGATATCCTGAGAACATTCTTTGTGTGGCATTCCAAAAGCCATTTTCTTCCAGTTCCTGTTACAGTATTGCGAGTGATGCCACGTCCTGTCTGCCACCAGGGCTGTCCCTCTGCTCATTCCTCCATGAACTGCTGGCATTTTGTTATTGTTTGCGTTCACCTGCAGGTGTGTGAGACCGGTGTTTTACCTCTCAGAGTTTATCTCTTTATACTACTTAATGATTTGAGCAAGTGAAGGACAGGGAAACCTGGCATGCTGCAGTTCTGCCTGCTGCAGGTCACGGAGTCGGTCACGACTTAGTGATTGAAAACTACTTAATGAAGGTCTCATTTGAAATTAAACAAATGAATAAAAAATTCCTCCTGTTTCACAAGATAGGCATTATTATTAGGCAAATGCTTGATACAAATTTCCAGCACATAGTAGACAGAGCTGAACATTTTTGTGTCATTGTACCCTGTTAGAAATTGAAAGGGACCTAGTAGGTCATGTAATCCAGTCCTTGCCATGACCACCCCATTATACCTGGGAGAATACTTCCAGTTTAAGTCCATAAGGAAAAGATGTTTTGCACATTTGGGATGTTTCAAATCAGCTATGCATACTTCAGGAAGGAAGATGTAAACTTTCTCCCCTTCTTTTCAGTGGTTACCAATCTGCAAGTTTCCATCACAGCTGAAAGTGTGCATGCTCTCTTTCTCTCTTTCTGTCTCTCTTGCTCTCTCTGCTATGTGCCTGAAATTCTCATTGTGTTTAACACTTATCTGGCATTCATTTTATGTGGTCTTGACTGTAGGATTTTACAGGTATGTATATGATCCTTCTAACTAATTTGAAAACATAGTTACATGAACTCTGGCTGCATTGGTGCCTCTCCCACCCACACTTCATATGACCAGCTAGTCTGTGGAAGCTTTTAAATCTAATTTTTGACTCCTGAACAGATCATAATTTTTCCAGCTACTTCTGAAAAGACCCTGATGCTGGGAAAGATTGAAAGCGAGAGGAGAAGGGGATGACAGAGGATGAGATGGTTGGATAGCATCACTGACTCAATGGACATGAGTTTGGGTAAACTCTGGAAATTGATGATGGACAGGGAGGCCTGGCATGCTGCAGTCCATGGGACTGCAAGAGTTGGACACAACTGAGTGACTGAACTGAACTGATTTCTGAAAAAGTGGGCCTTAGGATACCTCATGAAGAATTATTCTCTATCTAATGCTGACCTCAGGCAAATCTCATAAAGAATCTTGGCCTGAGTTTCTTTATCTGCAATGTGAAAACTCATTTAGATTCATTTCATGCTTCTCAAATGGCTTCACTTTGGAACCCTTGATAAGAGAATGAGTACCTAATCCCTGAGTCTGAGGCTATCTGCTGCAAGTCTGAATTTTGTTTTAAATCAATCTCACTTTTTAGAATTAGAAATACAGGTAATCTTGCACTGTATTTTGCAACTATCTACTTGTACAACAAAATAACTTTTGCTCCAATCTTCAAGATAAATTAAGATTCAGGGAGGTTTCACAATGTTTATTCAATGGCTCTATGCGCTACTGGTGCTGAGAAATGTCCTTCAGTTTGAGATGCATGAGTCTTCACTCTGTGATCTTATACTCTGTTTAGCCCCTCATAGGTAGAATGTCTAGTGTACCCAAGGCACATGGCCAGGCTCTAGTTTTGGACTCGGGCATTATATTCCACCATCACCCTGAGGCTGATTGTTGTCTATGCACATGATATAACTGCCACACAGAATGGAGTCTCGATCACTATTTATTGATAACTTGGTTCCATGGTTCCCCATAGCCTGGAAGGATGATTTTCAAATCACAACCTTTGGCTGCTCAGAGTTTCGCTGCAGTGCCCTCGGGTCCACATGATGAGAGGACTAAGGGTGGGAGGCTGAATTCTTCCCCAGTAAAAACAGCTTTGCTTTTGTCTGTTTGATGTAGTAGAGATTTTACATACAGCATTTTTTCATAGATTTTTTTATCCAGTTAAGAAGTAATCTATATTCATAGATTTCTGAGAGTTTGACCAATAATTGATGTTTGATATTATAAAATGCTCTTTAACCAACTATTGAGATTATTATATAGTTTTTCCTTTTTAGTTGGTTAATAAGGCAATCTACATTTTTTTTAAAGTTAAACCAAACTTGTATTCCTAGGAAATTTGTATTACCCTTTTTATATATTATTGGATTCGATTTGCTAAAATATTTTTGTTGTTTTTTTAGTTTTCTTATAATGTCTTTGTCTCCTTTTTGTTAATCAGTGTAGCACTGACTTCATAGGATGGATTGGTATGTATTCCCTTCCTTTCAAATTTCTGGACAACATTGTGAAGAACTGGTATTATTTCCTCCTTAAATATTTGGCAAAATTTACTAGTGAAGTCATCTGGGCTTGGTGATTATTTTGTGGGAAGGTTTTTAACCACAAAGTCAACTTATTTAATAAGTATAGGACTAAACAAGTCTGCGACTGAAGCGACTTAGCACAGGACAGCACGATCAAGTTATCTATTTCTTCTGGAGTAAAGTTTGATAGTTTTGTCTTTGAAGAAACTTATCCATTTCACTTATCCATAAGTGAAACTTATCGATAAGTTGGCAGATTTATTGGTATAAAGTTGTCATAATGGTCCCTTATTATACTCTTTGAACATCTGTCAAATCTATAGTGGTATCACCTTTCTGTTCCTTGAAGTTGGTAATTGTGTCTTTCTTTTATCCTGATCAGTTTAGCTATCTAGGTTTATATATTTTATAGATCTTCTCAAGGAACCAGTGCTTTGTTTAATTCATTTTTCTCTATTCTGGATCCTATATTTTATTGATTTCTATATTGCTCTTCATTAGTTTCTTTCTTCTACAATTATCTTGCACTTTTTCTAGTTACTTAGGTAGAAGCTGAGATCATTGATTTGAGCCTTCTCTTCTTAATATAAACTATAATATAATATAAACTTTATTTTTCTAATGTAAATTTTTTAATACTGTAAACTTCTCTCTTAATATGGCTTTAATAACATCCTACAAATTTTGATATGTTGTGTTTCCATTTTCATTCAGTTCGGAGTATTTTCTAGTTTCTTTTTTGAGTTATTTGACCCCTAGTTTATTTTGAAGTATGTTATTTTAGTTTCCAAGTATTTTTGGATTTTCCAGATATCTTTCTGTTATTGATTTCTTAACACATGTGCACTGATAAGTGTTCCATTGAATACTCAAGGGGAAATCTCTGCAGATTTCAAGTTTCTCTCTGTGCAGCTATCTCCTCTATAGTACTTTGTCCTATGAACTCTCACTGCCTTGACCACCCTAGGCACTTAGCTACATCCCTTTAGCTCAGGATGTCCTTTGGGTGCCTCCTGAGTTTCCCCTCCCTGTACCACACCCTGGTAACTCTCAGAGTTTAAAACTGGAATATTTTGGGGCTCACCTTGTTTTCTTCCCATCTTTCAGAGACCACTGTTCTTCATTTCTGATACCTAGTGTCTTGAAAATGTTGTTTTATACATTTTGTTGGATTTCTGGTTGTTTCAGACAGGTGAGTAAATCTAATACCTGTGTATTCACCTTGCCTTGATGGAAGTCTGGACTGTGGAAGTCTGGACTGTGATTTTTAACATTTGTATTCACCCCTTGCTGTATCTAATATAGTACCATTTGCATGGAGAAAAACTCCATGTACATAGATAAAATATACAGGGTTAGAAGGCAGAAAGCCTAGGGTCTAGTCCCTGGTGCTTGGAACAGCTGATTATATGCCCTTGAACATTCATTTAATCCCTCTTGAATGCGGTTACCTCCCCTTCCCAGTCTAATAATAGTAAGAATTACTATTTAATGAACATGTGTATGACAGGCAATGTGCAAAGAGCTTTACATAATTATTTAATACTCGTAAGATAATTTAGCAAAGATTATCTCACTTAATCCTTACAGCATTCTTATGAGGTAACTTTTATTAACCCACACATCATGATCAAGAAACTTAGCCTTTGGCCCAGTTAAATGTCTTGCCCCAGGTCCCTCATGTGGTCAGTTCTGAAGCAGGGTTCAAACAAACCTATGACCTATATCCCCTTGCTACACAATTGACAGGTTTGTGGAAATTGAGCAAACGTGCTGTGCAAAATGTAAAGCTTAGTGAAAAAAATAATAAAAATTTAGTAATAATTCACTATCAGTGAATTAATCTCATTTCTGATTATTTCTGTGTATACTTCCAAGAGAAAAGAAACAGTATTCTCAATTTTGAGATGAGCACCTCAAAGAATTTGAGATACTTTATTATTCAGCATGTCTATAACTCATCATACGTGTGTGTTTGTGCTAAGTCAAGTTCGACTCTTTGCGGCCTCATGAACTGTAGCCTGCTAGCTCCTCAGTCCATGGAATTTTCCAGGCAAGAATACTGGAGCAGATTGCCATTTCCTACTCCAGGGGATCTTCCCAACCTTGGGATTGAACCTGCATCTCTTGCATCTCCGACATTGGCTGGTGGGTTCTTTACCACTAGCACCGCTGGAAAGCCCATACTCATTGCAGTTGTAAACAAAAAGAATTATAAGTTTGCATCACAGGTTTGCTACAAGTGAAGAGTATTTCTCCATATTGCTTTTTATCAAGATCTGACGGATACAGGGCCCAGTTCAATGGGGTTTTTGATTTTCTACCCTGGGCTGGTTAGTGAAGAATTCCAATGAAAGGAGTGTTTCATCTTGTCATATGCTTATCAGACACAGCTGGAATCCACAGCAAGTCCACTGCTTGCCAAGCCAGACTTCAGGCCAGTTAGGGCCTCTGCTCCAAGAGGGGAAGAAGATGATTTAACATGATCCAGGCGAGGTGCATGTGGACTGGATTATAGACAATTTCACATTTTGTTGCAAAGAGCTAAGGAATCTACAGTCTCATCTGAGGTTATGTATGGAAAAAAAAATGTGTTTTTCTTTTGTTGTTGACTGAATCATGCAAATAAAAAGAGGGAATTGGTTGGCCCACTCCTTTCTCTCTACATAAGAATGCTGTCCTTCCAATTTTTAACAAAGGGATCTCAGACTTTTCCTTCTTAAATGACCCAAGACACATGGTTGAGGTCACTAGAAGGAGAAAACAATGATGGACTTTATAGAGAGTAAACAAATAGAAAAGTCTTATATGACTGATGGCTCTTTAACTTTTAAGGGTGTGTTCTCAAGTCAAAGAGCTGATGGCACCAATTGGTGCAGTGATGTCAACGTGTTCATGCAGAAAGCTGCTGAACCCCCAAATTCTGCTCATCTGAAAGGACCCCAGTGACAGACTAGAATGTTGCTTATTTTTCACTGTGGAAAGGAGAACCTGCTTATTTGCCTTTACTTTACTGTATTGCTTTCAGTTCTGTTTGGCAGACGAACTTGTGCATGGAGCAGATTCCTATCCATCACGTACCTCTGGCCCTATAAGCTATTTCATGATAAGAATTTGTTTCAGAATAAAAAAGTCAGGCAAGTGGAATTCTATTTTTCAACCAGGAAATACCAACACACAGATTAAGAGGTCAATACTGCCATACTTGACCAACCAATAAAAAATGTTTCTGTTGAAATAACCCCGAGTCATAATATCTTCATTCATTCATTCCACTCTTTTGAAAATAATTTTTCTATTCAGCTAGCATAATATAATTCTTAACTAAGCCATCACTAGAAACTCTGGGCCAACCACACAGTCTTTTCCCACTGAGAAAGGTTTCAGATTTTTTGTTCTGTTTGGAGAGTTTGGGCGGGCATACTAAGGCAGTTCAGCAAGTAGCTGGTTGCAGCAGTGTGGTTGTTAAATCATCCATGAACCAGTTAAAGTGACACATACCTCATACATCTTGAAATTCCGCATATTCAGTTCAGTGCCTGCATAGATCATGTACTCAGTAAAGGTTTGTTGTGAGAATAAATAATGAAGACTTCCCTGTCGGGTGTCCAGTGAAAGATGATGAAAGAATCAGGAAATTATTTGCATGTTCCTTGAGGGAAAGAGATGTTTTGTGGATTCAGTGATGATTGAAGTTGGAATTCTAAGATCTCTCCCATTAGAATCTCTATGATTCTATTATTCTTTTTAACATTGAGATTTACATTTCATTGGATGTAAGTTGAAGTATTTCTCAACCTTTTCACTGAAAAGAAAAGTCCTGATTTTGATACTAATATGCTTAAGAGCAAGACCCCGAAAGTTACAGCAGGGTTTTCTCTCATGTTAGGCTTTCATCAGTTCATTATTGGCAGAACCCAGCTGTCTGAAACCATATAGGAAACTGATCGTGAAGTGATAGTAATAGTTGCCAAAAACATCTGAACTCTAGAATCTCTGTAAAGATATGTGAAGTCATTCATCACCAGCATGCCAGGCCTTATCCTTGAAGCTTTGTCTATTGGGACTTCAGTCAGATTTTATAAGCTTAGTAGGGATGTTTAAAAAAGGCACTGATGTGAAATATGTGTGTGTTCAGCTGTATCTGATTCTTTGTGGCCCCATGGACTGTAGCCTGCTAGGCTCCTCTGTCCGTGGAATTGTCCAGGCAAGAATACTGGAGAGGGTTGCCATGCCCTCCTCCAGGGGATCTTCCCAACCCAGAGATCAAACCTGCCTCCCTTGCATCTCCTGCTTTGGCAGGCAGATTCTTAACCACTAGAGCCATCTGGGAAACCCTGCTGAGAAATGCAGTACTGGTTAATTCAGCCACATTTCTTTTGCCTCTTTTCCCAGTTCACAGTTGATGGTTGAGGAAGAATTTTGTAAAAAGTCACATGAGTGGCATACTTACAGATAACAAGAACAGAGAAATAAAACATAGGATCTCAGCCCAGCCTTGCAAGTAATTGCCAAATACATCTTTTCTGTGGGCTGGCTGTACCTCTGTTCCCACCCTCATGCCCTTCTCTCTGTCTTGCTCTGCTCTACTTCTCTCTTTTCCTTTTTATATTATTAGTCAGTGGACCATAAGCACCAGCATGTTATAAATGTTTTAGATCCGGGCTTCTGTGACAATAATATGTATATGCTATTAAAATGCAGATTCTGACTCAATACCCCAGGGGTGGCAGGGTGGAGAGAGATTCTACATTTCTACCGAGTTCCCAGATGACACCCGCTGCTGAAATCTGCACTTTGAGAACTGGGTTTTAGGCTGGAGCCCTTGTACTTAGTTGTATGTTTAAATCCCCTTATTGTTGTTGTTTTCAGTTGCTAAATTGTGTCTAACCCTTTGCGGCCTCACAGACTGCAGCACACCATACTTCTCTATCCTTCACTACCTCCTGGAGTTTGCGCAAATGTATATCCATTGAATCCTCTGGGGGAGTTTTAAAACACCTGATTCCCAAACTGTAAATCAAAATCTTTGAGAGTAGACCCAGGCAATGGCTGCCAGTAGATGCTAGCCGTCAGCTCTTCCAGATTTGTAGCAGTGGCCAGTTTCCATGATGTTTTGTTGTTGTTCAGTCTCTGACAACAAGAAGTCGTGTCTGACTCTTTGTAACCCCATGAATTGCAGCATGCCAGGCTTCCCTGTCCTTCACGATCTCCATGATATAAATACTCCCATCATTTCGAGCAACAAACATGATGCTGTGGAACATGGAGTTGGGAAGAAGTGCTAACATTTGGCCTGTGAGCTAGCATACAACTGGATCCAGGCATCTGCATTTTTATAGCTCCCCAAGTGGATGAGCTGTAACTGATTACCTTTTGAGGCCAAAATGGAGAACTGCTGTTTTTTTGTTTGTTTTTTTCCTTTGTTAGTATTTTTTAATTTATTTTTAATTGGAGGATAATTGCTTTGCAATGTTGTGTTGGTTTCTTCCGTGCAGCAATATGAATAAGCCATAAGTATACATAGGGCCCCTTCCTTTTGAACCTCCCTGCCACCACCCCATCCTATCCCACCCCTCTAGATTGTCACAGAGCACCAGGCTGAGCTCCCTGTGTTATACAGCAACTTCCCACTAGCTATCTGTTTTACACATGGTAATGTGTACTTTCCAATGCTGCTCTCTCAGTTGAACTCCTGTTTTAAACTGTCTCTGTTATGTAAAAATATAGATGTTTCTTTGCTCAGCCTTGGTGCCCTGGACTTTTGTATCTGCCCTTTACTCTCCTATCTCATTAACCCAGTTTCATTCTCATAACCATGCTAGGATCTGCCCAATGTCACACCTCCTTTTGTGCAATACTCAGCCAACTGCTGAGAATTTCCAATGTAAGACTACTCCTACTCAGTCACACCCCACCAACATTAGTGTTATTACACTCAAAGGTACCTGTTTTGTGTAAGACAATAGAGTGGCAGCAGGTGTATTGTTTTGAAATCCAAATTGAGAATTCTTCAAAAGTCAGAGTCAAATCCTCAGGAATAATGGCAGCTTCTCCTTCCAAGTTTAACTTTCAGCACCTCCACTCACTTTATTCAGATAACATGTGGACCAGGAAATGAATATTCTGGAGTTTCAAATTCCAGTTCTGCTACTGATTGTTCAGTGACCCTGGGCAGGTAACCTATCCTTTCTGAGATTCAGTTTTCTCACAGCAAAATGCAGATAATAGTTGTACTTACTTCATAGGATGGCCCAGGTGGTGCTAGTGGTAAAGAACCAGTGCAGGAGACATAGAAGACATGGGTTCAATCCCTGGGCAGGGAAGATCCACTGCAGAAGGGAATGGCTGCCCACTCCACTATTCTGGCCTGGAACATTCCATAGAGGAAGGAGTCTGGTGGGCTACAAACATGGGCTCGCAAACAGTCGGACGCGACTCAGTGACTAACACTTTTCACTTTCATAGGATTATTGTCAGGATTGTATTAGGTATATAAAGACACAGTCGCAGTGCCTGGAATAGAGTAGGCTCTCAATAAATGTTAATTATCATTACAACTCTTACTACTAGTATAATTTACTGGTGATGATAACTTCCTCTTCTGAGTACTCAGGGTACACAGATGTGTATCGTAGAGACATTCAGAAGCAAAAAGATAACCTAGTCCAGGCTCAAGCCTGATTAACAGCTCACCAGCTCTGGGACACTCCCAAACCCAAGGAATACAGAAACACACTGCACAGCTCAGCACCATTCGTTTTCATCTAACCCTGGCTTATGCCCCCAGCATTCCTTTCTTAACTTCCTCACTCTTCTTTAATGGATTCAAACAAAAACATGCTTCTTTTAGCCTGCTAGCACAGAAGCCTTTGTGTGATAATTTTTAGTGGGAAGGTGAATGAGAATGAGGGAGAAAAAACTAATTTTCATATCCTTTGTTATAATTACAGTGGTGTCTTGGTTTCGGAGTCCATCTGTGGCTCCCAGGCTTACTCAGGATACTATTTTAAAGGATAGACAGAATATTTATACCCAGGAATAATTTATGTTTAGCAAGAAAAGTGTGGACAAATGACAACTGCCCACGTGGAAACTTCTTCCCTAACTGTTCACTTCCTTAAACAGAAGCCACTTCCTTTGGATGGTAGGATGTCACTTTTCTTTTGAAATACATCCTTGCTTCATGGTTTATGACTGCTGTATGTAAGAAAAAGTTTGTTTCAGAGAAAAATACAGCATACCTGTCCTTCCATTCAGTTCAGTCACTCAGTCATGTCTGACTGTTTGTGACCCCATAGACTGCAGCAAGCCAGAATTCCTTGTCCATCACCAACTCCCGGAGTTTACTCAAACTCATGTCCATTGAGTCAGTGATGCCATCCAACCATCTCATCCTTTGTTGTAACCTTTTCCTCCCACCTTCAATCTTGACCAGCATCAAGATCTTTTCAAATGAGTGAGTTCTTTGCATCAGATGGCCAAAGTATTGGAGTTTCATCTTCAGCATGAAGTCCTTCAGTCCTTCCAAGGAATATTCATGATTGATTTTCTTTAGGATGGACTAGTTGGATCTCCTTGCTGTCCGAGGTACTCTCAAGAGTCTTCTCCAACACTGCATTTTAAAAGCATCAATTCTTCAGCGCTCAGCTTTCTTGAAGGTCCGACTCTCACATCCATACATGACTACTGGGAAAACCATAGCTTAGACTGGATGGATCTTTGTTAGCAAAGTAATGTCTCTGCTTTTTAATATGCTGTCTAGGTTGGTCATAACTTTTCTTCCAAAGAGCAAGTATCCTTTAATTTCATGGCTACAGTCACCATCTGCACTGATTTTGTTGCCCAAGAAAATATAGTCTGTAGCTGTTTCCATTGTTTCCCCATCTATTTGGCATGAAGTGATGTGACCAGATGCCATGATCTTAGTTTTCTGAATATTGAGTTTTAAGCCAACTTTTTCACTCTCCTCTCTCACTTTCATCAAGAGGCTCTTTAGTTCTTCTTCGCTTTCTACTATAAGGTTGCTGTTATCTGCATATCTGAGGTTATTGATATTTCCCCCTGAAATCTTGATTCCAGCTTGTGCTTCATCCAGCCCAGCATTTCTCATGATGTACTCTGCATATAAGTTAAATAAGCAGGGTGAAAATATACAGCCTTGACATACTCCTTTCCCAGTTTGGAACCAATCTATTGTTCCATGTCCAGTTCTAACTGTTGCTTCTTGACCTGCATACAGATGTCTCAGGAGGCAGGTCAGGTGGTCTGGTATTCCCATCTCTTTAAGAATTTTCCTCTGTTTTCATCCACACAGTCAAAGGCTTTGGCTTAGTCAATAAAGCAGAAGTAGATGTTTTTTTCTGGAGCTCTCTTGCTTTTTCAATGATCCAGTGGAGGTTGGCAATTTGGTCTCTGGTTCCTCTGCCTTTTCTAAATCCAGCTTGAACATCTGGAAGTTCATTATCCATGCACTGTTGAAGCCTGGCTTGGAGAATTTTGAGCATTACTTTGCTAGTGTGTGAGATGAGCGCAATTGTGTGGTAGTTTGAGCATTCTTTGGCATTGCCTTTCTTTGGGATTGGGATGTAAACTGACCTTTTCCAGTCCTGTGGCCACTGCTGAGTTTTCCAAATTTTCTGGCATATTGCATGCAGCACTTTCACAGTATCATCTTTTAAGATTTGAAATAGCTCAGCTGGAATTCCATCACCTCCACTAGCTTTGTTTGTAGTGATGCTTCCTAAGGCCCACTTGACTTCGCATTCCAGGATGTGTGGCTCTAGGTGAGTGATCACACCAGCAAGATTATCTGGGTCATGAAGATCTTTTTTGTATAGTTCCTCTGTATATTCCTATCACCTCTTCTTATTATCTTCTGCTTCTGTTAGGTCCATACCATTTCTGTTCTTTATTGTGCCCATCTTTGCATGAAATGTTCCCTTGGTATCTCTAATTTTCTTGAAGAAATCTCTAGTCTTTCCCATTCTATTGTTTTCCTCTATTTCTTCACACTGATCACTGAGGAAGGCCTTCTTATTTCTCCTTGCTATTCTTTGGAACTCTGCATTCAACTAGGTATGTCTTTCCTTTTCTCCTTTGCCTTTTGCTTCTCTTCTTTTCACAGCTATTTGTAAGGCCTCATCAGACAACCATTTTGCCTTTTTGCATTTCTTTTTCTTTGGGATGGTCTTGATCACTTCCTCCTGTACAATCTCATGAATCTCTGTCCATAGTTCTTCAGGCATTCTAGCAGATCTAACCCCTTAACTCTATTTGTCAATTCCACTGTATAATTGTAAGGGATTTGATTTAGGCCATACCTGAATGGCCTAGTGGTTTTCTCCACTTTCTTCAATTAAAGTCTGAATTTGGCAATAAGGAGGTCATGATCTGAGCCACAGTCAGCTCCCGGTCTTGTTTTTGCTGACCATATAGAGCTTCTGTATCTTTGGCTGCAAAGAATATAATCAGTCTGATTTCGGTTTTGACCATCTGGTGATGTCCATGTGTAGAGTCTTCTCTTGTGTTGTAGGAAGAGGGTGTTTGCTATGACCAGTGTGTTCTTTTGGTAAAACTCTATTACACTTTTCCCTGCTTCATTCTGTACTCCAAGGCCAAATTTGTCTGTTACTCCAGGTATTTCTTGACTTCCTATTTTGCATTCCAGTCCCCTATAATGAAAAGGATATACTTGTTCTAAGTAACATTAATATCACCTTGATTTTGATTAATAATTCCCCTCTACTGCCTTCTAATTAAACCATCAACCATCTAGACTGACTAAGGATAGGAAATTAGGTAGTAAAATTTGTCCGGAAAGAACATGAAATACTCTCAATGCCTTAGCCTTAAACTAAGACGTTTGTTCACTCACATTTCCACATGAGCACTGACTCAGTGGCAGTTGCTGAGCCTGCATAGATGTGTGGGACTCACTGCCTGTCCTGGTGAAGCTCTTCAGTCTGGAGAGACAGATGTGCAAATGATTAACTGTGATGATGTGATAAATCCTATGATAGAGATACATGATAGGTAGGCACAAGGTACTCTTAATATCCACCCACAAGTCTAGACAAGATGGTGCCACACCCACCGCTGGACCTATTTATAGTGTAAAAGACCTGATCCTTGATTGTAAAACCCCCATCATACCCCTCTATAGTCATGTGAGGAAGAGAAGCTGAGAAGCCTTATTAAACTTTGGAGTTAGGCAAATCTGAGTTCCATGCCCTGATTCATACTTGTTACCTCTGTGACCTCGAGCAAGGTCAGGAGGAAACCTCAGTTTCCTCATTTGTAAAATGGGGATGACTACTACTTCATCAGATTATTGTGAAAATAAAACCTGTTAAGATATGTTAAACATATGGTAGGTATTCAAGAAATGTTCATTCTGAGACTGTATTTCCATTTTCAGTAATGTTTTATATAGTATCATCCAGAAAGAATAAAATTCTATGGATGAATACTTAATCAAACTCTAAAAAGTTTAGTGTAAAATCAGGTGGGCTAGAGTCAGCACATGGGATACAAGCAGTGTGTGTATCTTCAGTAAGTAGTTAAACCTTCAGAAGAGCCTCTTACACTACCTGCCAATCTCTTTACTCATCTCCAAGCCTGGACTTTTCTCTCTCCAGGCCCCAGAAGTCAGTTCAGTCACTCAGTTGTTTCTGACTCTTTGCGACCCCATGGACTGCAACATGCCAGGCTTCCCTGTCCATCACCAACTCCCAGAGCTTGCTCAGACTCATGTCTATCAAGTCAGTGATACCATCCAACCATCTCATCCTCTGTCGTCCCCTTCTCCTCCCACCTTCAATCTTTCCCAGCATCAGGGTCTTTTCAAATGAGTCAGTCCTTCACATCAGGTGGCCTAAGTATTGGAGCTTCAGCTTCAGCATTAGTCCTTCCAATGAATATTCAGGACTGATTTCCTTTAGGATGGACTGGTTTGATATCCTTGTAGTCCAAGGGACTCTCCAGAGTGTCCTCTAACAGCACAGTTCAAAACCATCAGTTTTTTAGCACTCAGCTTTCTTATGGTCCAACTCTTACTACCATACATGACTACTGGAAAAACCATAGCTTTGACTAGATGGACCTTTATTGGCAAAGTAATGTCTCTGCTTTTTAATAATCTGTCTAGGTTGGTCATAACTTTCCTTCCAAGGAGCAAGCATCTTTTAATTTCATGGCTGCAGTCACCATCTGCAGTGATTTTGGAGCCCAAGAAAATAAATTCTGTCACTGTTTCCATTGTTCCCCCATCTATTTGTCATGAAGTGATGGGATGGGATGTCATGATCTTAATTTTTTGAATGTTGAGTTTTAAGCCAGCTTTTTCACTCTCCTCTTTCACCTTCATCAAAAGGCTCTTTAGTTCTTCACTTTCTGCCATAAGGGTGGTATCATATGCCTATCTGAGATTATTGATATTTCTCCTGGCAATCTTGATTCCAGCTTGTGCTTCATGTAGCCCAGCATTTCGCATGATGTACTTTGAATATAAATTAAATAAGCAGGGTCACAGTATAGAGCCTTGATGTACTCCTTTGCCAGTATGGAACCAGCCTGTCACTTCATGTCATGGTTCTAGCTGTTGCTTCTTGACCTTCATATAAGATTCCTCAGGAGGCAGGTAAGGTGGTCTGGTATTCCCATCTCTTTAAGAATTTTCCACAGTTTGTTGTGATCTACACAGTCAAAGGTTTTAGTGTAGTCAATAAGGCATATGTTTTTCTGGAATTCTCTTGCTTTTTGTATTATCCAACAGGTGTTGGCAATTTGAACTCTGGTTCCTCTGCCTTTTCTAAATCCAGCTTGAACATCTGAAAGTTCTTGGTTCACGTATTGTTGAAACCTGCCTTGGAGAATTTTGAGCATTACTTTGCTAGTGTGAGAGATAAGTGCTGTTGTGCAGTAGTATGAACATTCTTTAGCATTGCCTTTCTTTGGGATTGGAATGAAAACTGACCTTTTCCAGTCCTGTGGCCACTGCTGAGTTTTCCAAATTTGCTGGCATATTGAATGCAACACTTTAACAGCATCATCTCTTAGAATTTGAAATAGCTAAACTGGAATCCCATCACCTCCACTAAACTCTCCTGTTAAAAGATGTCTCATACTGGTGATATTATAATATTTCTTTTAATTTGCTTAATTGTATTATTGAATAACTTTTATTTTTATCTAAGTTGAACATGTAAGTTTAAAAATCTAACAACTCTATGAATCTTATAATGGAAATGTTCATGCCCTCTCCATCCTCCACTCTAAATTTCAGTCAGCCACTTTTACCATTCTTTACTTGGGAATTTACCTTTGCATATCTAAATAACAGCCTTAAACTACAGTTCTTGTTTATTTTTTTAAGTTTTAATTATTACTCATTGACTTCCCACTATGGGAAAAAAGGGTTTAACATTACTCTCATAGACACACACATACACACACACACCACTCCTCTTCAATGCTTCCTATATCAGATCAGATCAGATCAGTTCAGTTGCTCAGTCGAGTCGGACTCTTTGCGACCCCATGAATTGCAGCACGCCAGGCCTCCCTGTCCATTACCAACTCCCGGAGTTCACCCAAACTCATGTGCATTGAGTCAGTGGTGCCATCCAGCCATCTCATCCTCTGTCTTCCCCTTCTCCTCCTGCCCCCAATCCCTCCCAGCATCAGAGTCTTTTCCAAAGAGTCAACTCTTCGCATAAGGTGGCCAAAGTACTGGAGTTTCAGCTTTAGCATCATTCCTTCCAAAGAAATCCCAGGGCTGATCTCCTTCAGAATAGACTGGTGGGATCTTCTTGCAGTCCAAGGGACTCTCAAGAGTCTTCTCCAACACCACAGTTCAAAAGCATCAATTCTTCAGCGCTCAGCCTTCTTCACAGTCCAACTCTCACGTCCATACATGACCACAGGAAAAACCATAGCCTTGACTAGACAAACCTTTGTTGGCAATGTCTCTGCTTTTGAATATGCTATCTAGGTTAACCATTACTAGTATAACCATTACTGTTATAGTCAGGTGTTTTTCTGATTTTCAGTACTTCAAAGTGAACTGGTATTTTTTTTTAATGTATTTAATTTTTAATCACTGTAAACTTTAAACATGTTCTCTTTAACTCTAGTATCTCAAAATTTCACAATTACATGTTCTAATGTAGGTCTATTTTCATTTATTTTCAGTGGACCCTTTCAAACTAGAAAGTCATCTTTCTATTCTTAGATAAGATAATTTTCTTTAAAGCATATTTTCTAATATGTTTTGAAGTCTCAAGTTCAAAAGTCACTTTCAGATTTGTTTTATTTCTTTTTTTATTGAAGTATAGTTGATTTACTATGCTATATTAGTTTCAGGTGTACAGTATAATAATTTGATATTTTCATAGATTATGTTCCATTTAAAGTTATTATAAAATATTGGTTATATCCTTTGTTCTATGTACAATAATATCCTTGTATATTATTTATCAGATTCTAAAAAATCGCTTAGTAAAATTACTGCTTGACATTTTAAGTGGATGAAGAAGCTAGAGAGAGTAGGAAAGGTATTTCTCAATAAGTACTGGGACGCTCAATTTTCTGTAACAAGTTTATTTACCCTGTTATAAATCAAGGTCTTTACTAGGTATGAAGTATAAAGAAACCACAATTTCCTGGTTTTAGTTGCGTAATGAATAAGGTTCATCCTAGTTTCTATCACAGCTGTTTATAGCCAGGCAATCCCTTTACAATTAAACGAAATGGAGGATGTGTGGATTAAATCTTTCCCAAGTAAGAACACTATGTCTAGTAACAAAGTGTCATGGGATTTATTTCTCAGTTCTTTGGTACATTATACCATCTTACCATCTTAGTCATGTATGGATGTGAGAGTTGGACTGTGAAGAAAGCTGAGTGCCGAAGAATTGATGCTTTTGAACTGTGGTGTTGGAGAAGACTCTTGAGAGTCCCTTGGACTGCAAGGAGATACAACCAGTCCATTCTAAAGGAGATCAGTCCTGGATGTTCATTGGAAGGACTAATGCTAAAGCTGAAACTCCAGTACTTTGGCCACCTCATGCGAAGAGTTGACTCATTGCAAAAGGCCCTGATGCTGGGAGGGACTGGGTGCAGGAGGAGACGGGGACAACAGAAGATGATATGTCTGGATGGCATCACCAACTCGATGGACATGAGTTCGGGTAAACTCTAGGAGACGGTGATGGACAGGGAGGCCTGGCATGCTGCAATTCATGGGGTTACAAGGAGTTGGATACGACTGCGTGACTGAACTGAACTGAACTGAACTATCTTAGTAATGAGTAAGCATCATTCAGTCTAACATAGCAGAGTGAGTACGTTTGCATTGAGGATTGTAATAAATGTAATTAAAAAATTTTAAGACACCACAGTTATAGAGAACAGGTTTAAAGTTTACAGTGATTAAAAGAAATTAAAACAAAAAAAGTTTACTGAGGATTTATTGCAAGTCAGAATTACCAAAAATGTGATTTGGATGTTACATTGATGCCAATTAATCATCATTGTTAATGCCAATTTTTATTATTGTTTATGTCTAGAAGTGTAAGAGAAAAAAGTCTTTATAACATAATGAAAAAGACAAGTTAAATATTAGCCTATCTGAAATATACTTCAGCTAATTGTACTTATGAGGTCAACATTGAACATTTTTAGGAAATGATTAATGCCACAGAGGGATTTATGTACATACCCTTATTTTCATTTTACCTATATTTAATTAAAATATTCCTCAAAGATATTATTTATTTGCCTAACTTAAATCAGGACTGCACTTTTAACGGATCCTATTGAATATTTATTCTTTCATTTGCTTAATCAACAAGTGCTGTGTAAATTTCTCTTGGTGAGTCAGGATCATTGTTCTACATTATTGGTTGTGTTAAACTTCAAGACAGTTTTGCCCTCAGGTGTCGTGAAGCTGTGTAGTGCAATTGGCCTCAAAGACAATGCTTTGAGAAAATTACGTTTTTTTAGAAACAGCTCCTGATAAAGAATTCTGAATAATGATAGTGAAAATGATCCAAAATCTTGAAATAAAAATGGAATCGCAGATAAATAACCTGGAGGCAAGGATTGAGAAAATGCAAGAAAGGTTTAACAAGGACCTAGAAGAAATAAAAAAGAGTCACTATATAATGAACAATGCAATAAATGAGATAAAAAACACTCTGGAGGCAACAAATAGTAGACTAACAGAGGCAGAAGATAGGATTAGTGAACTAGAAGATAGAATGGTAGAAATAAATAAATCAGAGAGGAAAAAAGAAAAACGAATTAAAAGAAATGAGGACAATCACAGAGACCTCCAGGACAATATTAAACGCCACAACGTTCAAATCATAGGAGTCCCAGAAGAAGAAGACAAAAGAAAGACCATGAGAAAATACTTGAGGAGATAATAGTTGAAAACTTCCCTAAAATGGGGAAGGAAATAATCACCCAAGTCCAAGAAACCCAGAGAGTCCCAAACAGGATAAACCCAAGGCAAAACACCCCAAGACACATAGTAATCAAATTAACAAAGATCAAACACAAAGAACAAATATTAAAAGCAGCAAGGGAAAAACAACAAATAACACACAAGGGGATTCCCATAAGGATAACAGCTGAACTTTCAATAGAAACTCTTCAGGCCAGGAGGGAATGGCAAGACATACTTAAAGTGATGAAAGAAAATAACCTATAGCCCAGATTACTGTACCAAGGATCTCATTCAAATATGAAGGAGAAATCAAAAGCTTTACAGACAAGCAAAAGCTGAGAGAATTCAGCACCACCAAACCAGCTCTCCAACAAATGCTAAAGGATATTCTCTAGACAGGAATCACAAAAATGGTGTATAAACTTGAACCCAAAACAATAAAGTAAATGGCAATGGGATCATACTTATCAATAATTACCTTAAACGTAAATGGGTTGAATGCCCCAACCAAAAGACAAAGACTGCCTGAATGGATACAAAAACAAGACCCCTATACATGTTGTCTACAAGAGACCAACCTCAAAACATGGGACACATACAGACTGAAAGTGAAGGGCTGGAAAAAAATATTCCATTCAAATAGAGATCAAAAGAAAGCAGGAGTAGCAATACTCATATCAGATAAAATAGACTTTAAAACAAAGACTGTGAAAAGAGACAAAGAAGGATACTACATAATGATCAAAGGATCAATCCAGGAAGAAGATATAACAATTATAAATATATATGCACCCAACATAGGAGCACTGCAATATGTAAGACAAATGCTAACAAGTATGAAAGGAGAAATTAACAATAATACAATAATAGTGGGAGACTTTAATACCCCACTCATACCTATGGATAGATCAACTAAACAGAAAATTAACAAAGAAACACAAACTTTAAATGATACAATAGACCAGTTAGACCTAATTGATATCTATAGGACATTTCACCCCAAAACAATGAATCTCACCTTTTTCTCAAGCGCACATGAAACCTTCTCCAGGATAGATCACATCCTGGGCCATAAATCTAGCCTTGGTAAATTCCAAAAAACTGAAATAATTCCAAGCATCTTTTCTGACCACAATGCAGTAAGATTAGATCTCCATTACAGGAGAAAAACTATTAAAAATTCCAACATATGGAGGCTGAACAACACGCTGCTGAATAACCAACAAATCACAGAAGAAATCAAGAAAGAAATCAAAATATGCATAGAAACGAATGAAAATGAAAACACAACCCAAAACCTATGGGACACTGTAAAAGCAGTGCTAAGGGGAAAGTTCATAGCAATACAGGCATACCTCAAGAAACAAGAAAAAAGTCAAATAAATAACCTAACTCTACACCTAAAGCAACTAGAAAAGGAATAAATGAAGAACCCCAGGTTTAGTAGAAGGAAAGAAATATTAAAAATTAGGGCAGAAATAAACATAAAAGAAACAAAGGAGACCATAGCAAAAATCAACAAAGCGAAAAGCTGGTTGAAAGGATAAATAAAATTGACAAACCATTAGCCAGACTCATCAAGAAACAAAGGGAGAAAAATCAAATCAATAAAATTAGAAATGAAAATGGAGAGATCACAACAGACAACACAGAAATACGAAGGATCATAAGAGACTACTATCAGCAATTATATGCCAATAAAATGGACAACGTGGAAGAAATGGACAAATTCTTAGAAAAGTACAACTTTCCAAAACTGAACCAGGAAGAAATAGAAAATCTTAACAGACCCATCACAAGCACGGAAATTGAAACTGTATTCAGAAATCTTCCAGCAAGTAAAAGCCCAGGTCCAGACGGCTTCACAGCTGAATTCTACCAAAAATTTAGAGAAGAGCTGACACCTATCCTACTCAAACTCTTCCAGAAAATTGCAGAGGAAGGTAAACTTCCAAACTCATTCTATGAGGCCACCATCACCCTAATACCAAAACCTGACAAAGATCCCACAAAAAAAGAAAACTACAGGCCAATATCACTGATGAACATAGATGCAAAAGCCCTTAATAAAATTCTAGCAATCAGAATCCAACAACACATTAAAAAGATCATACCCCATGGCCAAGTGGGCTTTATCCCAGGGATGCAAGGATTCTTCAATATCCGCAAATCAATCAATGTAATACACCACATTAACAAATTGAAAAATAAAAACCATATGATTATCTCAATAGATGCAGAGAAAGCCTTTGACAAAATTCAACATCCATTTATGATAAAAACTCTCCAGAAAGCAGGAATAGAAGGAACATACTTCAACATAATAAAAGCTATATAAGACAAACCCATAGCAAATATTATCCTCAATGGTGAAAAATTGAAAGCATTTCCCCTAAAGTCAGGAACAAGAAAAGGGTGCCCACTCTCACCACTACTATTCAACATAGTTTCGGAAGTTTTGGCCACAGCAATCAGCAGAAGAAGAAATAAAAGGAATCCAAATTGGAAAAGAAGAAGTAAAACTCTCACTGTTTTCAAATGGCATGATCCTCTACATAGAAAACCCTAAAGACTCCACCAGAAAATTACTAGAGCTAATCAATGAATATAGTAAAGTTGCAGGATATAAAATCAACACACAGAAATCCCTTGCATTCCTATACACTAATAATGAGAAAATAGAAAGAGAAATTAAGGAAACAATTCCATTCATCATTGCAATGAAAAGAATAAAATACTTAGGAATATATCTACCTAAAGAAACTAAAGACCCATATATAGAAAACTATAAAACACTGGTGAAAGAAATCAAAGAGGACGCTAGTAGATGGAGAAATATACTATGTTCATGGATTGGAAGAATCAATATAGTGAAAATGAGTATACTACCCAAAGCAATCTATAGATTGAATGCAATCCCTATCCAGCTACCAACGGTATTTTTCACAGAGCTAGAACAAATAATTTCACAATTTGTATGGAAATACAAAAAACCTCAAATAGCCAAAGCAATCTTGAGAAAGAAGAATGGAACTGGAGGAATCAACCTGCCTGACTTCAGGCTCTACTACAAAGCCACAGTCATCAAGACAGTATGGTACTGGCACAAAGACAGAAATATAGATCAAAGGAACAAAATAGAAAGCCCAGAGATAAACCTATGTACCTATGCACACCTTATCTTTGGCAAAGGAGGCAAGAATATACAATGGATTAAAGACAATCTCTTTAACAAGTGGTGCTGGGAAAACTGGTCAACCACTTGTAAAAGAATGAAACTAGAATACTTTCTAGGGAGAAGGCAACGGCAACCCACTCCATTACTCTTGCCTGGCAAGTCCCATGGACAGAGGAGCCTGGTAGGCTGCAGTCCGTGGGGTCGCTAGGAGTCGGACACCACTGAGCGACTTCCCTTTCACTTTTCACTTTCATGCATTGGAGAAGGAAATGGCAACCCACTCCAGTGTTCTTGCCTAGAGAATTCCAGGGACGGGGGAGCCTGGTGGGCTGCCGTCAATGGGGTCGCACAGAGTTGGACACGACTGAAGTGACTTAGCAGTAGCAGAATACTTTCTAACACCATACACAAAAATAAACTCAAAATGGATTAAAGATCTAAACATAAGACCAGAAACTATAAAACTCTTACAGGAGAACATAGGCAAAACGCTCTCCGACATACATCACAGCAGGATCCTCTATGACCCATCTCCGAGATTATTGGAAATAAAAGCAAAAATAAACAAATGGGACCTAATTAAACTTAAAAGCTTCTGCGCAACAAAGGAAACTATAAGCAAGGTGAAAAGACAGCCTTCAGAATGGGAGAAAATAATAGCAAATGAAGTAACTGACAAACAACTAATCTCAAAAATATACAAGCAACTCCTGCAGCTCAATTCCAGAAAAATAAACGACCCAATCAAAAAATGGGCCAAAGAACTAAATAAACATTTCTCCAAAGAAGACATACAGATGGCTAACAAACACATGAAAAAATGCTCAACATCACTCATTATCAGAGAAATGCAAATCAAAACCACAATAAGGTACCATTTCACGCCAGTCAGAATGGCTGCAATCCAAAAGTCTACAAACAATAAATGCTGGAGAGGGTGTGGAGAAAACTGAACCCTCTTACACTGTTGGTGGGATTGCAAACTAGTATACCACTATGGAGAACAGTGTGGAGATTCCTTAAAAAACTGGAAATAGAACTGCCATATGATCCAGCAATCCCACAGCTGGGCATACACACCGAGGAAACCAGAATTGAAAGAGACACGTGTTCATCACAGCACTGTTTATAATAGCCAGGACATGGAAGCAACCTAGATGTCCATCAGCAGACGAATGGATAAGAAAGCTGTGGTACATATACACAATGGAGTATTACTCAGCCATTAAAAAGAATACATTTGAATCAGTTCTAATGAGGTGGATGAATCTGGAGCCTATTATACAGAGTGAAGTAAGCCAGAAAGAAAAACACCAATACAGTATACTAACGTATATATATGGAATTTAGAAAGATGGTAACGACAACCCTGTATGTGAGACAGCAAAAGAGACACAGATATATAGAACAGTCTTTTGGACTCTGTGGGAGAGGGAGGGGGGATGATTTGGGAGAATGGCATTATTTTCATATATAATATCATATAAGAAATGAATCACCGGTCCAGGTTTGATGAAGGATACAGGAAGCTTGGGGCTGGTGCACTGGGATGACCCAGAGGGATGGTATGGGGAGGGAGGTGGGAGGGGGGTTCAGGATGAGGAACACGTGTACACCCGTGGCAGATGCATGTTGATGTATGGCAAAACCAATACAATATTGTAAAGTAAATAAATAAATAAATTAAAAAAAAAAAAAAAAGAAACAGCTCCTATGACTCAGTAAGGAAAAGCAAAACGATCCAAAAAAAGAAATGAACAGGTATTTCACAGAAACAGGCTAACAAATGTCTCTTAAACATATGGAAAGATTCTCAATTTCTTGGTGATCAGAGAAAAACAAATTAAAACTACAGTGAGTTACTATCATATACCACCACTAAGTCTGACAAAACGAAGAGTTACTTTGGATTTGGAGCTATAGAACTCTTTTATCTTGCTAGTAGAAGGATAAATTTGTGCAATATTATTGAAAACATAGACAATAAAATTGAACACGCATATCCCTAGTGACCAGTTATTCTATTCTTAGGTGTGAACCTTAGGAAAAATCTTACACACCTATGTAGAAGGATGTATATAAGAATGTTCTGACAGTATAGTTTATGGAGAAAAACAACATAAATATACATGTGCCGTAGAAAAGATAGATGAAGTGCGCTTATACACTGGATAACATCCAGCAATGAAAATTAGTGTATTATAACTATTTGCATCAATAAGGATGAATGTTATAAACCAGCGGTCCCCAACCTTTTTGGCACCAGGGCTTGTGGAAGACAAATTTTTCACAGACTGGGGGAGGGGGATGGCTTTGGGATGATTCAAGAGCATTACATTTATTGTGCACTTTATTTCTATTATTGTTGTGTCAGCTCTACCTCAGAGCATCAGGCTTTAGATTCCAGATGTCAGGGACCCCTGTTATAAACAATGCTGAAGAAGAAAAGAAGTCTCAGAAGGGACATACAAGTACTATTCATTTTATGCAAAGTTAAAAAGTTAGCTTTACTGAATATACTTTGTAATATATTCTATTTACTGAATATACTTCAATCCAACTAAAAAGAAAGCAAAACAAAAAGATTAACAAATTATCCAGAGAGTATTTACATTGGAGGAGAGTGAGTAAGGGATGTGGTTATAAGGAGAACACATAAAGAGATCAAAGACATGGTAATGTTCTATTACTTCAGTATCATTTCATTCAGCCAATATTTCCTAAATGCCTACTACAAGCTTGGCACTGCTATAAGCACATAGGGTACAAAAGCCCTTCGTGGAGAACATATTCTGCAAAACAAGACCAAAAAAAATGAGTTAAATTATTATTGTTTTAGAAGTTGATGAGTTCTATGGAAAAAAAATAAGAAAGTAAGGGAGTTAAGACCTCCATGACTCATATAACCATGATTGTGTGATCACTCACCTAGAGCCAGAAATCCTGGAATGAGAAGTCAAGTGACCTTAGGAAGCATCACTATGAACAAAGCTAGTGGAGGTGATGGAATTACAGTTGAGCTATTTCAAATCCTAAAAGATTATGCTGTGAAAGTGTTGCATGCAATATGCAAGCAAATATGGAAAACTTAGCAGTGACCACAGGACTGGAAAAGGTCAGTTTTCATTCCAATTCCAAAGAAAGGCAATGCCAAATAATGCTCAAACTACCACACAATTGCACTCATCTCACACGCTAGCAAAGTAATGCTCAAAAATTTCCAAGCCAGGCCTCATTAGTGCATGGACAGTGAACTTCCAGATGTTCAAACTGGATTTAGAAAACTCAGAGGAACCAGAGATCAAACTGTCAACTTCCACTGGATCATCGAAAAAGCAAGAGAGTGCCAGAAATACATTTACTTCTGCTTTATTGACTACTCCAAAGCCTTTGCTGTGTGGATCACAACCAACTATGGAAAATTCTTAAAAAGATGGGAATACCAGACCATCTGACTGCCTCCTGAGAAATCTGTATGCAGGTTAAGAAGCAACAGTTAGAACTGGACATGGAACAACAGACTAGTTCCAGATTGAGAACGGAGTACATCAAGGTTGTATATTGTCACCCTGCTTGTTTAACTTATATGCAGAGTACATCATGTGAAATGCTGGGCTGGATGAAGCACAAGCTGGAACCAAGATTTCAGGGAGGAATATCAATAACCTCAGATATGCAGATGACCCCACCCTTATGGCAGAAAGCGAAGAAGAACTAAAGAGCCTCCTGAAGAAAGTGAAAGAGGAGAGTGAAAAAGTTGGCTTAAAACTCAATGTTCAGGAAACTAAGATCATGGCATCTGGTTGCATCACTTCATGGCAAATAGATGGGGAAACAATGGAAACATTGACAGACTTTATTTATTTGGGCTCCAAAATCACTGTAGATGGTGACTGCAGCCATGAAATCAAAAGATGCTTGCTCCTTGAAATAAAAGTTATGACCAAACTAGACAGCATGTTAAAAAGCAGAGACATTACTTTGCCAATAAAGGTCTGTCTAGTTAAAGCTATGGTGTTTACAGTAGTCATGTATGGATGTGAGAGTTGGACCATAAAGGATGCTAAGTGCCAAAGAATTGATGCTTTTGAACTGTGATGCTGGAGAAGACTCTTGAGAGTCCCTTGGACTGCATGGAAATCAAACCAGTCCATCCTAAAGGAAATCAGTACGGAATAATCATTGGAAGGACTGATGCTAAAGCTGAAACTCCAATCCTTTGGCCACCTGATGAGAAGAATTGACTAATTGGAAAAGATCCTGATGCTGGGAAAGATCGAAGGCAGGAGGAGAAGGGGATGACAGAGAATGAGAAGATTGGATGGCATCACTGACTCGATGGAGTTTGAGTAATCCCTGGGAGTTGGTGATGGACAGGGAAGCCTGGTGTGCTGCAGTCCATGGGGTCGTAAAGAGTCAGACACCTCTGAGCGACTGAAGTGAACCGAACTGCAGGGAGTTAAGACAGAGCAGAGTGAGAGTATGGTTTGTAGAATGAAATGAAATGATAAGGGTAGGCTTCATTGAGGTGATATTTGAGCCAAGATTTGGAAGACATTGACTGTATAGTCCTTGGGATTGCAAAGAGTCAGACATGACTGAGTGACTTTCACTTTTTTTGAAAGAGATGAGAGAGTAAGTCACATGGCCCTCTGGTGAGTAACATTTTAGGTAAAGGGATTATTCACTACAATGGACTTATTATGATGATATGTCTGATATCTTCAGGAAATTGTAAGGAGAGCACTGCAGCTGAGAGAGAATAAGCAGTATGGTCAGAGGTATCAGCAGGGCTTTATAGGGCGTTAAATGCTATGTCAGAGATTGGCAAACTTCTCTAGAGGGCCAGATAGGAAATATTTTAAGCTTTTTGGGTCATAGAGTCTCAGCAGAAAATACTCATCTCTACTGTTATAACATGAAAGCAGCCATAGACAATATGTAATGAATGGACATGGTTGTTTTTGTACTCCAGTAAAGCTTTACAAAAATAGATGGTGAGTGGATTTAACTTACAGGCTATGGTTTGCTAACTCTGCGGTAGGTCTGGTAGGGGGCCATTGCAGGTTTTTGAATTGAAGAGCAGCAGATGCTAATTTAGTCAATTAAAAGGATTGTTCTGGCTGTATTTTTAAAGAGTAGATTACCTGGTGACTCAAATGGTAAATAATCTGCCTGCAATGCAGGAGATCCAGGTTTGATGCCTGGATCAGGAAGATCCCTTGGAGAAGGAGATGGCCACTCACTGCAGTATTCTTGCCTGGGGAATCCCATGGACAGAGGAACCTGGCTGGCTATTGTCCCTGGGGTCACAAAGTGTTTCACGTGACGAAATGACTAACACACATACACTCACAGATTGTAAAGAGTGCCAGGTGTAAAGAAAGGAAATATTTTTTAAGAGTATATTTTTATTTTTTGAATTTGATTTTTATTATATTTTTAAATATAAAAAACCTTTTGTATTGGGATATAGCAGATTAACAATTTGCAATAGTTTCAGGTGAACAGTGAAGGGACTCAGCCATATATAGAAGGGACTCAGCCGTATATATACATGTATCCAGTCTCCCCCAAACCCTCCTCTTGTCTCCCATTCAGCAGAGTTTCATGTGCTATACAATAGGTTTTTGTTGTCCATTTTAACTATAGCAGTGTGTACATGACCTTCCCAAAGTCCATAACTATCCCTTTTCCTGGGGAACCATGAGTTCATTTTCTGTGAGTCTCTTTTGTTTTGTAGTAAGTTCATTTGTATCATTTCATAAGGGATTTCATATGATATCTCAAGGAGATAGTCTCTTGAAATAATCAGGCAAGAGATGATAGTGGCTTGGATCACCTTGACAGGTGATCCCTACCTCAGCTTGACAACACAGCTGAGGTAGAGAAAAGGGGTCCATTTCTCTGCTTTTGAAAGTAGAAGTAACTGGATTTGCTAATTGATTGAATGTGGATGTGAGAAGAGTCAAGAATAACTGTAAAGTTTACAGTCTGAGCATTATTTAAGGAGAGAAATATCCTTTGTAATTGCATATTATTTTTTAAATTGTATATCATGTTTCATGAACTTTATGTCTGGTATATTTTTTAAAAGAGAGAACACGCTCTATCCAAGATCTAGTGTTTTATTCAGCAGCTTGACTAACCAGATTTTACCTTCTTATCCTGTTTCATGAACAGAAAATTCTATTTCCCCCCCCTCCCATTTTTTTCTCCCAAGCATATTAGCTTCCAGAAATAATGCAAAATGACTAGCCTGACTTGGGAGAAGAGGAAGGAAAATATCTAGAATAAATGGAAACTTAAGATTCAAGGTTCTCATGAGCATTGCAGTTTTCCCCCTATTCTCCTGAAACCAGTCCCCTGCAAGGGAACATCAACAGCACTATGGGACAGGAACTAAGGGAAAGAAAGCCGAATGAAGGGTAGGCATGGGAAGAGGAAGAGAATGAAAGAAGAAACGAAGGGAAACCTAGAGGACTGCCGACTCTGTTTAGATAACACCAAAGCAATATCTGTAATTGATGATAAGAATAATTTTCATTAGATAAATTCAGTTTTTCCCAGTGTTTACTAAAAGGAAAAGAGAGAAGCTTAGGAAATGGAAGAAAAACAAGATCCATCCCTGGACCCCATGCTGAAGTTGCTGTAGTGTGTTCAATAGCACTTTTGACAATGGTGGTGAATCCATTTGCAGTGAAACAATGTCATAGAGAAAGGCAAAAAGTGGGGTTTTCCAATATCATTCAAAAGAAGCAGAAGAGAACAATGTGCTTTATAGATATTTAAAATATTTGTACAGATCTTGGAATTGTAAGAAAAGGAAACCATGGTAGGAATGAAAAGGATTCTTGCTCCCATGCTATGCTCTGCTATGCTAAGTCACTTCAGTCGTGTCCGCCTCTGTGCGACCCCAGAGACGGCAGCCCACCAGGCTCCCCCGTCCCTGGGATTTTCCAGGCAAGAACACTGGAGTGGGTTGCCATTTTCTTCTCCAATGCATGAAAGTGAAAACAGAAAGTGAAGTCACTCAGTCGTGTCCGAATCTTAGCGACCCCATGGACTGCAGCCTACCAGGCTCCTCCGTCCATGGGATTCTCCAGGCAAGAGTACTAGAGTGGGGTACCATTGCCTTCTCTGTCTTGCTCCCATAGGACTTTGTAATTTAGAGGGAGAAGAAAAATATATACAAAAGCAAAGAAGTGAAGGAAGTGGGTGGGACTGTGGATCTGCCCTGGAAGTTGGCTCACATTGGAGCTTTAGTGCTCTGGTGTGGGCTGTTTCTAAATTCCAGCATTTCCTGAGGCTCCTGAGGCTGAGGGCAGAGAGAACATTTCCAAACTATTTCTGGTCTAGAGCCTCCGTCCATGTTCCATCTAAGTCAACTCCATCCAATCTTAACATCTATAATGTTCTGAGAGTCTAAGCTTGCCCTGGGTTGAGATTCCAGCCCGGATTTAGGTCTGAAAGGAAATAAAGGTGTTGTTCCCTGACACATTTGAGACAAGGAGAGATACCAAGGTGGAAGGTTCAAACAAAAATTGAAAACACCAGGGAACCAGAGGAGAAAGTCTCCATGGAGATGTCAGTTAGAGTCCTAATCAGGGGTACAGGGCGAGTACAGAGAGAGCCAAGGGTCCAGAACTGGGTTGCTGAGAGTGAGCTCAATTAGGTGGCATCAAAAGGGAGGTGAGAATGGAAGCCAAGAGACTGCTGAACATCTGCTAGCATTTGCAGCTTGATTTTATGGATTTGTGTGGGTGAGTTAGCCTGGCTTAAAAGTATCAGGGGTGGAGCAGCCACTTGGCACAGACTGGAACCACATGGACCGCCAGTGGTGGAGTTGAGAGATGAGGCTGAAAAGGATTCATGGGACTACTTTCTCCTTGGAACTGTACAGCAGAAGCAGGTGAAGACATTTTAAAACAGGAAAAGTGGGGGAAAAAATTGGGGGAGTGGGGTAAAGGAGATTTGTCAGAACTATAGGTACATGGGCCCTGTACATGGAAATGGTTGTATTCCAACTTCTCTACTCATTAGGCTCTGTGACTTTGTGCAAATAATATAAAACTTTTGAGGCTAATTTTTTTCATCTGTAAGATTGAAATTATAATGCCCAATTCACTGTTATTGACATAGTTACATATAATAACAGTATTACATATAATTATATATGAAATATGTATGAGTTTTATATACATGTATGGACTTGTATGGGCTTCCCAGGTGGTACAGTGTTAAACAATCTGCCTGCCAATGCAAAAGGGTTCAGTCCCTGGGTTGGGAAGGTTCCCTGGAAAAGTAAATGTCTCCCCACTCCAGATTCTTGCCTGGGAAATCCCATGGACAGAGGAGCCTGGCAGGCTACAGTCTGTGGTGTCTCAGACTCAACTGAGTGTGCTCATATTCATAGACTTGCATAGTGCTTGGTATAGAACAGGTGCTTGATAATTATTAATAGTCATTCCTTTCTTCCTTTTTTTATTACACAAGAAATTATACGTGGAGGGAAGAGGAGGTATATGGGAACTCTCTGTACTTTCAACTCAGTTTTTCTGTAAATATAAAGCTCCTCTAAAAAACAAAGCCTATTTAATTTTTCTTAATAAACAAGATAGAGCATGTGAAGATAAAAAAGTAAAAGATATTGTCTCTGCTCTCTAGAATTTTACATTTTAGTTGAAAACACAGACACACAGGGAAGAGCTACTTTAGAGGACAAGGCATACCTTTTTAAGTTAAACCAGAGTTTCTCCGCAGCAGCCCTACTGACGTTTAGCCCAGGTCACTCTTTGTTGTCAGGACTGTCTGATGCACTGTAGAGATTTATCAGCATTTTTTCAGATTCCTCCCCATGTTCTTGTGAGGCAAAATTGCTCCTGGATGAGAATCACTTAGTTTTTTATGATGTCCTCTTCTTTCACCCCTACCTTCCATTAATCCATCAGCAAGTTCTATATTATGTCACCCTTGTTTACCTTGGATCTTATTTTGTACCATGAAATATGCCCTGAAATAGACAGGCTCTCTACCACTAGAAAACCATCATAGCAACTGAGGGTGAAATCACCCTACCTCACCTCCCTACTTCTTTGCTATTTTCTTCGATTCATTTTCCTCACAGGATCTGTGGTCATTTAAAAACATATGTCCAAAGCATATCACCTTCTTGTTTAAACTCTTGTGCAGGGATTCTCAACAGGCTGCACAGTGGATTCACAATTGAGGCCTAAAAGCAAATACTAAAAGCAAATCTCACTCCCAAAAGTGTTGATGTCATTGGGCATCAGGATGTTTCTCTGAGTTTTAATCTTGATGTTTTACACTGATCCGTCTTTCAGTTCATTAATGCTCTGTGCACTGTCTAACCTGCTATTAAATACATGTTCTTAATTTTTAATTTCAGTTATAGTATATTTCAGTTCTAGAATTTCCATTTGATTCTTCTCTTTTGTATTTCTTGAACACATTAACCATAGATATTAGAAAGAAAGAAAGTGTGCTCAGTCGTGTCCGACTCTTTGTGACCCCATGGGCTGTAGCCTACCAGGCTCCTCTGTCCATGGGATTTTCCAGGCAATAGTACTGGAGTGGATTGCCATTTCCTTCTCCAGGGGATCTTCCTGACCCAGGGATTGAACCCAGGTCTCCTGCATTGTAGACAGACGCTTTACCGCCTGAGCCACCAGGGAAGCACTATAGATATTAGAGATACTTCAAAATAACTGAATCACCTATAGGTCTGTTTTAATTTTTCTCCTTTTTTAATTTTGAAATTTTTTGTGGAGACTTAGCAGTTGATGGATCACATCAAAATTGAAGGGAAGGTACAGTGATTTTTCTTTTATATGCTCTGCCACATCCAACACACACAGCCACTTCATTATCAATATCCCCCACCAAAATTGTATACTTATTACAGTTGATGAACCTGTATTGATCCATTATAATCACCCCTTGCCAATAGTTTACATTACAGTTCACTTGTGGTGGTGTGCATTTAAGGGGTTTGGATAAATGTGGGCTACATATTATATGATTCTAACTATATGCCATTCTGGAAAAGGCAAAACTGTGTGATCAGTGGTTGCCAGGAGTTTCAGGGGAGAGAGGGAGGGATGGATAGGCAGAACACAGATTTTTAGGGGAGTGAAAATGTTCAGTATGTTTTTATTTTCTTTTGATTTTTAATAATTTGGTTGCTTTTTTAAAATTAAGCATCAGACATTCTGTACTAAAAAGCATAGTCTCTGGGTGGTGTCATCTTCCTCCAAAGAGGCTTAACCTATCTTCTGCCCAACATATTTAGATCTAGATCAGAGCGATCCTGTTAGACTTTTTTTAGGGTTGGTCTATTTCAGTTTAGCCCTCGCTCCTGTATACATCCCTTACTCTTAGGATAACCCTTCTACATTTATGAAACCCCAAGATGTTTATTTAGGACTCACCTCCTTGGTGAGGAGCTCCAACCTCCATCTGCCCAGCACCATGTGGGTGCTGAAGTCTCTGTCAGCAATTTAGCCTTAATCCGTTACTTTTTGCTGAGTTTCTTGGAATCTTGCCCATAGGTAGTAGTTATCCGATACTTTGGTGGGAAATTGCGCAAGACTTTTAGGTTTGCTTTCCTGCAGTTCTCACCACTCTGGGATTTTGCCTTTCAAGGAAAAAAGCCAGTGTGACCATGAAACTGTGCTTCCCTTCTCTCAGGAATTACAGTCCCTGAAGTCCTACCAGAGTTGGTTGCTCTCCAATGACTTCACATAGTTCTGTGTACTTTGTTTAGCTTTTAAAATTATTTTTAATGGAAGGATTACTCTAATTTAAGATACTGTATTCTGTTTGGTACCAGAAATCCTGGTACTGGAATTTTTGATAGCTTTCCAGGGGATTTTAAGTATAGCCACAATGGAGACCCACTGCTGGTGATTTACCATCGTATTCAGATTTAACAGTTTATAACAATTTGCTTTGGCCTCTAAATTCCACAAACCCAGGGACTTCTCTGCTTCATTCACCACTATATCCATATCATCTAGAACAGTATATGGCACATAGCTGAACTGATTAACCAATAGTGTAAACAAGAATATAAAAGCTATCATAAAAATGCTCCACTTTAAGGACAAATAAGATCATGGCAATCTGGTCCCATCACTTCATGGGAAGTAGATGGAGAAACAGTGGAAACAGTGTCAGACTTTATTTTTTGGGGCTCCAAAATCACTGCAGATGGTGATTGCAGCCATGAAATTAAAAGATGCTTACTCCTTGGAAGGAAAGATATGACCAACCTAGATAGCATATTCAAAAGCAGAGACATTACTTTGCCAACAAAGGTCTGTCTAGTCAAGGCTATGGTTTTTCCAGTGGTCATGTATGGATGTGAGAGTTGGACTGTGAAGAAAGCTGAGTGCTGAAGAATTGATGCTTTTGAACTGTGGTGTTGGAGAAGACTCTTGAGAGTCCCTTGACCTGCAAGGAGATCCGACCAGTCCATCCTAAAGGAGATCAGTCCTGGGTGTTCATTGCAAGCACTGATGCTGAAGCTGAAACTCCAGTACTTTGGCCACCTCATGCGAAGAGTTGACTCATTGGAAGAGACTCTGATGCTGGGAGGGACTGGGGGCAGGAGGAGAAGGGGACGACAGAGGATGAGATGGTTGGATGGCATCACCGACTCGATGGATGTGAGTTTGAGTGAACTCCTGGAGTTGGTGATGGACAGGGAGGCCTGGCATGCTGCGATTCATGGGGTTACAAAGAGTCGGACACAACTGAGTGACTGAACTGAACTGAACTGAAGGAACGCAGACAGTAAGTTTAGGGAAATGAAAAGAGGGCTGTATCCTATTAATAAAAACCTTTCCAAATAAAAGATAAATTAATGTCTCATCTCTCTGTGTGAGTCTAATTGGGTTATTTATCTAACTGAACTCACTTTAAATGGAAACTGAGGTCAATGGAGTATGTAGGATGGCTTTGATGATGCCATAACATGTGTGGGTCGGTGTTAAATACTTCACTTCTGGGGGGGATGATCTCAGAGAGACCTTGCCAAGAAATGACTTTAGCTAATATGAAGTAATAGAAAATATACTGGTCCCTGTCTCTGATTCCGGGCACAGAGCTCCTGACACCCTTGCCCTTTTCTAAGTGATAAGAACACTAGGAGCGTTCTTTGTTGTAGTATTTGTTCTTTGACTCTGGTTCCTGACACGGGGCTCCTGAAACCCTTGTAATTTTCTAGGTAATAGGAGTATCTTTTGTTCTGAGGGGACTCTGGACAGGCTCCTGGATGAGAACTGGTCACCAGAAAGATCAGGCTGTGATTGGAAGCTTGGAATTTTCAGCTGTATCCCCCCGTCTCTTGAGAGGGGAGAAGGCTGGAAAATGGAATTAATAATGGACCATGCCTATGTAACAAAGCCTCCATAAAAATCCCAAAAGTATGGGGTTTGAGAACTTCCAGGGTGGCAAATACATCCCCAACTCCATGGAGACAGAAGCTCCTATGCTCACAACTCTTCCAGGCCTTTCCCTCTGTAACTCTTCATCTGGCTGTCCATCTGTATTCTTTATTGTATTCCTTAACAAACTGAAGCACCTAAGTAAGTGTTTCCCTGAGTTCTGTGAGCTGCTATAGCAAATTAATCAATCCCAAGGAGGGGATTATGGGACCCTGCGATTTGTAGCCAAACTGGAAAGAAGTTGTGGGCAATCTGGAAACTTACTACTTGGGACTGGCATCTCAAGTGAAAAGCAGTCTTGTGGGACTGAGTGCTTAATCTGTAGGGCTTTACAGTATCTCCATGTAGGTAGTGTTTGAATTAAGTTGTAGGGCACCCAGCTGGTGGCATGGAGAATATTTGGTGTGGGGAAAACCTCCACACATTTGGTGACCAGAGGCATCAGAAGTGAAGTGTTCTGTGCAAGTAAAAGAGAAAGATGCAGAAGTAGATTGGACCCTTTATAGCTAAGAAGAAGGAGAAAACTTCAAAGAACATGGTTGGCAGTTTAGAGTTAGAAAAGTTGCAGACTAGAGGAACCAGCTGGCCCAGCATTTGAATTTGCTAAAATGTGAAGTCCAATCAAAGCCAGCTGAAATGGTCAAAACAAAACAAAACAAAACTGTTTTGAAGAGATTTCGAGACGACCAGGGCAGCACTGATGACCCTCTTAATGTGGGTCCCAGGACTTACAACATTGACCCAAGAAAACAAAGCATATTTTTCTCTGGGTATCTGAGGGCTGTTTTAGCTCCATATGCTTTACATCTCTTCTGGGGTTCTTGCAACTTGTCAACTGGAGGGTTTTTCATATTGCTTTCAAATCTCTAGTGACTTGTAGCAGGTGAGGTCAGTGAAATGCCTTGATGGGACTTACTATTCCAGTTATGATTCTTTACATTTCTACAGTATAAATCTCTCCTCCTCCTTCTTCTTTGAAATTTCTAGTAGAGCCTGATGTGATCACTAAAAACACATGCAAAACAATCTTAAAAGCCAGAATGGGGCCACCCAGTCCTTTGTAAAGCTCGTTACTGACAAGGTTAAACATTACAAACAGGAATGAGTCAATTCATCTGGTAGGCAGCCTAGAATGGATAGTTTTAGAATTTCAACTGTGATATATGGTGATTTCGTAAAATAAGTAGAGGGACTGACTCATGAGGGATTGTGTTTTCCTGTGGTCCTTGGAAGGTGAGGAGGTTGAAGTAAGCTGAGGGAGTATATCTGGTTGAATCTCAGGGATGACACAACTCTGTATGACCCTTCTCCTTTCATGATGCTGACGAAGGCTTTCATGACTATTATCTATATTGGGCCTCTGTCATTAAAATGAGAGCTATAGCATCTAGCAGCCACAATACTTTTGGGCTAAATTCCTTGTCTCTGACTGAACCCCAAGACCCTTGTATTAGTTTCCTAGGGCTACCATAACAAAATACCATGAACTGGGTGGCTTAAGACAGAAATGTATAGTCTCATAGTTCTGGAGGCAAGGTTTTCAAAGTCAAGTTGTAGGAAAATTCATGTTCTCTCTGAAACCTCTAGGGAAATCCTTCCTTACTTCTTCCTTGCTTCTGGTCCTTGGCTGCCATCTTTTGCATTTTCAGGCTTGCAGCTACCTAATTCTGCTGTGTGTCTCCCTGTGTGTCTCTGTCTTCCTACCATTTAATAAGAACACCAGTCATATTGGATGAAGAGTCCACCCTAATCAAGTATAACCTCACTTGACTAATTACATCTGCAATGTCTCTATTTCCAAATAGAGCATATTCTGAGGTACTTCAAAATGTGTTAGAACTTGAACACATCTTTTTTGGAGGGATGTAATTTAACCTGTAACTGCCCTCATGTAGGCAACCATACTAATCATACCAGAGATGAGAAGAAAGACACTGTCTCCTTCATGATGGAACCTAGTTCTGTGTTAATACTGTTTTACCGGGATGGGCATGTAGCTACAGGAAACCTATGTCTTTTTCTCTTCAGGACTCCCTCCCCCCTTTTTCCTCACAATTAACTCCTTTTTGCTTAATGATATACAGAAGAGCTATACTATCCAACGGTGATAGAGCAGAATTTTTCTTGACTGAAGGAATGCCTCTATTGATATTCTTAGGGAGTTATTGACCCAGACATAATATTTGCTATTGCTTCCAAGGACTATGGCTTTGGGATGAAAATCTACTACCTGGAGTGAGCCCAACGGTGGAAATGAGAAAGTATCTGCCATCTTTTTATCTGCCTTTCCAATTTGTTTGCCAAGGGTCATGTCTCCTTGTGATAGAAACCATTCACTCTTCACATACCAGCCAGCTTACGATGGCTCTGAAGCTATTAGAAAGAGAGATGGGAGGAGAGAAACTGCCAAAAAAAATTTTTTTTAACCATCTGGAAAAGAGACCACTAAGGTCTTTCTTCACCGACTCAGTGGATGTGAGTTTGAGCAAACTCCAGGAGATTGTGAAGGACAGGGAAGTCTGGCATGCTGCAGTCCATGAGATCACAAAGACATGATTTAACAACAACTAAGGTCTTTCTTAGGAAAGAGCGTTAATCCCCAGAACCCCCCACACATACCCTTGTCGTGGGTGAATATTTGAGATTTAAGGAGTTGAGAAACAAGCGTTCAGTTTATTTTTTTTTATTTTTATTTTTTTTAATTTTATTTTATTTTTAAACTTTACATAATTGTATAAGTTTTGCCAAATATCAAAATGAATCCACCACAGGTATACATGTGTTCCCCATCCTGAACCCTCCTCCCTCCTCCCTCCCCATTCCATCCCTCTGGGTCGTCCCAGTGCACCAGCCCCAAGCATCCAGTATCGTGCATCGAACCTGGACTGGCAACTCGTTTCATACATGATATTTTACATGTTTCAATGCCATTCTCCCAAATCTTCCCACCTTCTCCCTCTCCCACAGAGTCCATAAGACTGTTCTATACATCAGTGTCTCTTTTGCTGTCTCGTACACAGGGTTATTGTTACCATCTTTCTAAATTCCATATATATGCGTTAGTATACTGTATTGGTGTTTTTCTTTCTGGCTTACTTCACTCTGTATAATAGGCTCCAGTTTCATCCACCGAAGCGTTCAGTTTATATTACTGCTCTTAACCAGAATTTCCTCAAGGATGACAACCAGCTCTGTGTGAAATTGTTAAGAAAAGCGAAGGAGAGTATTTCCATAACAGTAGTGCTGAATTTGCATACGCCTATTCACATTATATTGGCTGTCTCTAAAGCAGCTTTAGAAATCCTTTTATCCTGAAGCTTGGCAATACAGCCAAGTGGAAAGAGTAGGGGTTCAGGAGTGAGAAAGCTTAAGTTTGAATGCAAGTGCCTCAGGTTGTCAACTTGCACAATTCCTGAGTCTCAGTTTCCACATTTGTGAAGTAAGTCCAGTTTCTCAGGGTTCAACACCTGTGCTGTAGAACAGTTAGGAGGAGTCTGTTCTTGAATCCCATGGTTCTTAATTCAACCCTGCTAGTCATATTCCTTAATCTCACTAAACCTCTGTTCCTTAAAATAAAGAAGGATAAAAGAATCTGTCTTGTTTGGGTAAGAGAGGCAGGTAAGAGAAGGTGTTTTAGGCTCTCTGTGAGTAAGAAAGGATAAATCATCCTCTCATTGGTGTTTGTGCACTGACCAAATGAATTTATTGAAATGATTTCCAAACTGAGTGATAGCTTTGCTTTAAAGATGAACATAGATTATATTCGTTTATGGAGTGTGTGGTGTACTCAATAGAGAGCTGTCTACCCCTAGGCTAAAAATGCTGCAGAATCATTACCTTCCAGGGAGAGAATAAGTGTGTGTTTTCTCTCTCTTCTCTGCTTTTGTTTCACTTTTCCATGTCTAAAGATGTTGAACATGGGGCATGTCCTTGGCAGAGAGCTTAATGACATTTGAAATCTGTCAGGCTCTCCATCTTGGGGAGCACTTTCTGGAGTCTTACGAAATGCTGACCAGGAGATAAATGCTTTCTCAGACATGAATAGCTCTTCCACTGCCTCTTTTCTCTCCCCCATTCCTATCTCACCTGACACCTGACTAACCCAAGATCAATTTGGAAAGAGAACATTAGCTGGATAAAGGCAGATTTTGTCCTGAGGGGTCCAGTGCACTGTTCCAGAATCATCTCATAGAAACATTTCCTGGTCCTTTCAGAGGATACTTTAAGGGTGTGGTGAAGTTTTCAAACCCCAGTGTACCTTTGTGGGGTAGAGATGAACCGCTTCCGGTTACTGGATGGACACAGTCCCACCCTGAGTCATTCTAATAAGCTGCACCCCAGAATCCTTTTGCCTCTGGGCTCTGCCTCCAGGCTGGCCTTCCACGACATCCTAACCTGCCTCCCTTTGTACTGTCTGGTTTGTGCTTGCAGCCCTTGTGGTTAGGGGCACAAATGCCTTTTGTATAGAAAGCTGTAAAAAGGCAGCCTGGGTGTCACTTATCATTATTTTCGCAAGAAGGACTCTGGCGCCTGTAGAAGCTGTGGGTTTGACAGTTTCCCAGGATTTCTCACAATTGCTTTTTCTTTTTCTTCCACAGCTTAAAGTCACTCTGCTCCTCTTTCTTCCTCACCGTTATATCCATTGGGAACTGTGGTGTCACACTTACTTTCTCCATTTTTGATATTTGCTTAGGCTTAAATATCAGACTTGCTTTGGCATGGAGCTGACCCAAATTAGAGAAAATGGTAACAGAGTGGTCAGGAATGAAATCCCAAATTTTTGACACTCTGCTAATCTGCCAAGTTAAATTTCTATGGGAGCTGAATGAGCAGGCTACCCACTCGTGAGTTTGGGAAGAAAGTTAATTTTCGTCTCTGGATCTTTGATCAGATTTCATTTGTCTGGTGTGTTCAATTTAACTTGTGCCTGCTGAGTACCTACTGTGTGCCAGGCGCCATGCCAAGTGCTGGGGATATAAGCTGAAAGAGGCATCATTCTTCTCCCCATGACTCATTATGACAGTGCCCCTCAGTGAGTTGAGAGCATGCCACCTCAACCACAGGGAGTCACAGTCCCCATGCCACGCTCACACTGTTCAATAGGCTGGATCCCAAGCATACCTAACTTAGAATAAGGCCCATTTCCAGTCTGCCACAATGAACTGCTAACCCTTCCAAGGTAGGAGCAAGACCTCCTGGGATTTCCCAGCATGAAGGACTGTACATGTGGTGATAAGTCTCCCTGACACCTGTGTGGCACTTGAGAGTGTAACATATTATAATTGCCCCTATGACAATAGTGGTCAGGATCCATGCTATCTCCATTTTTCTGATAACAGAATTGAGGCTCAGATAGGTCACATGGCTCTTTCAAGGTCAGGCGATGAGGAGCAAAGTGACAAATGTAGAGCTAGAACTCAGGACTAGGGCCCAAGACTGATAATCTCCCTCCACCCCGTTTTCCTTGCTATGATTTATTCATACTCAATAATCTGATTCCCTGATGGCTCAGAGGGTAAAGAATCTGCCTACAGTGCAGGAGACCCAGGTTTGATTCCTGATTCGGGAAGATCCCACGGAGAAGGGAATGGCAACCCACTCTAGTATTCTTGCCTGGAGTCTCCCATGAAGAGAGAAGCCTGGTGGGCTATAGCCCATGGGTCGCAGAGTCAAACACAACTGAGTGATCAACACTTTTACTTCAATAATCTGGTAATGATCATTTAAAACTAGTGATATTCTTGCATGTGTTTATGATGGATAGACAGGGAAAATGCTACTTCAATCAGTAATTTGCTACCGGTACACTGAAAATAACATCTCTACTTCAAACTCTCTTTTTAGAACAGGCAAGAAATAAAATAAGAAGGACAAAAGTAAAAAAGAAAATGTGAGATGATATAACTTGATAGTTAAGAATTCACTTCGGGTAGGTTGATGAATTTGCTAATCTTCTATTTCTTCATCTGTCGAGTAGGAATAACATTAGTACTGATTTCATGCATCAGTTCAGTTCAGTTGCTTGGTCATGTCTGACTCTTTGCTACCCCATGAACTGCTGCATGCCAGGCATAGTAAGCAACAAATTGTAGCTATAATGATTACTGTTATCTTTGTAATTACAATTATACTAAACAAACAAAATCTTAAAACAACTCTGGCTACTTTGGAAGGTCTTCTGAGTCTCCTTGGAGAACACTGAACTTCAGGCTGGAAATTTCTCAACCAAAGCCTTTCCTTGGTTCTTTTTGCTTTGTAAATGCATTTGCCCAGAAAGGTACTGTTTTTGAGGAATTCAGGAAAGAAGAACAGGGTGGAGGTGAGAAAAAAAAAAAAGAAAGAAAATTAGCAGTAGCTTTGCCCTATCAGGCTAAATTCCTTTTAACCTAGATAGCATATTCAAAAGCAGAGATTACTTTGCCAACAAAGGTCCGTCTAGTCAAGGCTATGGTTTTTCCTGTGGTCATGTATGGATGTGAGAGTTGGACTGTGAAGAAGGCTGAGCGCTGAAGAATTGATGCTTTTAAACTGTGGTGTTGGAGAAGACTCTTGAGAGTCCCTTGGACTGCAAGGAGATCCAACCAGTCCATTCTGAAGGAGATCAGCCCTGGGATTTCTTTGGAAGGAATGATGCTGAAGCTGAAACTCCAGTACTTTGGCCACCTCATGCGAAGAGTTGACTCATTGGAAAAGACTCTGATGCTGGGAGGGATTGGGGGCAGGAGGAGAAGGGGACAACAGAGGATGAGATGGCTGGATGGCACCACTGACTCGATGCACATGAGTTTGGGTGAACTCCGGGAGTTGGTGATGGACAGGGAGGCCTGGCGTGCTGCGATTCATGGGGTCGCAAAGAGTCGGACACGACTGAGCGACTGATCTGATCTGATAGTTGCTTTATAATGTTGTGTTTCTACTGTACAGCAAATGGCTCAGAAGGTAACGAATCTGCCTGCAATGTGGGACACCTGGCTTCAATCCCTGGGTTGGAAAAATCCCCTGGAGGAGGGCATGGCAACCCTCTCCAGTATTCTTGCCTGGAGAATCCCCATGGACAGAGGAGCCTGGCGAGCTACAGACCATGGGGTCACAAAGGGTTGGACACGACTGAGCAACTAACCACATATATATATATATCTTCTCCCTTTTTTGACTTCTTTGCCATACAGGTCACCACAGAGCATTAAGTAGAGTTTCCTGTGCTATACTGTGTATTCTCATTAGTTATCTATTTCATTCATAGTATCAACAGTGTATATGTCAGTCCCAGTCTTCCAGTTCCTCCCACCACTCCCCTTTCTCCCTTGGTATCCATATATTTGTTCTCTACATCTGTTTCTCTATTTCTGCTTGCAAATAAGATCATCTGTACCACTTTTCTAGATTCCACATATATGCATTAATATAAGATCTTTGTTTTTCTCTTTCTGACTTCACTCTGTATGACCCCCTCTAGGTCCATCCCCCTCCCTACAAATGACACTATTTTTTCTCATGATGTGTCAGCATGGTGACATGCGTGGATGTTTTCTTTACAATGGAAAATAGGTACGGTTCTACAGATGTGATTTCTGAGGTAGAGGGTTCGAACTGTTTTGAGCTGGAAAATGTGATTTGATGAAAGTGTCAGAAGCTGAGTCTAGTTTAAGGTCTCCCAGGACATGTGCTTGTGAGTGACCCAGTACCTTAAACAAACACTGAACAATAGTACCTGTAACTGACACTAGCACAACTCATGGACTTCCATGTAACCTATAGCTCAATAAACGATATACTCATATCCTCATGGAAGATAAGATAAGACAAAGCTAAATGGAAAAGGCTCCAAATTAGCTGTCCTCTGAAATCATTTTGGATTGTATAACTGAAATGTCAAAATGCTGCAGGTCTTTTAAAAAAGCAATTCCTAATTACTAATTGTTTGTAAACAGAGTCTGGATAAGTTATTTTGTATACTTTTTCCTGAGTAAGCGATCCAAACTAGGTAGAACGATTTTGATTCTTCTGATAGGTATTTTTGACCAGCTCTGTGCATAATGGCTCAGAGAAGGCAATGGCACCCCACTCCAGTACTCTTGCCTGGAAAATCCCATGGACAGACGAGCCTGGTAGGCTGCAGTCCATGGGGTCGCTAAGAGTCAGACACGACTGAGTGACTTCACTTTCACTTTTCACTTTCATGCATTGGAGAAGGAAATGGCAACCCACTCCAGTGTTCTTGCCTGGAGAATCCCAGGGACGGGGGAGCCTGGTGGGCTGCCGTCTATGGGGTCGCACAGAGTCAGACACGACTGAAGCGACTTAGCAGCAGCAGCAATGCATAAGGGCTAGGAATACTATGGTTTTGAAAGGGCTTGACCAAGAGCATTCATTTACACGCCAGTTATGTTCTGGTTTGGTCCAGCAGTCTCTCTCCTAGAAGCCACCTACAGTATCAGAGGGTCAAAGTTTATTTTGGATTGAATAAAAATAAGACATGTGAAAGCTTACACATATAACCTTTTTTTATACGGGAACCACAGTCTTTTCCATTTCCTCTTGAAAACTGAGGACTGGGAAACTCATCAAGGAGACAAATTCATTCATTTTAAACATATTATATAACACAGGTCTGTGAGATCAGGAAATGAAATGGAAAAGCCATTTCTGCCATCAGGCTTGTAGTAGTCTGTGATGGGGTTTTACAGTTCACACTGTATTGTGACTCTTTAGCCTCATGTGGCTTTACATTCACAAACTTTAATCTGACCTCTTGTATTTGCCATTTTGTATCTGAATATTTGCAAGATTGTCTCATAACTATTTGTAGAATAGCCTTTATCAAATTACAAAAATGTTCTAATCACAGTTATACATTATTCAGTGCTTGCAAAGTTACACATTTTCAATTATGCCAAAGTGTTTTCCAAAGGAATTAGACATACCTTTTTTCCTGTTGCCTCTTCACATCCATTACCTACAGAATCTAGAAACTTCCAAAAGTATTTTCATGTCACGCAAGGAGATTATTTATGTGAGAAGTATCTAGTCCAATTAGCCCTAATCCCTTTAAATTAGGCAGCTATTTCTTTTGTTCTGTATCACACATGTAATGGCAACCCACTCCAGTATTCTTGCCTGGAAAATCCCATAGACCGAGGAACCTGGCAGGCTGCAGTCCATGGGGTCACAAAGAATCAGACACAGCTGAGTGACTGGGCCTATGAGCACATGGTGTAATAACAGATGCCTCATTTGTGTAACTTGATGTATTCATTATTTTGGTTTCAATTATACTTTCCTGACTAAACTGTAAAAAGTCATGATCTTTCTACTTTTGTTTCTCATGTTTCCTATTGACCCTGCTCCTCCAACCCTCTTTGTGAGAGATGAAAGTCAAAATGCATACATGTAGAATACAACAGTGTTCCAGTTTGTTTGAATTCTTAAGTGAAAACATTCACTCTAGAGTTCACCATAAAGTGAAGTAAAATCCCGAAATAAGCTTTGGCAATAGAATCATCAGGAAATTCCTATGGAAAAAAAGTCTAATATCTGTGCCTGTGGATGGGACATAAACCTTCTCAGAGAGGCTGAAGCAAGATTCCTGGAATAAAATAAGTAGTCAATATATGTTTTTTTATATTAAAAAAATTAACGGTGGCAAGAACACTTGACATGAGATCTAACCTCCTTACAAACTTTTAAGTACATACCTCAACATTGCTAACTATAAGTACAATGTTATACAGCAGATCCCTAGAACTTAAACTTTTGTTGAACTGAACCCTTGGCATCATGTGGGAGACATAACTGCTTCCAACAGACAAAGCAGGCTTGGGAAAAATGAAGTGCTTGAGAAAGAAATGTGGGACATTAGTGAACGCGGATGTTGACATCATCCCATGGGTTCACTTTGAAGAAAGAAATAATTGGCAGAGAATTTCAGAATGCTCTTCATCTGATAGTGAAAGTAGACAAGACATATATAGAGATTTGGGTTGTAAGTTATCTTTATCATCTTTGTTTGTTTGTTTGTTTAAGTATATTCTTGCAGGAGTTAGCACTTTCTACTTTACTCTGGAGAAGATAAATATCATTCTCAGATCCAACAAGATCTGCTATTTCCCAAAGTCAAACAGGAATGGAGTGATGGATATGATAATAAAATGCAAGTTTTACTGCTTCATTTCTTTTGCCTTCCTCCAGGAAATTTGTGTTTGGATGGGATAGTCTTCAGATTTCTTATGGTCTGTACCTATTATGTTTTGCTATTTAGTAAAAAAAAAAAAGTCATAACATCCAAAAATAGAAAAGACAGTGGTGGTAGAAGCAGTGCATGTGTGCTCAGTCACTTCAGTCCTATCCAACTCTTTGTGATCCCATGGACTGTAGCCTGCCAGGCTCCTCTGTCTATGGGATTTTTCAGAAAAGAATACTCCATGGAGTAGGTTGCCATGCCCTCCTCCAGGGGAATCTTCCCAACCCAGGGATCAAACATGTGTCTCCTGCATCTCCTGCATTGCAGGCAATAGCCACCTGGGAAGCCCAGTAGAAGCAGTATTGGTATTCTTTAACCAGATTCTTCCTCAATCTCAGTCCCTCCCTTGACACAAATGAAGACAATTTCTAGAAGCTGAACGATATATGTCCTTATGGCATAATTTTACAAGTTATTTAGAATTAAACTTTGGAAAGCTCTACCTCTGTTGTTGGGCTTCCCTGGTGGCTCAGAGGCAATGCAATGCAGGAGAGACATGGGTTCAATCCCTGGATCAGGAAAATCCCCTGGAGAAGGAAATGGCAACCCACTCCAGTATTCTTGCCTGGGAAATTCCATGGACAGAGGAGCCTGGCAGGCTACAGTCCATGGGGTCACAAACAGTTGGATATGAATTAGTGACTAAACAACAACAACTGCCTCTGTTGCTAATGTTTTTGTTTTTAATTGAAGTATAATTTACTATGGAAAAGTGAGCAAAATATAAATGTAGAGCTCAAAGAATCATTTCAAAACAATAACCATGTAATTAACATTCCATTCAAGAAACAGTATATCTGCAGCTTCCCAGAAACCCATCCTGTGCTATATCCCAGTCACTAGCCCTTCATTCCTCTGCTAAGATAACCACTATCCCAAATGTTAGCACTTTGGTTTATTTTTTCCCGGTTTTAAACTTCATATAAGTGGAAACCCAAGAGTCTATACAATTTTTTGACATTTTTTACTCCATATTATGGATGTAAGATTCTCCCATGCTGTTTCACATAGCTGCAACTTGTTCATTTTTATTTCCTCATTGTATTCCCCTGTGTAACTGTAGCATATTTATTTTTATTTTTTCTACTTCTGATGGACATTCTAATTTTTGGCTGTTATAAAGAGAGCTGCTAATGAATATTCATAAACATGTATCATGGTGCATATGTGAATGCGTTTCTATTTAGTATGTACGTAGGGGTGGAATTGCAAAATCACCAGGTATGCCTACATTCAACATTGTGGTGTGCTAAGTCACGTCAGTAGTGTCCGACTCTTTGCAACCCTATGGACTGTAGTCCACCAGACTCCTCTGTCCCTGGGATTCTCCAGGCAAGAATACTGGAGGGGGTTGCCATTTCCTTCTCCAGGGGATCTTTCCAACCCAGGGATCGAACCCAAATCCCTTATGTCTTCTGCAGTGGCAGGAGGCTGTCTACCATTAGTGCCACCTGGGAAGCTGAAAGCCAGATAAATCCATCCCATAACTGAGGAAGCATCCCTCCTAATAGTCTAGAGTTAACTTTTCCTTTTTTTCTTACATTCAGCATTATTAATGTTAAAAATGTTTCTAAAGTAGTTGTACCAGTTTGGAGTTCTATAGTAGTAGTGAGTGTTCCCATTGTTCCATATCCTTGCCAAAACTTTGTATAATCAATCTTTTACATTTTACTTGTTCTTCTGGGTATTTAAAGATATTTGACACTGGTTTTAATTTGCATTTTGGTGATGAATAATGAAATTGAGTACTTTTCCATTTGTTTATTGGCTATTTGAATGTCTCATTTCGTGAGCTGCCTATTCAAGTCTCTTGCCTACTTTTCAATTGGATATTTTCTTTTTCTTATTGATTTATAGGAATTTCTTACATACCCTGAACATGAACATTTTGCCAGTTATATATGATATATATATATATATATTATATATATATATATATCTTTTTCTACTATGTGACTTGCCTTTTTCTTTCTTAATAATGACTTTTGTGTTTATTCGTGTCCAACTCTTTGTGACCCTTTGCACTGTAGCCCTCCAAGCTCCTCTGTCCATGGGCTTTTCCAGGCAAGAATACTGGAGCAGGTTGCCATTTCCTTCTCCAAGGGATCTTCCCAACCTAGGGATCAAACCCTCATCTCCTGTGTCTCCTGCATTGCAGGCCTATGCTTTACCTGCTGAGCCATCCGGGAAACCATCCTGGGAAGCCATCTGGAATATATATATATATATATATATTTTTTTTTTTTTCCCCTATATGACTTGCCTTTAACTTTCTTAATAACAACTTTTGATGAATGGTATGGGGAGGGAGGAGGGAGGAGGGTTCAGGGTGGGGAACACATGTATACCTGTGGCGGATTCATTTTGATATTTGGCAAAACTAATACAATTATGTAAAGTTTTAAAAATAAAATAAAATAAAAAAAAGAAAGTTTTTATTTTTGAGGTAGTCTATATCAGTTTTTCCCTTTACAGATAGTCTTTTCATATCCTGATTAAGAAATCTCACCCTTACCCCAAAGGTCATGAAGATATCCTCCTAGGTTTTCTTCTGGAAGCTTTATTTTGTTTCATACTAAATTGGTAATCAACCTGGAATTAATTTTTGTGTCTATGGTATTAGGCCTTAAGTTTTATTATTTTTCCCATATAAATGTCAGTGGACTCAGCATTTTTTTTTTGAAAAGATTATCAGGTAACCACTGCTATGTAGTATTGCTTCATCAAAATCAAATGCCCATATCTGTGTAGGTTTATTTCTCCATTTTCTATCCTGTTTCATGGGTTGCTTTGTCTGTTCTCAAGCTACTGCTATTACTATATTGTCTCAGTTGCTGTAGCTTTACAATAACTGGAAGAATAAGTCTTCTTCATATGTTGTCTTCACAGAGTATAATAACCATTCTTAGTTACTTACATCTCCATATACATTTTAGAATTAATTTATCACAAACCAAAAGCCCTAAACTTTTATGAAAGGTTGAACTGATACTTTAGTTCCATTTGGGAAAAAATATTGTCTTTGAAATAATCTTCTAATTCATGAATGTGGTAAATACCTCCACTTGTTTAGGTCTCCTTAATTTTTTTTCCAATAATATATATGTGTATATATAGAAGTTATGTGCAATTTTATTAGACTTATTCCCACGTATTAGATTTTTCATGTTTGCTATTGTGTATAGAAATTTTTTAATTTCCATTTGTTGCCAGAATGTAAAAATCAGTTAATTTTTAAAATTTTACTTTGTATCCAACAAGTTTGCTAAGCTCATTTATTATTTCTAATAATTTATCTGTAGTTTTTATAATTTTCTGTATAAACAATTATATTATCTATGAATATCAAGTGTTTTTTTTTTGTTTGTTTGTTTTGCTTTTTAGTTGTATATTTTTTCTTTGTCTTTCCTACTTCATTGAACTGGCTTGGAATATTGCGTGTTTGATAGTAATGGAGAGTATACTTGTCTCCTCAATCTAAGAGAAAACACTTTCAATATTTCACTATTAAGTGTGATGTTTGTTATAGTTTTTGTTTTTTTTTTTTTTTTTTTGGTAGATAGCCTTTATCAAATTAAGACCTTTTCCATTTCTTGCTTACTAAGAGTATTTTTCATGAATCAATGTTAGATATTAATATTATCTAAATATTTTCCACACATTCTAGAGATAATCATATAGGATAACTTTTATGTTTTATTCTAACAAGATAATGAATTACATCAATCACTTTTTGAATGTTAAATTAATCTTAAAATTCTATAAATTTAGTTTTGTCATGATATATTATCCTTTTTATAGACTATTGGAGTCTGTTTACTAGTATTTTGTTTAGGATTTTTATCTCCAAATTATGGGTGAGATTGGCCTGCAATTTTTATTTCTTGAGATGTTACTGCCAGGTTGTTTTATGGCAACCCTCATAGCTCAGATGGTAAAGAATCTGCCTGCAGTGCAGGAGACCCAGGGTTTGATCCTGGGTCAGGAAGATACCCTGGAGAAGCGCTTGGCTACCCACTCCAGTATTCTTGCTTGGAGACTTCCATGGGCAAAGGCGTAGAGTCAGACAGGACTGAGCAACTAAATACTTTCACTTCCCTAGCAGTTTGCTCTCATGCTCCTTCTAGCTTGAAGAAGTGAGCCAGCACGAAGGAAGTGGTCCCTATAACAAGGAATAACAGGGATCCTCTAGGAACTGATGCTGATCACAAGCAAGAAACTGAAGTCTCAGTCTGGTAGCTACAAAAATTAATTCTTCCAACAACCTATGGGAGCTTAGAAGTAAGTCTCCCTGGTCAAACTTCCAGACGAGAACAAGGCCAGATGACACCTTAATTGCTGCCTGGGAAGAACCTGATCAGAGAACTCAGATAATTGGTTCCTGAACTCCTGTCCCATAAAAGCTATGAGGTAATAACATGTGTTGTTTTAAGCTTCTAAGTTTGTGGCAATGTTTTATGTAGCAACCTTTGACTGTGTGGATTGCAACAAACTGTGGAACATTCTTAAAGAAATGGGAATACCAGACCACCTTACATGCCTCCTGAGAAATCTATATGAAGGTCAAGAAGCAACAGCTACAACCATGACATGAAGCAACAGACTGGTTGCACCTTGGGAAAGGAGTATGTCAAGGCTGTATATTGTCACCCTGCTTATTTAACTTATATGCAGAGTCAGTTCAGTTCAGTTCAGTAGCTCACTCATGTCCGACTCTTTGTGACCCCATGAATTGCAGCACGCCAGGCCTCCCTGTCCATCACCAACTCCTGGAGTCCACACAAACCCACGTCCATTGAGTCAGTGATGCCATCCAACCATCTCATCCTCTGTCATCCCTTTCTCCTCCTGCCCTCAGGCTTTCCCAGCATCAGGGTCTTTTCCAATGAGTAAGCTCTTTGCATCAGGCGGCCAAAGTATTGGATCTTCAGCTTCAGCTTCAACATCAGTCCTTCCAATGAACACCCAGGACTAATCTCCTTTAGAATGGACTGGTTGGATCTCCTTGCAATCCAAGGGACTCTCAAGAGTCTTCTCCAACACCACAGCTCAAAAGCATCAATTCTTCTGTGCTCAGCTTTCTTTATAGTCCAACTCTCACATCCATACATGACCACTGGAAAAACCATAGTCTTGACTAGACGGACCTTTGTTAGCAAAGTAATGTCTCTGCTTTTGAATATGCTATTTAGGTTGGTCATAACTTTCCTTCCAAGGAGTAAGCATCTTTTGATTTCATGCAATCACCATCTTTAGTGATTTTGGAGCCCAGAAAAATAAAGTCAGCCACTGTTTCCCCATGTGAAATGCTGGTCTGGATGAAGCACAAGTTGGAATCAAGATTGTCAGGAGAAATATCAATAACATCAGATATGCAGATGACACCACCCTTATGGCAGAAAGTGAAGAGGAACTAAACAGCCTCTTGATGAAGGTGAAAGAAGAGAGTGTAAAAGCTGGCTTAAAACTCAGCATTCAAAGAATGAAGATCATGGCATCTAGCCCCATAATTCATGGCAAATAGATTGGGAAACAATGGAAACAGTGACAGACTTTATTTGCTTGGGTTCCAAAATCACTGCAGGTGGTGACTGCAGCCATGAAATTAAAAGATGCTTGCTCCTTGGAAGAAAAGTTATGACCAACCTAGACAGGATATTAAAAAGCAGAGACTACAAATGGCTGTTGGCTTTGCCAACAAATGGCTGCATAGTCAAAGCTATAGTTTTTCTAGTAGTCATGTATAGAGGTAAGAGTTGGGCCATAAAGAAAGCTGAGCACCAAACAATTAATGTTTTTGAGCAGTAGTGTTGGAGAAGACTCTTGAAAGTCCCTTGGACAGCAAGGAGAGCCAAACAGTCAATCCTAAAGGAAAGCAATCCTGAATATTCGTTGGAAGGACTGATGCTGAAGCTGAAACTCCAATACTTTGGCCACCTGATGCAAAGAAGTGAGTCATTTGAAAAGATCCTGAAGCTGGGAAAGATTGAAGGCAGGAGGAGAAGGGGACAACAGAGGTTGAAATAGTTGGATGGATCACTGACTCAATGGATGTGAGTTTGAGCAAGCTCTGGGAGTGGGTGATGGACAGGGAAACCTGGTGTGCTGCAGGCCAAGGGGTTGCAAAGAGATGAACACTACTGAGGGACTGAACTGACTGATTCTGATTGAACTAGTACATTTTCTGTCTTTTGACATATCCTCTCATTATTCAGCACTTCTATACTTTATGGCCCAACAAGATAGCTCAGAAAGTGCTGTTTGCACTTTCTCTGAGCAAACTTGGAATTAACAATTTTTCCAAGGAATGCTGGTTCCTTTCAGTGAAATATTGGAAAATAAGTCCTGGGTACCAGGTGTTCTCAATAATATTGGGTGTCTCATTCCTAGGCCTTCTCATTAGACAGAACTAAAGACTATGTGTATGGGTGTGTGTGGGTATTCACATTGTTATTCATATTTGTCTCTATTTGATCGATATATCTTGAAAACCATGAGTTCACACTGAGCTCTCCCCCTGAATTCTAACCCAGCACTAGAGGACTTAGTCTAGTTTTCTTTCTTTTCTTAAAATTTTATCTATTATTTATTTATCTTTGGCTATGCTGGGTCTTCATTGCCATGTGTGGGCTTTCTCTGGTTGCAGTGAGTGGCAGCCACTCTCTGGTTGCAGAGCACAGGCTTCTTATAACAGTGGCTTCTAGGGCTCATGGGCTTCAGTAGTTTCAGCATGTGGGCTTCATTAGTGTGGCATGTGGGCTCAGTGGTTGTGGTGCAGGGGCTTAGTTGCCCCTTAGCATGTGGGATCTTCTCGGACTAGGGCTCAAACCCATGTACCCTGCATTGGCAGATGGATTCCCAACTTCTGAACCACAAGAGAAGTCCTAGTTTTCTTTCCTTCCATATTTATACCTCTCTTTTCTGACAGGAGAAACTTGTTTCCTATCATCTTCAATATGTTAATATATTGTGTAACTTCCTTCTATGTGTAACCAGTCTCCCACTATCTTAATCATCCTCCCCACTTCCTAGATTCCTTCTTCACCCTGCTCAGCTTTCATCATCCAGTGCTGAACCAATGTCCCGTTACCTTCAAATAGGCCTATTTGGCTAGGCCCTACAAAATGACCCTACCAACCTAGACAACATATTAAAAAGCAGAGACATTACTTTGCCAACAAAGTTCCATCTAGTCAAAGCTATGGTTTTTCCAGTAGTCATGTATGGATGTGAGAGTTGGACTATAAAGAAAGCTGAGCACTGAAGAATTGATGCTTTTGAACTGTGGTGTTGGAGAAGATTCTTGAGAGTCCCTTGGACTGCAAGGAAATCAAACTAGTCAATCCTAAAGGAGATCAGTCCTGAATATTCATTGGAAGGACTAATGCTGACTCCAAAACTCCAATACTTTGGCCACATGATGTGAAGAACTGACTCATTTGAAAAGACCCTGATGCTGGGAAAGATGGAAGGCAGGAGGAGAAGGGGACAACAGAGGATGAGATGGTTGGATTGCATCACTGACTCAATTGACATGAGTTTTAGTAAGCTCTTGGAGTTGGTGATTGACAGGGAGAACTGGTATCAGTGGGATTGCAATGAGTCGGACACGACTGAGTGGCGAACTGAACTGACCAAGTGGATTATGAACTGAAATATCCTAGAAGGAATTGAGGACTAGTTATTTTTGATTGAGCCCCAGAAATGATATATGAAAAATCATGGAAGTCATGTGAAACCCAGAATGATTCTCTATTCCCCCAGGGAATATTTTATATTTCTGCAGACAGGTAGGGACCCTATGAATTCCAGATCTCTGTAATAAAAACTGGTAATTGTGATGATCTGAAACTAGACCTCCACCACTACAAGGATCTCTTTCAAGTTGGCTCTTATTTCTAGTCTGTAACCAAAGCTTTTCCCTTTGGAAGCCATTGAACTCCAGTTTTTGCACCCCTCCATGAGGCTGACAAAAGCTGTTTGGCTTCTAATGTTCTCTGCTACCACTTCTAGAAATAAAAGAAATCCCTAGGGGAAAAAAGGGCTCACAAGCCAGGCTCTCTGAATTTTCTTCTTCCAGGCATTACCCCCATCATTCTTCACTACCTTTCTAGCTCTCTCATGCGTTCAGGTGACATAGTTAAAATATATTTTGTCCAATCTCCCAGTTATTATCAAGTTATCTAGTCTGTCATTATTGGGAGAGAAGTTCCCCATTAATAGCTTATTTTTGAACTAACATATAGTCAATAATTTACCGTGTTCTTAGCACCATTTAAGCACTTCATATGATTTCTCTCATTTAACTTTTACAACCACCTTATGAATTGAAAGTGAAAGTTGCTCAGTTGTGTCCGACTCTTTGCAACCCCATGGACTATACAGTCCATGGAATTCTCCAGGCCAGAATACTGGAGTGGGTTCCCTTTTCCAGGGGATCTTCCCAACCCAGGGATCAAACCCAGGTCTCCCGCATTGCAGGTGGATTCTTCAGCTGAGCCACTTATGAATTGGGTACTATTATTTATCCTATTTCACAAAGTTTAGTAAAGGTCATATAGCACTAAGCAGAAAAGGTCAGCTCAAGTCTGACCAAAGCCTAGGATTAAAAAACTCAGTTGTACCATTAACCCTCATAGCCTAGAAACAAATGCCCTGTAGGGACAGTATCAGTATTAGCCTACTGAAACAATTTTGAAAAGGAAGACCAGAACAGAGACATTTTCTTTGTTTGCTTAAATGACTCTTGAGACAGGGCTCAAAATACTCAAACACTCAAGTTTGGGCTCAAGTTCCACATTTATCTCCTCCTGTTATCCAAACAAGAACTATGATGGATTTAAAATTAATTAAAAAGACTTCAGTGGGGGAGGAAGGATACCATTCTAAACTACCTGTATATACTTTGTGGCATCAATTAACTCACTTTTCAAGAGCTTGACTCCCCTCTTTCCTGTGGTAGGAATCTGTCAGCTCACATTAGAATTGTACAGCGTGACCGGATGTTATAGAGGCAGACAAGCAAGATGTGTCTCACTGATGCATCTGGACAGGAAACCTTAAATATGGTTTTCTTTTCTTAAAAAAAAGAAATCTCCACCACATGTGTTTTTATTTTTCTTCTCAGCATTTGGTGTGTGAACACAGGGCATGTTACTACATGCGCGCTTCTCAAGAAAGCAGTAGACACATCTAAAGATGTGATGGGCTCTAAAATTCTTTTAGGAATGAAGATTCACATATCTTCATCCCAGACACTTTTTAAAATATATTTATTTGTACTCTTTTATGTGCAAACTAGGACAAGTTGACTAAACTTTCTTTAAAAATTTGGGAAGTTCTTCTTCCAGAAAGAGAACACATTTTCCTGTCGGCAGAAATTTATTAGTGAGCTCATGAAGCTTGTCTTCTGGACTCTCAGTTTCTCCGTGGGTCATTACTTTTATTGTAACACCCTGAATTTTTAAATATAACTTTCTGCAAAAAGTCAGAAGCCTTTCTAAGATGATAACTATCTATCCTTACAAGGTATTTGTTAAGTTTGTAAAGGATAAACAGTTGCTGAATACTGATTGATTCTTCCTATAGACCAAGGCATCATATACTGACCCCAGTTACATAGCTAAATGTGGAGTGATAAAAACATCTCTTGATATAACAAACTCTCTTTTAACTTTTTGGTCTATTTGGTCTGTTTTGTGGAGGGTTTTTTGGGGTTAAGGGGAATCCAATAAGCTGGTAATGATTTTTGAAAGTAGATTCCCATTTGGTTAATAATGCATGATCATGGCCAAGTTATATTCTAATAGTTTTGCCAAGAGAACACATTGGTCATAGCAAACACCCTTTTCCAACAATACAAGAGACAACTCTACACATGGACATCACCAGGTGGTTAATACCGAAATAAGATTGATTTTAATCTTTGCAGTTGAAGATGGAGAAGACCTATGCAGCCAGCAAAAAAAGACTGGGAGCTGACTGTGGCTCAGATCATGAATTTCTTATTGCATAATTCAGACTTAAACTGAAGAAAGTAGGGAAAACCACTAGGCCATTATGTTTGACCTAAATCAAATCCCTTATGATTATACAGTAGAAGTGACAAATAGATTCAAGGGATTAGATCTGATAGACAGTGCATGAAGAACTATGGGTGGAGGTTTGTGACATTGTATAAGAGACAGTGATCAAAAGTATCCCCAAGAAAAATAACACAAAAAGGCAAAATGGCTGTCTGAGGAGGCCTTACAAATAACTTAGAAAAGAAGAGAAGTGAAAGGCAAATGAGAAAAGGAAAGATATATCCATCTGAGTGCAGAGTTCCAAAGAACAGCAAGGAGAGATGAGAAAGCTTCCCTCAGTGAACAATGCAAAGAAATAGAGGAAAACAATAGAATGGGAAAGACTAGAGATCTCTTCAAGAAAATAAGAGGGCTTCCATGCTCTCCTCTAGGAGATCTTCCCAACCCAGGGATTGAACTCAGGTCTCCCACATCACAGTCAGATTCTTTACCATCTGAGCTACCAGGGAAGCCTACATGTGTATATACATATATGTAAATATTTTTTTTTTCTCTTTCAGTCTGTGTGTATATATTTAATATATATCATGCATGTATCAGGTATGTGTACACGTTGAGAGGAAAAAATGAAAATAATATGAGGGCTTAAAGGATACCAATATGTTAAAAGTGGTTATCACTCTGGTGAGATGATCATGGGTATTTTTATTGCCCTGCTTTTTCCTATCTGCATGTATTATTTTGAATAAAAATTATGAATAATTTAGAATGTACTCTTGGAAGTCCTTAAAATAGTATACATTTACCAAACTTTGTCTGCATACATGCAATAAAATCATTAATTAATTCAAATGTATGAAGATGAGTACTGGGAAACTCTAGATATAAAAATGTTCTTCATTGTAATATTTTTCCAACCAAATTACATTGTTAATAAATACAGATGAGTTTTATTTTGTTGTATCATTTAATAAGCATTTATTGAGCTTTTCCAAGGTGCCAGGCCCTTTTCTAGGCTCTAGTAGTACATCAGAGAATAAAACTGACAAATGTTCCTGTTCTTGTGAAACATGCATTCTTTTGGTGGCAGTCTTTTTAGAAATGCAGACACTTTCCTGGAGTATGGGAGACATCCCCTTTAAGTGTCAGGTCTCCTGATCCATCCCTGTCTACATTTCTATGTGTAAGCCACAGTGCTGCCATCATGACAGATTCTTGCACTCAAGCGTCTTCCTCTCAGAGAACATACAAGTAAGTAAAGGACAGGGGTTCAGATATATGGAAGCAGAGGGGCAATGGGAGTGCATAAATGCCAAACCTATTCTGGACTTCATGTTGGAGGGAGTTGATGGCAAGGAAGATGTTGCTGGTTGGAGAAGCTGTCTGAGTGAGACCTGAAAAACAAGTGCAGTTATCTAGGTGAAGAGGCTGGAAGAAGGGCATTTCAGGGGGAAATAGGACATGTGTCAGGGAAGGCAAGTGACTCAGTGTAGCTGGAGCTTAGTTTGCAGAGCTGGAAGTGGCAAGAAATGGAGTCAAACCGGTCAGAGAGACCATGTATTGTTTAAGAGGCAATGTTGTATAGTCAAGGGTGTGGCCTATGAAGTCAGACTCTGCCACTGTTTAGTTGCATGACTCAGGGAAAGTTACCTAACAGCTCTGTGGGTCAATTTTCTCACCTGTATAATTGGTTGATGGTATATACGCTATTGTAAGGATCCCATGAAAAGTTCTACTTGAAGTGCTTAGACAAGAATTCAGTAGGTGGTAAGTACTGACTATGTCACAGGGCCTTAGTGTGCCATGGTAGAAAACTTGATGTTCCCCTGGCATCTGGACAGTTTCTCATTCAACTTGATAGCTAAATAGTGCTGTGTAAACTGAAGCAACTCTGTGGCTAGCAAAGCCCTAAGAGAAGGTTACATATGTGTATTTGTTATATATTTTTCTGAAGTTGCTGAATTTATGTTTTTATATAGATAGAGTCAAGTGTTCTTGTCTCTCCAGGAGGAGATAATTTTGTAAAAGTCATATTTTTTTCATTAATTAAAAATTGGCTAATTTATTGTATCTGAATATATATGTTGCTCATATAAAATGTTATAACATCTATTACCATGGTTTTGCTCTGAGAGATAAAGTAAATTAATAAGTCTGTTAGTGACTGAGATCTGACAGAAGGAAGTTACTCATGGTCCAGTAGGTCTAGGAGTTAGTCATGGTCTTTGAGAAGAATATAGGTTGCCATAATTCTCTTTGCAATAAAGTGATATTGTACATTTTGGGTTTTATGTGGCTATAACAGCTATTTTCTTGTTCTAAAAATGTATCTGGCAGTGGCCAGTTCAGTGTTACTAATGAAGCATCCTCAAAACATAAATAACTCTTTTCATAAAAGCTGAAAATGGTTTATGCAAAGAGCATATGTCCGAACAATGCAGGAACAAGTCCCTATAGAACAATGCAGTCATTCTCATTCTTGTCTAGTGAAACTCCTGTGTATGTGAGGTTCTAGCTAGTTGGCTGGTTTCTTTCATGGGAAAGCTACTTCTCTATTTGCAGCAGGTATCAAGAGTTGACCTCCAGTATCTTCTTGTCTTTACATTTTAGCTGGACCTGTGGTTGCCTAGTTAGAGACTACATTTTCCAGCCTCCCTTGGAGCTAAGAGTTGCCATATGATTGAGTTCTGCTCCATGGAATGAGAATGGAAGTCATGGGTACATTCCCAAGTCACACCCCTGAGTTCCTCTGAGAATGGATGTGGTTGTAAGAGCCAACTTTGACCAGTAGATGAAGGCGTCACTCTAGGGGATATGGAATCAGTAAGACAGAGAAAACCTTGGTCTCTGGACAACCCAAGTTGCAGAGGTATGACCCTGTTCCATGGACTGTAGCCACCAGGTTCCTCTGTCCATGGGATTTTCTAGGCAAGAATACTAGAGTGGGTTGCTATTTTCTTCTGCAGGAGATCCTCCTGATCCAGAGATCAAATCTGTGTCTCCTGCATCTCCTGCATTGCAGGCAGATTCTTTACTGCAGAGCATCCAGAATACCTTTTTTTTTTTGGCGGTGAGATGAAGACATGACGTAGATGTCACACATACCATGTTAAAAGCAGAATGTTTTCACAGCAAAGTGATTGGAGAGCCCCCATCAGTGAGCACTGTCACCTGGAAGAAGCTTTTAGACCAGAGCTGTGTCTGCCTTTTTATTGCATCCCCATTATTAGGAGCAGTGCCAGGCATATAGTAGTAGCCCCTCATAGATTATTGCTGAATAAATGAATCACAGATCCAAAGCAAACCAAACAAGACACACCAAACAAGAGTGGAAACTATCTAGTATAAAAGAAATAAAGAAGGAAAGTTATGACCAACCTAGACAGCATATTAAAAAGCAGAGACATTACTTTGCCAACAAAGGTCCGTCTAGTCAAGGCTATGGTTTTTCCAGTGGTCATGTATATATGTGAGAGTTGGACTATAAAGAAAGCTGAGTGCATAAGAATTGATGCTTTTGAACTGTGGTGTTGGAGAAGACTCTTGAGAGTCCCTTGGACTGCAAGGAGATTCAACCAGTCCATCCTAAAGGAGATCAGCCCTGGGTGTTCATTGGAAGGAATGATGCTGAAACTGAAACTCCAATACTTTGGCCACCTGATGCGAAGAGCTGACTCACTGGAAGAGACCCTGGTGCTGGGAAAGACTGAGGGCAGGAGGAGAAGAGGATCACAGAGGATGAGATGGTTGGATGGCATCACTGACTCAATGGGCATGGGTTTGGGTGGACTCTGGGAGTTGGTGATGGACAGGGAGGCCTGGCGTGCTGCAATTCATGGGGTCACAAAGAGTCAGACACGATTGAGTGACTGAACTGAGCAATGGAAGCAGAAGAAAGGGAATGCAAATAACAATGTTGGTGTTAATGAGAATTAATGCCTGACACTGTACTAAAAGTTTTCTGCTCATTTTAATCTCCACAAAAGTTCCATGAGGTAAATATTATTGCCCTCACTTTACAGAAGGGAAAATCAAGACTCAGAGAGGTTGTAGCTTCAACAGAGCTTGCTGAGTCGCTTCATTCGTGTCCGACTCTGTGGGACCCCATAGATGACAGCCCACCAGGCTCCCCCGTCCCTGGGATTCTCCAGGCAAGAACACTGGAGTGGGTTGCCATTTCCTTCTCCAACAGAGCTTAGCCAGGACTTGAACTCAGATCGCTGAACTGTGCTACATGCGAATGCACTGGTTTGTTCCCAAACCCATCACGAATCCAGTTGATACAACCAGTAAAATCTCTTCCTTAGGACTTATAAGGATGAAGTGTTTTATTGAGAGCAAAGGGTGATTATGACCATGAATATATGTTTAGGAGTTCAGAGGAGGAATATTATGCTTGAAAGTATGGTGCTTTATAAAAGAAGTCTTTTGTTTATTTGTTTTTTAAATTTATTTGACTGCTCCAGGTCTTAGTTATAGCACATGGGATATTTGATCTTCATTGTGGCTGTGGGCTCTTAGCTGAAGTACGTGGGATCTAATTCCCTGATCAGGGTCAAACTCAGGACCCCTGCATTGGGAGCATAGGGTTTTAGCCATTCGACCACCAGGAGAGTCCCTAAAATAAGTCATAATACAAATTTCTTCTTCTTTTTTTTTTTTTAATATTGAGACAGCATAGGGTATAGAAAGCCCAGAATGAGAATAAGGGTTTCAGTGTGACCTTGAATAAGTGCTTTACATTTTTTGAAACTTGGCTTTCTTTGCTGTCCCCCAAAGGACTAGACCAGCTGGCCCCTCAGGTCACAGTCAGTACTAACTTGCTTGGTGCTGGATCTGCAATGAGCTTCAGGAGGAAGAGCATAAGGGACCCTTAGGTGAGGCTGGGCTTCTTCGGGCATGTATAAGTCATTTGCCCACTTCTCTGACTTGTGATGAGAAGTTTAGGGGCTTAGATTTGTGGTTAGCAAGACTGCTTCAAGAGAAAACTTGAGAAGTCAAGCAAAGTTGATTTAGGTGCTTTCTCAATTATCTTTTGTCCGGCCACCTTCCTAGGTGCCCCCAGATTCCCAGTACCTTTCTCCCACTTGTGTACGCTGCAAAATTCTTAGAGTTTATCAGAACATTTTTCCACGATGTCTTCTTTCCCCAGGCAATGCCTGAGTGTTCAGGCATTTTCACATCTATTCCCCAAGCATTTGAGTTTCACTTTCATCATTCCCCAGCTGCAGAAACTAATCAGGGCCCTGGGCATAATGGTTGGAAATTACCTCATTCCTTCTCATATAACATGGACCCTTCAGAGACAGACTTTGCCCCAAGAGTCTGAAGGGACACGGATAAAGGAGCTTTTTGGGTTTTATGTAAGACCAGATCTGGATGAAAAATGTCAGAGAGTTTCCTTCAATTCAAGCCAATGTAACAGATATTAATTAAATGCAACTGTGTGGCAGCCCTTGAAGTTTTTTACTCTTGTGTAAACTCTGTTCAAATCTTAGGGTAATTCAGAAAAATGTAGGATTCATTTCTAGAAAGGGTTTCTACACTCCTCTACTGCCTCTTTTCCAAGTTGGATAACCTGGCTAATATAAGCTAGATAGAAACCGAAAGTTTTCGTTACTTAGCTCTGTCTTAGATCCAAAGCAAATCTCAAGAGATCAGCCTCCTGCTTCCAGTTCTTCAGGACCCCTCTTAGAGCTGCAGAATCACAATATTTCTGAAGGGAAAGGGCCTCTGATATTAAAGGACAGAAAGGAATAGAGATGAGAAAGTGGCACAGTTGCTTACAGTATATGTAATAAAGTTATATATTTCTTTGGAAGTAGGGGATTGTAATAAGATAAATGTCACACAACATTTACACGTTAATTGTCTTGTTGCCACTGACCACAAGGTTTGGAAGTGTTCACAGAGTTGGTGATTTTGAACTGGGTTTTGAAGGATGAATGGGAGTTTATCAGTTTAAGCAGTGAGGACATTCCAGACTCTGGAAAGTGCATGAGCAAAAGCCCATAGGTGTGAGCTTGCAATGAGTGCTCATGGAACATGGAGTGGTGGGGGCTGGATCATAAGATATATGAGACAGTAGGACTTATGTATCCGGACTGAAGAAATTGAATAAATGGGAGTAAATGGGAGTGACTCTTAACATTTTCTTGGACTGGGGGAGCACTAATACTGTATGGGAGCCTATTGGATAATCTTAGAATACTTGGAAAATATAGACTCTGATCCTGGTTTGTCCTAACCAAGGTCATTTAGTGGTGGATTGCTCATCGATGATGCAGGATCTGGACTAGGTGACCCCAAGTCCCTCTCTGCCTTTCTCTGTTTTAAGGAATGTAACACATAAGCTAATATCTTTTTGTAATAGTGCTACTTGAGGCTCCAGGATGTGAGGAGGTGATTGTTAACTGATTTACCATTATTTGTCTCTGCCTGAAGCACCTTTAGAGAAGTGAGTGTTTCATTTTACTTTCTTTTCTAATTCTCCAGGAAACATGGGCCACTTCAAAGTCTTATGCTTCTTTACTGGAAAACATTGACTGTTTTATTGAAGTATATGACCTCGATACAAAAATTTTAAGAGAGGTGTGTGTGTGTGTATGTGTGTGTGTGTGTGTGTGTGTGTTGTTGTTGTTGTTCAGTTGCTAAGTCATGTCTGACTCTTTGGGACCCCATGGACTGCAGCACGCCAGACTTCCCTGTCCTTTACTATCTCCCAGAGTTTGCTTAAATTCATGTCCATTGAGTTGGTGATGCCCTCAAACCATCTCATCCTCTGTCATCCCGTTCTCCCCTCGCCTTCAATCTTTCCTAGCATCAGGGTCTTTCCCAGTGAGTTGGCTTTTCGTATCAGGTGGCCAGAATATTGGAGCTTCAACTTCAGCATCAGTCCTTCCAATGAATATTCAGGGTTGATTTTCTTTAGGAGTGACTGATTTGATCTCCTTGCTGTCCAAGGGACTCGCAAAGTCTTCTCCAGCACCACAATTCAAAAAAATCAATTATTCAGCACCCCGCCTTCTTTATGGTCCAGCTCTCACATCTATACATGACTAATGGAAAAACCATAGCTTTGACTGTATGACCTTTGTCAGTAAAATGATGCTTCTGCTTTTTAATATACTGTCTAGGTTTGTTACAGCTTTTTTTCCAAGGAGCAAGCATCTTTAATGTGTGTGTGTGTGTGTGTGTGTGTGTGTAGAAACCAACATTATGTCTTGGAGTCACTCAAAGAGTTGAATTAAAGTCCTTCTATAGCCTGGCAATAAGTGTGGGATCTGTTTGGGGTAGGAAGGAATAAAGAGAGGTGCAGTTGGTGGTGCCCTTAGCAGACACAATACAACTAAGGTTGTAGTAGATGTTTATATGACACCTTCCTACCCTTCTGGAATTGTAACCAAATCTATTTGTGAATACCATACTTTATAGAGCAGTCCCTGCCACATAGGGAACTGTGGCAGTCAAGCTGTCTTGAAAGAAAACTCCAGCTTTGCTCATATTAGCTGTGTGATTTGAATAGATTGCTTCACTTTTGAGAGCTTCAGTTTCTTCATCCATAAGATGACTCTTCTTAAGGTTATTATTAAGATAAAATAGCAGTCAAGTATATGAAAATGCCTGGCTCATTGCCTAAGTGTCCAGTCAACTTAGAATTATTTCCTCCTACTGAGTCATACATAGCCCTAATACATCTTGCTCAGCTTCTCTTCTTTAGAATAAATCATCCCAGTTCCTTAAACGCTTTGACTGAGTCTTGTTTCCTAGCTTCTTATTATGTGTACAGTTTTCACAGATTTTGCCCTTGGTTCTCCTTTGTTGATGCTTGAGAAGAGCCCAGCCTTAAGGAGCTGACAGCCACAGCTACGTGCAGTTTCTTTCTTACCAATTACACTCCTTCCGCTTTCCTTCCCTCCCTCTGGGACAGAGGCTAAGCTGAGAAACTCTTAGCCACCCACCTTCCAAGTGAGGGTGATGACAGGTCTTCATAGCAGTGGCTCCTGAGACAGGCTCTTGGAAAGGCTTCAGCTGCTACTGAGTCTTGAATCCTGCCCCTGCAGTTCCCTCCTTTCTGGGGATGATGCTGTCGTTAAAAAAAAAGGGACAGTCTCTCAGTTGCAAATCCACCTATAGCATTTGTAATACAGAAATGGATAGTGACTCTGTACAAATTATTTGAGGGTCCAGAATTGACAGCACTGCCAAACAATCCTTCATTAATGCATAACTAATACCAAACGAGTGCATGGCTGGACCGCCAATCCTGGATAGTTATTTCAGCTGGAACTGAACTGAAATACCAGTTGTGCTAACTGCTGAATAATGTAAGAATCTGAGAGTTTTCCCCATTATGTAAAAGCAATCACATGTTTGTTTAATATTTTAATTAGATATTCAAGTGCCTATTGTGTGTCACTATGCTGTTGTCATTATGTCAAGATGCTATTTTTAGGGGAGTATATGTTAGGGCTTCCCAGGTGGGGCTAGTGTTAAAGAATCCACTTGCCAATGCAGGAGATGACAGAGATGCAAGTTCGATTCCTAGATCAGGAAAATCCCCTGGAGGAGGAAATGGCAACCCACTCCAGTATTCTTGCCTGGAAAATTCCATGGGCAGAAGAGCCTGGGGGCTACAGTCCATGGGGTTGCAAAGAGTTGGACACGACTATGCATGCATGTATGGAATGTATGTCATTCCATTAAATGTGAATAGTTGCGATTTGTGTTTAAATCTCTTAGAATATTGTTTACTTTTCACAAATGTCAAAACGGAGGCAACTACATTTTTGCCTTGTCTGCGGTAGAGTCAAATCCCATGAATGGAGTTTTGAGATAAGCCTTTTATTTATATGTAGCACCATAGCCTTCATGGATTCCAGGTTAGGGTAATGATCTAGTTTCCCAGTCAAAAATGTTTTAGAGTTACCACCACCATCTGAGTTTCATTAATCCTTATTCTTTCAACTTAACAATATGTTTGAGTGCTAAGAAAGTGCTTGACACCTTATTTTACTATGTTCTATGCCTTTTCAGAACGTTCATGCCATTAAAATGGTTGTGTGGTGGTCATATTGTTAAGATGAGACTCATAAATGAAACTTTCTGCAATAGATTACTGAAATTTGTCGTACAACTAGGAGAGGACCTGAAAATTTAGTTGCTTGGCATATTTCGATCTTTAAGAAAAAAGTCAAATTTTACTTGAAAACGTCAGATAAGAAAACTGAATTTGGAAGGTCCTTTTTGAGACTGTCCATTGCAAAATTTCAGTTCTCAGTTGTTATACTATTGTGTGGTTTCCTTGAGTTTACTTTGTGATTCCTAGTATAATTCAGTTGATAATTTGATTACATTTCAGGTAATGCATTCCATGAGTATTTTAACATGCATTCTAAGTGCAAGGAACTCTTAAGAAACTGAAATATTTAACTCATATAGTTTTATACTCCTGAAATTTTTTAGTCCACTTGTTTAATTTTAAATTGGCATGTCTCTACTCAAAACTATAAATCTTTTAAAAGAATTCCTGTGTTTTCGTTCCTTCCCTCTACACTGAAAGTGAAGCAGTCCAAACAAGCAAACAAAAGTTTCTAAAATATTTGTGGGACTAATGAACAGAAGAACGAGTCCTCTAAGCTCTACTCAGGCACTGTGGGGTCGACATGAGTCACAGCACCAGTTCTGGAGTTCAGTGATTCTGCTAATTTTTCCTTGAGTAAAGAGCATGTGCTTAGGGGTCCTTCCTCAGTATAGATTATGATATGACATTTCAACATGAGGACTTATTTAAAGAAGACTTCTTTACATTTGCAAAAATGTTCATGGTCTCTGAACTAATCAGGTCATCTCTGGATGGATATTTAATTCAAATATGTCCCCTTCAAATGACTAGATAGTTGGACAATATAAATGGGTTCTCCTTCCTGCTACAGATGCTAATTTGACAAGACTTTTTCTTTCTACTGTTTCCCACCCCCAGAAATAAAATGGTATGTGGCAGTAAGAAGATACTTCTGTTTCCTTGTTCCCACAGCTTCTCTGTTTAAAAACAAAAAAAGCGTGTGTCGGGGGGTGGAGTGGGGGTTGGGGGAAGATTAAGCAGGATATTAAGTAGCCCAAAGTAGAATTTAGTTTTTTACTTCTTCCCCTCTGTGTGTTGAACTAGTTAATTTTTCTTTTTCTCCCCAGAGAAGAGAAATTACCAATTTCTCTTTGCTGAAACTGCCAGGTCAATTAATTGACTGATAACCAAAATGGTTTTCTCCTGACATGTTTTGTTTTTTCTCTTCTCTCATTAACCAATCATTTCAACAAAGTATATCTCCAACTGTTAAAAAGTACAGTTCTTATCACAAACGCCACATGACTTCATACACAAAATATGAAAAACATAATCTTTGGTTTTCATATCTTGTAATTTAGCTGAATGTGGACAAATTTAAATGGCAGAGCCTGAAACTCTGAGATGGATCCATCTGTTGACTTGGCCACCAAGTGTTCGAGTATGCCAAGGGAAGGAATTTTGCAGATATATCAGAGAAACATAGATAGTCTTTTATTTATTTATATATATGCATATATAAATAACAGATATACATGTATATATTTTTTGCTTAAAAAATTGACTTGTTAATAAATGCTGGAGAGGGTGTGGAGAAAAGGGAACCCTCTTACACTGTTGGTGGGAATGCAAACTAGTACAGCCACTATGGAGAACAGTGTGGAGATTCCTTAAAAAACTGGAAATAGACCTGCCTTATGATCCAGCAATCCCACTGCTGGGCATACACACTGAGGAAACCAGAAGGAAAAGAGACACGTGTACCCCAAGGTTCATCGCAGCACTGTTTATAATAGCCAGGACATGGAAGCAACCTAGATGTCCATCAGCAGACGAATGGATAAGAAAGCTGTGGTACATATACACAATGGAGTATTACTCAGCCATTAAAAAGAATACATTTGAATCAGTTCTAATGAGGTGGATGAAACTGGAGCCTATTATACAGAGTGAAGTAAGCCAGAAAGAAAAACACCAATACAGTATACTAACGCATATATATGGAATTTAGAAAGATGATAACAATAACCCTGTGTACGAGACAGCAAAAGAGACACTGATGTATAGAACAGTCTTATGGACTCTGTGGGAGAGGGAGAGGGTGGGAAGATTTGGGAGAATGGCATTGAAACATGTAAAATATCATGTATGAAACGAGTTGCCAGTCCAGGTTCGATGCACGATACTGGATGCTTGGGGCTGGTGCACTGGGACGACCCAAAGGGATGGAATGGGGAGGGAGGAGGGAGGAGGGTTCAGGATGGGGAACACATGTATACCTGTGGCGGATTCATTTTGATATTTGGCAAAACTAATACAGTTATGTAAAGTTTAAAAAAAAAAAATTTGACTTGTGCAAATTGTTGGGACTGGCAAATTTGACATTTGTAGAGCAGACCAACAGGCTGAAAACTCAAAAGAGAGTTAATGTCATAGCTGACAGAATATCTTTTTTTATAGAAAAACTCAGTTTTGTCTTTTTCTGCCCTCCACTGATTGGGTGAACCTCACCTATGTTATTGAAGATAATCTCCTTCTACTTTAAGTTCATTAATTGTAGGTGTTAACCACATCTACAAAATATCTTCATAGCAACACCTAGATTAGTGTCTTATTAAATAACTGGGTACTATAGCCTACCTTGGTTGCTACATAAAACTAACCCTATGGCAGGTAGGGTGAAAAACGCCTTGGACTCAGATCACACTGCTTCACGCCTCTGTGCTCTTGCAGAAGCTGTAACCACCATCTGGTTGTTACAACAAGCTGTAACCAGCCCTCTTGTATTGTCTGCTTATTTTCTGAACAAGCTTCTTTGTACTTATTCAGATTTCACCCACTTAGTAAAATATGGGTCATAGAGATGGAAAGAAGCTAGAAGATTTAAGAGTTATTTAGGAGGGAGAATCAATAGGACTTTGTGACTGATAGATTTTGAAAGTGAGATAGGGAAAGAGAATGTGAGATAATAGCCAGGTGCCTGCCTTGGGCAAGGTGACTGGTGGTATTCACTGCTCCAGAAAGTAGAGGTGGACAAATAGATTTGGCTGAGAAAGGATCATTTAAGTTTGGGAACATTGACTTTGAATTGTCTGTGAGTCATGGTGAAAATGTGTAGGTGAAAGATTGTGCTTAGGTCAGAGATCTAAACACAGCATACAGATCTGGACTGTGTCTTATGTAAATGAGAGTGGAAACCATGGGAATGGAAGAGGTCACATAAGAAATTACATGGAGTGAGAAGAAGACCAAGGGGAAGAATCCTGGAAAAACATCAACATTGTGGAAACAAGTAGAGAGATGGGCCAGTGAAGGGAACTGAGAAAGAATTGTCAAAGTAGAAGGAAACCAGAGAATGTAGTAAAGGCAACCAGTCAGGGTCAGATGGAGCAAACACATCACACCAGTTGAGGTCAACATGCGTGTATTAGAGTTAACAACAAGGTCATTAGTGATCCTGCAGAGAATATTTTCAGTGAAATGGGGGTGGAGGCTAGAGAGCTGCAGGATGAAGACTAGATAGGACTTCAAGACAAGGCAGCAGCAAATGTAGACAAACCTTCCATTGACCAGACCCATCCTCTCTGTATAAATAAAGAGATTGGTTCTTGGATTCTAGCAGTCTGAATTCAACTGGGAGATTTAAGCCACACAATAATTTAAACAGGGTTCAGTTCAGTTTGGTTCAGTCGCTCAGTCGTGTCCGACTCTTTGCGGCCCCATGAATCGCAGCACGCTAGGCCTCCCTGTCTATCACCAACTCCCGGAGTTCACTCAGACTCACGTCCATCGAGTCGGTGATGCCATCCAGCCATCTCATCCTCTGTTGTCCCCTCCTCCTGCCCCCAATCCCTCCCAACATCAAGACCTTTTCCAATGAGTCAACTCTTCACATGAGGTGGCCAAAGTACTGGAGTTTCAGCCTCAGCATCAGTCCTTCCAGTGAACACCCAGGACTGATCTCCTTTAAGAATGGACTGGTTGGATCTCCTTGCAGTCCAAGGGACTCTCAAGAGTCTTCTCCAACACCACAGTTCAAAAGCATCAATTCTTCGGCACTCAGCTTTATTTACAGTCCAACTCTCACATCCATACATGACCACTGGAAAAACTATAGCCTTGACTAGACGGACCTTTGTTGGCAAAGTAATGTCTCTGCTTTTGAATATGCTATCTAGGTTGGTCATAACTTTCCTTCCAAGGAAAGCATCTTTTAATTTCATGTTTAACATAAAGAATAATTAATCTGTGATAGAGTAACTTTGTATATAAGAATACTCTTTATGGTATCCTGAGGCCAAAGGAGATGGACAAACTTGGGGAGGGGGCCCTCTCCCTGAGGCTGCAGTTCATATCTCATTGGAGAAATATGTATTTGAACCCACTGGATGGCAGGGAGGTTGGCTGATTTGCTGACCAGAACTGGTCTTCAGTCAAAGATGAGCAGTAATGGACTCTCTGGAGCACCGACAGGGCTGGCAAGCTGCAGCTGGTCACCACTGCATGTGTCTGCAGTGCAGTAGGAGTGGGATGCTGGCCTCCTGCAGCCCAGGTGGAGACCTGTTGTCCCTATGGAGGGGATGTGCAGTTGGGAGTAGCAGAGTGTCAAGAGGACTATGGGAAACACCTCTGGGGAAGTGAGTGCAAACAATCAGAGAGTCAGTGCCAACAGGAAGCCCAAAGTCTATGTGGAGAGGGCAGCACAGAGATGACCATCAGGCCACCATGGAGCTACTGTGTCCCTGAGGGACAGTGCTTCTAGGTGAATGGCTAGGGCCAAGTACCACCAGATGTCCTCAGCACACTTAATCCACCATGCCACAGTCAGAAACCACCAGAGAACACCTTCCTCCTGCAGTGCTGCTCCAGCACGCTCTAATGAGAGAGCTTAACATCATGTTCACTTGAACAGACAAATGCTTAAAGCAATTCCATCCACTGTCAGAGAGCATCTATTTTAAGGGTGAGTTGGAGCTGAGAGGCAATCAGTTTATAGGGGTACAAATTCCAGGCTCCTTCCTACTTTGTTTACTAAAGACCTTTCTTTCCATCTCCAGTAAAGATGAATGAGATTGATTAGGAAAATAGATCTATCAGAGAAAGGATCTTCCCTGGTGGTCCAGTGGTTAAGATTCTGCACTCATAATACAGGGGGCCCAGGTTTGCACAGAAGAATTGATGCTTTTGAACTGTGGTGTTGGAGAAGACTCTTGAGAGTCCCTTGGACTGCAAGGAGATCCAACCAGTCCATTCTGAAGGAGATCAGTCCTGGGTGTTCTTTGGAAGGAATGATGCTAAAGCTGAAACTCCAGTACTTTGGCCATTTCATGCAAAGAGTTGACTCATGGGAAAAGACTCTGATGCTGGGAGGGAAGTGGGCAGGAGGAGAAGGGGATGACAGAGGATGAGATGGCTGGATGGTATCACTGACTTGATGGCCGTGAGTTTGAGTGAACTCCAGGAGTTGGTGATGGACAGGGAGGCCTGGTGTGCTGCAATTCATGGGGTCACAAAGAGTTGGACACGACTAATCGACTGAACTGAACTGAACTGAACTGAAGGGAACTAGATCCCACATGCTGCAGCTAAGAGTTCGTGTGCCACAACTAAAGATCCTTCATGCTGCAATGAAAATTGAAGGTCCCTTGTCCCACAGCTGAGACCCAGAGCAGCCAAATAAACATCTTAAAAAAAAAAAAAAAAGATGAATGAGATTGAATTGAGGAAGCTGAGAGATCACAAAATTTTAACAGTTCTATACCTGTGGCGGATTCATTTTGATATTTGGCAAAACTAATACAATTATGTAAAGTTTAAAAATAAAATTAAATTAAAAAAAAATTTTAACAGTTCTACTTTGCAGAGTGATTTGTGTTTTCAGCAGTTACAAGATACTTAAAAGTATAAGATACTCCAATATAAGATAGAGAATACAGATGAAGTATTGATCTGGATTTGGGTTTTTCAGGTTGGGATAATAAGGGAGATAGTGAGCTATGTACCAGAGTCTTCAGTCAGAGAGATGAAGCCTGTGTGCATGCTAAGTCACTTCAGTTGTGTCTGACTCTACAACACTATGGCCTGTAGCCATACAGGCCATATGTCCATGGAATTTTCCCGGCAAGAATATTGGAGTAGGTTGCCATTTCATACTCCAGGGGAGGAAATGGCAACCCACTCCAGTATAGTTGAGATAAAAATGAAATGACAGTGACTCACCTCAAATATCCTCACTTTGTCCCAAGTCTTTTATAAATCAGAAGTGGTCTCAGTGATGTGATGAGGGCTTGCAAGATCACAGAGAGGGTGCCATTCAGGCAGGGATTTCTCAGTGTTCAGGGGAGTGGTCAGGGTCCTGATTAAGGATCTAGGATGTTTGTGCCTTTTTTATTTAATTATTTGTTTTTACCTTAGATTTTTTTTCCATGTGAGAATAATATAACTACACTGTAGAAAAATTGGAAAGTGAGAAATAAAGGAAGAAAATAATAATTTTTTACCTATATTCCACCCTAATAAAACAATTCAAAATTTCTCCTCTTAGGGCTTTTTTTCCCATGTACATTTAAAAATATTTTTATACTGTTAATGATACACAGTTTTGTATCTTTTTACCAAACAAATCATAAGCATTCTTCATGTGATTGCATGGTCTTCACAAGTATAATTTTAAAGGTTTGCATCATAGCTCATTTGTTAGATGCATTCTCAATTTATTTCTCTGTTGTTGGGCTGATTTTTTTAGACTTGTTAACAAGTTGCTCAATGATCTATGATTTGTGACCGTGACTGCATATGACTGCTCATTCATTTTTGTGCCAGAGTCAGAACTTCTTAAATTCTGGTTTCAAATATCATAGCTATTCATTAAGTTTCCTAGGCTACATTTTGAATTCAATATATCTTTGATGACATCATGGTGGAATGTCTTTTGTTCAAGAGGGAGGTACATAATTCTATCTGATGTTTCTTTGACTCAGCATCAAAGGCTTTTGTGCATTTTTGGTCTTTTATAAATCAGAAGTGAAAGAAGATAAAGGAACTCAATGTCTTTAGAAACAACACATTTCTATAGAGGCTATAGATCTGGAAGCTTATTCATTATGAGCATTTCTCACAGTACCCCCATGCCCGCTGTCCCCAGTTCAACTGCAACTGCCTCTCTCAGTGATTCAGTTCTCATCTGCATAACTGGATAAAATATTAGACTAAAATATTAGGCTAAGTGTGTTTTGGGATGGATTTTAGTTACCAGCAAGCCAGTCGTTGAGGTGCCTGGCTATTCTTACAGTAGAACAAAAGAGGAAGGCCAGGAACAAGGGTTCAAGGAAACCTGAAGAAATCTGTGCTCAGTCAGTGAACCCTAAAGTGTTTGCTCCCTGGGTCTAGGGACAGGATTAATCTCAGAATCTGGAATGGTGTCATGCTCTAAGATTGGGGTTAAGTGGTCTTACCTGTAAAGGTTAGAGAAATGCAGGGAAATAGAACCAAGTAGCTGCCCTTCCATTATCACTATAAAACCAGAGCTTGGTTGGGGGTGTGCTGGAGCCGACTGCTACGAGTTCCCAAGAGCTGATTGTTCAATTTTTAGGAATTTTGCAGCTGGTTGACTTATGTTGGTAGTTTGAAATCAGTTGTCATAGAAGTATTTACACCATAAAAATGACCATCTCAGAATTAAACCGCAGAAGTGCTGTAAATCAGACTCCAGAGATCTGGTGTTAAACAAACATCAGCATGTCTCCGATGCTACCTCCATCTTTATCAATAGGCAGCTTCACATCTTTTCTTCTTGTTGAAGAATCAATCTTTGTGAGCCTCAGTGTTTTCATCTACAAAATGTGAAACCCTGAATTTATATCTGACAGATTTTAGAAATTATTTAGTCCAACCTTTTTATTTCACTAATGGTATTAACTCTGACTAGAAAGTGGTAAATTTTTTTCCTCACAGACAGAAGCCATGGATCCTGATAGGATAATAAGCATGACCCACTCAGTCTGAAGCAGGATTCTTGGCAGTCAAAGCCTGAAGTGTTGCAGAGCTTGTCATGGTGATGGGATAAGCAGCACTCAGAGCCTAAGTGGGCCAGTGGGATCAGAGGAGAGTCAGTCGGTCATTCTCGGAAGAAGCAGGTGAGTTCTTGTGGTTTGATGGATTAGGATGATGGACTGAGGTGGGGAAAGAAAAGGTCCAAACCCAGGCTAAGATCAGGGTTTCATTTAAACAGGTGAGACAATCACCTGACAAAGTCCAGGTGGTAGGATAATAGATACCAGAAAAAAAAAAAAAAAAACAAACCTATTTTTCAGAAGTTGATGCTTTGGTTCGGGGTGGGGGAAAATCTAATCATTGATAGCACTGGAGAATCCAGGCTCTTCTTCAAATTGCCTAGCACACACACTACACACACAATATCAAAGTGTGGCATTTGCCAATATAATCTTCTAGAATGGAAAGTCCACAGTAGACTTTGCCTTGATGAGATAGAACCTTCATAAATGGTCTTGGTTCCTTGTCCAAAAAGACCCTTGAAAGACATGATAGGAAAAAAGTGGGGAGACCTCATTTTCCCCTTAGGTTCTTCTCTTCTTTTTATGATGTTAACCTCTCCTTCCACATTTTCTTTATTCCAATAGCTATTGCGGTTAATTTGATTTCAGAAACTCATCTCAGAATTGGCTTGCTGCCTGAAGACCAGACTGTGTAACTGAGTTCACTAGCCTTTCTTTACATGTGAGCTATCAAAATAGCAATTAAATCATGTTTAGACTGAGCAATTAAAAACAATAAATCTTTTGTCATTTAAGTAGAGTTTTCAGGTGAAGGAATAGAATAGCATAATCAGATAAGGACCAGCAACAAGCTAGAAATCTGGTCTCTGAGGAACAGGTACTGATGGGGAGACAGTTCATAAGAACTTGATTAGGAGTTAGAGCCACTTAGGGGTCAGCATGAGAGCCCATTAGTGGGAACTGGAGTTTTTATTTCAGAGCAAGATTCTCCAATCACCTTAGTGAGAAGCAGCATTACTCCAAGAACATAGGATGAAAATGATTCATCATATAGTGTGGATTTGGGGGAACACCATGAACTGTGTTATTGTAGAGGAATTGGTTTAGAATAGTCTCATTTTTCTGGGTGGTGCTAGTGGTAAAGAAGCCGCCTGTCAATGCAGGAGACATAAGAGATGTGGGGTCCCTGGATCAGGAAGATCCCCTGGAGAAGGGCATGGCAACCCACTCCAGTATTCTTGCCTGGAGAATCCCATGGACAGAGGAGCCTCGGGGGCTACAGTCCATAGGGTCACAGAGTCGGACACGATTGAGGTAGATTAGCACACATGCATAGTCTCATTTTTTAGTAACTTAGTAGTGGAAGGAAGGTGTCATGTTTACAGATATCATTAATAATAGCCAATGAATACTATCCTTCCATGAAACAGGAATCATTTGCCATAGTTTTGTCTTTGAAAGTTCTCTAGTACCGGTGTCAGAATTCTCCATCTTACAATTTTGACACAAGGAAGCACCCATAAGTTTCTTTGACATAAAGCTTGTATGTGATTTCTCCAGTGTTGGAAGGTTTCATCATCTCAGTTGTTTCCCGATGTATCTTAATTTATCCTAATTTTTGCCAGTGTCACTTTTATTTTCTGTTGCCAAATTTATAGATCATACATTTATTTGACACTCCATTAATTTCTGTTTAATAGGGTTAAATTATCTACATCATGCCAAGTTAAGCAATATTTGCTAAGATTTATACCTAATATATATATTTTTTAGTTTTAGCTTGTATTAGAGGAAATTTGACTTGCTGAATTTAAATGGTATTTGATGAAAATTTATTAGACATTTTATAAGCTAAACCATACATCAAGTGCAATTTTTTTTTTTTTTTTTAGAAAACCAATGACTTTTTCACAATATTTAACCTTTCTGCATTAGGAGGTACAGGATGCGTTATGAGACTACTGATGTCGTGGATTTACATCATCAGCTTTTCCCTGCAGTGTTATCTACTCACATATATGCATGGCAGAACATGTTTTTCAGCCTATTCAACAACAGAAACATAAAATTTTGATTAGTGAGAGTCCCAGAGTGGATGGTGGAGAAGGGGGTGGACTGGGGCCACAAGTTCTATCTTAGCACCCACAAAACAATTCTAAATCTGTATGACCAACGTGCTAATTATAAAAGATGCCATCTGTGATGTTCACTCAAGGAAATAGGATTTGGGTGAACTAATAAAGTTGAGATGAGGACAGCACACAGCCTGAAATTAGGCATGGGGTATTATTAGTCATGGGTGCTAAAGGCAACCAGAAAAAAAAATATATTAGTGGGGAAGAGGAAGGTACATGGCTAATGTGAAATACTGCTGGCTACAGAGTGAAAACCATTTGGTCTTAAGAAAGCATATCTTATCAGGCCCTGTGGTTGTTGAGAAATTGGAGAATTGATTGATTACCCTTCATGACCGATGGACTGTGTGGAATGTACCAGATGAGCATTGATGTAAAACAGCTGTTTGTGTATTCCAACGCCAGCATCTAGGAGGCCAAATACAATTAAGATGCTCTGCCATAAAACAGAGACATCATTGTAATCATCAGGATGCTTTTTACACATTGTCCAAAGATCATTGTGTAATTGTCTGACCCTCCTGATAAATTCTTTTCTGCCACTGAGCCAGTTCTTCTGAGAAATTAAACATGATTTAATCTTGAGAGACTGAATGACTTACACATTAGTAGCCATGCAAAGCAGGCCTCAGTGGTGGAAGAAGGCGTACCGCTCCAGCACTCCAGCTCAGTAGCCTCTCCGTGCCTTCTTCTCTTGTTCGGTGGTATCACAACACCCTCACCACTGTCCCCCAATACCACGCTTTAATCCCTGAGGATGTTAGAGAAATTCTAAACTGTCATGACAATAAATTGTCATTATTTGTGTTTCATAAATATTTCTAAGATGTTTCTACAACATCTACACAGTAAATCAGCTAGCTTATAGTCAGCCTCGTTAATTATAGTCCACAGACAATTGAACAGAAACCCTTTTCAGGAAGAAAGATTCTGCAATAAATTAGGAATAACTGGGTGTATTAAAAAAAAGTCTTGATCAGACTAATCTTGGTTAAACCAACCTAGTCAAATTTTCCTTGCCTTTTGAAGTTTGAATTTTTCATTAATTAGAGTTAGAGTGGAAATTTAAACTCCAGACCAGATGAACGTGTAAGTTCCACATTCTTTAGCAGGCAAAGCACATTTGAACCTTTTATCTTTAATTCAGCTCTCCAACACCTTTTACAGGTTCTGTTGTTTATTTGAAGGTAATAGGAAACTTTCAAAGATATTACCTGTAAAACCATTTGTAAAAATCTGCTATAAATTTAGTATTTAATTCAAAGTATTTCTGTCCTCAGATTGTAAAACTTCTTGTTTAGGAGAAAAATGGGTTACTTTACATTTAAATCATTTTAATTTATTTTTTTTTAAATCACCGTGTGTCTACGAAGTTTCAGCAAGTGCTAGTGAGGTGTTACTGAAACCAGATTGTCATGTAAAAAACTGACACATCTTTGTACGAGTTTAAGACTTTTTGCAGATCACCTCTCAACCATCTACCAAGATAAATAGGAACACCAAAACTCATGGTAATTTCTGCCACTCTCTAGCTGTGTCAGGGAAAGGGTTGCAGAGTTTGAGATGGACAGATGAAGCCCTTTTCTGTAATCAGGAACCAAGAAATAAAAGGTCACTGTTTGGGGAATGGAAAAAAAGTTGTATCTGGTTGAGAGCAGAGAAGTAAAGGGGAATGAAGGTTGAGCTGTAGAGCTTTATTTATCTTTAAAGCTAAAGGTTCAGAGTTTGGTTTTCACTCGATAGAAAGGTGCAGATTATGGTTTTCTTCTGCAGCTTCAGATCCACTATAACAGTGGACAGGCCTATGGAGATTTCACCAGCAATTCCTAGGCTGTCATCATGAAACGCAGAATTGGGGTAATATCAGTAAGACAGTTTGACTTAAAGTGGAGTACTGTACAGATGAAGGAATAAGCTCTCCACCCACCCATGTCTTTTAACCTAAGTAAATTCTTTAATACTATATGTTACATTCTTTTATCTATGTAATACCATGGTTAGAGGGAATTTTTTTTAATCTTGTATGAACACTTACTAATTTAGCAGTTCAGTTTCTTAAAATATATGTGTTTTCACCTTATATGCACCTTTAATTGCCTCAGAGCATTTTCATTGCTTTCAACCCTATCTGTTTCAACTTGTACTTAGCTGCTATTTTTAACCCAAGTGTTAATTGCCTAATTAACACCAGAGGGTTTCTCCAATAGCAATTCATGGCTCCCATGCAGCAGTTAATTTATCCTGGCCTAATAGTTTCCTCTGGTCCTCTTGCACTCTCCAGCTCTCCCTAAAGGAATGACCATGCCTAGCCCCATCTGCTTTTAATTCTTTCACTTACAGCTGTTCCGCTTGAGTGAGGGTTACACTCACACTTAAAGGACACAGATTCTTATTATTTAGGAAACAATTTTTAAAGGACTATGACACAATACAAAATCTCATTACATAGTTCAAAAGATGGTGAGTGTGGTGAGGGTGGAAGATAAAGCTGTAACATTTGTGGAGCCCTTACATGCATCAGAAATTCTGCAGAGCACTTGTCATGTGCTCTCATATTTAATGTTTACAATACTTACATTATCCCATTTTAGAAAAGAGAAAATAGAGGCACAGGCTCACAACTTATAAGGGGAAAAACTAGGAACCGAGTGGAGATTGTTCAACACTAAGACTTGTGCTGTTAGGAGGTAAAAGAAAGAGGGGATTAACACTGAGTGAGAGCAAGATGACATCTGGACAAAATAGGAAAGAGAGTGGAGCTGATGCTGTGTTCATATCACGGAGAGAGCCTCTGTATTTCATCATTTGTGTGTTTGGTACTGCAGGCTCAAATATTATTGGAAGGCAAAGGTCTATAAGCAAAGCAGCGCTATGAAATAACCCAAAAAGAACTTCCCAAGGCTTTTCTGGAGAACCTCACATTCAGAACAATTGAGGACAGAAATTTAGGCTTGACTGCAGGGATTCCTTAGAATGATATGCTGGATTTTTTTTGTTTAAAGGACCTTTGATCTCCTTCCCACTTCAGAAAAGCTTTTAAGGCTCCAAAAAGGATTGCTGAAAAAGCAAAGATTTGGGTAAGGTCCGTCCTACTTATTTTTTCATTAATTCTAATGAATCACCCCCATAAAAAACGCAATTCCGTCTCTGCTTTTTATAATTATTTGAGATAAGATTTGTGATCAAATATTCTAAACTAAAGTAAGTGGCTGCATTGCTCTTATAAACACACAGTGGATACACTTAATGATCTCTTAAAAAGCTTGAAAAACCTGGACAGGAAAATATGGTTCAACAGAACACTCTGAAAGGTTATTTTAATAATAATAATAATGATAATGGCAGCTAACACTTATCAAGGGCTTTCTACATACCAGGGGCTTTTTTAACTGTTTCAAGTGTATAATTCTCTTTAATCCTTATAATGTCATACATGTTATACATGGTAAGTACTAGTATCCCCACTTAACATATAATAAGTGAAATAAATTCTCCAAAACAAAACTGGGTTCAGATCCAAGAGCTTCTTAACAACTATGCTATGCAAGAGCCCCATTTATTTTTGTGGGTTCAGTTGATTAAGTCTTCAGGTTTATAAAGGTCATGGTTTCTGTAATATGGAAAGATATCTAAGCATTCTAACAGAAAAGAAATTTTAAACAAATTGTCAGAGTCCAAAAACTCCTTGGAAAGAATACAACATGATAGTCTGGAATGGTCTGCCAATTCTTCTGTAAAGCAAATATTTTAGGTTTTGTGGGTTACACAGTCTCTATTGCAACCATTTGGTCATTGTAGCACAAAAGCAGCTATAGACAATATGTAAACCAATGACCATGTGTATTCCAATAAAACTTTATTTACAAAGTCAAGCAGTGGGCCATAGGGAACCCAAGTGCCATAGTTAGCCAACTCCTGATCCAGAGGATTGGTTTTCATGGCATGATCAGGAGCATCACAGGGCATGTGTTAGAAATTTGGGACCTTTACTCTAGACCTACTGAATCAGTTACTATGGGGACACAACTTCTGTATTTTAGCAAGCCCTCCAGGTGATTCTGATTCATGCTACAGTTTGAGCACCACTATTCTAGTGAAAGGGAACTAATGTTTGTTGAGTGCATGCTTTGTGCCAGTTGCTTCCAGTATTTTATTCTCATTGAGTCCTTATAACGATCCTTTCAATTAGGTATTACTCCTTATTTTACAGTTGGTGCCACTAGGGCTCCAGGAGGTTAAATGACTTGGCAAAGATTGAAAAGAAATTAAATAGTAGAGCTGAGATTCAAACCAATGGCTGCCCAACTCCAAAACATACCATTGCTAACATAGCTCCAAAATAATTCTGAAGATCAATCCATTCCCACCTGCTGAATTTACAGTTGAAGAAATTATGAAGCAAATGGATTAGAAAGATTTATCCTAGCCTATTACTCATTGTCCCCAGTTCATTATTTTTTCTTTGAACCATGCTGAAACTTAAAGCAAGCAGAAATCTCCTTTAAATACTAGGCCAAATGTGATTACTCTTGAACAGGCAATTCCAGGCTCTGCCTGGAATGATAGCCTCTGCTTCTTCCAAGGAAAATCTAACAAGTTCTGTGCTGCTAAGGCAGATCCTAGAATTTCCTAGCCATTGCACCATAACTTGGATCTATGAGCATAGTTATAGAGTTTTATCTAGCCTCTCCTCAGTTCCCGCGTGTAGAGACAGAGAAGTGATATCAAATGTGTGTTTAAGATACAATGGAGAAGGAGGAAAGGTATTTATTGAACTTCTATGAATGCTAGAATTATTCTATCCACTGTGTATATTTTAGCTCAAATAAATAAATTCTTATTTATTTGAATTATCCTATTATAGAGGTAAATAAACTAAAAGGTAAAATAAATGTAACTGAATTGGCTAATGTCCCTTAACTATCTGCACTTTATGTAACGTCAGAGCTCTTTCTTCTTTCTCATGTTGTCTGCTGCCCATATTTTGGATACTCCTTAGGGCTTCCCTTGTGCTCAGACAGTAAAGAATCAGCCTGCAATGCAGAAGACTTGGGTTCAATCATTGTGTCAGGAAGATCCCCTGGGGAAGGGAATGGCAACCCACTCCAGTAGTCTCGCCTAGGAAATCCAATGGACAGAGGAATCTGGCAGACTACAGTCCATGGGGTCATAAAGCAAGTCATGACTGAGCAACTTTCATTCACTCTACTAAATGACCTCAGTTGTGTGTTCATAATGTAGGGAGGTGGTCATGTGTCATCTATCCTAACTAGTACTGTGATATCTTAGAAAGTATTGTGAGTTTTTGAAAGGCTTTGTGTTGAAATTTTGATTTTTATTTTCAAAGGAGATTTAAAAAAAAATATTTATGCAAGTAAAACCAACTCTGAAAATGCGAACAAAAGCAATTGAATAGGAATGAATTTGAAGGATGCTTATTAACACTCCTCAGAATTTGGCATTTTGTACCTTAATTCAAATCACTTTGTTATGACATATTTCCCTTCTCCCAGTTTTAGTGTTTTTTCATACATAACACTTAAAAGTCCAAGCCAGAGACCCATAAAGCAATATTTTCCCCTATGTAATGGTTTCCTGCACATGGAGTTCAAAAACCTTGTCTCCTGGAAAAACATTATAAAGAACTTCCACCATATTAGAATGTAACTTACACTCCTTAAAGATCAGTAATGTTACTTGAACATATCCCCATGTTTAAAACACCTCTTCCCGTAGTTGTCTTTCCATAGGTTATAATATCATTCCCCTCCAAATATTTTAAAAGGAAAATGAAGTGTGAAGTTTCTGCCTACAAACCATATATTTTGAACAAAATCCAACTAAGGGTATTTTTAAAACTTTGTTTCACAATGAAACAATGTTTCACATTGAAAAATGAAGAAAATGCCCTCCTCTCTTTCTGTAAGTTAATGTGTTAGTTTCCCAAGGTGGCCATAATAAAGTATGGGAAATTCTGTAGCTTAAAATGACAGAAATGTCATAAACAAAATGAAAAGACTACCCACAGTCTGGGAGAATATATTTGCAAGTGATGCTACCAACAAGGGATTAATTTCCAAAATACACAAATAGCTCAGAAAGCTTAATATCTAAAAAACAAACAACCCAATCAAAAAATGGGCAGAAGACATAAATAGACATTTCTTCAAAGGGAACATGCAGATGGCCAACAGGCACATGAAATGATCATCAACATCGCTAATTATTAGAGAATGCAAATTAAAGTTGCAATGAGGTTATCATCTCACACCAGTCAGAATGGCCATTGACAAAAAGTCTACAAACAATAAATGCTGGAGAGGATGTGGAGAAGGGGAAGCCTCCTACATTGTTGGTGGGAATGTAAATTGGTACAGCCATTATGAAAAAAATATGGAGGTTCCTCAAAAAAATAAAAATAGAATTACCATATGATCCAGCAATCCCACCCCTGGGCATGTATCCAGAGAAAATTCTAATTCAAAAAGGTACATGCAGTCCAATGTTCTTAGAAGCACTATTTACAACAGCCAAGACATGGAAGCAACCTAAACATCCATTGACAGGTGGATGGATAAAGAAGATGTGGTACCTGCATGCAATAGAATATTATTCAGCCATAAAAAAGAATGAAATAGTACCATTTGGAGCAACGTGGATGGACCTATAGGTTATCCTACTAAGTGAAGTCAGACAGAGAAAGACAAACTTTGTATGATATCACTTTTATGTGAAATCTAAAAAAAATTATTCAAAATGAACAAAAGAGAAATAGACTCACAAACTTAGAAAACAAACTTATGGTTACCAAAGGGGATAGCAGGGAGGAGGGGCGAGATAAATTAGGAGTTTGGGATTAACATATATACACTGCTGCTGCTATATAAAATAGGTAAATAGCAAGGATCTACTAGATAGCAGGGCTTCCCTGGTGGCTTAGAGGGTAAAGCGTCTGCCTGCAATGCGGGAGACCTGGGTTGGATCCCTGGGTCAGGAAGATCCCCTGGAGAAGGAAATGGCACCCCACTCCAGTACTCTTGCCTGGAAAATCCCATGGATGGAGGTGCCTGGTCGGCTACAGTCCATGGGGTCACAAAGAGTCGGACATGACTGAGCGACGACACGTTTGACTGGATAGCATGGACTTCCCTGGTGGCTCAGAAGGTAAAGCATCTGCCTACAATGCGGGAGATCTGGGTTCAATCCCTGGGTCAGGAAGATCTCCTGGTGAAGGAAATGCCAACCCACTCCAGTATTCTTGCCTGGAAAATCCCATGGACGCAGGAATCTGGTAAGCTACAATCCACGGGATTGCAAAGAATCGGACAGGACTGAGTGACTGCACTTTCTTTCTTTCACTGTATAGCATAGGGAACTGTACTCAATATCCTGTAATGACATAATGGGAAAGAATCTTAAAAAGAATTTTATAACTGAATCACTTTGCTGTATACTTGAAACTAACACAAAATTATAAATTAACTATAATTTAAAAATGACTTCACCAGAAAATTACTAGAGCTAAACAATGAACATAGTAAAGTTGCAGGATATAAAATCAACACACAGAAATCCCTTGCATTCCTATACACTAATAATGAGAAAATAGAGAAATTAAGGAAACAATTCCATTTACCATTGCAACGAAAAGAATAAAATACTTAGGAATGAGTTCAGTTGCTCAGTCGTGTCCGACTCTTTGTGACTCCATGAATCGCAGCACGCCAGGCCTCCCTGTCCATCACCAACTCCCGGAGTTCACCCAGACTCATGTCCATCGAGTCAGTGATGCCATCCAGCCATCTCATCCTCTGTCGTCCCCTTCCCCTCCTGCCCCCAATCCCTCCCAGCATCAGAGTCTTTTCCAATGAGTCAACTCTTCGTATGAGGTGGCCAAAGTACTGGAGTTTCAGCTTCAGCATCATTCCCTCCAAAGAAATCCCAGGGCTGATCTCCTTTAGAAGGGACTGGTTGGATCTCCTTGCAGTCCAAGGGACTCTCAAGAGTCTTCTCCAACACCACAGTTCAAAAGCATCAATTCTTCGGCGCTCAGCCTTCAAAACCACTAGACCATTCAGGTATGATCTAAATCAAATCCCTTATGATTATACAGTGGAAGTGAGAAATAGATTTAAGGGCCTAGATCTGATAGACAGAGTGCCTGATGAACTATGGAATGAGGTTCATGACACTGTACAGGAGACAGGGATCAAGATCATCCCCATGGAAAAGAAATGCAAAAAAGCAAAATGGCTGTCTGGGGAGGCCTTATAAATAGCTGTGAAAAGAAGAGAAGTGAAAAGGAAAGATATAAGCATCTGAATTCAGAGTTCCAAAGAATAGCAAGGAGAGATAAGAAAGCCTTCCTCAGTGATCAATGCACAGAAATAGAGGAAAACAACAGAATGGGAAAGACTAGAGATCTCTTCAAGAAAATTAGAGTTACCAAGGGAACATTTCATGCAAAGATGGGCTTGATAAAGGACAGAAATGGTAGGGACCTAACAGAAGCAGAAGATATTAAGAAGAGATGGCAAGAATACACAGAAGAACTGTACAAAAAAGATCTTCACGACCCAGATAATCACGATGTTGTGATCACTGACCTAGAGCCAGACATCCTAGAATGTGAAGTGAAGTGGGCCTTAGAAAGCATCACTACGAACAAAGCTAGTGGAGGTGATGGAATTCCAGTTGAGCTATTTCAAATCCTGAAAGATGATGCTGTGAAAGTGCTGCACTCAATATGCCAGCAAATGTGGAAAACTCAGCAGTGGCCACAGGACTGGAAAAGGTCAGTTTTCATTCCAATCCTAAAGAAAGGCATTGCCAAAGAATGCTCAAACTACTGCACAATTTTCATTCCCAAATACTTAAGAATATACAATCCCAAAATATTTAGGAACATATCTACCTAAAGAAACTAAAGACCCATATATAGAAAACTATAAAACACTGGTGAAAGAAATCAAAGAGGACACTAATAGATGGAGAAATATTCCATGTTCATGGATTGGAAGAATCAATATAGTGAAAATGAGTATACTACCCAAAGCAATCTGTAGATTCAATGCAATCCCTATCAAACTACCAATGGTATTCTTCACAGAGCTAGAACAAATAATTTCACAATTTGTATGGAAATACAAAAAACCTCGAACAGCCAAAGCAATCTTGAGAAAGAAGGATGGAACTGGAGGAATCAACCTGCCTGACTTCAGGCTCTACTACAAAGCCACAGTCATCAAGACAGTATGGTACTGGCACAAAGACAGAAATATAGATCAAAGGAACAAAATAGAAAGCCCAGAGATAAATCCACACACCTATGCACACCTTATCTTTGACAAACGAGGCAAGAATATACAATGGAGAAAAGACAATCTCTTTAACAAGTGGTGCTGGGAAAACTGGTCAACCACTTGTAAAAGAATGAAACTAGAACACTTTCTAACACCATACACAAAAATAAACTCAAGATGAATTAAAGATATAAACGTAAGACCAGAAACTATACAACTCCTAGAGGAGAACATAGGCAAAACCCTCTCCAACATAAATCACAGCAGGATCCTCTATGACCCACCTCCCAGAATACTGGAAATAAAAGCAAAAATAAACAAATGGGACCTAATTAAACATAAAAGCTTCTGCACAACAAAGGAAACTATAAGCAAGGTGAAAAGACAGCCTTCACATGCATGCCTGTGGCGGATTCATTTTGATGTTTGGCAAAGCTAATACAGTTATGTAAAGTTTAAAAATGGGATAAAATTAAAAAAAAAACAGAGAAAAAAACAAACAAACAAACAACAAAAACAATATAATAAAAATATCTATTCAGGTCCTCAAAAAAAAAAAAAAAAAAAAGAAAGAAAAGACAGCCTTCAGAATGGGAGAAAATAATAGCAAATGAAGCAACTAACAACTAATCTCAGAAATATACAAGCAACTCCTGCAGCTCAATTCCAGAAAAATAAATGACCCAATCTAAAAATGGACCAAAGAACTAAACAGACATTTCTTCAAGGAAGACATACAGATGGCTAACAAACACGTGAAAAGATGCTCAACATCACTCTTTATCAGAGAAATGCAAATCAAAACCACAATGAGGTGCCATCTCATGCCAGTCAGAATGGCTGCAATCTAAAAGTCTACAAACAATAAATGCTGGAGAGGGTGCAGAGGAAAAGGAACTGTCTTACACTGTTGGTGGGAATGCAAACTAGTACAGCCACTATGGAGAACAGTGTGCAGATTCCTTAAAAAACTGGAAATAGAACTGCCATATGACCCAGCAATCCCACTGCTGGGCATACACACCAAGGAAACCAGAATTGAAAGAGACACATGTACCCCAATGTTCATCACAGCACTGTTTATAATAGCCAGGACATGGAAGCAACCTAGATGTCCATCAGCAGATGAATGGATAAGAAAGCTGTGGTACATATACACAATGGAGTATTACTCAGCCATTAAAAAGAATACATTTGAATCAGTTCTAATGAGGTGGATGAAACTGGAGCCTATTATACAGAGTGAAGTAAGCCAGAAAGAAAAACACCAATACAGTAGTGAGCAGTAGTGAAGTCGCTTAGTCGTGTCTGACTCTTTGCGACCCCATGGACTGTAGCCTACCAGGCCCTTCCATTCATGGGATTTTCCAGGCAAGAATACTGGAGAGGGTTGCCATTTCCTTCTCCAGGAGATCTTCTCGACCCAGGGATTGAACCCGGGTCTCCCGCATTGTAGACAGACGCTTTACCATCTGAGCCACTAATACAGTATACTAACCCATATATATAGAATTTAGAAAGATGGTAACGATAACCCTGTAAGCGAGACAGCAAAAGAGACACAGATGTATAGAACAGTCTTTTGGACTCTGTGGGAGAGGGAGAGGGTGGGATGATTTGGGAGAATGGCATTGAAACATGTATAATATTATATATGAAACGAATTGCCATTCCAGGTTCGATGCATGATACTGGATGCTTGGGGGTGGTGCACTGGGACGACCCAGAGAGATGGTACGGGGAGGGAGGTGGGAGGGGGCTTCAGGATGGGAACACGTGTATACCCATGGCAGATTCATGTTGATGTATGGCAAAACCAATACAATATTGTAAAGCAATTAACCTCCAATTAAAGTAAATAAATTTATATTAAAAAATAAAAATGACAGAAATGTATTCTCTTACAGTTCTGAAGTCTTCAAGTCCAAAATCAAGATGTAGGCAGGCCCATACTCTCCATGTGAAATACTAGGGAAGAATCTTTGCCTCTTCCTAGCTTCTAGGGATTTTGCTGTTCCTTGCTTTCAGCTGCAGCACTCTAGTCTCTGCCTCCACTATCACATGCCCTGCTTTGCTGTGTATCTGTGTCTCTGTATCTGACTATCCCTCTCCTTTTTCATGTACAGACACCAGCCATTCTATTTAGGGCTCACCCTAATATGCTTCATTGTAACTTGATTATATTTGCAAAGAGCCCATTTCCAAACAAGGTCACATTCACAGGTACTGGGATCTAGGAATTCACCTAGCCTCTTGGGGAGACACAATTCAGACAACCACAGTTATCAAGTAAATAAATATACATTGCTTCAATCATGAGAATACCTCCAAGTCTTCAAAGTCATTGCTTATACAGGAACTAATTTTTATTTTCTAAAAGAAAAACTTGGTCAGTAGTCAGATTTTCAGTTAATAACTGACTTAGGTGTACTTACTGCATCTGCTTGGCATGTATGAAGCTACTGTTTGACATTTTAAAACATCATCATTCTTATTAATTTGTCTTCTTAAAATTGTTCAATAACAATAATAATAGTTTAATATCAATAGATTAAAATCTTATGTGCCCAGCACATATGTAATGCTATTATTATTTTAATTCTTGTGATAATCCTATGAAGTCAGTACAGTTATGACTCATACTTTACAAATGAGAAAACTGAGGCCCAGTGACATTGAGTAGTTTGTCCGTAGTCACACAGTAAGTGGTAACTGATGAGGCCAGGATTCAAGTTTCAACGTTGGCTGACATCTGTTTCTTTGGTGAAGAGTACCTGTTTCCTTCCACTGAGGCAGGTGAGCATGCAAGGGAAGCTTGGACTGAGATGATGGGGTGCCAGCAGGGTACCTTTCTGCAGAGTCTCCTGTGCCAAAGTAGCTGGAACAGATGTGTTTTCCTGGTGTTCATTCAATAGCAGAGGTATGTTGAGCACACTTTCCATGGGTTAAGTACCAGAAATTGAAGTCAGTCAATCAGTCAATATACAAACAAGTAAATAAAACACAGACTTTAAAGCAGCCTACTATCTAATGGTCACCAACCTAGCTAAAAGAATTATGAATTATTTCACCTGCTACAACCTTCAAGGCACATGATAGCACTTTTTAAAAAATATGTTCTGTAACAAAAAGAAAAACTAAAGTAGAACAATGTGAATGGATCACCAAACCAACTGAGCAGAAGACAGACAAGAGAATATATAGTATATGGTTCCATTTATATGAAGTTCTGGAAAAGGTAAAACTATAGAAATAAAATCAGTGGCTGCCTGGGGCAGGGAAGGGAAGGAAACTGACTGTGGTGGAGCAGGACAGAATTTTCTAGGGTGATAGAAACATTCCATATCTCTGGGGTAATGGTTTTACAGGAATATACATTTGTCAGAAACATCAGATGGTATGTTTAGAGTGAAACATTTAAAAAACATGTTTATGGAATCCATTCTCCTCTGCTTCAGTTCAGTTCAGTCGCTCAGTCGTGTCTGACTCTTTGCGACCCCATGAATCACAGCACTCCAGGTCTCTCTGTCCATCACCAACTCCCGGAGTTCACTCAAACTCACATCCATCGAGTCGATGATTCCATCCAGCCATCTCATCCTCTCTCGTCCCCTTTTCCTCCTGCCCCCAATCCCTCCCAGCATCAGAGTCTTTTCCAATGAGTCAACTCTTCGTATGAGGTGGCCAAAGTACTGGAGTTTCAGTTTCAGCATCATTCCTTCCAAAGAACACCCAGGGCTGATCTCCTCTAGAATGGACTGGTTGGATCTCCTTGCAGTCCAAGGGACTCTCAAGAGTCTTCTCCAACACCACAGTTCAAAAGCATCAATTCTTCGGCACTCAGCTTAGTAAGTGGCAAATCCAGGTAGCTTGATCACAGTCCAGTTTCTTTCTAGAATGTTGTACTGATGTGTGTTTTCCTGGTGTTCATTGACCACTTGCACAAGTATTTGTTTATTTAGCTCTTTAGTAGATATTGATTACTATTTGCTCATCTTTCATTAGGAAGAAAACTTCTTGGAATCACACAGAAGTGGTTAGTACCAAAGAGTTACTAAAGTTTCCCTATATTTCTGAATTTTTCCCAAGTAAATTTCCATGCACTGGAACCATTTGGCTTATTTCTTAGCAAAGGGAATACTGCAGTGGTTTTTTAAAGTGAAGTTTCCTTCCTGGGAAAGTAACTTTTTCCCTAAGTAATGTAGAGAATTGGAGAAATTTATAAATTTTTAGAAATATGATTTCAAATAGTTGTTTTGACACTTTATGTTTTATTTCAATTGCTTTGGCCATTCTTAAGCAAACATTTGAGGATTCCTGTGAAATACAACATACTGTGGCTATTTAAAAGTTGATTTTATTACATCATTCTTCTCCTAATCATATTGGGTTGATGATTTCATATTTGATTTGGAAAATATCCCAGTTTACCCATTTAGATAATAATGTCTAGGCATACTGATATTGATATTTTCTTTTTATTCACTTACTTAGTAGACTTGCATACTTATTCTAAAATTCACATACATGCATTCACATATGTATGGTTGGAAACTATTTAATCATGACATTATGACAATTCTGTTTGGAAAATGTTTTTACTTAAAAGTCACACATTGAGTTATGTTTGGAAAATGTTAAAGTTTAATATGAAAAAATACAGGTCTATTTTTAAATATTCCTTTAGAGACTGGATTAGGAAAAGGACTTGTTGAGGGACAGCTAGGGTGGATATTGAGAAAGGAATAGGTGAATAATCTTTAAAATACATTTGAATATAAAAGGAATCCTAGACAGAAGATAAGCTGGGAAGCACAGAGAAAATAAGATGTGGCAGAAGAAAGGACACTTTCAGTACATCCATTCAATACATGCTTTCAGTACATTGAAGCTCTCCCTTGTAATTTCTTAAGAAAACTGTCATGAGGACAGCTATCCCATTTGAGGAAGGAATCGAATTTGTTATAGGAAATGTTACATTTCTGCAAGCATCCATTAAATTCTGAGCACAGCATGCCCAGTTCTCGCTTTTACTTTTTTCAATGTCACATTCATCTCCCCCAGTGGTCCCATCCCTTGGTGAGCTCTGTCTTCTAAAGTCCCTTAGCCTGTGCTGTCGGCAGCACTCATGTAGCATGGAAGGTGATTCTTTGCGGTAAACTTTATGATCTTTGGAGGGCAGTGATGGTGATTTTTCAAATTTGTATCCCTGGAACCTAGGACAGTGTTGACATACAGCATGTCCTACTCAGAGATGATGAAATGTTATCAATAGACTACAACATCTACAGTGCCTCTACATCTTCCCACCCAGCATGACAGCACTTCATATTTACCACTCTTTAGGGTCGTGGTTCATTTACAGGGTGGAATTCTGCTCTAGGCTGTAAGATTCTTGAGAGTGGAGATGTTTTATTCACTTCCTTCCTCTCATTGTCTAGCACATCATAAGGATCTAAGAAATATGTATACAAATGTATGAGTGAGGGAACTGAATTAGGAGAGATGGATTTTGTTAGTCCTCTACAACTGTTTGTTCAAAAATATTGAGCAAATGACCTAACATATCTGTGTCTCAGTTTCTTTCTTTTTATATATATATATATATATATATATATATATCTCAGTTTGTTTATATATATATATATAAAATGAAGATATAGGATTTGATAAGAATTAACGACCCCTTCCAGCTCAAAAAATATATGATTTGATGATCATGGTAATAGCTTAAAATAGAAAAATGCTCTAGTTCAAATACTGTTAGTAAGCTAGATGATACCAGCTCTTAGTATTGGTTTTCTCCTGGCTGCAAACCTCTCATCACCTGGAACTCTAAGGACTCCAGACAGATGAACTTGCTGAAGATTTGTGGATGTCACTATATCATATCTGAATGGTCTAGAGGTTTTCCCTACTTTCTTTAAGTCTGAATTTGGCAATAAGGAGTTCATGATCTGAGCCACAGTCAGCTCCCGGTCTTGTTTTTGCTGACTGTATAGAGCTTTGCCATCTTTGGCTGCAAAGAATATAATCAATCTGATTTCAGTACTGACCATCTGGTGATGTCTATGTGTAGACTCTTCTCTTGTGTTTTTGGAAGAGGTTGCTTGCTATGACCAGTGCGTTCTCTTGGCAGAACTCGATTAGCCTTTGCTCTGCTTCATTCCGTACTTCAAGGCCAATTTTGCCTGTTACTCCAGGTGTTTCTTGACTTCCTACTTTTGCATTCCAGTCCCCTATAATGAAAAGGACATCTTTTTGGGTCTTAGTTCTAGAAGGTCTTGTAGGTCTTCATTGAACTGTTCAACTTCAGGTTCTTCAGCATTACTAATTGGGGCATAGACTTATCCAAGTCTATTACTGTTATATTGAAAGGGTTGCCTTCCAATTATACAGTGGAAGTGATGAAGAGATTCGAGGGATTAGATCTGATAGAGACAGTTCCTGAAGAAATATGGACAGAGATTCATGACACTGTACAGGAGGCAGTGATCAAGACCATCCCCAAGCAAAAGAAATGCAAAAAGGCAAAATGGTTGTCCGAGGAGGCTTTACAAATAGCTGTGAAAAGAAAAGATGTGAAAGGCAAAGGAGAAAAGGTAAGATATACCCATTTGAATGCAGAGTTCCAAAGAATAGCAAGGAGAAAGAAGAAAGCCTTCCTCAGTTATCAATGCAAAGAAATAGAGGGAAACAATAGAATGGCAAAGACTAGAGATCTCTTCAAGAAAATTAGAAGTACCGAGGGAACATTTCATGCAAAGATGGGCACAATAAAAGACAAAAATGGTGCAGAATTAACAGAAGCAGAAGATATAAAGAAAAGGTGGCAAGAATACACAGAATTATACAAAAAAGATCTTCATGACGCAGATAATCATGATGGTGTGATTACTTACCTAGAGCCATATATCCTAGAATGCGAAATCAAGTGGGCCTTAGGAAGCATCACTATGAACAAAGTTAGTGGTAGTGATGGAATTCCAATTGAGCTATTTCAAATCCTAAAAGATGATACTGTGAAAGTGCTGCACTCAATATGCCAGCAAATGTGGAAAACTCAGCAGCGGCCACAGGACTGGAAAAGGTCAGTTTTCATTCTAATCCCAAAGAAAGGCAATGCCAAAGAATGCTCAAACTACTGCACAATTGCACTCGTCTCATACACTAGTAAAGTAATGCTCAAAATTCTCCAAGCCAGGTTTCAACAGTACATGAACCGTGAACTTCCAGATGTTCAAGCTGGATTTAGAAAAGGCAGAGGAACCAGAGATCAAATTGCCAACATCCACTGGATCATCAAATAAGCAAGAGAGTTCCAGAAAAAAATCTACTTCTGCTTTATTGACTATGCCAAAGCCTTTGACTGTGTGGATCACAACAAACTATGAAAAATTCTGAAGGAGATGGGAATACCAGACCATCTGACCTGCCTCCTGAGAAATCTGTATGCAGGTCAGGAAGCAATAGTTAGAACTGGACATGGAACAACAGACTGGTTTCAAATCAGGAAAGGAACACATCAAGGCTGTATATTGTCACCGTGCTTATTTAACTTATATGCAGAGTACATCATGCAAAATACTGGGCTGGATGAAGCACAAACTGGAATCAAGATTTCTGGGAGAAATATCAATAACCTCAGATATGCAGATGACCCCACCCTTATGGTAAAAAGCGAAGAAGAACTAAAGAGCCTCTTGATGAAAGTGAAAGAGGAGAGTGGAAAAGTTGGCTTAAAACTCAACATTCAGAAAACTAAAATCATGGCATCTGGTCCCATTACTTCATGGCAAATAGATGGGGAAACAATGGAAATAGTGAGATACTTTATTTTCTTTGGCTCCAAAATCACTGCAGATGGTGACTGCAGCCATGAAATTAAAAGATGCTTGCTCCTTGGAAGAAAAGTTTTAACCAACCTAGACAGCATATTGAAAAGCAGAGACCTTACTTTGCCAACAAAGGTCCATCTAGTCATAGCTATGGTTCTTCCAGTTATCATGTATGGATGTGAGAGTTGGACTATAAAGAAAGCTGAGCACCAAAGAATTGATGCTTTTGAACTGTCGTATTGGAGACTCTCTACTCTTGAGAGTCCCTTGGACTGCAAGGAGATCCAACCAGTCAATCCTAAAGGAAATCAGTCCTGATCGGAAAGACTGATGCTGAAGCTGAAACTCCAATACTGTGGCCACCTGATGTGAAGAACTGACTCATTTGAAAAGACCCTGATGCTGGGAAAGATTGACGGCTGGAGGAGAAGGCGACAGCAGAGGATAAGATGGTTGGATGACATCACTGACTCGATGGACTTGAATTTGAGTAAGCTCCAGGAATTGGTGGTGGACATGGAAGCCTGGAGTGCTGCAGTCCATGGGGTTGCAAAGAGTCGGATACAACTGAACGACTGAACTGAACTGAACTATATCATAAATAGTTCATCATCAGGAAAAGACTAGAGACCCCAAACCATGGAGAACAGATGTGAGAAGGTAGTTCACTCCAATAGTTCAGCAAATGAAGCAACCTATTTAGACTTTTAACCAAAGGTTAATTTTCTAAGCACACTCGGTCATCTTTCATTGCCTGCTCAGGAAGAACATTAGTTGGTTTGAGAAATTCTTTAAACTGGTAGGTAGAGAAACCTTGCATATCCTGCATACATTTGCTAAGCGCTATGTACCTACACTGTTATAAGCTCTTTGTGTATTATAACTTATTTAATTCTTTAACAGCCTCATTTGACTGAGGCAAAGATAGCCAAGGTTACACAGCTAATAAATGAAAGAAAGTGTGAAAGTGTTGTTTGCTCAGTCATGTCCAATTCTTTGTGACCCCATGGACTGTAGCTTGGCATAGGGAATTCCATGACTCCTTTCTCCATGGAATTCTCCAGGCAGGCATACCAGAGTGGATTGCCATTCCCTGCTCCAGGGGATCTTCCCAACCTGGGGATCAAACCCGGGGCTGTGCATTGCAGGCAGATTCTTTACCATCGGAGCCACCAGGGAAGGCAGGGTTCAAATCCTCACTGACCCCAAAAGGATGTTAAAATGATGCAGTTTTTATAGAAATCTCACTTTCTTAGGCATGGGTATAGCGGTGTCAAAAATGATTAATTTACACTTTAAGACAACAAGGATTTATTACCTTCATTCCAAACAGCTCTGCCTATGAGTAGACTATAGAGATGATTTCCAGACTCTGCATTTGTTTGGAAAGCCAGTTACCATGCCTCAGAAACTGACAATGGGATTGCCTTAACGGATGATCTGAACTTTATCCAGGTATGGCGGGTCCCAGGAGCAGATCTTGTCTGACAGAATGTAGCTGTGCTGTCAGTCAGCCTGTTGAGGCAGGTGGACGCTATTATGAGTTACAGAACTGAGTAAAGGACTTACAGGAGAAGGTCACTCTTTCCTCCAGACAGAAGAGGGATTTATCAAGTGGCTCTTTGGAGAGGTTTTCCTCTATTGCTTTCATTTTCCAGAGATTCTGTAAATCTTATGATTTGGGACAAAGAACAAGAGTAATTATGGTTTATATTCTTATTCATATTTCCTTTATAATATGTTCCCATATTCACGTTTAATAACTGTAAATAAAACTATCACACACAGAGCCCCTTTCTTTGACATAAACGGAGTTCTCTTCCAAAGTGCTGGCAAGCCTTCTTACTCCTCTTACTGGAACCAAAGTGTTTTGGCCAGTATGTCTAAGTCTTTCAGCAGTATTATTTAAAAAAGAATCACATTTATTATCTTGGCTTATATTCCCAAAATATTTGCAGCAATTTCTGAGTGGGATATGCCTACCCCTTGACTTGGAAAACTAAAAAAGGCTCATGTGTCTCTCCTTAGTGAATTCAATCAGTCCTGGAGACCTCAAGTATTAAATAATACAGAGTTTTGTTAATTCACGTTGTTTTCTGATGAAACAGTTGAATTTTCTAGTCATTAAAAAGTATATGTTTGGTATGGAAACCAAATCCTCACCAGGGATTGAATCCAGCCTATGAAAGCTAAACAAGCTGTTGTCCAGCTTCTGACAACAGCCACAGGGGCTGGGAACTCATTTTCAAAAGAAGAATTTTCCCCCATTTTTCTGGACAACTCATTTTTAGAACGTTCTTAAACTGAAATTATTTCCTTAGAGATCTTACCTTCATGACAATTCTTTCTTGCTCTTTGTGGGCTCCTCTTCCTTCACCAAGCTTATAAATTTTGGTGTTTCTCAGAAATCAATATACTTTTCTTATATCACACACTGTCCTTGGACAATCTGTGGTTTCAAGGCTCACCTACATAGTGATAGGTATGTCTCAAGCCCAGCCTTTTATGCTGAGCTTCAGGTCGTATCTACCTGGCTAACTCACACTTACCTCATGTTCATTTTAACCCAAACTTGTTTTGCTCTTCCTTAGACTTTTTAATTTGGTGACTGATGCTACTACCATCTACTCAGTATTCCTGAGAAGCCAAGAAGTTGTCTTGGATTTCTCCCAGTCACAGTCCATCAATCATATAGCCCTTTTGATTTTTTCATATTAAAATCTCATGTATTTCTCTGTTTCCCCAACTCCACAATCAAAGGTCTTATTGTTTCTTGACTGATAATTATATTGTCCTTTGCTTCAGGATTCACCCCTTCAATCTTTCTCCTTAACTTCTTCATAGTGAACCACCTAAGCTTTAAATTTCTTGACAGCATCTGCTCAGAATTCCTAAATGATCTTATCTTATGAGAGGATAATCCTAAATGCATTTGATGGCATTTACAATCATATAGACATACCCATTGGGACGGCTATGTATAATATATAAAGAACTCCTACAACTCAAAAAACAACCAGTCCAATTTAAAAAAAAAAATAGGCAGACTTGAAAAAATACTTTCCAGAGAAAATATACAAAGAACAAACAAGGAAAAGATGAAGAAAATCACTAATCATTAGGGAAGTAAAATACAGATCTGATTAGTGGCAAGCCATCAATATTAAGGCTTCCCAGGTGACGGTAATGGTAAAGAACCTGCCTGCCATTGCAGGAGATATAACAGACCAGGGGTTTGTTCCCTTGGTTGGGAAGAGTCCCCTGGAGGAGGAAATGGCAACCCCTTCCAGTATTCTTGCCTGGAAAATTGCTATGGACAGAGCAGCCTGGGGTACTATAGTCCATAGGGTTGCAAAGAGTCAGACACGACTGAAGTGACTTAGCACAGCACATCAACATTAAAACAGGAATCATTACCATTTGGGGAGGTTTGATGGCAGATGCGTCTCAGTTTAAACCGATAGCTTAAGTAATTGCAGCATTTGTTTCGTTTTGTCCCCAAGAACAGGGCTTGCTAGAGAAGAGAGATTTTTCTCTCTGTGAGAGGACAGTTTATTGCCTGCCTTCAGTGTAAGCTTCATAAGGTTGTGGATAAGAAGCAAATTTCAAATGTGAGGAAGAAAAGGGGTTAATATTTAATGTATAAAATTAATTGCTGGAATTGAAATCTGTAGTCACTCAGTATGTTCAAAAAACTTCTGCCCTGTTTCCTTACTGTGGTACAATGAATGAATTCAGTTTCATAATAATGGACACCATTTGTGAAGTATGTTTAAGTCTTAGAGTAAAATATCAAACAACCAATAAGCATGAGAGTCATTATCTAATAATAATAATGTTACTACTATTATTATTATTATCATCATCAGAAAGACCTGCAGTCCTAATGTGACTCTGCCAGTCATTGGCTCTGTAACTATAGCTTTATCTTCAAGTTTGTTTCATAATGTATTAGATTGGAATAAACAGTACCTGGACTGCAGACCTCACAGGATGGATGGGAGGCAGTAACATTTGTTGAGCACATGATATGTGCCAAAGACTATTTGGTACCTTTCATAGATTATTTCATTTAATCTTCATAGTGCCCACATGAACATGAATAGTAATATTACCCTTATTTTGTAAATAGGAAACTGAAGCTGAGAGAGATTAAATAATGTATCTGAGATCCCATGGCTTCTAAGTGGCAAAGCTAGGATTTGATTCCATACTGGGCTAAGTCACTCTACCTGTGGCAAGCACATGTACCTTTTCAGCTATAAGCTGTAGACCTACCTATACAAATATATGTAAGTGAAAAGAGCATCGATTCTCTCTTTCAGAGAAGAAGGGAGATTTTACAAATTCCTGTGGATTTCCTAAAAAAAAAAAACAACAAACTATGTGATTTCACAAGCCAAAAGTAACAGAGTTAGCAGAATCTTTCATAAGTATCATATAACCAAGGTGATGTCTGTATAATACTAAAACCATCACCCATTATTTCCATAAATGTGCTTAATATCACAACATATTTAAAAGAAGCTTTCCACACAAAGAAGATATTCATTCATGTTATTTAAGTGTTATTCAACTTTCACATAATGGAAACAATGTTTTATACAATCTGGTCCATGAGCTTAAAAATCCTTGCCTTTATATGCCTTCATTTATAAAATGCTGATGGGGGAAATTCACCTACTGACATCCAACACTGTTTTGCATTTTATTCAAACCAAAGATTTTTAGGAAGAACATCCATCTTTCCTAGAATTAGCTGGTTATCCTTGAAGACATACTCTAATTTTTTCCATTTCTTCTATTTCCTAAATATTTTCTGTCTGCACATAGTATTTCTTTAACCAAAGTAATGCTCCATACTTTTGTGCTGGCACTAATGAAATTCTAAATACTTTCCTCTTGATTATATATTCTAAAATATACTATCCTGGCCCTAGGCTACAAAAATTTTGTTTTACACATTGGAAATAGTGGTAATGAGGGTGGGGAAATTTTAAAAACCTAAATAATCTCTGAGAAGAAAGTGATCAATGATAAGAGTGGGCAGATGCTATTCCAAATCTCTAATTTTGAGACAGTTTAAACATCAAAGCGTTTTTACATTTCATTTAGTTTTATTCAGTATCAACACAAACTATTCCATTAATTTAAAGAGCTGTTAGAACTCTTAAAGAGTTTTTAAATATGACTGAAATTTCCTCTGAGAAGAGAAATGCTTTGTATGTGATCCAACTAATGCCTTCCAGTCAATGTACTTCCTAATATTTAAAATGTGGAAATAGCTGAATCAGTTCAGTTCAGTTCAGTTGCTCAGTCGTGTCCGACTCTTTGCGACCCCATGAATTGCAGCACACCAGGCCTCCCTGTCCATCACCAACTCCCGGAGTTCACTCAGACTCATGTCCATCGAGTCAGTGATGCCATCAAGCCATCTCATCCTCTGTCGTCCCCTTCTCCTCCTGCCCCCAATCCCTCCCAACATCAGGGTCTTTTCCAATGAGCTGAATAGACAGACTTAAATGAAGAGCAGCAATGAAAAGAGAAATTGATTCTTGATTCTTACCGCCCCCCATCCACTCATATACACACACACACACAACAGGTGCGCAGCAAAAGACTTTAGATTTAATAATCTGTGTGCGAACATGACACAAAATAAAATAGAAGGGAAATAACTCTATATGATTAGTTCATATGATTAGTATAAGCTTTCATGTTTTCTTGAACAAAATAGGAGACATATTATATCACAGTAACTGTTAAAACCTAAGAATTTTATGTCAGAAAAAATAATTCAATAAAGTGCAATTCAAAGGGTAAATGTAGAAAATTTCATCTTGGAATTCTTGCCAACCTGAAACCTTTGCAATCTTTGAATAAATAAAAGTGTGACTATATTAGAAATCTTATTTCAGGGCACAAAAGGGTCAAATATAATCATTTGGTTTCAGTTTTCCTATTGGATGAGAGCCAGTGGAATCAACAGTAGTTATATTGAGTCCTGCTGTTAATCACACCCTCCTCTTATTTTCAGGTCTGCCTGGAAACAACTGTGACAGACAGATAGATCAGAAATGAGAGAGCCATTTCCAAGCAAAGACCTAGATGAGCCTCAGAGAAGGAGCCATGGACAGACTGCAGAAGTGTTTGAAGCTAAAAAACAATGCATTTATTTTTAGTGGGGAAAGAAAGTCTTTCACAAAACTCCTTACCATAAGCCTGTGAGTAAATGGTAATTGTTTATGTACTTGCCAACAGATTCTTTAAGCCTAAATCCTAAAATTGTTTTTAAACATCAACAATGTACCTAGGGTAGAGGGAATGTTGATGGAGGGAAGTGGGATATGCAAAAGCTTAAAGGTACTAATAATGTCATATTTCTTATATGGTACTGTTGGGTTTAAAAAAAAAAAAAAAACTTACATAAGCACATAGTGAGGCTTCCCTGGTAGCTCAGTTGATAAAGAATCACTTGCAGTGCAGGAGACCTGGGTTTGATCCCTGGGTTGGGAAGATTCCCTGAAGGAGGGCGTGGCAACCCACTCTAGTATTCTTGCCTGGAGAATCCCCAAGGACAGAGGAGCCTGGCAGGCTGCAGTCCATGGGGTTGCAGAGGGTCAGACACAACTGAGCAACAAGCACAGCCCATGCACATGGTGTGCTCACTTTCAAGGATATATTTCTTGATAAAATTTTTTAGCATTAAGAGATGCCATTTAGTGTGCTAATATGATTCTAAGCACCTCAGTTATCTGTTAACATACCTTAAAACTATTATAAGAAGTATTTTATTTATGTACATATAGAGCAGTATCACACTCTTTTTAAACGATATAACATTAAGTTATTTTTCCAGCACCTTTAAAACTAGAATTTTGTCCTATGAAAAATGAAGGAAATTGCCAGAGGAAAGTCAGGAAAAGTAAATCTGAGTAGAAATTTTCCTTTCCCTCCTGAAATATCTGTTATTCCCATAAAATGGCTCCATAACAATAGTTCTGTAAAGAAATTTATGTGGAGATAGACTAAGATGCTTAGAAAATATATCTCTTTATGGAATTCTCCCCCATTCAGTCTCGCTTCTGTCTTCAGCATGCTACCAAGTTTGGTATCAGGAGCATGTTGTTTGCAGCAATTAGTCTTTAATAGAAATAAGGAAGGGTTGGGGGAGATATCCCTAAAGTTTTGAAGGCAAATTGCAAAGTTTCCATCTTAATTTAACTTCACTAACACTGTATCTTTTGGAATTCATTCAGAAAGGCTTTAAAAAATGGAAATACTGGCAGATTGTGAACTTCAATGGCACCAATGGTGCCACTGAAACACATGATTACATAAAGCAAGTTGCTATTGTAACAAATATCCCTGTGGCCATATTTTAAAAAAATTTAAAACTGTGTACACACACACACATACATACTTGTCTGAAGGGCAGACCAAAATAAAATATCAGAATACTTAGTTGGACAGTCTATTGTACATGCGTCCCTTTTATCTTGTCTGGTGTTTGGACTCAGATTATCCTAGTCTCTTAGCGATAACCTTAAAACTGTTTAAGGTTCCCTGCCAGAAAGAAGTGAGTTATCTTTCAAGAGGTAGCTTCCATTGAGTTCACTTTCTCAAAGGACCAGTATAAAATCTATGCTCAATAACTAGAATAATGATGAGCCATTACATTGGAGGAGTGAGAAATAGGTACCTGGGATAGCAAAGATAATTCATAATAGACAGTGGGCTCATCTTAGGTCTTGGTACTTCCAGGTTGGTTTTTTTCTATTTATTTTTTTAACAGGAAGCTAGACTACAGAAGATGTGAAATGATCCAATCAGATTAACCTTGAGATTCTGCTCAAAGCGAGTAGGATTGTATGGAATTAGAATGGTGGACTCTTAGTATTATACAAAATGTGTCTAGAGTGTATGTGTTTCTGTCTGATTTTAGGTCTAGTCCCAATAAATATATTATACTCCCCACAAAGAGTCAGAATAAACACTCTTCCAGCACCACAAGGCTCAAAGCACCTTCAAGAACCTGGGCATCCACTTGAAAGAACCTATTATGTAGAGCTTACTAGCTTCTGGTCCAGCAGACCAAGAAAGGAAGATCATTCTACCAACTGTATCAAATGCACATTTGAGTAAATTCATGAGACTGAGAATAGAACAAGAACAAAGGAAGAAAAATCCTAGCATAAATAGGCTGGGGAAGGAAACAGTGGCAGCAAAAATCAACAAAGTCTGAGTGATAAGAGAAAGGAAATCTATACTGGATCAGAACCGAAAAATTTTCTCACCATCCAACCTGTTTTCATCAGTTTCCCTAATGAGGAGGGATTGAGGATTTTTATCATTTTTAATCTATTGTATATAAACATGCCTTAGCTATGTGACAAGTATATATAGTTATCATCCCAAAGTGCTTATTAAGTTATTTTTATGCATCTTTTTGTTGCCTTCTCAAAGTCTGCAGTTAAAGAATCATTCCAGCTATTAACCTAGGGCTCCTACCTGGTTATTGCAGCCAGAGTGAACATCCCTATTACCTCAACAGATTCTGTGTCCTTAACTAAGGTGCATAATGTTCTAAACACAAAAGGAAACCAGATTCTAGAACCCATCTTTTAAAGTGATCAAAGTTTATCTCTCAAATATTTTCTCAGTTTCCAAGGAATTATGGCCATTTGCAGTAATATAAAAGACACTTCTGGACTAGTGGATAGAGAAGAAAATTAGGCCAAATCCAAATTCCTGAAAGATGCGCTGTGATCTTTCCAGCCTCATCTCTATATTGTAGCCATTCCACTGGTCATGCACCAGAGCCTTTTGTATCTCAGCACTATTGCCTGCATTGCGACTTCCATCCAGACTGGCTTGAACTTTCTTGTCTATTTGGCAAATACTCATTTTTAAAGATTTGAGCTTTACATGTCCCCATTCATTCTCAACAGAATTGTGTTTTATCTCCTTTGTGCCTCAGCTACCCTGTATCACCAGTTGATTTTTCTTTCTTTCTTTATTTTTCTATCAACTATCAGTTGGTTTTTCTTACTAGATTCTATCCTGAGCAGGTTATAAGCTCCTTAAGAGTAGTAATTGTGTCATATATCTTCATGACCTTTGAAAGTGTTTGTTGCTCAGTCATGTTCAACTCTTTTCTGACCCCATGGACTATAGCCCATTGGGCTCCTCTATCCATGGAATTCTCCAGGCAAGAATACTGAAGTGGGTTGCCATTCCCTTCTCCAGGGGATCTTCTCGACCCAGTGATTGAATACAGATCTCCTGCATTGCAGGCAGACACTTTAACATCTGAGCCACCAGGGAAACCCTCTTGACACTTGGTCTTAGAATATTGCCTAGAACATAGTAGGCATGCCAGCCACTCTTTCATTATTCATTCATTCATTCATTCAATAAATATCTAAACATGGAATTTTAGTTAAGTCATAATTATTCTGTCCAGGTACATATGAATAAGAGCACTTACTCATGGAAAGATTTTACAGGCATTCAATAAGTACTATGTTCAGTAACTAAGTCAAGAATGGTTGGACATGGTAACATACGGTAATAAACTTATCTACATCACAATTATTTGTAAACTTGTTAAAAATTCATATTCCTGAGTCCCACCTCAAACATACTCAGAGTCTCTAAAGTTCAGAAATCTGTAATTATAAAAGGAACTCGTGTGATTTATATACATCCTAAAATTTGGAATCATTGGATTCCAAAGAGGGCACATTTCAGAATTTGATGGATCTGAAAAGGGTTCCAGTTCTACCATTTATTAGCTATATAACCTTGAAAAAGTCAATTAGACTCTTGAGGCCTCAGTTTTCTTACACAGAAAATTAATATAATAATGTCTCCTCATTGGGTGATTGAGATAGTTATAACATTAGATATGTTAAAGTACCTAGCACTGTGCCCATTACATGGAAGTTCTTGGTAATATTAGTTCCTTTCTTGCCTTCTTATTCCAGTCTCACTTTGCTCCTCAAAGTCTCTTCAACAATCAGAATATGTGAAGAGGAGGAGCTAAGATGGCGGAGGAATAGGACGGGGAGAACACTTTCTCCCCTACAAATTCATCAAAAGACCATTTAAACGCCGAGTAAATTCCACAAAACAACTTCTGAATGCCGGCAGAGGACATCAGGCACCCAGAAAAGCAGCCCATTGTCTTCGAAAGGAGGTAGGAAAAAATATAGAAGACAAAAAAAGAGACAAAAGAGGGTGGGACGGAGCTCCGTCCCAGGAAGGGAGTCTTAAAAAGAGAGAAGTTTCCAAACACCAGGAAACATTCTCACTGCTGAGTCTATGCCGAGCCTTGGAAGCACAGAGGGCAACATAACAGGGATGAAAAATAAATTAACAATTAAAACCCACAGATTACGAGCCCTACGGTAACTCCCCCATTGGAGAAGCAGCGCAGACGCCTGCATCCGCCATTAGCAAGCGGGGGCTGGGCAGGGATGCGCGGCCGGGCTGCATCGCTTAGGATCTGGCCTGAATACCCCGAGCGCTACCTGAGCGAAATAATTTGGGCTAGCAAACCAGACTGTGGGATATCTACCCCGCGAAAAGCCAGCCCTAACCTAAGACACCGCCAGGCCCACGCACGGAACAAAGGACTGTACAGAGATAGCCGGCTGCAGACCATCCCCCTCCAGTGACAGGCAGCCAGAGCCGGAAGGGGGCAATCACAGCCCCAGAGAGACATTATCTACAAAACTGTAAGCAGGCTTCTTTGCTAACTAAACCTTCTTGGGGTTCTGGACAGTCAGCATCCGCCTGAGAAGGTGTGCTGGTTGTACACCCAGATAACCGAGCGGCAGGGAGGCGATAAGTCACAGTAATAGCGCTCACCAAACACCTCATCATTGAAAGACAAGTATATGTCTTGTCTTTCTTGTCTGAGCTGCTCGGACTTGGGAAGGGCACAAAACGCAGGCCCAACCGAGTCTGTGCCTCTGAGGACTACCCAAGTGCCTGAACCTGAGCGGCTTAGACCTGGGAGGTGCAAGCAGCCCAGGGCCAGCCGCGGATGGTTCCTGGCAGAGCAATCTAGAGCCTGAACAGTGTGGGCAGGGAGACTACATGTGCCATGAGCGGGGATAGGCCCAGTATGGCTGAGGCACTTCGAGCACACACCAGTCTTATTTATTTGCAGAGTCCCTCCCTCCCCACAGCACGACTGAACAAGTGAGCCTTAAAAAGAAAAAAAAGGTGTCCACCACCGCCCCCTTTGTATCAGGGCAGAAATCAGACACTGAAGAGACCAGCAAACAGAAGAAGCTATAACAGAGGGAACCGCCTTGGAAGCGACAGGCAATAGATTAAAACCCCGTGGTTAGTACCGACTACATAGGAAGGGGCCTATAGATCTTGAGAAATATAGGCCGGAACAATGAACTAGCCGAAAATGAACTGAACCCACAATACCCATAACAACATCAGAGAAAGTCCTATATATATTTTTACTATTTTTACAATCATTCTTTCTTTCTTTCTTTTAATTAAAAAAATTTTTTTAAGTCCTCTATTACTCCTTTAATTTTCACTTTTATAACCTACTATTACTTTGCAAAAAAAAAAAAAAAGACCCTTTTTTTTTAAAAAGCAAACTTCATATATATATATTTTTTATAACTTTTGTGACCTGGTTTTTTTTTTTTTTTCCTTCTTTTCTTTAACATTGTATTTTTGAAATTCCAAACTCTGCTCTAGATTTTTAATTTTAGCTTTTTGGTATTTGTTATCAATTTTGTACCTATATCTTCTTTATAATTTTTGAGAATTTGTTTTTGTTTTCTTCTCTTTCTTTTTCTTCTTCTTTTCTTTAACATTGTATTTTTGAAATTCCAAACTCTACTCTAGATTTTTAAACTTTTGCTTTTTGGTATTTGTTATCAACTTTGTACCTATATTTTCTTTATAATTTTTGTGACTTTTTTTTTTCTTTTTCTTTTTCTTTTTCTCTCTTTCTTTTCCTTCTTCTTTTCTTTAACATTGTATTTTTGAAATTCCAAACTCTACTCTAGATTTTTAATTTTTGCTTTTAGGTATTTGTTACCAATTTTGTACCTTTAAGAACCCAATCTTCAGTACCCATTTTTTACTAGAGAGCGAGATTACTGGCTTGACTGCTCTCTCCCCCTTCAGACTCTCCTTTTTTTCCACCAGGTCGCCTGTGTCTCCTCCCTAACCCTTCTCTACTCTACCCAACTCTGTGAATTTCTGTGTGTTCCAGATGGTGGAGAACACTTAGGGAACTGATTACTGGCGGTATCTGTCTCTCTCCTTTTCATTCCCTCCTTTATCCTCCTGGCCACCTCTGTCTCCTTCCTCCCTCTTCTCTCCTCTGTATAATTCCATGAACATCTCTGAGCGGTCCAGTTGTGGAGTGCACATAAGGAAGTGATTACTGGTTAGCCCGCTCTCTCCTCTATTGATTCCACCTCATCTCATTCGGGTCACCTCTAACTCCCTCCTCCCTCTTCTTTTCTCCATGTAACGCTGTGAACCTCTCTGGGTGACCCTCACGATGGAGAAACTTTTCATCTTTAACGTAGATGTTTTATCAATGGTGCTGTATAGAAGGAGAAGTTTTCAGACTACTGTAAAAATAAGACCGATAACTGGAAGCAGGAGGCTTAAGTCCAAACCCTGACTCCAGGGAACATTAATTGACAGGAGCTCATCAAATGCCTCCATACCTACACTGAAACCAAGCACCACACAAGGGCCAACAAGTTCCAGGGCAAGACATACCAAGCAAATTCTCCAGCAACACAGGAACACAGCCCTGAGCTCCAATATACAGGCTGCCCAAAGTCACCCCAAAACCACAGACATCTCATAACTCATTACTGGACACTTCATTGCACTCCAGAGAGAAGAAATCCAGCTCCACCCATCAGAACACCGACACAAGCTTCCCTAACCAAGAAACCTTGACAAGCCACCTGTACAAACCCACACACAGTGAAGAAATGCCACAATAAAGAGAACTCCACAAACTGCCAGAATACAGAAAGGACACCCCAAACTCAGCAATTTAAACAAGATGAAGAGACAGAGGAATACCCAGCAGGTAAAGGAACAGGATAAATGCCCACCAAACCAAACAAAAGAGGAAGAGATAGGGAATCTACCTGATAAAGAATTCTGAATAATGATAGTGAAATTGATCCAAAATCTTGAAATCAAAATGGAATCACAGATAAATAGCCTGGAGACAAGGATTGAGAAGATGCAAGAAAGGTTAAACAAGGACTTAGAAGAAATAAAAAAGAGTCAATATATAATGAATAATGCAATAAATGAAATCAAAAACACTCTGGAGACAACAAATAGAATAACAGAGGCAGAAGATAGGATTAGTGAATTAGAAGATAGAATGGTAGAAATAAATGAATCAGAGAGGAAAAAAGAAAAACGAATTAAAAGAAATGAGGACAATCTCAGAGACCTCCAGGACAATATTAAACACTACAACATTCGAATCATAGGGGTCCCAGAAGAATAAGACAAAAAGAAAGACCATGAGAAAATACTTGAGGAGATAATAGTTGAAAACTTCCCTAAAATGGGGAAGGAAATAATCACTCATGTCCAAGAAACCCAGAGAGTCCCAAACAGGATAAACCCAAGGCGAAACACCCCAAGACATATATTAATCAAATTAACAAAGACCAAACACAAAGAACAAATATTAAAAGCAGCAAGGGAAAAACAACAAATAACACACAAGGGAATTCCCATAAGGATAACAGCTGATCTTTCAACAGAAACTCTCCAAGCCAGGAGGGAATGGCAAGACATACTTAAAGTGATGAAAGAAAATAACCCACAGCCCAGATTATTGTACCCAGCAAGGATCTCATTCAAATATGAAGGAGAAATCAAAAGCTTTGCAGACAAGCAAAAGCTGAGAGAATTCAGCACCACCAAACCAGCTCTCCAACAAATACTAAAGGATATTCTCTAGACAGGAAACACAAAAAGGGTGTATAAATTCAAACCCCAAACAATAAAGTAAATGGCAACAGGATCATACTTATCAATAATTACCTTAAACATAAATGGGTTGAATGCCCCAACCAAAAGACAAAGACTGGCTGAATGGGTACAAAAACAAGACCCCTACATATGTTGTCTACAAGAGACCCACCTCAAAACATGGTACACATACAGACTGAAAGTGAAGGGCTGGAAAAAGATTTTCCATGCAAATAGGGACCAAAAGAAAGCAGGAGTAGCAATACTCATATCAGATAAAATAGACTTTAAACAAAGGCTGTGAAAAGAGAAAAAGAAGCTCACTACATAATGATCAAAGGATCAATCCAAGAAGAAGATATAACAATTATAAATATATATGCACCCAACATAGGAGCACTGCAATATGTAAGACAAATACTAACAAGTATGAAAGGAGAAATTAACAATAACACAATAATAATGGGAGACTTTAATACCCCATTCACACCTATGGATAGATCAACTAAACAGAAAATTAACAAGGAAACACAAACTTTAAATGATACAATAGACCAGTTAGACCTAATTGATATCTACAGGACATTTCTTCCCAAAACAATGAATTTCACCTTTTTCTCAAGTGCACACGGAACCTTCTCCAGGATACATCACATCCTGGGCCATAAATCTAGCCTTGGTAAATTCAGAAAAATTGAAATCATTCCAAGCATCTTTTCTGACCACAGTGCAATAAGAGTAGATCTCAATTACAGGAGAAAAACTATTAAAAATTCCAACATATGGAGGCTGAACAACACGCTGCTGAATAACCAACAAATCACAGAAGAAATAAAAAAAAAAGAAAAATTTGCATAGAAACGAACGAAAATGAAAACACAACAACCCAAAATCTGTGGGACACTGTAAAATCAGTCCTAAGGGGTAAGTTCATAGCAATACAGGCATACCTCAAGAAACAAGAAAAAAAGTCAAATAAATAATCTAACTCTACACCTAAAGCAACTAGAAAAGGAAGAAATGAAGAACCCCAGGGTTAGTAGACGGAAATAAACCTTAAAAATTAGAGCAGAAATAAATGCAAAAGAAACAAAAGAGACCATAGCAAAAATCAACAAAGCAAAAAGCTGGTTCTTTGAAAGGATAAATAAAATTGACAAACCATTAGCCAGACTCATCAAGAAACAAAGGGAGAAAAATCAAATCAATAAAATTACAAATAAAAATGGAGAGATCACAACAGACAACACAGAAATACGAAGGATCATAAGAGACTACTATCAGCAATTATATGCCAATAAAATGGACAACGTGGAAGAAATGGACAAATTCTTAGAAAAGTACAACTTTCCAAAACTGGACCAGGAAGAAATAGAAAATATTAACAGACCCATCACAAGCATGGAAATTGAAACTGTAATCAGAAATCTTCCAGCAAACAAAAGCCCAGGTCCAGATGGCTTCACAGCTGAATTCTACCAAAAATTTAGAGAAGAGCTAACACCTATCCTGCTCAAACTCTTCCAGAAAATTGCAGAGGAAGGTAAACTTCCAAACTCATTCTATGAGGCCACCATCACCCTAATACCAAAACCTGACAAAGATGCCACAAAAAAAGAAACCTACAGGCCAATATCACTGATGAACATAGATGCAAAAATCCTTAACAAAATTTTAGCAATCAGAATCCAACAACACATTAAAAAGATCATACACCATGACCAAGTGGGCTTTATCCCAGGGATGCAAGGATTCTTCAATATCTGCAAATCAATCAATGTAATACACCACATTAACAAATTGAAAAATAAAAACCATATGATTATCTCAATAGATGCAGAGAAAGCCTTTGACAAAATTCAACATCCATTTATGATAAAAACTCTGCAGAAAGCAGGAATAGAAGGAACATACCTCAACATAATAAAAGCTATATATGACAAACCCACAGCAAACATTATCTTCAATGGTGAAAAATTGAAAGCATTTCCTCTAAAGTCAGGAACAAGACAAGGGTGCCCACTTTCACCACTACTATTCAACATAGTTTTGGAAGTTTTGGCCACAGCAATCAGAGCAGAAAAAGAAATAAAAGGAATCCAAATTGGAAAAGAAGAAGTAAAACTCTCACTGTTTGAAGATGACATGATCCTCTACATAGAAAACCCTAAAGACTCCACCAGAAAATTACTAGAACTAATCAATGACTATAGTAAAGTTGCAGGATATAAAATCAACACACAGAAATCCCTTGCATTCCTATACACTAATAATGAGAAAATAGAGAAATTAAGGAAACAATTCCATTCACCATTGCAACGAAAAGAATAAAATACTTACGAATATATCTACCTAAAGAAACTAAAGACCTATATAGAAAACTATAAAACACTGGTGAAAGAAATCAAAGAGGACACTAATGGAGAAATATACCATGTTCATGGATTGGAAGAATCAATATAGTGAAAATGAGTATACTACCCAAAGCAATCTATAGATTCAATGCAATCCCTATCAAGCTACCAACGGTATTCTTCACAGAGCTAGAACAAATAATTTCACAATTTGTATGGAAATACAAAACACCTCGAATAGCCAAAGCTATCTTGAGAAAGAAGAATGGAACTGGAGGAATCAACCTGCCTGACTTCAGGCTCTACTACAAAGCCACAGTCATCAAGACAGTATGTATAGTACTGGCACAAAGACAGAAATATAGATCAATGGAACAAAATAGAAAGCCCAGAGATAAATCCACGCACCTATGCACACCTTATCTTTGACAAAGGAGGCAAGAATATACAATGGATTAAAGACAATCTCTTTAACAAGTGGTGCTGGGAAAACTGGTCAACCACTTGTAAAAGAATGAAACTAGAGCACTTTCTAACACCATACACAAAAATAAACTCAAAATGGATTAAAGATCTAAACGTAAGACCATAAACTATAAAATTCCTAGAGGAGAACATAGGCAAAACACTCTCCGACATACATCACAGCAGGATCCTCTATGACCCACCTCCCAGAATATTGGAAATAAAAGCAAAAATAAACAAATGGGACCTAATTAAACTTAAAAGCTTCTGCATAACAAAGGAAACTATAAGCAAGGTGAAAAGACAGCCTTCAGAATGGGAGAAAATAATAGCAAACGAAGCAACTGACAAACAACTAATCTCAAAAATATACAAACAGCTCCTGCAGCTCAATTCCAGAAAAATAAATGACCCAATCAAAAAATGGGCCAAAGAACTAAACAGACATTTCTCCAAAGAAGACATACAGATGGCTAACAAACACATGAAAAGATGCTCAACATCACTCATTATCAGAGAAATGCAAATCAAAACCACACTGAGGTGCCATCTCACGCCAGTCAGAATGGCTGCTATCCAAAAGTCTACAAGCAATAAATGCTGGAGAGGGTGTGGAGAAAAGGGAACCCTCTTACACTGTTGGTGGGAATGCAAACTAGTACAGCCACTATGGAGAACAGTGTGGAGATTCCTTAAAAAACTGGAAATAGAACTGCCATATGACCCAGCAATCCCACTGCTGGGCATACACACTGAGGAAACCAGAATTGAAAGAGACACATGTACCCCAATGTTCATCGCAGCACTGTTTATAATAGCCAGGACATGGAAGCAACCTAGATGTCCATCAGCAGACGAATGGATAAGAAAGCTGTGGTACATATACACAATGGAGTATTACTCAGCCATTAAAAAGAATACATTTGAATCAGTTCGAATGAGGTGGATGAAACTGGAGCCTATTATACAGAGTGAAGTAAGCCAGAAAGAAAAACACCAATACAGTATACTAACGCATATATATGGAATTTAGAAAGATGGTAGCAATAACCCTGTATACGAGACAGCAAAAGAGACACTGATGTATAGAACAGTCTTTTGGACTCTGTGGGAGAGGGAGAGGGTGGGATGATTGGGGAGAATGGCATTGAAATATGTCTAATATCATATATGAAACGAGTCACCAGTCCAGGTTTGATGCATGATACTGGATGCTTGGGGCTGGTGCACTGGGACGACCCAGAGGGATGATATGGGGAGGGAGGAGGGAGGAGGGTTCAGGATGGGGAACACATGTATACCTGTGGCGGATTCATTTTGATATATGGCAAAACCAATACAATATTGTAAAGTTAAATAAAAAAAAAAAAACCAATCAGAATATGTGAAAATAACCACTATACATGTCCCTCAGTCAGCCTCCGTGCAGAATCCAAACAATTTTGGCATCGTAACAATAATTTTGAATATGACTGCTTGAATTCCATGCACATGCTAAATATTCATTTTGCTTTTTTATCTCATGGATCTCTTTAGACTTAGATGTGGCTTATATTAAATTTTTACTTTGGCAGAAATAGATATCCCCTTTCTAAAGTATGCCAAGACTTGCAATCATGTGACATAAGCTATAGGCATTTGTTGTTGTTGTTGCTGTTTTGTTGCTAAGTCATGTCCAACTCTTTTGTGACACCATGGATCATAGCCTGCCAGGCTCCATTATCCATGGATTGTTCAGGCAAGAATACTGGGATAGATTTTCATTTCCTTCTCCAGGGGATCTTCTTCACCCAGGGATCAATCCCACATCTGCATCAGCAAGGGGCAGACTCTTTACCACTGAGCCAGCAGGGAAGCCTCATAGGCATTTGTTATTTGGGGGACTGATCTGGCAAATTAACTTTCTTCCTCTTCCTTGGAATAACAAATAATTCTATGATCTTCATTAATATTGCCACTGTTGTTGCAAGAATCTTATTGCACAATCTTATTGCACAATATGGAAGAGTCTGTTCCGTTTCAAAAAATATTCTTACCATTAGTGTATTTTGCCTTTTTAAAAAAGTATACGGGCTGTATCCACTTTTAAATTGTTGAAAAAGATGAAATAGATACAATTCAAAATTCCATATTGAATTTTTTAATATTCTTCATAAGATAGTTCATTTCAGTTCAGTCGCTCTTTGCGTGTCCAACTCTTTGCGACCCCATGAATCGCAGCACGCCAGGCCTCCCTGTCCATCACTAGCTCCCAGAGTTCACTCAGACTCACGTCCATTGAGTCAGGGATGCCATCCAGCCATCTCATCCTCTGTTGTCCCCTTCTCCTTCTGCCCCCAATCCCTCCCAGCATCAGAGTCTTTTCCAATGAGTCAACTCTTCGCGTGAGGTGGCCAAAGTACTGGAGTTTCAGCTTTAGCATCATTCCTTGCAAAGAAATCCCAGGGCTTATCTCCTTTAGGATGGACTGGTTGGATCTCCTTGCAGTCCAAGGGACTCTCAAGAGTCTTTTCCAACACCACAATTCAAAAGCATCAATTCTTTGGCGCTCAGCTTTCTTCACATTCCAACGCTCGCATCCATACATGACCACTGGAAAAACCATAGCCTTGACTAGATGGACCTTTGTTGGCAAAGTAATATCTCTGCTTTTGAATATGCTATCTAGATTGGTCATAACTTTTCTTACAAGGAGTAAGCGTTTTTTAATTTCATGGCTGCAGTCACCATCTGCAGTGATTTTGGAGCCCCCAGAAATAAAGTCTGACACTGTTTCCACTGTTTCCCCATCTATTTCCCACGAAGTGATGGGACCAGATGCCATGATCTTCGTTTTCTGAATGTTGAGTTTTAAGCCAACTTTTTCACTCTCCTCTTTCACTTTCATCAAGAGGCTTTTTAGTTCCTCTTCACTTTCTGTCATAAGGGTGGTGTCATCTGCATATCTGAGGTTACTGATATTTCTCCCAGCAATCTTGATTCCAGCTTGTGCTTCTTCCAGCCCAATATTTCTCATGATGTACTCTGCATATAAGTTAAATAAGCAGGGTGACAATATACAACCTTGACATACTCCTTTTCCTATTTAAAGGTTTGTTCCATGTCCAGTTCAAACTGTTGCTTCCTGACCTGCATATAGTTTTCTCAAGAGGCAGGTCAGGTGGTCTGGTACTCCCAGCTCTTTCAGAATTTTCCACAGTTTATTGTGATCCACACAGTCAAAGGCTTTGGCATAGTCAATAAAGCAGAAATAGATGCTTTTCTGGAACTCTCTTGCTTTTTCCATGATCCAGCGGATGTTGGCAATTTGATCTCTGGTTCCTCTGCCCTTTCTAAAACCAGCTTGAACATCTGGAAGCGCATGGTTCACGTATTGCTGAAGCCTGGCTTGGAGAATTTTGAGCATTACTTTACTAGCATGTGAGATGAGTGCAATTGTGTGGTAGTCTGAGCATTCTTTGGCAATGCCTTTCTTTGGGATTGGAATGAAAACTGACCTTTTCCAGTCCTGTGGCCACTGCTGAGTTTTCCACATTTGCTGGCATATTGAGTGCAGCACTTTCACGGCATCATCTTTCAGGATTTGAAATAGCTCAACTGGAATTCCATCACCTCCACTAGCTTTGTTCGTAGTGATGCTTTCTAAGGCCCACTTCACTTCACATTCCAGGATATCTGGCTCTAGGTGAGTGATCACACCATCGTGATTATCTTGGTCATGAAGATGTTTCTTGTACAGTTCTTCTGTGTATTCTTTCCACCTCTTCTTAATATCTTCTGCTTCTGTTAGGTCCATGCCATTTCTGTCCTTTATCGAGCCCATCTTTGCATGAAATTTTCCCTTGGTATCTCTAATTTTCTTGAAGAGATCTCTAGTATTTCCCATTCTGTTGTTTTCCTCTATTTCTTTTCATTGATTGCTGAAGAAGGCTTTCTTATCTCTTCTGCTATTCTTTGGAACTATGCATTCATATGTTTATATCTTTCCTTTTCTCCTTTGCTTTTCGCTTCTCTTTTCACAGCTATTTGTAAGGCCTCCCCAGACAGCCATTTTGCTTTTTTGCATTTCTTTTCCATGGGGATGGTCTTGATCCCTGTCTCCTGTAATGTGTCACAAATCTCAGTCCACAGTTCATCAGGCACTCTATCTATCAGATCTAGTCCCTTAAATCTATTTATCACTTCCACTGTATAATCATAAGGCATTTGATTTAGGTCATACCTGAATGGTCTAGTGGTTTTCCCTACTTTCTTCAATTTAAGTCTGAATTTGGCAATAAGGAAGTCATGATCTGAGCCATAGTCAGCTCCTTGTCTTGTTTTTGCTGACCGTTTAGAGCTTCTCCATCTTTGGCTGCAAAGAATATAATCAACCTGATTTCAGTGTTGAGCATCTGGTGATGTCCTTGTGTAGAGTCTTCTCCTGTGTTGTTGGAAGAGAGTGTTTGCTGTGACCAGTGCATTCTCTTGGTAAAACTCTATTAGTCTTTGCCCTGCTTCATTCTGTATTCCAAGGCCAAATTTGCCTGTTATTCCAGGTGTTTCTTGACTTCCTACTTTTGCATTCCAGTCCCCTCTAATGAAAAGGACATCTTTTTTCGGTGTTAGTTCTAAAAGATCTTGTAGGTCTTCATAGAACTGTTCAACTTCAGCTTCTTCAGCGTTACTCGTTGGGGCATAGACTTGGATTACTGTGATATTGAATGGTTTGCCTTGGAAATGAACAGAGATCATTCTATTGTTTTTGAGATTACATCCAAGTACCGCATTTTGGACTCTTTTGTTGACCATGTTGGCTACTCCATGTCTTCTAAGAGATTCCTGCCCACAGTAGTAAATATAATGGTCATCTGAGTTAAATTCACCCATTCCAGTCCATTTTACTTTGCTGATTCCTAGCATGTCGACGTTCAATGTCGACGTTCAATGTTGACGTTCACTCTTACCATCTCCTGTTTGACCACTTCCAATTTGCCTTGATTCATGGACCTAACATTCCAGGTTCCTATGCAATATTGCTCTTTACAGTATCAGACCTTGCTTCTATCACAAGCCACATTCACAACTGGGTATTGTTTTTGCTTTCAATCCATCCCTTCATTCTTTCTGGAATTATTTCTCCACTGATCTCCAGTAGCATATTGGGCACCTACCGACCTGGGGAGTTCCTCTTTCATTATCTTATCATTTTGCCTTTTCATACTGTTCATGGGGTTCTCAAGGCAAGAATACTGAAGTGGTTTGCCATCCCCTTCTCCTTGGACCACATTCTGTCAGACCTCTCCACCATAACCCGCCCATCTTGGTTGGCCCCACACCGAATGGCTTAGTTTCATTGCATTAGACAAGGCTGTGGTCCGTGCGATTAGATTAACTAGTTTTCTGTGATTATGGTTTCAGTGTGTCTGCCCTCTGATGCCCTCTCGCAACACCTACCGTCTTTCTTGAGTTTCTCTTACCTTGGACATGGGGTATCTCTTCATGGCTAATGCAGCAAAGTGCAGCCACTGCTCCTTACCTTGGATGAGGGTATCTCCTCACGGCCGCCCCTCCTGACCTTGAACATGGAGTAGCTCCTCTCAGCTCACCTATGCCCGTGCAGCCACCACTCCTCGGATGTGGGGTAGCTCCTCTTGGCCGCCGCCCCTGACCTCAGACGCAGGTTACCTTACCTTAGTAAGGTAAGAGGAATTTAAACTAAAGGTGCTGAAAGAGAATCCTAAGTGTGAGTTGGAGTTCTAATGTGCCACTGCAGACAGATAGCTATTCACAATCACTTTTGATGATGGTATTGTATCACTGGTTTCTATAAATTAGGTTCTCTGTTAAAGTAGCATTTTGTATGAATATTCATGTAAGATACACTAAATATATGATATGAATTGTTAGAAAATTGCAGTGCTGACTCTGATGGGGAAAATAAACCTTATTATAAGACAACCAAATAAATAATGAAACACAAGAGAAGCAAGGCATTCTATTTGGCCCTTTAATACTTTCAAATGATAGCTATTGTTCAACTAGTTCTAAAGGAAAAGTATATATCATGTCTTGCCTTACATCTAAAATTCAAAGATCTGGATATTTCCTCTACTGTGTTCTTTCCTCAGCTTCTTCACTCTTAAATTACCTTCTAAATCAGATTCCATCGATACTCATGCAAACATTTGCCAGTTGCTGTGCAACTATTTCACCTAATTGTGGATTCTCTGTAGTCCACTTCCATTCAGCCTATCCTTTTCATCAGTAAAATAATGTTTCCTTTTATAGCCACATGATTTTGAGAAAAGTAATATCCAGTAAATAGAAACTTGGTCTCAAAAGAACTGAATATGAAAAACACTGTTTATTTCTGGTTAGAGGCATATACACTTATTTTATAATTTCAAATATAAATTCTACCCTTGCTAGAAGACAATTCCAGTAGAGGGCTCCAATTTGCTTTTACATGTTATTGAGGGAAAATCCCTAAGAGGTTTTTGAAGACTGACTTGCAACATTACACTTAAAGTGTAAGAGTTTTCTCCTGACATGACTATGCAAGTACGTATCTAACTACCTGTTTGGTTGTCCTAGAGTCCAGCTCAGTTTAAGGATCTGCCTTTCTCTAGCTACACAAACTCATTTTAATCCATTTATTTCATCTTTTAGCTTCTTGCCTAGCATATTCTCCAATGTTAATTATTTTAAGCCATTCCCAGTCCAACTATCTCCCTCAATCTTGAAACTTTTATTACTTTTTTTCTGATTTATGTAAATAATACATGCTTATTGTAAACAAAGAAAAATATAAAAACAAAAGAAGGACAAAGTTTAATTCATCATTACTGATTTTACCATCAGATATTATTTATACTACTATTAATACTTTGGTATACTTCCCTTCAGTCTTTATTCTAAGATATACAGTACATACTATGCACACCCATATATTTTGTATTGTATATATTTTTGCATCCTGTCTTAAAATATTTTAAGAATTTTTTGTTAGAAAGACCTTTCAAAACATTATTTTTTTATTATTGTATAATATTAAAGTATATGAATGTACCCTAATTTATTGAGAAATAGGATAATACTGTGATGATAATTCTTATGCATTAGTTTTTGTAGGCTTCCCTGGTGGCTCAGAGGTTTAAGCATCTGCCTCCAGTGTGGGAGACCCGGGTTTGATCCCTGGATTGGGAAGATCCCCTGGAGAAGGAAATGGTAACCCACTCCAGTATTCTTGCCTGGAGAATCCCATGGACAGACGAGCCTGGCGGGCTACAGTCCACGGGGTTGCAAAGAGTCAGACACTACTGAGCGACTTCCCTTTCACTTTTCACTTTCATGCATTGGAGAAGGAAATGGCAACCCACTCCAGTGTTCTTGCCTGGAGAATCCCAGGGACGGGGGAGCCTGGTGGGCTGCTGTCTATGGGGTTGCACAGATTCGGACACGACTGAAGTAACTTAGCAGCAGCAGCAGCTGGTATAAAAGTACCAGTTTCACTCTACCTTCATCAACATTGGATGTTATCCTTTCTCTAAAAATCTTTGTCCCCCCCCCCGGGGAGTCTTAATTACTTTAACATACTTGAATTGAGTTCATTAAATATTTTAATGTGTTTTGGGCCCAACTTTAGCATATTCCTTTTGCCCATTTTTCTACATTTCTATATCATCTCTTTTCTTGTTAATTTATAAGAATTATTCATGTGTCAAAGGTCTCGATATTGTATTTAAAGAGCAACCTAACCTTTTTAAAAGTATCAAGGTCATGAATTTACCAGCCATGCCAGATTCCCTGGGTCTGAGGGGTACTTTCAGGACATGACAATTTCAGGGCTAAAAGCAGAAAACTGAAACCAGGGTAAATAGAGATGAACTGGTCACCCTAACTAAGGCGCTATTCCATGGTAAGGGAGACTAAATGCAATTAAATGAAACATGTGATCTTGAAGCAGGAAAAATAAAGGTTTACTATCATATAGGGAGAAAATTGGAGAAGGCAATGGCACCCCACTCCAGTACTCTTGCCTGGAAAATCCCATGGACGGAGGAGCCTGGTAGGCTGCAGACCATGAGGTCACGAAGAGTCGGACACGACTGAATGACTTCACTTTGACTTTTCATTTCATGCATTGGAGAAGGAAATGGCAACCCACTCCAGTGTTCTTGCCTGGAGAATCCCAAGGATGGGGAAGCCTGGTGGGCTGCCGTCTATGGGGTCGCACAGAGTCGGACACGACTGAAGCAACTTAGCAGCAGCAGCAGCAGGGAGAAAACTGGTGAAACTTGACTGGTCTGTAGATTAAAGAGTAATACCATCAAGACAGTATGGTACTGGCAAAAAGACAGATCAATGGAATAAAATAGAAAGCCTAGAGATAAGTCCACGCACCTATGGACATCTTATCTTTGACAAAGGAGGCAAGAATATACAATAGAGAAAATACAATCTCTTTAACAAGTGGTGCTGGGAAAACTGGTCAACCACTTGTAAAAGACAGAAACTGGAACACTTTCTAACACCATACACAAAAATAAACTCAAAATGGATTAAAGATCTAAATGCAACACCAGAAACTATAAAACTCCTAGAGGAAAACATAGGCAAAACCCTCTCTGACATAAATCACAGCAGGATTCTCTGTGACCCACCTCCCAGAATATTGGAAATAAAAGCAAAAAATGAACAAATGGGACCTAACTAAACTTAAGCTTTTGCACAATGAAGGAAACTATAAGCAAGGTGAAAAGACAGCCTTCAGAATGAGAGAAAATAATAGCAAATGAAGCAACTGACAAAGAATTAATCTCAAAAATATACAAACAGCTCCTGCAGCTCAATTCCAGAAAAATAAATGACCCAATCAAAAAATGAGCCAAAGAACTAAACAGACATTTCTCCAAAGAAGACATACAGATGGCTAACAAACACATGAAAAGATGCTCAACATCACTCATTATCAGAGAAATGCAAATCAAAACCACACTGAGGTGCCATCTCACGCCAGTCAGAATGGCTGCTATCCAAAAGTCTACAAGCAATAAATGCTGGAGAGGGTGTGGAGAAAAGGGAACCCTCTTACACTGTTGGTGGGAATGCAAACTAGTACAGCCACTATGGAGAACAGTGTGGAGATTCCTTAAAAAACTGGAAATAGAACTGCCATATGACCCAGCAATCCCACTGCTGGGCATACACACCAAGGAAACCAGAATTGAAGGAGATATGTGTACCCCAATGTTCATTGCAGCACTGTTTATAATAGCCAGGACATGGAAGCAACCTAGATGTCCATCAGCAGATGAATGGATAAGAAAGCTGTGGTATATATACACAATGGAGTATTACTCAGCCATTAAAAAGAATGCATTTGAATCAGTTCTAATGAGGTGGGTGAAACTGGAGCCTTATATACAGAGTGAAGTAAGTCAGGAAGAAAAATACCAGTACGGTATACTAATGGATATATATGGAATTTAGAAAGATGGTAATGATGACTCTATATGCGAGATGGCAAAAGAGACACAGATGTAAAGAACAGTCTTTTGGACTCTGTGGGAGAAGGCAAGCGTGAGATGATTTGAGAGGGTAGCGTTGAAACATGTATATTATCATATGTGAAGCAGATCACTGGTCCAGGTTTGATGCATGAGACAGGATGCTCAGGGCTGGTGCACTGGGATGACTCTGGGGGATGGGATGGGACCTCATTAGAATTTGTATTTCTTTTTTACTTTACCATTTGCAAATTTTACATAATACTTCTTTCTGTTTTTCTGAAATACTTCAAGTCCTAGAGAGCAGGCATGAACAGTGTCTGAAACCTCTTGCTGCCCAATAAATACTTGATAAATAAATTAATAAGTTAATTTTACTCACCTCTAAACAAGATAGATTTTTACATATAATTACTTCTAAATCTTCACTGTTAAATATTTGTATAAACCCATTAATGTTATGTATTGGAATTTACTTTGGTTGTACCTCATGCTGCCGCTAAGTCACTTCAGTAGTATCTGACTCTGTGACCCCATAGACGGCAGCCTACCAGGCAATAACACTGGAGTGGGTTGCCATTTCCTTCTCCAATGCATGAAAGTGAAAAGCGAAAGTGAAGTCGCTCAGTCGTGTCCGACCCTCAGTGACCCCATGAGGTGGAGATAAATTTATTCTCTCCTTAAGACTAGTAGTTTTAGCACTATTTGTAAAGCAGATCTTATTTATGGAGTTTTGAAATATACTGAATCATATACTGAATTTCATCATATACTGAATTTTACATTCTTATGAAAATCTGTAGTAGAAGCTTATATTCTGTTTCAGTAGCCGCTTGTCTTGAAATGGTTTTCTCCTGAGAAAGAGGGAGGGAAGAAGAAAAAATGAAAGGGAAAGGAATTATTGAGAACATCAACTTGATCCAGAGTTGGCATGGTTACATCTTGATTAGCAGTTTTCTGACCAGGCAATTTAACTAACCCTTTTTCTGCATTAATTTTCTCTTCTGTATAAAAAGGATAATAAGTAGTACCTACTTAACAGGACTGATAGAGAATAAAATGAGTTAATATATCTAAAATAATTAGACTGATTCTCATGCATAATAATGGAGAAGGCAATGGCACTCCACTCCAGGACTCTTGCCTGGAAAATCCCATGGACGGAGGAGCCTGGTGGGCTGCAGTCCATGGGGTCGCTAAGGGTCAGACACGACTGAGCGACTTCACTTTCATTTTTCACTTTCATGCACTGGAGAAGGAAATGGCAACCCACTCCAGTGTTCTTGCCTGGAGAATCCCAGGGACAGGGGAGCCTGGTGGGCTGCCATCTATGGGGTCGCACAGAGTCGGACACGACTGATGCGACTTAGCAGCAGCAGCAGCATGCATAGTAAGCATTGTGAAGGATTTGCTACATAATTACTTTTTGAGTTCCTGTGAGTGAGTGTAAATTGCTCAGTCGGTCTGACTCTTTGGGATCCCATGGACTATAACAGTCCATGGAGTTCTCCAGGCCAGAATACTGGAGTGGGTAGCCTTTCCCTTCTCCAGGGGATCCTCCCAACCCAGGGATTGAACCCAGGTCTCCCACATTTCAGGCAGATTCTTTACCAGCTGAGCCACCAGGGAAGCCCTGAGTTCCTGTACTCTTATTTAATAATGCTATATGTATTTTGTTCTTGCTCTTTTAGTTCCACATTGTTTCCTCCCACTTTCTGTAGTTTATGTCCTTGACTCTCTGTTCTCCATTAAAATGTTCACATCCTTGAAAACAGACTCTACTGTCAAGGCCTCAAATACCATTTTAGGCAGATGATGAAGAAATCTAAAACTCTAGCTCTGACTTTTTTGTTCAGCTCTAGCTTCAACAGACCTAATTCTAACTCCAACAGATCTCTGGATAGTTCCAAAACAGGGTCCTACCAAGATCTCAATATAGTGTGTCACAGATTGCATTAGTTGTCTTCCTTTTGCCATTGGACAGTGGCATAATTTCTTAATCTTTCAGACTTGAAATTTCATCTATATCTCCTCCCTTCCCAATCTAAGAAGTTTTTAGATCTTCTTGATTTCTTTTAATAATGATTCTCTTATTTAGCTTTTCTGTTGTTCCTACCATAGTTCATGATATGCTTATTTCAACACTTAAACCAAATTTATCCTCCAAACTTCCTCTCTTTCCAATCTTAGCATCTGATGTTGATCAGTCTTCTTAAAATGGGAATTTAAAACATAATCATTTATGTTTAAAATTATTTAGTTTGTTTTCTATTATCCATAGATTAAATTTAAATAATAAAACATAATCTCCATGAGGGGAAGAATTTTCAAGCATTTTTTTTGCTGATGTAATTTAGTGTCTAGAAGAGTTCCTGGTACATAGTAGGTGACACAGTAAGTGCTTACTGAATGACTAAGTGAACTTATCCTGGCATTCAGGGACTTTCATAGTTGCCCTCAACCTTGATACAAATGCACAAACCTCTAATCCAAGCTGATGAATCTACTCCTTTCCCCTAAATATAGTTCACATATCTTCCTCTTGACCAATTACTGTTAGTCTCCTGCTCTCTATTTCTAAGCATACTATCTTTCTCTTCTCCACCTATATAAATTCTCTTGACTTTTCAAGGCCCAGCTAAATGCCATGGTCTTGGTTAAGCTATATTGATTAATTAGAAATATGCTAAACTCCAGCATTGTAAAAAGTCTATGTCATTGCAGCCTTACATTGTTTATTTTTTACTGGGCAAATGCTTCCTCTCCCACAATCAAATATATTCTATTTGAAGATTCTATTGAACATCTTTGGATGTTTCTGCAAGAAAAGAGCTCTACTGACTCTAACTAACTCTGTGCGACCTCATAGACGGCAGCCCACCAGGCCCCGCTGTCCCTGGGATTCTCTAGGCAAGAACACTGGAGTGGGTTGCCATTTCCTCCTCCAATGCATGAAAGTGAAAAGTGAAAGTGAAGTCGCTCAGTCGTGTCCAACTCTTAGCAATCCTATGGACTGCAGCCCACCAGGCTCCTCCTTCCATGGGATTTTCCAGGCAAGAGTACTGGAGTGGGGTGCCATTGCCTTCTCCCTCAAAAAACTTAGATACATTTTAATGATAATTCCATTTAATACAGCATTCAAATATTGACTCAACATTGCGAACAAAAATATATTTTTAATCCTTAAATAATTGAAGGGGAAATGGAGACACAAATTTTTGACCAGTAGTCAAAAATAGAAATACTATAGGAATAGAATACTGTAGAAATTATTAAGGTTAAGAATGTATATCTTCCCTTGGCACTGGATTTCTAGGAGGTTTCCAGAAGGCTGTGGCTATTTGTTACAAAAGTGAGGAAGCGGGCTAGTTACAATGGCTATTTGGCATATGACACATGAACTAGGTGATCAAAGTTAATATAAATAGTAATAAAATATATCAGTGTTATGTATGCTCAATATGATGCCCCGAGAAAGGCACAATATCATCACAGTGGTATTTTAGCTGAATATACAAACTTTGAATCATGAGAATACATAACCCAAAGCCAAATTTGGGGAACTTTTACAAAATCACTGGCCAGTGCTCTTTGAAGGTATCAAAATCATGAAAGATGAAAGAAGACAGGGAATGCCACAGATGGCAGAAGACTAAGGAGATATGGCAATTTATTTAATATCTTAGTTGATTAACTATTGTTGCTATTGTTTAGTCGCTCAGTCATGTCCAACTCTTTGAGACTCCATGGATGCAGCATGCCAGACTTCCCCGTCCTTCATTTCCCAAGGCTTGCTTAAACTCATGTCCATTGAGTCAGTGATACCATTTAACCATCTTGTCCTCTGTCATTCCCCTTCTCATCCTGGCTTCAGTTTTGCCCAGCATCAGGGTGTTTTCCAATGAGTCAGTACTTCTCATCATGTGGCCAAAATACTGGAGCTTCAGCTTCAGCCATCTGTCCTTCCAATGAATATACAGGACTGGTTTTCTTTAGGATTGACTGGTTGCATCTCCTTGCAGTCCAAGGGACTCTCAAGAGTCTTCTCCAGCACCACAGTTCAAAAGCATCAATTCTTTGGCACTTGGCTTTCTTTATGGTCCAACTCACATCCATACATGACTACTGGAAAAACCACAGCTTTGACTAGACAGACCTTTGTGAACAAAGTAATGTATCTGCTTTTTAATATGCTGTCTAGGTTTGTCATAGCTTTTCTTCCAAGGAGCAAACATCTTTTAATTTCATGGCTTGCAGTCACCATCTGCAGTGATTTTGCAGAGCCCAAGAAAATTACACAAAAAAGTCTGTCGCTGTTTCTATTGTTTCCCCATCTATATGCCATGAAGTGATGGGACCAGATGCCATATTCTTAGTTTTTTGAATGTTGAGTTTTCAGCTAGCTTTTTCACTCTCCTCTTTCACTTTCATCAAGAGGCTCTTTAGTTCCTCTTCACTTTCTGTCACAAGACTGGTGTCATCTGCATGTCTGAGATTATTGATATTTCTCCCAGCAATCTTGATGCCAGCTTGTGCTTCATCCAGCCTGGCATTTCACATGATATACTCTGCATATAAATTAAATAAGTTGGGTGACAATATACAGCCTTGACAAACTCCTTTCTCAATTTGGAACCAGTCCATTGTTCCATGTCTGGTTCTATCTGTTACTTCTTGACCTGCAAACAGGTTTCTCAGGAGGCAGGTAAGGTGGTCTGGTATTTCCATCTCTTGAAGAATTTTCCATAGTCTTTTGTGGCCCACACAGTCAAGGGTTTTAGTGTAGTCAATGAAGCAGATGTTTTTCTGGAAATCTCTTTTGCTTTTTCTATGATCTAAGGGATGCTGACAATTTGATCTCTGGTTCCTCTGCCTTTTCTAAATTCAGCTTGAACATCTGGGAATTCTCGGTTCATGTACTGTTGAAGTCTAGCTTAGAGAATGTTGAGCATTACTTTGTTAGGGTGTGATATATGTGAAATGAGTACAATTGTGGGGTAGTTTGAACATTCTTTGGCATTGCCCTTCTTTGGGATTGGAATGAAAACTGAGGATTCCCAGTCCTGTGACCACTGCTGAGTTTTCCAAATTTGCTGGCATTTTGAGTGGAGCACTTTTACAGCATCATCCCTTAGGCTTTGAAATAGCTTAGCTGGAATTCCATCACCTCCACTAGCTTTGTTCATAGTGATGATTCCTAGGGCCCACTTGCCTTCGCACTCCAAGATGTCTGGCTCCAGGTAAGCGATGACACCATGGTGATTATCTGAGTCATGAAGATCTTTTTTGTATATTTCTTCTGTGTATTCTTGCTACTTCTTAATATCTTCTGCTTCTGTTACGTCCACACCATTTCTGTCCTTTATTGTGCTCATCTTTTCAAGAAATGTTCCCTTGGTATCTCTAATTTTCTTGAAGAGATCTCTAGTCTGGTGTTTTCCTCTATTTCTTTGCATCGTTCACTGAGGAAGGCTTTATCTCTCCTTGTTATTCTTTGAAATTCTGCAGTCAGATGGGTGTATGTTTCCTTTTCTCCTTTTCCTTTGCTTCTCATCTTTTCTCAGCTATTTGTAATGCCTCCTCAGGCATCCATTTTGCCTTTTTACATTTCTTTTTTGGGGTATGGTTTTTATCACCATCTCCTGTACAAAGTTACAACCTCAGTCCATAGCTCTTCAGGCACTATGTCTATCAGATCTAATCCCTTGAATCTATTTGTCACTTCCACTGTATGATTTAATTACTTAATTAACTAACTAAACTATCCTGGATTAGATCTTGGACAAAACAAAGAACATTTGGGAAAATTGACAAAATTTGAGTGAGATCTATAGATTAGTTGTATTGTATTGGTGTTAATTTCCTGGTTTTGATAATTTACACTGTTATGTAAGATATTAACATTAGAGGAAGTCAGATAAAGGTTATATAGGAATTCTCTTTACTTTTAAACCAACTTTTATGTAAATCTAAAATTTCAAAGTAAAAAGTTGAAAAAGTTGAGGAGGATGGATTAAACTCTATGTTCTTAAAGGGAAAACTCTCCCAATTTCCAAGGGCTACATCAATCGTTTCCATCATTAATATGGTCACCTAAGCCTTTGTATGGAGAAGGCAATGGCACCCCACTCCAGTACTCTTGCCTGGAAAATCCCAAGGACGGAGGAGCCTGGTAGGCTGCAGTCCATGAGGTCGCTAAGAGTCGGACACGACTGAGCAACTTCACTTTCACTTTTCACTTTCATGCATTGGAGAAGGAAATGCAACCCACTCCAGTGTTCTTGCCTGGAGAATCCCAGGGACGGGGGAGCCTGGTGGGCTGCCGTCTGTGGGGTCACACAGAGTCGGACACGACTGAAGTGACTTAGCAGCAGCAGCACCAAGCCTTTGTAATGTGTGTATAATGTGTGTGTAATGTGAGATGCCTTTGTGGAAGGGTCATTAGCTTCATTAGGATGGTGTACAGAATAGACAACATCATTTCTCCAAGATATCATATTCACTGTATACAGCAGTCATTCATTAAACAGACATACCAAATAGTATTTGGGATGCTGAAAATACAATGATGAGCGAGATAATAGATCCCAGGCCTCCTGGAATTTCCAGTCTTATTAATGAGGAAGATAAATCAGAACTTAATTTTTTTTTGGGGTGGTGGAGCAAATCTTGGAAGTAGATTTCTCAGTATGAAAAAAGGTGTTGAGAGAATGGGACTTAGGTCGAAAAAGAAACTTGTCGCAAACCTTGGAGAAGGTATTCAAATTGGTAAGGCAGTGGTGTGTTCTTGTGCTTTTCATGTATAGCTGCAGACCATTAGTCCATGATTGTATAGGAGAGAAGGGCAGAAGGCAGAAAAGTGGATTACAGGAAATAAAAATCAGTAGAAAGTAATACGGCGAACCGATTGAAAGAGTGAAGGTGAGAAAAGGAATTAATGAGAACATTTGCGGTTAGTGTATAATATGATTTAGGCCACAGGCATAGCTGCAAAAAAGAAAAAAGGGCAAGAGAACTGGAGGAGAGTGAAGGACTCTGCTGAGTTACACGTGATTTTAGAACGTGTGTATGAAGAGGACAGAAAAAGGGGGATGGGAGACAGCAAGAGAGAAAACATCAAATGGGAGAAAACATCAAATTGGGGACTGCTGAAAAAGGAAACGGCACACGGATGCTTGGGGGGAAGGATACTAGTCACCTACAAGCCCCGGGAATGCGTGGGAAGCGGGAGTGTCTGGGCGGTGCCGGGTGGCTGCGAGCTCGCCCCAGGGCCCGGGGGCTTGCGGACTGGGGCGCCCCAGCTAGGCGCGTGGTAGGGGGAAGGTTGCGGGGTGGAGGGGGAGGTGTGCACTGTGTTTGGTGATGTCATTGCAAGTCAGGGAGCGGTGAAATTTAACACCGGCCGGATTTGCTGGGCTCCTCTTCTTCTAGGGGAAGCAGCCGGCGGCAGTCCACGCCGAGCGCCTGCAGTTGCCACCGGCCAGCTCGCACGGACGAGATTTCCGAAGTGGGTGTGTGTACTTGTCTGACAAATGTTCCAGCGCGGGTTGTTTCCAAGGACTTCCTCCCCCACTTCATCTCCTGCCCTCCCCCCACTCCTTTCTCCTCCCAGGCCCAAAGCGGAGGACTCCACTGGAGTCACGGAGTCGCCTTTGAACCGCAAGTGAACTCGAGGGCTGCCCTCGCAGTCGAGCTCCCGCTGCTGCCGGCGTCCCGCAGCCCGCCAGTGAGGTGTCCCTCCTTGCCCGCCCTCCCAGGGGAGCGCTCCCCGCCACCCACCCCGGGCCTGTCCGCTACCGAGCTGGGGCCCTGGGCAGCCTAGCAGTCTACCCGCCCGGTGCTATTTCTCTGCTCTTCTTCCATCTGTCCCTCCCCTTTTTGGTTATTGTTGAGGTTTTAGAACATCGTTTTCATGTGCTTTTTTTTTTTTTTTTTTTTTTTCCATTTTTCATGGACAGTACCTGCACACTTAGCAGTTCGGAGTTGGCTTCTGTTTTCCGTTAGCGCCCCGCTGTAAGGACAAATGCATACAAATGCATTTAGGAGCCCACAGGACAAGGCGTGGACAGGTCTCCCACACGGCAAAATCGTAAGTAGCCCACCCGCGGGGCAGGGGTTAGACCGGCAGCTCTCCCCACCCCCTGGATCCGCTGAGCCAGTTGGAGATTTGCGCCCTAGCTACTTGGCACTTTTTTTTTTTTGAAGTTGGGAGCCGGCGAACAGCCGCAGCATCCTCCCCTTGTCTCCTCAATTTGTAAAATACCGTGCTAGAAAGGAAGCCTCCTGCCAGCGGGTCTCTCAGACAGTTTATGCTAAAGAGATCCTGCGGCTCGGGAGGAACAGCTCGCTGGCTCACTTCCCGAGGCCGGTGGTAGCGGCTCTTGCAGCCCCGGAGCTGGACTCGGACGCCCGCCCGGGCTCCAGCTCCCGTTGCCCTCGCATCCTCCTTCCGTTCTCCTCGCTCAGGGCCCTGGCTGAGGTTTTGTTTCCCCTCGGTGCTCCTTGGGCATCCAGCCTGGGAACTGCTAGGGTCCTCGCGGTCCCCCTGGGCTCTGTGTGCGGAGCCTGAACCATGCGGCAGGGTTGCCGAATGGGGGAGAGGGTGCCCACGAAACCCCGGACATCAGGGAGCTCCTGGAATCATGAGACACAGAGGCAGTTGGTCTCTAGTCATTAGGAGGCCAACAAACGTGCTGCCCATCTGGGGCCCAGGCTGTCCCCTGCTCACTGGAGTATCACTGGGGAAGGGGCTGGACCCCGGTGCGGAGGGCGGGGGGCCTCCGGGGCTGCTGCTCCCAGGGAGTGATCTCACCGGCCCTCCCTGGCACTTCATCTGCTTTTGGGGCATTGTACCGGCTCCCACTGCCTCAGTGGGAGAAGAGCGTGGATGAAGGGTAGGGGGCGCGTGGCCTTGGCTGGCTGTCCTGGCCCTTCCTGGAAGATGTCAGTGGGTTATAGAAGTTTGGTTTTGGCCTCAGGGCCAGGAGGGACGAAGGCGGCTGTGGTCGTTCTCTGCTACTAGGCTGCGACGCGGTAGAGTAGGAAGGAGGAGGGCAGGGGGGGCAGGACCGAGGGTGCCAGCTAAGGGCAGGCGGAGGCGGAGTGCAGAGAAAGACCGCCTTGTGGCAGTGTTTGTATGAACATGTGCTTCCCAGCCGCTGGCAGTCGAGCCTGGCTAGGGCTCGCGCACTCTCTCCTTCGACCTCTGGAAGCCTGGGCGGGCAGCCGGCTTCCCCACTGACAAGGATGCACATACCCACGCGCCCGCTGCAGAATGAATCACTGAGCGGGAAAGCTCAAAACCTCAGCCACCACGTGCGTCCATGCAGGGGTGTGCCCGGCCCCCCTGGGGCAAGGGGGAGGGCAGGATTCCTGACACTTCTTCTCCAGGGTCCTAGATGAGGTTAGTCCCGGCGGGCTCCCGGACCCAGAGCTGCTCACGCAGGTCTCATCAGTTTTCCAGACAGATTTCTCACCACTTCTCTCGGTGAAAGCACCTTGCATGGACCTGCCTTGGAAAGCAGGGTAGGGAGTGCAGCGGATCCTGAGGGCCGCTGGACTAGGGTGAGTGGAATGGTAGAATCAGACTTGGGTCTCTGAGGCTCCAGAGCCACCCTGAGAGATTGGATGAGGTCCTCCACTTCCTGTTCCGCCGCTCCAGCGTCCCCCTCCATCCATTGCCCTCCTTGCCCTCCCTGTTCCCCTCCATCCATGTGCCCTTCTTGCCCTCCCTGCCAGCTCCCACCCCCAGGGCTTTCCCTTGGGCCCTACACGAAGCCCAGGTTGCTGACTAACATTCCCCTTGGCAGTTGTGACCAACCTCGCAGATTAAAGGAGATCTTCAGCTCTTAGCCCCTGTCTTGTCTGGTTTACACTTCCCTTCCAGACGCTCCCAGAAAAGGTCCTGCATATATTCTTGGGCAGTTTGGGGTTTGTAAATTGGGTCCAGATGATTGGGGGGAGGGACGCAGAGAAACCAAACAGAATGGATTACACTGAGGAACTTCTGAGGAAAAGTTAGACTATGAGTAATTGGGGAAAAGAATCTTCCTGGAGAGGCATCAGATGGGTAGAGGATCCTGCGTGAAGGTCCTCCTCTCTCCTGTTCTCCAAGCAGCCTCCAGCCAGGGGCCTTGCAGACTCCTGTGATATCAAGTTTGTTCCATGACAGTTCCCAGTGAGGGTGAACTGCAGAAAATTGAGGGTAATTCAAGATTACATCAGATTGCAACCTCTCACAGCTTCAGCCACACACATGTAGAATGGGGAAATGTAGTTACCAATTGAGCTGAGAAAATTGTTTCTTGAAAAAAATCCAGTTTCCGTAAAGAATTCAGAGTTCTTCAGTTTGAAATAAATGCTACCAACCTCATAGGAATAGGGACTCAGGGACAAGCAGCTGATTAGCTGATGATAATGTCAGGCCACTGAATTAAACCTTAGAGTGTCTAATGTAACCCCTGAGGTTTTAATTTTCCTCCATCCTTTTGTGGTGATGTTTTGTAAGAGCAGGGGTGATTTTTTAAAAAATCACAATTCTGATTAGTCACCCAGAAATATTTACAGTTTTAAAACTAGATCCTTACAGATATTTTATTTCAGAGAGCTGCTTTTATTTTGATTCACATTCACATTCTTAATGTGAATTTGTGGAATTAATGAAAAAAAAATTAAAACTAAGAATGATAGGTACATTGATTTCTATAAACAAAAGTGTAAACAAAGTTTGGGATATAAGGTCTATTTCCTAGCTTGCATGAAATTCTATTTTTAAAGTTGCCTCATTATCTTTGTGTTCAAATAAATGTTTAAAACAAATGGATGTCTTAGGAAGAGGAATTGTACTTTATAGAAAGTAATTTTGAGTGTTATTTATACATTGTGCTTGATAAACTGAAGCTACAGGAGAATGATAAATCGTATTATAGGAACTAGAATAGCTGTACTAGTTTTCTTGCCATGCTTTGCAACTCTGACTTATTTTAGAATTTGTAATTCTGAGTGAGAAGTGAAGATGATTTTATTTTCATTCTCATAAAAGGCTAACGTTCCGTCATTCATTCACTTATTATTCATTTACTGATTTATTCAGCAAATGTTCACTGAGTTCACTATGTGTCTAGCATGATTCTAGGCAGAAGGGATACAATGATTGAGTAAGACAGAAGCACAATTGCTGCCTTCCAATGTGCCCGGTTAATATAGGAAACAAAAAATGAAACAAGCAAGTATAAACAATGAAACCAGCAAAAATATAACATAAGGATATATACAGAAGGACATCTAACTGTCTTGTTAGTTGGGGAAGATAGGGAGGGGTAGTACTGGAAGGAAAGGCTAACCAGAGGAAATGAAATCTAGACTGAGACATAAGTGGAAAAGGCATGGAACTTTACAGACAGAACAGTAAAAGGCTCAGAGGTGAGACAGCATGGTGCATTTGAGGGCCCAGAAGAAATGAAGTTGGTTGGAACACACATTCTAGGGGCAGAGTGGTTGGAGCAGGATCTGGAGAGAGAAACAGAGACTAGATCATGAAAACTCTTTACTTCCTTAGCTAAATAAATGGAGGTTGGATGACCTGACTTCTTGATCTTGGGTTCACTGTGCAGGTGGAAAATGTCAGAGGAGTTATATATCGGTTAAAACTCCAGACAGCTTGATAATCTCATTGACTGAAGATCTGATGCATTCATTCATTTAAAAATCTTTTACTTAACAGTAGTATCAGTTCAATTCAGTCGCTCAGTCCTGTCCAACTCTTTGCAACCCCATGGACTGCAGCATGCCAGGTTTCCCTGTCAATCACCAACTCCCAGAGCTTGCTGAAACTCGTGTCCATCAAGTCAGTGATGCCATTCAGCCATCTCATCCTCTGTCATCCCCTTCACCACCTGCCTTCAGTTTTGCCCAGCACTGGGGTCTTTTCCAGTAAGTCAGTACTTTGCATCAGGTGGCCAAAGTATTGGAGCTTCAGCTTCAGCATCAGTCTTTCAAATGAATATTCAGGACTGATTTCCCTTAGGATGGACTGATTTGATCTCCTTGCAGTCCAAGGGACTCTCAAGAGTCTTCTCCAACACCACAGTTCAAAAGCATCAATTCTTCGGTGCTTAGCTTTCTTTAAGGTCCAACTGTCACATCTATTCATGACTACTGGAAAAACCATAGCTCTGACTACATGGACATTTGTTGGCAAAGTAATGTTTCTGCTTTTTAATATGCTGTATAGGTTTGTCATAGCTTTTCTTCCAAGGAGCAAGCATCTTTTAATTTCATGGCTGCAGTCACCATCTGCAGTGATTTTGAAGCCCAAGAAAAAATGTCTGTCATGGTTTCCATTGTTTCCCCATCTGTTTGCATGAAGTGATGGGATTGGATGCTATGATCTTAGTTTTTTGAATGTTGAGTTTCAAGCCAGCTTTTTCACTCTTCTCTTTCACTTTCATCAAGAGGCTCTTTAGCTCCTCTTTGCTTTCTGCCATAAGGGTGGTATCATATGCATTGCCGAGGTTATTATTTCTCCTGGCAATCTTGTTTCCAGCTTGTGCTTCTTGGAGCCCAGCATTACACATGATGTACTCTGTGGCTCAGCTGGTAAAGAATTTGCCTGCAATGAGGGAGACCTGGATTTGATCCCTGTGTTGGGAAGATCCCCTGGAGAAGCAAAAGGCTACCCACTCCAGTATTCTGGCATGGAGAATTCCATGGACTGTATAGTCTGCAAAGAGTCAGACATGACTGAGTGACTTTCACTTTTCACTCTGCGTATAAGTTAAATAAGCAGGGTGACAGTATACAGCCTTGATGTACTCCTTTCCCAATTTGGAACCAGTCCGTTGTTCCATGTCCAGTTCTAACTGTTGCTTCTTGACCTGCATGCAGATGTCTCAGGTGGCAGGTCAGATGGTCTGGTATTCCCATCTCTTGAAGAATTTTCCAAAGTTTGTTGTAATCCACAGAGTCAAAGTCTTGCATAGTCAATAAAGGAGAAGTAGATGTTTTTCTGGAATTCTCTTGCTTTTTCTATGATCCAATGGATGCTGGCAATTTGATCTCCAATTTGATCTCTGGTTCCTCTTCCTTTTCTAAATCCAGCTTAAACATCTGGAAGTTCTCGGTTCATGTACTGTTGAAGCCTAACTTGGAGAATTTTGAGCATTACTTTGCTAGTGTGTGTGATGAGTGCAATTGTGCAACAGTAGAATGTGCCAGAAACTTTTCTAGGGAGTAATCAGTTTAACAATCTCTGTGGTATTTCAAGGAGAGACTATATATATGTTTATTTCTTCCCTGCTACTGACTGGACTCCAGGTATTTTGATCACTTGAAGTCCTTAAGCATTTATCTCCTTTCTATTTCAGAAGTTGCCAGTATGTTTGGAATTTAACCAAAAGTTCTAGTATGTTTCACACTAGGTTAGGTATACAAGTACTTATTGAGTTGAATTCATTTTGTGTAAGTTACTGACAATATTTTATTCCCTGAATCATCCAACTTTATCCCCACTGCTGGGATAAGAACTGTTTTTCCGTTACTTTGGGAACAAAGGATAGAAATTTTACTATTTCTGGATCTTAGCAGCTAGTAAAGAGCAAAATCTATAAAGCTGTCATGACTTAGAGAATTTTTTGGCTTGTAAATGTACTGTGATGGAAATTGTTGAAATTCTTGATGTATATTACAAGTGTGTGTTTTTCAGATTAGTTTACTTTTTCCAACTGGTTTAAATGAAAATCTCCAATTCACTTTTTACAAAAGTTCCTTATCACAAATTGAACCTGTGTAGGAATGAGCATCAGTATCTTGAAGACATATATCATAAAACCTGGGGGTCTCGTGAGTATCCTGAACAAAAGGATGCCTGAAATTCCCCTAAAGTAACTTAGACCCTTCAGATAAAGAGAAAGTTGAATAGCTCTAAGAATTATTTAGGGAAGATGCCTGGGGGTGGATATTAGTTCCTTAAATATTCTGAGTATGGTCTTTGGATATCTATTTCCTGCTTGATCTCCTCTAGGACTTCACCCTTCACATGTCTGGTTATGTTTTGACTGTGGTTTATGTCAAACTGAAAATGTGGCTAGCAGACCAGACACACAGAGTATTTCACATTTTGTTAGATATCCTCCAATATTAATATTATGGATTATATTTTCTGAACATTTATTGAATATCTCCTACTATATTGTTAATTTTTTTTCAGACCTAGTCTGATTTTATTAAATGTATAAGTATATGTACTTCTGTTACTTTACATTAATGACACTTGGTCCAGACATACAAAAGAGTGAACAAAAACAGGCATGATTTGAATATTTGAAAAATATTCATGTTTAATATACAAACTAGACTTTCTGTTCTTGTTGTTGAGTTGCTCAGTCATCTCTGACTCTTTTGCAACCTCATGGACTAGCCCACCAACTCTTTTGCAACCTCATGGACTAGCCCACCAGACTCTGTCCATGGGATAGTCCACGCAAGATTACTGAAGTGGGTTGTTATTTCCTCCTCCAGGAGATATTTGCTTAACTTTAACAAAAAGAAAAAAAAAAAGGGAGACTTTGTTGCTGCTGCTGCTAAGTCGCTTCAGTTGTGTCTGACTCTGTGCCACCCCATAGATGGCAGCCCACCAGGCTCCCCTGTCCCTGGGATTCTGCAGGCAAGAACACTGGAGTGGGTTGCTATTTCCTTCTCCAATGCATGAAAGTGAAAAGTGAAAGTGAAGTTGCTCAGTCGTGTCCGACCCTTAGTGACCCCATGGACTGCAGCCTACCAGGCTCCTCCGTCCATGGGATTCTCCAGGCAAGAGTACTGGAGTGGGGTGCCATTGCCTTCTCCGGGGAGACTTTGTTAGGGTTAACTAAATATATGAACAAATTAGCAAACTTAGTAGACTATTTTAGGCTACTTAATTAAAAAAAGAATTGGCCAGAACTGTAAGAGGACCTTTTCCCAGTTGTGGTTAAACAACATGCCCTTTGTATATGATGATTTATAGAACATTTTGCTAAGAGCGTAACTTGATCTTTGTCTTCTATGCCAGAATATTAATAGGAGTCTACCATACACACAGATTTTAGGCTTTTATATTTGGAATTTAAAATATAAAATTTATATTGTTATCACATAATAGATGAGTCAGCTAAGACTCAAAACCTTGAAATAACCTACCCAAGCTCACACAATGAGTTTGAAATAGATCTAGGACTAATCTTTTGACTTCTAGTCTATTGTTATTCTTATTAACCATGTTATTTTCTCTGCAACAACTTAATACAGTTTTAGTTTTACCTTATTTAAGGACTCCAGCATGTCTAGTACAATAAGCACAGCACAACAGTAGAAGCACAAAACACTGCTACCCTTGAGAACTCTTACCATTTGCTAATGTGGAAGTGTGATATTTTTTCTTTATTAAGTAAATGTATTATAAGTGTAAAATCATTGGTGGACAGTGCAAAAGCAAAGAAATAAACAAGTGCAACTTAACTAGACATTTCCCAGAAAGCTTGGATTCCTGCATTTCCCAGAAAGCTTGGATTCGTTAAACATCATTTTACTCATTGATAGAGTTGGGCTCTTTATCAAGCTGATTATATCAATTAGGTTTGATCTCTTCTCTGTCTTCCCACTTCAAAGATGAGAAAAACAGTTAAAATGAAAAAGAAGAAGCCTTCCATTTACTCTACCACAGAAGATTTTTTTTTTTAATTCTTCTTTCTCTCTTTGGACATCCAACTAAAAGTGCCCCTATTTTACTTAACTTCCTAAGTGTTAAAAGAATTAGGTTCATAGGGAAGAACTAAATTCCTCAGTCATTGAGAGATCTTGCTATTTATTCTGTTCCTGTTTTAACATATCGATTGTGTCAATTTTATGTAAGAAAATGACAAAAGGTGAAGACCTGTTACTTGCTCAGGTATTTTTTACTAATTAATCATAAAAGATACAGCACATATGGGCTATAATAAAGTTATAATTAAAGCATCAGGAGTACAAAGGGGAGGAAAAGGTGCAGTCCTCTCTAGGGATGATGGGAAAAATTCATGGAGCAGGTGTTCACATTAGGCTTTGATGATACTTAAGATTCTGATAGATGGAGACTGAGATCTTTTAAGGCACTTAACAAAGTTTGTCCATAGAATAGAGAAAAACATGGTGTGGCTGGAGCTTTGGGATGTCAGATGTAATCAGTCCCTATTTATTGCTTAAAAAAAAAAAAAAAAGAAAAAGGAGGTTGGAGCTGAACGATAAGGACCTTGAACACCTGGTGAGGAACTTAAATTTTTCCTGTTCTTCCTTAGTTGTATGATTGGGCCATTCAAGATGGTGATCCTCTTGCTCCCTGTATGTCTTCTGCTCCACCAGCTCCTGCTTCACTCACATGATTATCGAGTCTTCCTAATTGTAGGACTTAATTAGTAACTGCCTACCTGTTTGCCCCTGCCCCCGGTTTCCCTGGTAACTGATGAGCCAACCTGACGGCAGTTCTGCCCTATAAATGGTAGCCCTCTCCACCTCTGGAAGGTTATGGCCGTGTCCTGCTTGGAGTCTGCTGGGTCTGCTGGAGGTATTGCTCCAGGACTTTTTTTTTCCTTCAGGTTCTTAAGGCCCCTTTTCAACAAGTCATTGATGTCTCTGTTTCTGGGCTCTCAGTTTAGTGGCTGGGCACCTATAAGACTTGCAGGCCTCTGGGGTACTACCCAGCAGTTGGCTCTAAGTTTGGGGCAGAATTAGAAAAAGATAAAGAAAATCTGTTCTATATCATTGATCTCTATCTCTCTGTTAGTCATCAAGTTAGTAAGTAGGTACACTTATATAAGGTGTGGTTCAACTGACTTGTGATAATCTCCTAAAATCACCTGGCTAAGGGATGATATTTGATGTGTTCAGGTTTTCCTGCCTCACGCCAGGAATAGACTTGTTAACATGTCTAGAAAGAACTCTTGTCTTCCATTTTTCTCCCCTGAGGTCATTGGGGAAGTCCATGAGTTGACTGAATTGCCTGGTGAATAGTGCTAGTTGTTCTTTAGCTGTATTGGAATGAAGCAGTGCCTTTTCGGTTGTTTCTAAACTCTCAGTGAACTGGATTACTTTGGGCAGGTGAGAAGTGCTTCCTTTCATGTTCCATTTTCTATTAAAACAGCATAATTCTGATATACTCTCCTTCAGTGATTGGAATCCTGAGCTATTTTCTAGTCTTACTGATGCACATGCTGCCAGTTGAAAATACAAATGTGAAAGGAAAAGTGCCTTCTTTTACTCAAATTCTAGAGGATATTAGGATTCATCCTGGAGGACCCAAGGAAATCATTTTCATTTCACACTGCTGTCCTCAACTTTCCTCATTAGAATCACCGGGGAAGTGTTTAAAAATCCCTGAACAACAAATTGAAGTCAGAATCTCTGAGGGTGGGGTTGGGGAGGGCAGAACCCAAGTAGTAGTTTTTAGAAGTCACCAGGTGAGTCCACCAATCAGCTATGGTAAGAAGCTGAAAAACAAGTAGGCCTCACACCATCTCTTGAGCATCACCTGTTCCAGAACTGTGGTCCTCAGGGTATGATGCCCCAGATCTGCAACAATCAGCATTGCCTGGGAACTTGTTATAACTGCAAATTCTTGGGCTCCACCCCGACCTACTGAGTCAGAAACTCTCAGGGTGGAGCCCAGAATCTTTAACAAGCCCTCTAGGTGATTATGTTACATGCTTCTGTTTGAAAACCATGATCTAGAGTAGCAGAAAAGAATTTTTTTTTTAAAGGTCAAATCTTATTTGTGTCATATAAAATTATGTATGTGATTTAAGCAAAGTATTAATATTAGAGTATTTTAAGTACAATGTAACTATTAACAGTAAATATTCTAAATTGTTTTTTCTCAGAGTTTGGTACATACACAATCAGTATTAGATCACTTGGTTAAAAATGTATACATGCTGAGGATCCACTTCAAATTTATGAAGTCTCTGGGAAGGCCCAGAATCTGTATTTTTCACAAAAAACCAAAAATGTTGGCAGACTAACATTTGGGAAACATCTCATGGATGACACCATATATGGGAAACTATTATAGGCTTCATTAAAATAGATGGCTCAACTATTTGCACATGTCAGTTGAAATTTCTATGATTTAAAATTGATTTGTATAGTTAATAACAGTTAAGTATTTTATCAAATTCTTATTAAAAACTGTTCTGTTCAAATAGTATAATTTTATAGTATACATTTTATATACTAAAGTGAAGTGAAGTTGCTCAGTCGTGTCTGACTTATAAATAAATAGTATAATTTTATATTGGCTCACTTTTTTACATTAACATGTTCCTTATTCTTGTTGACAAAGGTAAAAACATAGCTTTGGCGATAAATAGAAAATGTACTGATTACTGCTAGCACAGCAGAAACCTAAAAATGATTCTCAAAGGGCTTTGTCATCACTCTTGCAGAACTGTATTTTCAGAAATACCATTTGGGGAGTTTTTGAGTTAGACTGAACAGAATCAGAGTCTATATTAGCAAGAAAAACTAGATCATAAAATATTTTCAGCATGCTCATTAATTTTTGAAACTATCTCTGATTTTCAGCTGGGAGGTAGATAAAGCCAATTATGAAGACTAATCAACAAAATCTATGAAAAGTTTGATTAAGCTAAATAATTGTAAAGTGTTTTCTATGTCACTAATCAACATGAATGAACATTTTAATTTGTAGTTGGTTTGAGTATGGTGTTTACAATTACACTAATCACAATGGTCAGTGTTGATATCTACAGGTTGTTATATTTTTAGAATCAGTCATGAATCTAGTACAAGTGATTTGAATATAATCTTCAAATAGATCTTATGTAAAAACGTTTAAACAAATAACTGATCCCATACATTTATAATAACTGTAGTTAAGTGACTGTAAGTTGTATTTTATGCCAATCTGCCAATAATTTTACTTTGTGTAAAATTGCATGTGTGGTGATTTGACATGATATATACCACTTATAATAATTTCACTTGTATTAGTTCACATTTACTGAGTTTTTCCTCTGTGCCAGGTACTGTTTTGGGTACTTTAAGCTTTTTAGTTAATCTTCAAAAAGTCTTATGAGATGGATTTAATGAAGGGAAACACTAGGGCACAGAGTGATTATTAAATAGGGTGCCCAAGACACATAGTGACAGAATCAAAACTTGAATTTGGGGCTCTTGCTTTTAATCAGTATTAGGATTAAAATACTGTGTGAATTTAAAATAGCTTCATTCTTAATCCTTCACTAGAGTTTATTTTGGGTTTTATAACTTACAGATCATAAATGTCCAACTAAGTTTTTCCCAATTTTTTCTTTATTTTCAGGAAACTGCTTCTTCATTTTATTGTACTATGTGTGTCAGGGGGTACTGTTCATGCACAAGATCAAGGTAAGAATGTTACCTTGTTACTTATTCTTATGTGAAAAATTGGATTCCCGAAAGCAAAAGTATATAACTTTTAAGTCATTATAACCTTAAATTCAGCGTTAAGGAATAAAAAATTCTACAGAGTACAATGAGAATGTAAGGGTGAAAAAACCAATTTTGGGGGAAATATGACCTTTAAGAAATTACTCATATCTTCTGTCTGTGAAATTACTTACATTTTTAAGAAAACTCTCTGTAAAAGGGAAGTTTTGTATAGTAGAAAGACTTTGTTTGTGACTTCATTTTAAGTGGGAGTTATTGGGGGTGGCTAACTGTGACTGAATTACCTTTGCACTTCTTGAAACAACGCAAGCATATGCTAAATGTTCCATCTAGATTTACATCATTAAGAAACAAAATTTTGCGTACTAGGGGCTTGGGATTTCATTTAATTCAAATGGAGAGGTTTGGAAAATAGTTCAAGGTTTTGTTTTTGTTTGGTAGCTAGTTGCTCTGGTAGTATGGTGATAGTTTCTGGTATCATGTATACCCTAATTTATTCATTTATTAAACAGCATTTAAATAATATTTTCTGTTTACCACATAATATCCTGATTGCCAGTGATTGAAATGTGAAGAAAATAATGCCTTTGGCTCCAAAAAGTGAAAAAAAAAAAAAATACAAGTGCCTTTGTCAAAGGGTAAAAAAAGTGCTCACTTGATAGAACCAACTTTTCAATGAGCAAGGAGTCACTTGTCAATTTGGTCAATTTATTGAATAATATTAGAAAGTAAAATAGCTGTAGGTAGTAAGAGAGCACAGAGGGGTGGTACTCCGTTTGACCAAACTGATAGGTGGACAAAGGTAAGTATTCTGTCAAGTAACACAAATATGAATTAAAATATATCACAGAAGGCATTTTCTAATTGTCTTTTATGGGAAGATCATTAAATCAGGTCGCATGTAACTTCATGAAGTGCTATTCTTGACCAAGTCATTTGTTACTTTAGTTTGCTAAACTAAAAGGGAAAGTTTGAAGGCAGGAGGAGAAGGGGACAACTGAGGATGAGATGGTTGGATGGCATAACCAACTCGATGGACATGAGTTTGAACAAGCTCTGGGAGTTGGTGATGGACAGGGAAGCCTGGCGTGCTGCAGTCCATGGGGTTGCAACGATTTGGACACAACTGAGCAACTGAACTGAACTGCAGAGAGAGACTATCTTTCAATTTCTTGTTTTCATTCTATTAGTTTCTGAGAACTTGTTAAGTACCAGTCACTGTGCTAGCAGGATATATGTTTTCTTCGTCACCACTTCATTGAAGGGTTTTTATAATTACGCCCATGAATTGCTGAGTCCAAGCTTAAGAAGAATAAATAACTACCCCAAGGGTTGCAGGCTAGTAATAAATGGGAGAACCAAGATTTGAACTCAGGTACTTAGACTGCAGAGTCTACAGATTCTTTAAAATTAAGCCTCTTGGACAACAGAGAAGATAAGAAAAGGAGAATTGTCATTATTAATATCTATTTCATGTGTTGTCCTTTGCTGGAATTTTATATATGCTATTCTAATCCTCATAATGAATCAGTAGGGTGATTATTATAGATGAAGAAACTGAGGCTCAAGGAAGGTGCTGGCCCAGGCTTATATAGCTAAGACTTGAATTTGGGTCTGTCACATCTGCACCATTCCTGCCCCCTGCTCCAAATAAAAACCAAAACCAAACAAACAAACAAAAAAAACCACCTCTTTCCATTATAAATCCTGTTGCTTTACAATTGCCATCTGTTAATGTTATGAGTTTAATAATGTATAAAATGTGTCATTATCAAAATATTTAAAACCTAAACAAAGAAGGAAAACTGAATATTTATGAATAAATTTTTAAAAATTCAGAACCAGTGAAGGGAGTATATGAAAGAAATATCTTTTAACCTTAAGGTTTCATTTATAGAATGCAAAATGCACTGTTTTATTTCAGGGTGAACACCTTTTAAGATTTCACATATCCATAGCATTTTATTTTGAGTTATCAACAAAAAGAAAAATATTTTAAAAACTTCTTTGATTTTATAAAATTGAATACTTTTGAGCACAAAAATGAAATGAAAATTGTGGTATGTTATCAGAAACTTAGAAGTACTGTTTTCCTAAAATTGTTGTTGTTGAAATAGCATGATACAATGTCTAATCAGGAGGTTAGACAAATATTTTCAGAGAAATTGTGATTCGATAATGATTACAAATATAATTTGTAACCTTAATACTGCTGAATATGTCTCCTTGAGAGAGATGATCCCAAATTAGAGTTTTCAGAAACAAATATCTTTATTGGTGCTTACAAGTTTCCAAAGCTTAAAGTATCAAAGTATTAGTACGAGTATACAGTTTAAAAATCAAGTTGAGTTGCAAAACATGTAACAGAAAATAATATTCCCTGACCTTATCTAATCCTGCAATCCTTTACCCAAACTCTCTTAGCACTTTCTTTTGGCTTTACTATCCATAGTTCTTAATAATATGCTTGCATATTATATTGGGAGAAGGCAATGGCACCCCACTCCAGTACTCTTGCCTGGAAAATCTCACGGACGGAGGAGCCTGGTGGGCTGCAGTCCATGGGGTTGCTAAGAGTCGGACACGACTGAGCAACTTCACTTTCACTTTTCACTTTCATGTATTGGAGAAGGAAATGGTAACCCACTCCAGTGTTCTTGCCTTGAGAATCCCAGGGATGGGAGCCTGGTGGGCTGCCATCTATGGGGTCACACAGAGTCGGACACGACTGAAGTGACTTAGCAGCATATTATATTGATTTCCTTTTTTGATAATGAGTATTTAACATTTTTACACTATCCCATGCCCCCCTCTTCATTGAGTTAGACAAAGCTGTGGCCCATGTGATCAGATTGGTTAGTTTTCTGTGATTGTGGTTTTCATTCTGTCTCCCCTCTGATGGACAGGGATAAGAGGCTTATGGAAGCTTCCTGATGGAAGAGACTGACTGAGGGGGAAACTGGGTCTTGTTCTGATGGGTGGGGCCCTGCTCAGTAACTCTTTAATCCAATTTTCTATTGATGGGCAGGGCTGTGTTCCCTCCCTGTTATTTGACCTGAGGCCATACTATGTTGAGGTAAGGAAGATAATGGCAACCTCCTTCCAAAGATCCCATGTAGGTACTGCTGCACTCAGTGCCCCAACCCTGCAGTAGGCCACCACTGACCCACGCCTCTGCTGGAGCCTCCCGGACACTCACAGGCAAGTCTGAGTCAGTCTCTTCTGGGGTCATTGCTCCTTTCTCCTGGGTCCTGGTGCACACAAGGTTTTGTTTGTGTCCTCCAAGAGTCTGTTTCCCCAGTTCTGTGTAAGTTCTGGTGGCCCCATGGTGGGGTTAATGGTGACCTTCTTCCAAGAGGGCTTATGCCATACCCACGTCTACTGCACGCAGAGCTCCTGCCCCTGTGGCAGTCCACCGTGCCTCTATAGGAGACACTCAAACATAGTTCTGTCTCAGTCTCTGTGGGGTCTCTGGGTCTTGGTGTGCACAAAGTTTGTTTGAGCCCTCAGAGTGTCTCTGGCGAGTATGGGGTTTGATTCTAAATGCAATTTCACCCCTCATACCATCTTGCTGGGGCTTCTCCTTTGCCCTTGGATGTGGGTTATCTCCTCAGAGCTGTTCCAGTGCCATGCAGATGCCACTCCAGCACCTACTGTCTTGCTGGGGCTTCTCTGACCTTGGACATGGGGTATCTCCTCAAAGTCATTCCAGGGCCACGTTCCGCTATATAGCTACTAGCAGGCTGCTAATTAGAAAAAGGGAATATCTCAAAACTCAGAGACTGGTACCAGGCCCCTCACCCACAACATGCATTTTGAGAACATTGGCACAAGGTAAGTTGTCCCGGGAGTACGTCAAGGCTGTATATTGTCACCCTGCTTATTTAACTTGTATGCAGAGTACATCATGAGAAATGCTGGACTGGATGAAGCACAGAGTGGAATCAACATTGCTGGGAGAAATATCAATAACCTCAGATACGCAGATGATACCAAACTTACGGCAGAAAGCAAAGAAGAACTAAAGAGCCTCTTGATGCAAGTGAAAAAGGAGAGTGGAAAAGTTGGCTTAAAGCTCAACATTCAGAAAACGAAGATCATGGCATCTAGTCCCATCACTTCATGGCAAATAGATGGGGAAACAGTGGCTGACTTTATTTTGGGGGGCTCCAAAATCACTGCAGATGGTGACTAAAGCCATGAAATTAAGATGCTTGCTCCTTGGAAGAAAAGTTATGACCAACCTAGACAGCATATTAAAAAGTAGAGACATTACTTTGCCAACAAAGCTCTGTGTAGTCAAAGCTATAGTTTTTCCAGTAGTCATGTATGAATGTGAGAGTTGGAGTATAAAGAAGGCT